>NC_066616.1:30389000-31078000 GCF_025231255.1 Drosophila biarmipes | reverse complement strand
CTGCGCAGCAATGAGCAACAGGCCGCCGAGCTGGAGACGTGCAAGGAGCAGCTCTTCCAGTCGAACATGGAGCGCAAGGAGCTGCACAACACGGTGATGGATCTGCGCGGCAACATCCGCGTCTTCTGTCGAATACGACCGCCGCTGGAGTCCGAGGAGAACCGTATGTGCTGCACCTGGACGTACCACGACGAGGCCACGGTGGAGCTGCAAAGCATCGATGCGCAGGCCAAGAGCAAGATGGGCCAACAGATCTTCTCCTTCGACCAGGTCTTCCATCCGCTCTCCTCCCAGTCGGACATTTTCGAGATGGTCTCCCCGCTCATCCAGTCGGCTCTGGATGGCTACAACATATGCATCTTTGCCTACGGACAGACGGGCAGTGGCAAGACCTACACGATGGACGGAGTGGCAGACAATGTGGGCGTCATTCCTCGCACGGTTGACCTCCTTTTTGACTCCATTCGGGGCTACCGCAATCTGGGCTGGGAGTACGAGATCAAGGCCACATTTCTGGAAATCTACAACGAGGTGCTGTACGATCTGCTGAGCAACGAGCAAAAGGATATGGAGATTCGGATGGCCAAGAACAACAAGAACGATATCTACGTGTCCAACATTACGGAGGAGACTGTGCTGGATCCCAACCATCTGCGCCATCTGATGCACACGGCCAAGATGAACAGAGCCACGGCCTCAACGGCTGGCAACGAGCGGTCCTCCCGCTCCCACGCTGTTACCAAGCTGGAGCTGATAGGTCGCCATGCCGAGAAGCAGGAGATCTCGGTTGGATCCATAAATCTGGTGGATTTGGCCGGATCTGAATCTCCCAAGACGAGCACCCGCATGACCGAGACGAAGAACATCAACCGCTCGCTCTCGGAGCTCACCAACGTGATCCTGGCGCTGCTGCAGAAGCAGGATTACATCCCGTACCGCAACTCCAAGCTGACCCACCTCTTGATGCCCTCGCTGGGCGGCAACTCCAAGACCCTCATGTTCATCAATGTATCGCCGTTCCAGGACTGTTTCCAGGAGTCGGTGAAATCCCTGCGCTTCGCCGCCTCTGTAAACTCCTGTAAGATGACCAAGGCCAAGCGGAATCGTTACCTCAACAGTTCGGTGGCCAACAACAGCACACAGAGCAACAGCAGCAGCAGTTTCGATAAATAAATAAATAAGTCTTGTTCCCAGTTCTAACAATTTCCAAATTTTCTAACCTGTTATTGCTTAATTTATGTGTTTACTTTTAGTGAAAAAACATAACTAATAAAGTGCTGGAATTCAAAGCTTGGCTCCAACTGCCGCCCGCACCTCGGCGGGAATCTTCTCCACCAGTTCGGCATGGTTCTGTCCCAGACTGGCCAGCACTCCCTGGCGATTCACGTGCTCCACATCCGCATTGTAGGCATAGTGCTCGCCGTTGATGTTAGTGAGGCAGCCGCCCTGGGCCTCTAGCACTGCCTCGGGTGCGCAGGTGTCCCACTTCTTGCAGCCCGGCGTGGCGAAGACATAGGCGTGTGCCTTTCCCTCCAACAACTGGAGCACCTTGAACCCGGCTCCTCCGACTTTCAGCACCTCGGTGGATGCAAATGCGTTCAGGGCCTGCTGGTGCAGGGCATTGGAATGCGAGCGAGTGGTGGTTATGATGAACTGGCCAGGCGGAGCGGGCACCGCTGTGAATCCTCCCGTGCCCAGACCCTTAAGGCCCCAAATGGTGCGACCCAATTCTCCATCGGGTTGCTTGAAGAAGGGCTGATGGATGATGCCGCCCACAGCTGAATCCTTGACAGCTATGCCGATCAGCACAGTTACATGCTCCACATGTCCTGCGGGGGAAGGTATAGGATTAGCTATAAGATCAAGGTTATAAACGGAATTTGTAGACCCTACCCTGTGTGTACTCCGCTGTGCCGTCCAGGGGATCCACCCAGATGACAAAGTCCTCCGGCTTGGCGTCCTTCCACTCCGCCGGGCAGCTTTGTTGCAGGAATCCCTCATCCAGCTCGCTCACCAGCCAATCATCGCAAACATTTAGGTCGGAGCCACCCTCCTCGCCAATGATCTTCACGCTGGGGAACTTTTTGGTCAACGAGGCAATGATGCAGCGCTGGGCAGAGCGGTCTGCCTCCGTCTGTGGGTCGTTCTTTCCCTTGTCCACTATTCCCAGGTCTCCTTTCTTGAGCACATCTCGGATGATTCCTCCTGCGCGCTTGGCCGTGCTTATCGAGGATGCCATAACGCGCATTATCACCGGAGCAGTCGCAGCCATCGTTATCTTGTTTACTTGGGTTGGATAGAGATATGATATGGGAGATCTTCTCTGAGATTTGGAATGGGAAGGTATTGCCGCTGCGGAGAAATGGTTGTGGTGAAAGTTCCACAGCTGATTGCGGCTAGGGAGGAGCCAAAATCAAAAGTTCTTAAGTGCGGGAAAAGTTTACCGATTAATATTTATATATATAATTTAATACTACATGTCCCTAAACCTTTTCCTTTATTTAAGATTTCTTTTAAACATGTTGCTTAAAAAAAAATAGATATTAAATTAAGCGCTAATTTCAGCCTTTTTATAGCTATACATAATTTTACCCAGTCTGGCAACGCTGTCGGCACACAAGACCTTTGGACCACCCGCTCCCCCTCCGCCTATAAATCAGTTCATTTCTATCTTGCAAAAGGTAAGCTCTTGAATTTAATAAAAATCAAGCAATGTATTAAAAATCAAATATATTTTTACAGAAAATGGCGCGTGTCTTGGTTGGAGTTAAGCGTGTGATCGACTACGCCGTCAAGGTGAGCCCAGAATCGCCTGTTGCGCATCTGCATCCATCTTTTTTTTATCACTTGTTGCGCTCCGTTTTGCGTAATCGCCTTAATTAAAGGGCAATTAAAGTAATTCCTTATGTATTCCCAATCCTCAGGTGCGCGTCAAGCCTGACAAGTCGGGCGTGGTCACCCAAGGCGTGAAGCACTCGATGAATCCCTTCGACGAGATCGCCGTGGAGGAGGCAGTGAAGCTGAAGGAGAAGAAGCTGGCCGAGGAGGTCATCGCCGTCTCCGTCGGTCCTGCCCAGTCCCAGGAGGTGATCCGCACCGCCCTGGCCATGGGCGCCGATCGTGGCGTCCACGTGGAGATCCCAGCCGCCGAGTACGAGCTCCTGCAGCCCATCCACGTGTCCAAGATCCTGGCCAAGCTGGCGCTGGACGAGAAGGCCGACCTGGTGATCCTGGGCAAGCAGGCCATCGACGATGATGCCAACCAGACGGCCCAGATGACGGCCGCTGTCCTGGACTGGCCCCAGGGCACCTTCTGCAACAAGATCGAGAAGACCGATGCCGGTCTGACCATCACCCGTGAGATTGACGGCGGTCTGGAGACGATCAAGACCAAGACACCGGCTGTCCTGAGTGCCGATCTCCGGCTGAACACTCCTCGCTACGCAACGCTGCCCAACATCATGAAGGCCAAGAAGAAGCCTCTGAAGAAGGTCACGGCCAAGGATCTCGGCGTGGACACCTCTCCGCGCATCGAGGTCGTCTCCGTGGAGGATCCTCCAGTGCGCCAGGCCGGTGCCACCGTCGCCGATGTGGATGCCCTGGTGGCCAAGCTGAAGGAGGGCGGCCACGTCTAGATCCTCCTTAACTAGCAAATTGTGAGCGCAAATTCTACGTTTTTAATTAGTTGAAGTTACCTATCAGAAACGTGCATTTATCCCAGCCTCCGATCGTCGGATCTGCTGACAGGCTTTAAAATTCTACCCATCCCCCGTGTGCTTTAAGTGAAATCTAAATTGGAATTTATTTTCGGTGTGTCCAGCTGTAAGAATAAAGTGATTGTAAGCTCTGAAATCGTACAAACGGGGTCAGCCAATGACTCGTTTCGTCTATTTTTTCTCTCCCCGGATGATGCCTTTTCAGGAAATCGCAACCCCGCTCAACTTGATGCCCAAAAAAAGGCGCCGAGGTCAACACCCAATGTTCATTGATTTTTCATTGTTTTCGATCGTATTTATTAGCGGTAAACTTGAAAGGAAAACATTTGCTAATGTGTTTTATATAAGAGTAAAAATCGTATAGAGATAGTATATGTTTGTTCATAAAATTCTCAACTACAGGCTAAAATCCTATGCTTTTTGTTTTGGACGATCATGACACACATGCTTAAAATATAAAGATATTTATGTGTATAAACATTCAAAAAGAGAGTAAATGGTCTAAGATATAGATAAGGGTGGGTCGACTTTCCTGATCGAGAGGGGACGAAAATATTGTGTAGATTCAAATTGGAATTTTGAATTTTGAGATCAAATTAGTCAAGTTAAAGTTGTAAAACTGATGGCCAAAAAACCCCTTAGGTTTCTTAGTTATATTAATCTACCCACCCTAATATACATACGGGCAAATGCGAAAGATACTTTGTGCTTAAATAAAAGAAAAAGTGGCAGTGGAGCCGAGCGCGGCAAGCACTTGGCCAGGATATAAAAAGTGTTTTATAAAAAATGCTGCTAAGGCCGATAGCCGGGGTAGTTTTATCTTAATTGCGACTTGGTTTATCACACACCTCGCCGTAGCCAGCGCCCAATCCATACCATTAGCCATCAAACCCGTCCAGCCGGCACCAACTGCTTGTCGCTGAAACGCAGAATGCGCGTCAGCATGGTGGTGATGCAGGGGATCTGCTTCTGCTGGTGCATCTCCGGCGTGTCCGGGGTGCAGGACTCAAAGTCGACGGCCACCCGCTGGCACACGAAAGTCAGCAGGGTCAGGATGTCCAGCCGCTTGCCATTGGCCGCCAACTCGGCGCACAGGCTCTGCATGAACCAGCTGCCGCGGGTGGTGTTGCGCCACGAATAGAAGCCCGGCACGGTGGAGTAGGCAATCAGGAAGTCGGCGTGCACCGGAATCTTGTAGCTCATCGAGGAGTCGCCATCGGTTTCCGTCTGGCCGCGCTGCATGGTCACTCCGCCGTCCAATCGATCGCCCTGACAGGCTTGTATGAAGAACAACTTGGGCTTTCCGGCCAACGAGGGGCAGTGATTGGCCGTGAAGTAGCTCCATATGTTCTCCAGCTTGTACTGCGTGTCCTTGGCGTAGATGTAGCCCATCTCGCCGTGCGACAAGATCGCCACCAGGATGCAGTCGCTGTCCCCGTGATTCTGTGAGGCCGCGTACTCAATTGTCCTTAAGATTTCCTTGTAGCGACTGTCCTTGTACACGGTGACCTCGAAATCCAGCTGCTTGAGCACCCTCGTAAGATTCTCGCAGTCCACATTGGTTCCTGCTCGGGATTTCAGTGTGGGCACCTCGAAGTGCTCGTGGTTGAAGATCAGGGCCATTCCCCGATTCTTGTGGCGCATATTGTACTCGGCTGCATGACGTTCGGTGACCATTTTGGCCACATTCTTGCGGTAGCTGGACGAGGGTGAGCTGTACCCGTTGGCCAGCTGCCCGATGGCTCCAGTGCCGTAAGGATGCGACAATGATCCTGTGGCCAGGCCGCTGCTGCCCGATCCAACGGATCCCAGGGCATCCGTGTGATCGAGGGGCTGCTGCTCGGGATTGCTATCCACCCTTATTCCCACCTGATCGCCGGACTCTCCATTGTTGCTGCTGGCGTCCATGGTGAAATTGTCTCCTTGAGCCTGCGAAAACTGATGAGTCACAAGCACTTCCAAACTGGTTTTCCCTTGAATTCGTGGAAAACTGATCTTCACGACTTTGGCTAATTTGTTAAGTTCTGGGGAAGTCCGTGTTTACGTGCAACAAAGACAACTAGTTATTAACTAATTATTTTTAGTGGCTTTGCTTTATTCGTGAGTTTAGTGTTACCGTTGCAGGCAGTTGAAAAATACCAAATAGCGCCTGATCTTGGGATGGGACTCTAAGGCCGTGTCACGACAATAATGAAAAAGTAAACAAAGAAGCTAAGTGAATTAAATTCATCTGAATCAAGATGTTTTTAGGGGTTTCTTTTTCTGAAAAAGTGCTAATTAATAGTCTTACAAAGTACGGACCAAAGTAAGGCTCTAATCAAAAGTAATTATATGTACTAGTTATGTAAAAATGTTATAAAGTGTGAACTTTTAGAAATTAAAATACTTCACGTTTCTCTTAGTGTAAAAACACCCTTATTTCCAATAAAATCCATTCTATTTTTCGTCCTTTGTTCGCACTCGCGTGAGACCGCAGTTACAATTTCAAAAAACGCAGTTAAGTGCCGATGAATACTAAAAGTACCGTCCGCCTCACGGGCACACCCTTAGAAAGGTTTGAGACGCACTGTTAAAAATTGTTGAATTGGTCCATTTTGTTTAAAATATTACGAAAATTGCCAATGATCTGGACGCCAGAGCATGTGGAACTCCACCTCGATCTTCTCAAAACCTCCACCGATCGGACCGTGATCTACAAATGTCTCGTGAAGCTGCGCACCGACCTTGTGAAGGACAAAAATGGAATTGTTTTATTTCGCACTGCTGGGGGCGTTCACATCATGGTGGGTTTGGGAGTCACCGCGCTCATGGCAGTTTTGCAGCCACTGCCTTGCACAACCTGGGATCGTGATTCAAATCGATTTTTGAATGATATTTAATTGCGTCTTCCAGGTGCGACTGATCACCAAGCTGAATGAAAAGATCATGGAGGTGGTGCTGAGCATACTGGGCAACTGCTGCACGGACGAACAAGCCTGCATTGAGGTGAGAAACTTGAAAAACAGAGAACATATTTATAGAAACTGCTTCTAAATGTTGTTTAAATCCATATACCATACTATACTATACCATTTTAAGTACTAATTCGAAGAAAATAAAACATGTTTTAAAACTTAATCCTTTTTAAGTTAAAGTAAAAATAAAATATTTCTTATTTATAAAAACATTAACATAGATATATTTATAAATTTAATCTTATTGGTAAAAACAACTTAATATTTACCTCTTATTCTAAAATGTCTTCACACTTTCCTATATCAACATGAATACATATTATTATTGGTTTCTAAAATTTCCTCTTCACAGGCCGTTGAATGCAAGGTGATTCCCCCACTGGTGACCATTCTCAAGACCATTCCCAATCCCGTGATCCAATGCCGTGCCTGCCGGCTGCTGGGGAACCTGGCCAAAAGCAAGAAGGCCTCCCAGTATCTCAACGTTCACTATGCAGCCATTGCCCCGGCCATCTGCCACATCATCGAGTCCACCAGTGCGGTGCAGACCCGCATCATGGCCTTCCGCGTCTGCCGCTTCCTCCTGGCCAGCAGCCAGTTCCTTAAGCACTTTCTCGTGGCCAATGGATTCCTGCAGCTAATGCGCATCTTTCTGGCCGTGATGAAAAACGAAGAGGCGCCCAAGGAGCCCGTTCCGGACATTGAGGTGTCCACGCTGATTGGCCTCAAAAGGAACCAACACCGCGAGAAGTATTTCGAGGAGGTGGCCAGGAACTTGGAGGGCGTACGCAGTGATATCTTCGACTATCAGATGCTCAAGAACTCCACGAGGAACTGCGACTATGCGCTGCCCAAGGAGAACGAGGCGGCTGTTGAGTTGGCCCTCGAGATTTTAAAGTGTCTGGTCTTGATATCAGCCCAGCAGATTGGAATGAAAGCTTGGGAGGTGAGTCAGTCAAATCCCTAGAAAATCATACCTAATGTATCTGTATCCTATCTTTATTAGTCAATTTCCCGCAACACCTCGCTGGCTTCGATTGTGTGCTTCGTAAAGGAAGACGGCGATCAGCGGGCCTCCGCTTTGAAAATCCTTTCCAACTTCTGCAAGGATCCCTGCGCCTTCTATATGCTGAGCACAGCAGATGCCATAGTGGCTGCCTGTGAGATGCTGATGGCCGTGAACATGGCCAAGCCACTGAACGAGAGCGAGAGTCGACACTGCATCAATATCATATTGACCCTATCCACGGATGCCTGTAGTCGCTCAAAGATCCGAAGATGTGGAGCTCTGCGCAAGCTGGTGGCCATGATTCGGGACTCTAATTCCCAGAGTGAGCGTTCATCGGTATGTTTGCTTGCTTTAATTGTTAGAAACCATCATGAGACAGTAATCTTGTATACCCAACAGCTCCTCCACATTCTCAACAACTTTCAATATGACAACTTGAGCATGGAACTCCTGCTTTACGAGGGACTTGTGCCCATGCTGGTGAGGGAATTGAACGATTACCTGACCAGCGATGATGAGCATCACAAACGTCGCCGGGAGGAGAGATTGCAAGGCGGCAAAAAGAGGAAGTTGACGGATCCCACAACGCCAGAGACGCTAAGCAAGGTATTTGATTATAATTCTAAACTTATGGCAGGTGTTAATTTGTTATGTTGTTTATAAACAGTTCTCAAAGACCCACGAGGCCTTAGGCTCGGACTTTGACTCGCCGAGCAGTTCCCCGAGGTCTTATCGCACAACCAGTCCCTGCAGCTCACGCAGCATGTCGCCCGTATGCAAAGATCTGCTGACGAATGATGACGACGACAACTATTCACCGGCCTGCAGTGATGATGATGAAGATGAGGATGACAGCACGAATACAGGGGATACTAGGGAACGGCGCATAGCCGCCAATCGCGCTCAGACCTCCAATGTCCTAGACATATTGAAACTAATCGATGAGGGCAGCGAACCCATAGATGATCCGCTGTCCGACAAAGAAGATCTCGAGGAGCTCAGCTCGGATGTACCGCCCAAGCTAGCCCAGTTTCGAAATCAAGCTGGCGATACCATCGACATTATCGAGAATCTTATCTACCGCATCACGCTGATGGTGAACAAGCGGGTGGAGCTGGGCAAGCCGGAAACGCTGGATACTCTTATAAGGGCACTCAACTTATTCGGAGCGAACAACAACTTTGCAAATGCTCTGACAAATATATTACTGTGAGTTGAAGTGGTCATCTGCAGAATGTTGTACATTCAATTAATATATTATGTCATTTTAGGGAGAGCCAGTTCTTTGCCCAGATTATCAAGCATGGTGTGGTCCATCAGCTGTACCAACTCACCAAGGTGGAGGAGGTAATATAAGAGAAAGCTCTTATTATTCCATATATTGTATAATTAATAAATCTCCTTCCCTTTTTAGATGCGCAAAGATGGCTTCGCTTTTTTGGAGACCCTCACCAACGTTGGGGAATCAAATTATGGCAAGGAGGAACTGGTGCGTCTTCTACGCTGCGATGATGTGAAGGCCCAGCAGAGAGCCGCCATTTCGGTGGCCTACATCATCAAGAGTCACCGGTTGCTCTACCAGTTCCTGTACGACGGCAATGCGCTGAACCTGCTCTTCGATCTGATGCTGCGCAAAAAGACCGACGATCACTATGCAGATGAGGCCGTGGATGCGGTGACTTCGATGGCCCGCTATACCCTGGGCATTGTGTTGCCAGAGGCTGAGCCCGCGGAGAGCACAGCAGGGATTTGCAACCAGAAGTTGAATGAGTCCGCTCCACTGCATGACAATTGCGACATGCGATTCCTTGTTGGAGAAGGCGAGGACTCCGTGACCATTGGCTTTAACAAGCAGTTGCTCTGTGAAACAAGCGAAGTGTTCAACAAGATGCTCAACAGTGACTTCCGCGAGGGTCACCATGGCGAGATTCAGCTGCAGGATTACACCGCCAATGGACTGCGCTACTTTCTGCATTTAATCGTGTGCCAGGAACGGCACCTTACGGAACCGGATTACCCTGCCCTCCTGCAGGCCTTCGAGATGTCCCGTGTGTACATCATGCCAGAGATGGAGGTGATCCTGCAGCAGAGACTCATCCAGTTCCTGGACTCCCATAACTGCCTGCGCCTGCTGGAATGGGCGCTAAAGAACTACCACGCCGAGCTGACAGAGACGGCCATCAGCTACTATCTCTGCTCCTCGCTGCCGGCCCAGGAGAAGCTCCAGTTGTTCCGGGCGGCAGAGGACTCCACCTATGCCAGCGAGTGGTTCCAGCTGCTCAACGATGCGGTGTTCGAGCGATGCCGCAGCACTGGCTACTAGGCCCCACCACCCAGTTGCGTTCTGTGATCGTATTTTCCGCCGCTTTCCATTCCCTGGATTCCGCTCGATATAATTGCTATTTGCCACAGCCCTTCGCCAAGTATTCCAATGTGCTACAATGTATATTTAAAATGTATAGACTACGTATTAACCTAAACCTTCTTTTGCCGGCTTGTCGACTCGTAAGTGGGCATGGCGCAGAAGCGCAGGGTGAGCCAATCCACCAGTGGCGTAGGACAGAGGGCGAAGAGCCAGCGGTAGAGGCGATATCTGCGGGGCTCCTCGATGTACAAGGCCAGAGGCTGGGAGCTGGTCAGGGCATCTTTGAACTTGCGCAGCAGCGACTCGTTCCTCAGGCGATTGGGTGGCTTGAAACCACTCAGGACCTTCAGGTAGCCATTGAAGGCCTCGAAGTAGGTGTCGTACAGAGCATGTTGCTCCTGGCTAAAGGCCTCCCGCATCTTCTGGGCATGCTGCTGCTGCCTGGCTGCGATGTTGCTGTCCAGGACGAAGGATCCCGGTATGAAGTTGACCACCTCCATGCCATACTGCTGCAGTTCCACGCGCAGGGCATCTGTCCAGAAGCGAAGAGCTGCCTTGGATGCGGCATAGGGACCCAGAGCGGGGAGTGCCTGCAGTCCGCAGTGGCTGGTCACGTTGATGATCCTGCCCTGCTGCTGGCGGAGCAGGGGCAGCAGTTCCCGGGTCAGTCTCATGGTGCCCAGCAGGTTGCAGTTGATCTGCGCCTCGATCTGCTCGGGCAACTGCCATTCGAATTCGCCGAAGCACATCACTCCTGCATTGTTTATGAGGGCTGTTAGACGATGTCCTGGATCCTTGGCCAGTATATCCCTGAGTTGCTGATGCACCTGGCGAATGGAATCGGGTTCCAGGAGATCCAGCTCCAAGGTGTGCATTCTGGTCATGCCATCCTTGGATGAGTTGAGATCCTGCAGCAGCTGGGCTCCTTCGGACTTTAGATTGTGGCAGCAGGAAACCACCGTCATGTGCAGAGATTCATGGCAGTAAACGGCCATGGAGTGGCTATCCAGAAAGAGATCAGTCAGTATGAGCTGCTCATTACAGGTTCATTTACCCCTTACCCCAATCCCGAGTCGCATCCCGTGATGACCACCACATGCCGGCTATCGACCTTCAGCTGGCTCCTGCCCCATCCCAGAGTGCGTCCCAGGGCGCGAAGAAATTGACTACCGCTCATGTCGCCTGTGCTCGAGTAACTGACACAAAGATCCGATTTACGAGTGCACCGAAAATAACAGATCCAAAAAATGCAAAATAAGGCAGAACCCGAAAATGAATATATGCATTCGGTATACATATGTAACCATTATCTGTGGACGAATGGAAGAACACTGCTGTTTACCTGCCCTTTAGAGTGGAGCTCAACATTTTCGGAAGCAGGTTTTTTGATCTTTCTTTCGAGTGGGTTTGAAGGGAGATAAGGGTAATTTTTTAGTTTTTTAGCAGAAGGTAGTATAATAATAAAGATCCTATACAGTGGTTTTAAAAAAGAATCAATTTATGAATTGATTTATTATTATCTTTCACCTAAATATAGGACCACCTTTATAAGAATAATATATATGAAATATTTGTAAGCATAGAAGATCTTTAAAAGTGTTGCTTGTAGAATGTAATCAAAAATGACTTCTCGAAAAATATCTTAGTTTGTGGGACGAACACATATTTTTTAAAACCGGTCCACCCTAATTTACCTGCTGGGCTTACCTGCCGATAAGCCAGACGTTTTGCAAGTCATGTGAATCGCAGTGTTATTCCTTTCGCTGCTCATATCACTAACAATAAATACACAATTTGTTTTTAGGTTTTTTTCGGTGTTTTTATTTTATTTTATTTCATTTTTGTCAATTTTGGTGTTTTCTGCCCTTATAAGTGCATTTAGTTACTATCGATCGGTTTGGTTTATTGGATAAATTGATAATTTTGAACAGAGAGTTTCGGAGACCTTACTGTGGAAACTGTGGCGAGAGTTACTATTTCTGTTTTGCTTTTACCTGATCAGCGTTCGTTAAATCGTACTTGGGTATACATAATACATAATTACATATTAAATAATTGCTTTGCTTTTGTCATTTCTTATAAATGGTATTTGAAAATAGCGCACTTGTTGCGTTTAGTAAAAATATATTTGGGTTTCTACTGCAGCTTACAGAGTACAATAAGTATATTTATCTCATTTCACATTTGCTTTTGCTCTGGCTCTTGCTTTTGCTCAATATAAAACTTGCTTCAACGCGATTATTGTTTAGGTTTAAACGTACATATACATATATTTTTATATAAAGTGTTTTGCATTTCTTAATTCTCTCTCAAGGCATTGTATTTAGTGTTTAGTTTGTATGCTGCATATACATATATTCATATCTCTCTATACTCACGCGATTCGCTTAAATGTTTAAATGTACAATTTTAAAACCGGCTTAGTTCCTTTCATTACACGCTTTTGTTTACGGCTCTTGTTTTTTATCGTTTATCTGTTATCTTTATCTTTTGTATTCGTTTTATAATAAATATCACAACGCATCCTTCAAATCTACACTCCCCACATCCTTATCATGCTCAACAGCGGTTTCCAGGCATCGATCGTTCGCATTTGTATATTTTTTGAAAATATATAACACGCAATGAAAAGGTTTGAAAATTGCACAAGACACGAGTGCATAACATATGCAGCTCGTCGTATGTAAAAGACATAGCAAAATCATAAATTAACCATAATAATGATAAAGGTAATAATACGAAAAACATTAGAGTTAACGAAGTTACAAAAGAGTGAAAACATCTCGTATTACACACATATTACAACTAAGAAAATGTTTTCCTCGCTTCCCTCTTCTGTCAGCAAGTGTAAATATAATCGCTACGCTCCTCCAATCATATAAAACTTAACCTAATCCTGACTCGAGCTATCCTACCCGCCGGCCCTGGCCCACATCCTGTCCCGTGGTTATAAGCTGACCAGCTTCGAGGGCTCGGCGGTGGGCGTCTGCAGCTCCAGCGGATGCTTGTTCGTGGCGGAGCTGTTGGGCACGAGGGGTCCGGAGACGGGGGTCAGCCCGGTGCCGCCGTCCATCAGGGAGTCGAAGTTGAAGGTGCCCGTCGAGGGCGTTTGGATGGGCACGCCCTGGATCTGCGTGGGTCCGCCCGGCTGCGCCTTGTTGCTGCTGGCCAGGTTCAGTTGCATGCTCTGGCCCAGGGGTCGCTGGAAGGCCAGCGTGTTGGGCCGCTCCTTGGGCACCTTGTTCAGGGCATTCAGCGTGGGACTGTTCATGCTGTTGCTGCCGCCTCCTCCCCCATTGCTGGTCACCGGAAAGGCACTGCCAAATCCCCCCGGCGCCGTGCTCGTTATCGGCGTCTGCAGAGATCCCGACGAGGCACCGGTGGGCGTCATCAGCGTGGACATGTGCGGCATCGTGGACATGGGCGGCAGCGTGAACCGCTTGCTGGGCGGCGGACCATCCTGGTCCAGACTCGAGCCCGAGTCCAGGCCCCCGTCCAATGGCTCGTCCTTGATGTGCAGCAGCAGGTTGTCCAGATTCGCCGCCGGCTTGAGATCCAATGGCGAGTTGCTCCTGCCGGTGGAGTTTAGGGTGGCGTCCATGCCCGTGATCGTGCCATTGCTGCTGTCGTTGCTGTTGTGGTTGTGGTGGCTGCTCGATCCCGCGCTGACACTGCTGCCGGCACTCAGGAGTCCGGCCGGAGCAATCAGCCCATTGCAGGTGGTCACACTCAGCAGATTCGCGCGGATCTTGTGGCAGGTGGGCCGATGGGCGGCCAGCAGGTACTCCAGCTGGTTCTTGCTGTTCGTCAGCGCCTCGATCTCCTTGCGCATGGCGTCGCCGCGCTTCTCCAGCTGCTCCACCTCCTCGGTGAGCTCGTTGGTCTGGTCCACCCGCCGCTTCCGGCAGCGCGCCGCCGCCTGCTTGTTCCGCTCCCGGCGCAGGGCCCGCTTCTGCTCCTCCTCCGGCGTCATGTTGGCCGAGCGGTTGGGCCGCCGGCCACCTCCACGTCGCGCCGGGGTGTTTGAGGTATTCGTTGATGAGGACTCGCCTCGGTTGGCTGTATTCACGGCGGCCAGGACATTGGTGAAGTTGTTGACGCCGCCGTTGACACTGCCGCCCTGCAGTATGTGGCCATTCTGGTACGAGGTGCTGTCCGTATGGGCACTTGCTAAAGGATCGAGAGGGGTAGTCCATTAGTTAGCTGCAAGGAGGAATCCTATCCGAGGGATGCACTTACAAGTATCGGTTGTGTCCTGCTCCTCGTTCATCTGCGTATCATTATACGAGCCATTGGAGTCCTCAGACTCGCTGCCAGGCACCAGGCTCACATCGTACGGCTGCTGGCTGGGGATCGCGGCGATGCCGTTGCCATTGGACTCGTTTCCTCCGTTCGCAGCATTGGGCAGCACCAGGGGCACGGCGAATCCCGCGCAGCCTGCTCCACGATCATTTTGCGTGTCCGAAATTATCTGGAAAAAGGAGTCCTCGATGCTGCGCGTCGTGGTCGGGGTCAACGTGGGCGTCGTCAGCGTTAGGACACTCTGAACGGTCTCGAAGTTGCCGAGCTGCAAGGGAAGTGGGTAAGCTACGTTAGTTCAATGCTGGTTTAAGAGGTACTTAAAAATGTATTTAATAAATAAATTTTAAGTTTTTAGTGGAATTTTAAAGTGTTCTTGTACCAAACACCAATCCCAAATCTCTAATAAAATCAAGTCTCCAAAGATCTTTAAGAATAAGGAATAGATTGCATTTTAAATTATATTATATTTGTATTCTTATATGATATATCTTTAAGTTGTATTACTTAAAAAGCATTGGGCTAAGTAAACGACTAAATCTGAGATATTTAGTCAGATATCTTCCCAACTTCAAAAGCAATTGCTAAGACGGTAAGACCCCTTAGCTTATCCGTACACTTCTGGGAATTAGCGAACGTGTTTTTTGTTTTTTCGCCAATATAAAAGAAAAGAGAACCCAAGAGAGGACCATCAACCCAATCCATCACTTTGTTTATATCTGCCCACCCCTTTTGTTGTTCCGCATTTGTTCTATTTTCGGCGATGAATAAGTACGCACACCGCTTGCCAATTGTTTCGCGCCCAAATAGAACCACCCGAACTTCGACAGCATCGGGATTTTCTGATTGAATATCATCGATATTTAAGGGCGCTACCTGCTGTAGGAAAAGCTCGTTGGCGAGGAAAGTGGCGATTTCACTGGCGTCCATTGCAAAGTTATCGCTGTTGTTGTCGTTGTTTGTGGATGTTGTTGGTGTTGCTGCTGCTGCTGATGTGGCTGTTGCTGCTGCTGCCGAGGATGTTGTTGCTGCTGCTGTGGCATTGCATGTTGCTGCCGTTGTCGCAGCTGTAATTGCCTGTTGTTGCTGCAATTGCTGTTGTTGTGGCTGCGATTGCTGCTGTCTCTGCTGCTGCTGCTGCTGCTGTAGCTGCTGCTGATAATAGTTAATGGGCAAGGAATTGTTGTTGTACTCCTGTGGTTGCTGCTGACTAAAAAAATTCTGCATTTGGCACACGGCGGCCATGGCAGCCGCATTGTTGCTGCTGTTGCCGGCGTAGGCGCTACCAGCAACATGGCCATAATTGTTGCTGTTGCCGCTGCGCAGTGGGAAGGCATTGTGGGCAAACGATTGCCTCAGTTGCTGTTGCTGTTGTTGCTGTTGCTCCTGATGTTGCTGCTGTTGCTGGTAGGCAGCCTGCGTGGGCAGTTGCCGTTGCTGCTGACGTAACAATTGCTGCTGGGGCTGCTGCTGCTGCTGCTGCAGATGTTGCTGCTGCTGATGCTGCTGCTGCTGCTGATGCTGCTGCAGATGCTGCTGCTGCGCAAAGTGCAGCGACTGGTGGTAGTAGGGATGGTAGCACGCATTGTGCGCCCTACCGTTGAGATTTTTCATCATTTGTTCGTTTATCCTTAGGGAACTAACTTAGATATTAAGTATACGCAATGTGGCCACGTTGCGTATACGCACAGTTGGGCGGCTGACTAGTATTCGTTGGGGGCTCTTTAGTCTAGCTAAGCTAACACAACAAAGTGGGACAACAATGATATATATCTATGAGTTTTGCATTCAAAATCAACAAAAACAACCTAAATTCTAGTGTATATGTACAAGAAAAGAGACTTTTGCTCCGCGAAAAGTTCTTTAACAATGTGATGATCCTTTGTTGTCTTTATGTTTCCGGTTCCTTGGATATTTTGTGCTTGTTGTCGCAGTGTGTTGTTATAGTTGCTTTAAATTCGTTCGTTTTTGGCTTTATATATGGCTATATATTAGAGCTTCTGTGTTTCGTTGGTTTTTAATTGAAATAAAAAGGGTTCGTTGCGAGCAGATTTCGTAAGTGTATTCGTGGTTCGGCTGCTCGGTTCAGCGGCTCAGTTCCTGAAGTTCTGGCTCTCCGGCGGTCTCAGGCGCTTGACGATAAGCATTTGCTGATTTCGCAAAGGATGGAAACTGAAGTGTACATTCCGCCCGGCGAAAGCGCTCATAATCAACGCAGTGTATCGTAAGGGCGCGAGGCTCGGGAAATCTCAAATCCCAAGTCTAGTGACACGTGCCTCCAGTTCAAATCAGTTCACTGCCCGGCAAAGGCCGCGATAAATCACACAAATTGGATTATATAATTATACGGATTTGTGGCGCAGAAAGAGAGCGGGGGTCTCGAGCCTTGAGCTAGTTTCCCAAAATGCTGCATTAATTTTCATGCGTATTTCTGTGAAAAATTCCTTGGCCAAACGGGCAACGCCTCTCAGAGTTATCCTCCCTTTTTCGCCTTTACTTCTGAGTTTGGCTATATATAATCATATAGGTGGGGGTATACGTATTTTATTTTATATTAAGCTGTATATATTTCGATCCACGCGGCATGCAACTGAGAAATGTGCGTCGTTTCTATACAATTCTCCTTTCTCGATTCGTTGTTTTCTGCATTTGTGTGTTTCTGGCTCGTTTTTGGCAATGCACGCGCGCCGTAAGCAAAACGACAATTGCAATTTTCCAAATTTATTTTCGTTTCGTTGTTCGGGATGCGAGGTATTCGCGAGATTCGAGAGTTTCTAGAGATTCGAGGGAAAAAGCGCGCGCGCGATCGCTTCTAGTTGTTAGATATTTTCTAAACTTCGATGGTTCGTTGTTCGTTTGCGACTGATTCCGAATCGCAATCTGAATCTCCGGCGAGCGGAATTGGCAGCGATCGCGATACACGCGCTCGTATCTAGAGATCCACGGATCCGCGGATCTACCGAACTGCAGAACTAGAGAACTAAGAGAGCTGTCTTCTGGGTGTGTGCCGCCTGTTCGGCGAGCTGTTTGCTCAAATTAGAAGACAGCCGCTGGGGAAATCAAATAATGCTAAACGCTGCCTGCTCTTAATTGAGCGGCTGCCCACACGACGACCACGCTCGCCGCACTTTTATAGGAAAAAGCATATGCCATGCCACGGCATAGTATATGCCCTGGCATTATATGCAGCGCTCGCGTGTGGGTTAGTTCCGATTTGCCGATTTTGCGGCAGCAGCAGCCGCTCTTCCCTCCATCGAAACGCCTTTCGGTCGCCCATAAATTGGAGGCCACAGGGAAAGCACACTCAATACTTTCGGCGAAATCGTTTGGCCAAAGTTATGGTTCCGAATGGGCACATACTATGGGATGTGATGTACGTATTTACAGTGACAGATGGGCCACGAACAGGTGTGTGTGCGTGCGGGACATCACCAGCGACTCTTCATCTGCTGTTCGGCTCAGACCCCCTGTCTCGCCAGGGTGTTTATTTCCGTCGCCAGCAAGTTGGCCAATACGCTAATTGCTGGCTTTGTTGTGGGCCAAAAACATTGTATATACTAGGTGCACGGAGAAAAATAGGGGGTTTTTTACTACAAGGAATACCTTGTTATTAAAAAAACTAAAGGAAAAGAAAAGGCAGATCTTGAAGGTATAAAATGTTGAAGGGAACTTACTAAGGACCCTATAACACTTGCTTAAATGTTTTTGTTTAATTATAGATAACCTATGGCATATCTTTAGATATTTGATTTGATAAAAAAATATATATTATATATTTTATTCTCTAAAAATAAGTGTCTTAATATTATTGTAATAAATTCTAAAGCTTTATATTAACCTTTTAAAATGTCACATGTATTTAAATATTTATTTATTGTTTTTTATGACTTCCTCTCTGTGCAGGGAGTTTCTGCTGATTGTGTGCTTATTTATTTGGCGATCTTATCGCAGCCGCGTTTCCCAATCCCAGAGGCCGTTCCCTTATTGACGGCAAACAATCGGTTTTATTCTTTGTAGGCGCTCATTTTATATATTTGCCTTTTGGAATTTTTACTTTCAAGTCGGCCGCCCTCCGCGCTTGTAGCCACCTTTGTGGCTCTTTGGGGACTTTCATTTTAACCCACTTTCCATGCAGTATAGCAGGCCGTTTGAACTTGTTCCCCGGGCACACATGAGCCGATGAATCAGTCAATTTAGCCAGAGTTCGCCCCATATGCAAAGTGATCATAAAAATGACAATAACACGAATGCGAACTACTGGCAGGCAAGGGCCGCGAATTGAATTGTCTAAATTGGAGCCCGAGCGATGGTCACGGCGATCTGCCTTATCGGCCGAGCGGAGGTCTCTGGGCGGCGAGTTCACTTCTGGGGTCAATTATGAACCAAATGGAACCGGCAGCGAACATCGCAGTGAAAAAGCACTGACGTAGTCAGCGAAAAACGAGCAAATTGCTGACTAACACATCAGACTGCAAATTTGATTGCCACAGTGAACCGTGCAATCGTTGAAAAATTCCCAGTGATTTTTTAAAACTCTACAATCTTTTTTTAACTACCAAAAAACAGTTTCCCTTCTGGGGAAGATATTTAAGTTATATCGCTTAGAAATACCCATGAAACACAGAGTTTATATTTTTATTTTTTAAAACAAGGCCGAATTCCAAGAAAGCTGTACCAAAAATGGCTTTGTTTCTGCATAAACATCTATACCCTATAAAGAAAGCGGTTTCCACACGTTTAATTCCCGTGAATTGAAAAGAAATTCCTTTTAAATCCAAGCAAACACTTTGACCTTGACTCTAATTAGCTCGAAAACGATTTTTCGAAGGCAAGTGAAGGTGCAACAAGTTGAGTGCCTTAGAAATGCTCTCTGGGGCCCCCAAGACTTTGCCTTCTGCCTCTAGCTGACGTGTTGGGCTATTTTTAAAGCCAATTTTAGCCTGACAATGACGTAATGACACGGCAGAAATACGAAAAAAAAACAAAACTTGGCATCACCAGAGGCAAAAACAAAACGAAAACAGGCGATGACAATTTGTATTGTTTATATCAAGAGTGGCTAATAACCGCCAACAGCCGGGGCTAGCATAGGCCTCGGTTTTGGCCAAATGTTAAGCGTTAACACTCGGAATTCAGACTCGCATTTCGCCTTTGTTTAGACGCTTTAGTTGCCTTTGTTGGCTGCGAATAAATTAGTTGGCTAGCTTGTTAAATGCAAAATGTATACGAAAATTGCATGCTGAAGGTCGCCGCGGTTGTTTAGTTAGAAATGCGCATAATTATCTGAAAAAAATAATACAATTTTGATTTTTCAATTGGCAAAGACTTGAATAAACTGCAGCTCCAGCATTGTTTGCTCAAAGTTGCAGCAATGTCACAGCGAAAAAAGCGAAAAGTGCAGAAGCGAGAGCTGAAAAGTTGACAAGTTCAAGTGCGGCGTCTTCTGCGGGAAGTGCACAGCGAGAAATAGTGGGTATATACAAAAATACATTTAAATATTGGCCAGCAGGTACTGAAATCCAAAGATACTTTTTGGAATGTAAGTGTATCTTTTATAAGAAACACTATATTTATGATATGATCTGTATATCTTGGATAGTATTCTTCTCTTCTGATATATTTTTTGCAGATTTTTTAGGTTTAACCATGACAGTTTTAAATGATACTTGTGCCCCCACAACTTTGTAATGCACTTCCCTTGGCGATAAGCATAAATCCATGCTCATATCGGGAATTTTTGCAAGTCTGTTGTGCGAACTGCATATGAATGCAAATTCTGCGAATAAAACAATTAACGCGGAGGAGGGACAGAAATCATATTCCGCCGTATTTTATTTTATTTTATTAATGCCGCTTATTATTTTCGCTGTTTTCGAGCTGCAAAAGGAGAACGTGACCGCAATGCCCAAGCGAAATGGCCGATCGGCGTGTAGTGTTGACTGTGCTAAGTGCCGGCTGTCGTCCGTCTTCTGTCGGTTGATAAAGCCCAGTTTCCCCGCCCCTTGCCGGCTCTTCCCCTGGCCCAAAGAATTTTTTGGAGTGGCCCAGAGTCAACGGCCGGCTGAAAAAGTCGACAGAAGTCGCATCCCCACGGCGGGCCGGCCTTTTTTAGGCACGCCAAACGAAAACACAGCGAGGCCCCTTATATAACCAACATTTATGCAAAGTATACTAAATGTATATATGTTTTTATACAGAAAGCAGCGCCGTCATTGAAATCACTTGACGTTTGTCCATTTTCGGAACGAAAGCGCAACGCCCACGCCAGCGAAATTGAATTAAAGTTTACACATTTCTCGCTGGCCGGCAACAGGGCAATAATTCAAAATTTGCCAAAGGAAAGGGGCAGCAGAAGGGGTAAAAAACACAGCCGACAAATAAATTTGCAGCCGCTTTCAGGACTCCGAGGCCCGGGCCTTAGGTTCAGTGTCAAATTAATCAGACTTTTGTTCCGAGGGCGTGGACAAGGGAAAAGCAAATTTGCATGAGATATTAAACAGAAAAAAGCAGCAGAAAGAGTGAAAATATTTATGTTCTGCCTGTTAAGCAGGGCATTGAACCCCGGCTCTTATGCGCACAATATTTTATTTACCTGGCCTGGGTGGCCCTCCAGTCGATAGCACACTTCTCGCTGCACTCGGGCCATTAAGATGGCTTAATTAAGCCGATTTGGCCAACTAGAGTGGTCACTCGCTAGTAAAATGACGCGTCATTCGGGGGAACAATTTATTTAAATGCATTTTGTCGCGACAAGCGAAGAGACACCGGGGCAACCCCCGGCCAAATGGGGGAGCGAATTTATGGCAAAGTTTGCAGTTCGAGGAAATGGCAAACAAACGACGCGTCTTTCGGGCGCCAGAAAGGACAGCGAAGAGCGCAAATAAAAAGGACGAGCTGCAGCCTAGACACAAAGGGAGCCAGACAGTGGTAAAAGTTGTTTTCACTTTCCCTGCCGGCCAGTTCCGAGAAGGACGTGACCGCAGCCATCAAAAGCCAGGACATTTGCCAACACGAAATTACCAGCGGCAGCCGGGGGAATAAAAATCGCAAAGCAAGACAAGGAAGGTCCTTAGCAAAGGACCTCAATCGCCCGGCTCCCCTGTCAAGTCAACTGCCCAAGCTTGGCTGGCAGCCCAGAAGAGAAGCACGATAAAGTAATGCCAAATTGCATTTAATTCCATTAAGAAGAAGCCCAATTAAATTGACTGGAAATGCAATTAGTGCGCTCGCATTTCGTAGACATATTTAATACTAAGCTCGATCTTAATTGAGCGCAGTCTTTGTTGCACGCTCCACAAGCATGGCATGATCAGCTAACCAAAAAGCAGAGATCTGTACCTTTTTAGGCCAGTTCTAGAGGTTGTGGGCAGCCGCAGACAAAGGAAAGTTATTGTCAGGCCCGAACAGCAAGGCCTTCAAGTGATTTCTTTCATGTCAAACACGAAACTCAAACCCAAACTCAAACAACCAATCGAAGACGCCCACCCCTGAGCCCAAGAAGTAAAGTAAAAACAATTGCGAAAGTGCCAGTTAACCCCCTCACCAAAAGACCAAAAGACCAGCACCATATTCGGTTATTCAGTTAATTAAAAGAAAGTTGGACTCTGGCCGGGGCTCCGGGATTACGAGTGTTGTGGGGGCGCTGCTGGCTACATGTGGTACCTAATGGAACCGTTTGAGAGCCTAGCAAGTGCTTATGTGGCACATATGACATATAATACACACATCTGTCCCTCGCTATAAAGTCGAGTGTCAAGTGTCACGCGAGTGCTTCGGGGGTTCACAAGTCAAGGGTCGCTCAATCGGACCCTCGTTCGCTTTCTACCATCGAATTAAGACCCTTTCGGCTTTGGCGGAAAGTGAAAAATAATATTCAAAGCTTGATAAATTGTCACGAAAATCGCACGTGTGCGATATCAGCGAATGGCGCCGCTGGTTTTTAGTCTTTTTTCCATGGCGATGGAGTAACCGAAAGCAGAAAACAGACCCAGAAACATTGCCATTAACCATTAACCAGAGCCGGAGCCGAAAACCAGACGCAGTCCAAAAAGCCAGACCGGATCACTGGACTGTGAAATGCAATGGGCCACGAGAGGCATGAAAAAGTGGCTGAAAAACTGCAAGAAACCGACTTTAAGCCGGAAAATGGTAACCGTTAATGGTGGCATGAAATCGCAACGTGATGCCGAACCGAGGGTGATTTTTTGGCAATAGGTGTGCAGGAGTTGCGGCAGGGTGCACTTGATTTAATGAAACCGCACACGCAAAAGTTAATAAGTTAACGGGAGAGGCATAAGGGGTTTTTGGAAAATGCAGGCGATAATATATAGGTTTTTTAAGAACTTAGAAATATAAATATTTAAATTCAATATATTCATTATTTTTTTAACCATATCGAGACTCAGCAGTATTTTACTTAACAATCAGTCACGTAGCTTCGAAAATAGAGAACGCAAAATACACACTTTCCGTAGTTACGAAACCCATGATGGATGTGCCCACGAAAAACACTTGCCACAGCCAACAATAATACCCTTATCGCGAATGAAAACTAAAACAATTAAATTTCGGTTAACGATGGGAATAAGTATGAATAGTTTGGGCCCATTATCGCAGGGCAAACACAATGTGCACACAAAAGCGGAATCGGGGATCTCCGATTTCCGAGAATCAATTGGCGACGATAAGCGCTCGTGCAAGAGCACCCCTATAGGAAGGGGTCTGTATGGAAATATATCAGTATTTCGCCCATAGGAATTCTAGAAAAACTCATGGCAAACACTGATAAGGCAGCTCTGGCACTGAACTGTGCCAAAAGAGGGCGGGGATGGCACCAGGCAGTGTAAAAATATAGTAAAAACCCCGGGATCTTACCACTTTTGGTAGCGGCGACAGCGGCATGTTGAACAAGTACTCATCGTTGAAGATGTTGTAATTGTCCAGCGTCATCTTGTCGCAGATCAGTAGGTCTTCCGTTTTGATGGCTTTTAAAATACGCCAAGTATATATTTTATTTTCCTTGGTCGCCTTTCTCGCACAAAGTCTAAATTCGTGAGTCAAGCGACTTCTGGCGAAATTCGCACACGCCGAATATACTCAATGTATCTGTCGCAAATGTATCTGTATCTGTATCTGTGGCGGCGCGCGATCGTGCGAATTGTTTTTAATATTTCCTAGAATTCTCGTTCTGTTTTTGTTTAATTTTCAGGCACCGCACATGCTGAGACAGTTTGCCGTATATTTTCGCACACACTTTTCCGCCTATTTCACGTAGTTTTCACGGGTTTCTGTTGCCTTTTCCGTGGTGAAGGGAATTTCACTGTGTAGCACCGAAGCGTTTGGCTCGGCCAACTTGTTTAGACTAAATGCGTCATCGGCGACGGTTCGCTTTTTATACGAAAAACCCAGCCAATTCGGATTGAGCGTTTTTATCGGCACTCTCGGAGTGAAAACCTCGGCGAGCTCGCTCTTCGAGTCGAAAGCTTCGCTACTCTGGTATTTCCTGAGCAAAAACCGTACAGTATACGTGTGAAATGGTGCTCGAAAAAGTCCGCACAACTTGGGTAAAACCCACTGCTCTGTGGCTCTGGGATATAATGTTTTTTGCACTTTTCTGGGGGCTCTCACGTGCCCAGTTTTTCTTTGACTACGCTTCTTGTTTACCCCATTCCTGGGCCCCCGATTGCGCCTTATCTTATCGCGGCGGCGGGACAATTTAGTTATGACATAAGCAACTAAATTTAAAGAGCCAGGTAAACCCCCAGGCCCCAAACCCCCCAAAAAAAGCAGAACTGCAGCCGCGCCATTAGGTGAATGGTGCGCCTTTGTGGCTTTGGCTCTTATCAGGGAATAGCTTTCCGAAATGGGTCGCCATCGCCATCGCCGCCGGCGGAGGCTCAGGTGGCTCTATGCTCGCCGGTTGCAGGTGTTAGGTGTTCTAGGCATTTATCTATAGATATGCCAGCTTTCAATAAATATTGATGGGGCCGCTCGGCCATGTAAAAAAGGCCACGCTGACCTTGCGGCGCCACTTACATGAGAAACTGAAACCCAAGCCGAACCCCTTTCTGTGAAAAAGCGCCGAGGGGTTGGTGCCGCTGAAAACTGGGTCATGTGACACTGGACATTTGTGGCAACTATGGGCTATGGGCTCCGCTCTACTTACCTGCAACGGAGTAGGAAATTCACAGTCAATTAGGATTGGCGACTGCCACACTAACTGACCCCGTCGATAGGAAGGAGCGAGAACTCAAGTCTGGCTTGATAACCACACCTTATCACTATGATTCAGACACGCGCTGCCTTAGCTTAAGCCTAATCTCAGTGATTCAAAATTTAAGCAAAACACATTATTCATACTAAGTCAGGATTTTTAATATACTTGGGATGTGTTTTAAATGCAGCTCGGATAACACAGTTTTTAATCACCATGATTCAGAGGCAGAACAAACAAAAGCTTCTAAGACTTTTGGTGACTTGGCTCGTGGTTAAATTGTATGATCCCTGGGAAATTTAATTTAATCATAACAGTTTAAAAAAATGATTAAAAAATAGGAGCTGTAAAAAATAAACAATAATATATGTTATTTAGTATAGAATAAGAAAAAAAATACTAAAGTTCGGGATTATCTTAGCCTTTTCCCATCCCTGAAAATTTGATCGGTCAAAAATATAGTGTAAAAAAGTATGCTACAAAAAATTGCTTATAAAAAACTTCCTCCGAAAACTTTCGCAAGCAGCCTGTTGTTTTTTATAGAACATGTTTCAAGCGGATGCTGGTTAACCCCTATACTATGCTTTCTCAGAACGCTATCACGGGTTCCGGTCGGCAGGAAGATCTAAAAACTCGTGCCAAAAAAAGTAGCTACCGCCGGAAAAAACTTTTTATTTCTTTTCTGTAGACGTCACAAGAAACGCTGTGATAACTCGGTGTCGCGACACTGACGCTCACTTCCAGTGCCAGATAACCCGGCATTCGGAAGCCGGAATACGTAGTATTCCCACTCTAACGCCCCGCATATAACACGTATGTAGTACGGCTCGTAGAAGTGCACTCGACAGGAAGCGGTACCTAAGGTTTCCTTATAATTTGGCGGAGACATCGGAATAACAACTCAAATAATGAATAATGAGCGATTCTGCCGAATGCGTTACGGGGGCTTGATAAGCCCCTGGTATCTGAAAGGCGTTCACATCAGGGGTTTTAAATAAAGTTATCATTGCGTGGCCGTATTGTTTTCCTTTTCGCCGATAAGCGAAAACGCCTTGGGAAAAAGCTATAACGATAACATTTGCAGTTCCGCAGCATGATCAAAACTTCCGGTGATGATGGTGATGGGGGTCTAGAGGTCCGGAGGTCTGGGGGTCTGGGGGTCCGACGTCGAGTCCACGGTGTCGTAGACTTGGTCGAGATAAGATTGGACAATGGACGGCCAGGGAGCAACAAAGAAATCAAATCTACCTATGACAAATACCTGGAACAGGCCCGTCCATATATGGCCCCTATATCTGGCAGTGCCAATGTTTATGGTGTAAACAGAAACCGAAGATTGCAATTGCGTTGTGATACATTTTTACAACTTTCAAAGAGCTTTTGCTCCCATTACGAGGAAAGTGGGCAGTTTGTGGGTGAATAATCATGGGATGTTGCAGGGACTTTAGGTTATTTTTAGTACTTTCTAGATTAACTTAAATAAATTAATAAGCAGAGGATGATAGAAGAAAACTATAATACCTATAGCAAATATTTTAGCTTTGCATATCTGAAGACCTTTATATTTAAAGCTAATATTTTTTACAGTATTGAATATGTATCTGTATCCTCAGCTTTGTTTGTAAAATGCTTTAGACAAATAATTTTACCAATATATTTTTTAAAATATTATATACAATATTAAAGCAAAATCCCGAAAAATTCCACAATCCTCATCCTCACCCACTAGCAGGCTTTTTTACTAGTGGCGCTTCATCTTCGGAACTGTTTCCCCAAAGCAAACTCACAATTCGAAACCCGATTCAGTAAGATCTCGCAGAAACATATTTAAATTCCAGTGCTTACAGTAGGATAGAAAGATGATGTCCACCATGTGCTCGCGGCTGAAGAGCTGGCCGCGTCTGCTCAACCGCTTCGTGCGGCAGCTGAGGACTCCGCTGCAGATAGCCCGCCACTCGATCCAGCAGTTCGCCCGCTCGTCCGGCAAATCCTCGCGGGATCCCTACCTCATCACGGTGGTGCAGGGACGATCGAAGAAGCCGCGATACCCAGGTGATCAGCGGGCCAACCAGCGTTTCGGCGAGGACAGCTGGTTCGTCAGCTCCACGCCCCTGGCCGAGGTGATGGGCGTGGCCGACGGCGTGGGCGGCTGGCGGGACTTGGGCGTGGACGCGGGGCGCTTCGCCAAGGAGCTGATGTCCTGCTGCTCCGGGCAGACCCAGAGTTCCGGCTTCGATGGGCGCAATCCGCGGGACTTGCTCATCGCCGGCTACCAGGAGTTGACCCACCGGGAGAACCCGGTGGTGGGCAGCAGCACCGCCTGCGTGGTCACCATGCACCGCAGGGACTGCACCCTGTACACCGCCAATCTGGGGGACAGTGGCTTCCTGGTGGTGCGAAATGGTCGAGTGCTGCACCGCTCCCAGGAGCAGACGCACGATTTCAACACCCCCTATCAGCTGACTGTGGCTCCGGAGGATCGGAAGGAGTCCTTCTACATGGATTCTCCCGAGATGGCCGTGTCCACCAGGTACTCCCTGCTTCCAGGAGATCTGGTGCTGCTGGCCACGGATGGGCTGTTTGACAACTTGCCCGAGAGCATGTTGCTCAAGATTTTGAATGGCCTGAAGGAGCGGGGAGAACGCGATCTTCTCGAGGGCGCCAGCCAGGTGGTGGAGAAGGCCAGGGAACTCTCGTTGAATGCCAGTTTTCAGTCGCCCTTCGCCCTGAAAGCAAGGGAGCACAACGTTCCCTACTCCGGCGGCGGCAAGCCCGATGACATCACCCTAATCCTGGCCAGCGTCGAGGTGCCGAATGCCTAGCCAAAGTCGAGAGCCAGTGTGTCGCCAGCAAAACGCGTTCGCGGCAAATATTATTCCATGTCTATCAGCAGTGGGCGATAAAAAACCCAAATACACTTTGTTTACAAAGATCTAGGCCTCGAAAAATACAGGAGCAGGCATATAATTATGGAAATGTCTTGGCAATAGAAAGTGTGTTTTCAAAGCCTTTTATGATTCTGTTTTGCTATTTTATAGACTGTGCGTTAAAAAATTGCAGTAAGGCATATCACGCATACGCAGTGGTGGCCAAAAAGATCTCAGCTATAAGTCGGAAGTCCCTATATTTTTGTGGAGTATTAAAAGAAAATCATAACTAATGATTTTTAATTATTCTATCACTATATCTATTATTTTAAGATTTTTGTATTCCCCCAAGTAGGATGCCATGATATCACTGGATTACAAACAAAACAATTACCAACTAATTATTCAGTCGATTAGGGCAGGAAGAGGTAACATAACATTACTATTGATTTATTGCACATGCAAATATCGTGAAATTCCGTCATTTTTCTACTATCTCGACCGCAGCTGTACTATATATTTGTTTATAAAGACGCCGATTCGTGTGTGCCTATATAGACGTTCGTTCATTCAGCAAACGCGATTATGAATGGACGGGCTGAAAAAAGCTACAACCGATTCCACACACACTGCACATCGCGGCGATGACTCATAGCCGTTTTAACCAGAATTCGTGCGTTTTGTTTTTCTGTTTTCCATTTTGGCCCCCTTGGTGTGGGAGAGAGGGACGTGTCGAGGCCTAGGGCCGCGGAGCTCCACACTTGGCACCCACTTGCAAATCCACTGTGCTCAGCGAAACTGGTTCCACGCTCCGCTTTTCACTCAGCCACTTTGAGTCACTCAACCCAGTGAGCCGAAAGGCCAAGAGAGCTCCGCAAACTAGTGCACTCAGCATAAGGAGAGGCAGCCAGGCGAAATCAGGCGATGCGAGGCTATGGCGCTGGAAATCCCAATGCAGCATTGCGAAATTCCCCCCAGCATAAGGGCTCCGATAAAAAATAATGGCGGTACTCGACAGGGGAATACCTCAGAAATACAAATAAAAGATATAAAAGGACACTGGTTATCAGGAACATTATTTTAGCCTTTAATATGAGGAGTTAGCCATTTATATACCCTGCATAGTTAGCTATTGTAAAATTCGATTCTTTGTAATCCTTTTTGCACAAAAATATATCTATCCCTACTTAAACTTACAAAACCACATTTATGGTTCTATAGACCTTTGGCTTTTGAAAATAGAATAGAATATTCCAGAAAATCTAAGAAGTCATATGTTATATTTTATAAACAGCATTATCTTATTAAGGGATCATGAAAGGTATCTTATAGATACATACTTAACTAGGATTATAATAAGAGTCTGGATTTATAATGTTCAAGAATCCTTAAGTAGCATAGCTCTCCAAAATCTCCCTCTGCTAAACAGGTAAAAATGAATGCCTTTCGTGAAATGCATTTGTCAAACTCCCTGCGAACCCGAAATACCCCTATATTTCAGCTGCGTTTCAAAGGAGTTGACACAATCTGGGGAGTGCTTGGTCGGGCGTCGGTTCCCGATAACTTCCCTTGGCTTTATCTTGTTCCCCGTTTCGCACTTTTCAACGCCGTGGCGAATTGCGACTGATGGCGATGGTGAAGCCCCTCCTCGTCCGGCCCCCAACGCACCGAGGATCCCCTCCTGACCTGCGGAATGCCAGTGCCTGGGATGCTGCGCCCCTTCTCGGAATTCCACATCGGATGACGCGTCTCAAAGTGCATTATTTTGGAGGCCGGGGAGCACGGACCATCGCCAGCAAAGCAGGATCGTGTAAATCTTTCACTGGCGAGTGCATTTTTAGCCGCACTCCACTCGCTTCCAGATGTGCTCCAGTTCCACTTGCAATGCCAATCCCACCAGCCAGCCCCATCGAAGCCAATTCCACACCCGTTTCCCAATCCCATTTGCCGGCATGTGCCATTTCCGCCTGGAATTAGTTGTGTTGCCGATGTATAACTCAATTAGGGGGTTTATCTCCGAACTTCGACCAACTGCCATTTAGCATTAAGTAGCGGCGCCGCCACCCACTTTTCACCTTTCTGGCTAAACCATTTTCACCAGGGGGTTCAACAAACCCACAGAAAATAAATTAATTGACGCGCAGTAGCGGGGTCAATAGAATTTTAAAGGAGATTTAAAGGGTTACCGAAAAAATTGATAAAAGTGTGAACACATCTAAAAAGGTGTATAAAAGTAGGCAGCAATTGGAATTTTCACTGCATACTTTTGGACATTTCTCTGATAAATAAATTATCTTTAGTTATTAACTTTAAAATAAGAGCACTTAAACGTAACGTAAAATTCCTAGAAAAATCTATATGACGAAATGAATAGCTATTAAAATAATAGTTTGGATTCCGCTGTTTATATTTTTGCCCACTAACCTTATCAATTCCAGATGAAGGGATGACTATTAGTTTGCGCAGTGTCCTATATACAGAAGATAAGCCCTATCAGTGCACTATCTACACCTCGCATCGAATCAGGCTTGCCCCATGTGTACTTATCCCCCCCATAAACAGCGCTCCTGATAAACGTATTTATTCCCCTGTCTTTTGCCTCCCATGACGACCCATTTGGATTCCAAGAAAATCGAAAGCTAGTGCGAAAACACGCAACTTTTGACATTTTCCTGTTGTTTTTTTTCCTCTATCGCTGTCAGTTAATTTGAAACACTCAAATAAGTGATGACATAATGGTTGGTTTTTCAGGAAAATTAGCTTCGGAATTGAAAAGCGATCGCTTTCCTCTCCCTCCACTAGTGACGTCATCTGGCGGAGCAATCGTGTGACCAAATTGGGCTCTCAAACGAAGCGAGTTCGAAAACCGGCTTCTCTACTTTAAAGTTGATTTTTCGTATTTTTCTTGAAAGGCCTTTGCTTTTGCTAAGTTTAAGCCATTGACGTCATGAGATAATTTCATTAGCGTATCGCCAAAATGCACAAGCTAAACGGTCTTTGAAGGGAAGATATGGGGACTTGTATTTTTTTACAGGTGATTTCCCCTAATTGAAAGAGCAAATCCCCAGAAAGAACAAAGAGTAGGAGCTTTAAAGATCTAGATAAAGCAAGTAATCTGATAAAGAGCTGATAAAAAATGTGCAAATTCATATTCACAAGCATTTACCAGTCCTAGAAAAACTTCAATCAATTGTGACTAGCTACATTTCACTACTATTTAATAAGAAATTTAAGAAACGTATTTTTAAGAACCTACAACATTATTTTTCACTGAAAGTCAAGCCAAATAATCAGCCTTAGAATATTTCCCATGTTTTCCCTGGAAAAATGAAAACTTCTGTTTACTTTTTTTCTATCAATTAAATCAAAGATTATTACAAATATTTTCCCAGAAATATTAAAGAGGCCAAAAGTCAATCAAAGAAAGCGTCTGTGGGTAACAAGTGCTTCAATGCCAATTGCAAGTGTACACATTCTGCTATCTCCACCATCTATATACATTTTAATCTATGGACGTGCATTTAGCGACGCTATCGAATTTACGAAATCCCCTGAAATTTTCCTGGAACAATCGAAAGCCATAATAATAAAAACAAATAAAGAGTAAAAAAAGAGTGCGAGGACAGGCAAACGCGAAATGTCGTAAAAGTTTCGCCATAAAAAACGTAGGAGTGAATAATAAGGAGAAGAAGTCAAAGTCGAGGAACAGAAACCGAAATTACAACAACGCAAGAACAATAATAATTAATTGTTTGTCGGGTTGCGAGCGTTTATTTATTTATTTGCTGGCTAAGTGAACAACGCGTCGATCAACAAAAGAAACAAAAGCGGCGGCGGCAAGGCATTGGCAATTTTATATTTATTTATTTTTAGTTGATGCGCACATTAAATTGGCAATTTCTGCTGGATATCTGATCGTGATTATAAAGCGCTAAAATACGAATATAACAAACGTGTGCCTGCGCTGTACAGTGGGGTCAAAACTGAAGTGCCTTTAGGAGAGTTTACACGATTCCAAAAAGATACATCATGAAAAATAAAGATAAAGATAAAAGATACATTTCTACATCCCAGAAGAGATACATTTTTGTAAAATAAATTTCACTTAAAAAGGTGTATAAATGTATGCAATAACAGAAAACTATCTTCTTTTTTCACTGCATACTTTTAGACACCTTTTCAGGGAAACTACAGAAATTGGCGTAAGTGGTAAGTGATCTTAGATAAGCCCCATGCCCTACAATTCATAAACTTTTATTTTCCTGACCCCCACTGTGCACACTTACAAATCTGTAAAAAGGTTATCTCCGAGGAGAGTTCGCCGCTCGTTAGCCGATTTGCTCGTGACTTTTAATGCGTTTGCTTTTAATGCATGGAATATTTATGTAGCGCGCTGCATGTTTTATGCAGCGCATTGCGAAAAAGGCAATTCGAGTTGTTCAAGTGCATGGCACCATATACAGTGAACATCCCCTCGCACCAACCCCATCCTGATCGCCGCACTCACCACCCCATCCCCATCGAATCTCAAACATTGCGACGCGTGAGTCGCTTGACATTCTAAGTGGAATACCAGCGAGGCATCGGGGGGACTCGGGGTTCAGGGGTCTCGAAAACAGGGGTGAGCCGCAGCATCTGAGTGCCATTTGACCTTGGCATTGGATTTAATTTTATGGCGAAATCAACTGCAGCATAATTTCGAATGTCAGGCGAGAGGGAAATCGAGGGATAGAAATGAAAGAGGGGAGAGTGGCATATATGTCGCCTGTCAAGTCTGGTGTTAGCCGAGGGATTTGTGTGCTGAACAGAAGACAAGTCTATTTTTGAGTGTGAATCCGCCTTTTAAATATTTGATGCAGATGAACGGTCTCTTACTTAGATGGCAAAAATCAAAGCAGTAAAAATCAAACCGATTTATAAAGTTATATGATCTAATAAAAATATATATAATATTCCGGGAATTTTTATAAGTGATTAATGTTTTATTACAGAGGATGTTGTTTATTATTTCAATAAACATTTATTTTTATTATCACTTTCAAAAAGATCATCATTAAAATTTTTATTAAAAAGTATTTCACTCTGCTTTCAGCTATACTAAAATATAATCGAAATACTTAAAGCACAGATAAGATTCAGAGCACTTCACATTACTGCAGTCCCAAGTGGAATCCAATTAGAAACGGAAACGGAAGCCTTGACCTCAGGGCGGTTTTCTTGGCTTATTGGCCACATTGCAGCAATATGAAATTGAAATTGGCGATGCACGTGTTGCAAACGAGAATCGAGCAGAAATAAAAACCGCACCTACGCCAAAAAAGATACAGATGCAGAAAGCGAAAATGTGCAGAGATACAAAAAAAAACACGCCAAAATAGAGAGGCAGAGAAATAGAAAAACAAATGCAAAGGGGGCAACCTTGGCTGCGGCTGCGAAGCAAGTGCAATGGGGGAATGCACAAAGACCCAGTCAACGCCTCTCTCCCGCTCGCCCGGGCTCTCTCGCATGCGATAAAAGAATCTGTGAACGTGTCCGATCCGTATCTGTGTGAGCTCTCTCTCTCTCTCTGCCTCTGCCTGCGACGGCCGAGTATGGGTGAGCGAGCAGAGCGGCGGAGTGACAGCGCGAAAACAACAACAAAAGTGTAAATTGAAATTCCAAAGATGTCGACAAAGTAAATACGAAATAAAAACCCAAAACGAGACAGCAACAGCGGCAACAATAACAATGGAAAGCTACAACAAAGTGCGCACCACACAATTCGGCGAATAATCATAATAAAAGGCCAGACGAAATATACATAGCAACAACAACAACAACAAAAACCATACATGTATAAAAAAAGTTCAATATATTTTTTAAACAAGTTTCCAGAGCCCCGTATGTGTGCCGTTTTCTATAGGTTTCAGCGGCGAAGTCAGCTTAGCCTCCCAGCTTTCAGCTTTAGTGAGAAGTGTTGGGACTCGGATCCAAAACCAGGGGGAGTACGGGATTATTGCGTTCTATGCAGTACCAGTTTGTACCGCTCTATAGCTCTTCCTCTTACCCTAATCCCTGGGAATGGCGAAAAACCAGGTGGTAACGAAGCGGAAATACCCTTTCAGTGGTCTCTAAAGGACTTTTTGGTCCAGGTTCCATTAGAAACCATCGAAAATCTCATCAATACTTTAATAGTAACTTGTTAAATATTGTATCTTATTATAGGAACACCATATATTACCTTCTTTAAGCTAAGTTCCTTTAAAATATCTTTGTCACTACTAATAAGAACCTAACATTAATGGATATAAGACACTTTTTTGCTTCAATTTAGATAGAAAGCCTATGATCCTACACTAGAAAGATATAATACATGCATTTCCCTAGTTTCATAGAGTTATCTGTGAACTATGCTAGTGCTCACTGAGCTACACATAAGATAAAGATACATTTTCACTAGGTCTTTAAAAAGCTTGTTTATATAAACAATGATGGTGCTTTATCTAGGGATAGGTTGACCTTTCTGCTTAGTTCGAGAAAATCTTGAGCCGCAGAGCGTACCTCGAAGTCAGTACCACTTGTGGATTCTTCCTTCAGTCTCCTCCCCAGCTGATAGCACCCGGCATGTAGGGTATACAAATAGAGTATCGCACTTACGATAAGATTGCGCATGACAGCCGACGTTGGTGTGGCGACAGTTGCTGCTATTTTCGTTGTGGTCGGCGTCGATATCGCCGCGGTTAGATCGGCGGGCAGAAAGTCCAGCTCCTCCTCCTCGAGGTGCTCCTGGTCCTGGTCCTGGTCGCCACCCTCCGGCTCCTCGCGGTCCCGCCCCAGATCTTCGGCCTTTGTGATGGCGGGCTTTTTGGTCGTGCGGTCGACTTTAACTTTCATTGCTGCTGCTTTTTATGCGCTCTCAATTGGCGTTCATAAACAAAATTTACATGTGCAGCTGGCACTCACACACACACGCACAGCCCCTGCTTTTTGTTAGCCTTTTTCAGCAGTTAAAAGCGCAGAATTCTCTAGATTAACGTCGGGCGGACCACGCCCCGCACCACACACCGTTGTTTATCGAACTTCGAACGCTTTTCGCTCGAATATTTCGTAATTTCTTAAAGATTTCTCGGTTTTGGCAGGGCGCTCTCACAGATACACAATACTTTCGGCTTCTGCCTAGATAACACGACAGTTTTGCAATTTCTTCACGGCTTATTGGGAATGTTCTGGCTTTGCACTTGTGAAAGTGTTAAAAACTAAGTGTAACAACAACAAGTTGGGTGGATTTCCTCATAAAGGCCGAGTGGGGGAGGGGGTCTTCTGTCTCGCTCCTACCAACGTGGCTCTCGGATGCGTGCGAGCGGGAGTGCGGCGAATGGGCGTGGGGGGTGGTGGCGGCACGGACTGGACGACTGATTAACGAGAGAGAGAGAGAGACAGAGAGAGTGGCGCGAGAGCGAGAGCGAGAGCGAGAGGGAGACGGCCGCGTGGCTTTCCGCTGCCGTTGCTGCAGTCGCCTGAGTTGCCTTAACAAAAAGCGAAAAATAACTGAATAACCGAGCTGAGCAACTGGCAACTGGCGACGGCGACGGCTGCGGCAACAGACCGCTGCCGCTCTCCCCTGCGCGCCGCTCGCGCCCTCTCCCTCGCACTCGCCTTCCAAGCGACGGGTGACGTCTTGGCCATTGCCTCGCACACACACTCGCGCGGACGCACACGGGCGGCCCACACAGATACACGCACACAGGCGGCCAGCCTGGAAATCAAGTTGCGTAGATGCCAGGGCTGGCAAAAGTCTCTGAACAGGCGGAACCAGTGACAGAGCTGGGATTTGGGAAGTATATATCTTAGAGATTGTAGATATTGGACATTTAAACTAAGTTATAATATTTTCTTGAATATTTCCGCCTTTAAACAACAGATCTAAGCTCTAAAATCACAGAATTATAATGAAACTGTATAAGTAATTTGGCCTGTTAAAATATAAAAAGGTAATTAAATTGATTTTAATTTTTTTTATTTTATTAGCATTATTACAGAAAAGAAAAGGTTCCATATTTTTATTGCCTAACCAGTTGACAAAAAGTATGCTTTTTAAAACTGCAACCTCTTAAGTAGTGCCTACTTTTCGGAAAACCAGTGACTTAAGAGCTTTTCGACCAACAGGATTAACATAAGCTACAAATAGTGAAATAAATGAATATATAACAAATGAGTTACGTTATTTATTATTGATTTGTGAGTGAGCATTGTTGGTCAGGTGTTTACCTTAATACCAAACATATCAATATTAATTCCGGCTTGAAATCACCTGGTTTGTAACTCATTGACTTAATTTCGACTCGGTAAGGCAATTAGCGCTTTGAGTTTTTAAATAATTCCACACTTCCGTTAGCCGTTACGGAATTTCACACAGCCCAAAAATACCTCCTTGACCGCGCCGAAAATAATCGTAACAATCGGCGAGCAGTAATCAGAAAAATCCATAAAACCGCCAGAAACGGCATGGAAAAACCCGGCTGAGCGATTTTCGTATGCTCCACATGATTCTCGCGGCCCTGACGAACGGCGGTGTGAAGTGGGACGGCACAATAACTGTCAGAACGAGGCGGCAAAGGGGAGAGCGCGAGCGAGAGAGCTGCCAAACAAACTCACAGATACAGATACAAATCGCACGTCGGGCAGTTGTCGCATGCGATTTTTAATAGAGCACGAGAGCGGCTCAGTTCTCGAGTGCGATTTCAGTTTCCACTCGACTCGAAACGAAACTCAAATTGGCAATTTGGCGCGCAGCTCGTTTGTTGACACTTTCCACTTGAAAGATACGTTTTTGTTTTGGTTTCTCGGTTCTCACTCCGCCTCTCTCTCTCTGTGCGAAGGTATCTCACTCGAAAATCGAGGACCAGTTGCCCGGGCACATGTTGGATTTTTTGCTGGTTTCGAATCCGATTTGTATGTTATGTGTGCCACGCATCGGCACTCTGAAATGGATGACGACGGTGACTCATCGGGGTTTTTACACACGGATACCAGGCACCAATACTAATGCTGGGCGAATCTAGAGAAACTGAGAAACTGCTGTGGGCCTCCCGCAATCCGGAGATACTCAGAGGCATTCAGAGGCTCAGATACGCGGACAGGTTACCTGGGTTCGTTTATAAAACCCCCGCCTTCTTAATTCCATCGCCAATTGGCGGCCAATGCAAGTGCCACACGCCGAAAAAAATCGGTAAAATCTCAGATGTATTTATTGAAGCTGGAGAAAGCGGGTTTCAAAATTATATTTATTCTATTAACATTTGTATATATTTTTATTCAGTCACATAGTAACTCTCTGGTGTTTCAAAATGTGGTGAAATTAAAAATATTTTACTTTCTCTTTTCTTCAAATTCTTTCTAAGATGTTTTGTGGTTGTTTTGCGTTCCAAAAATATTTAAGTATTGTCTTGTTTAATGAAACAAATGTTTGACTATTTTTATTAATATTTTTTATTAGTTTCTATCCACCACCCATTTCTTAGATTTTTAAATTTAATAAAATAGTAACAATGAATTCAGATGGGCATTGGACTTATATAGATTTTCAGAAATAATGTTTTAATTTTGTTTGTCTTCCCCTATTGTACTACATTTTCTCCCTGTGCAGACATTTTCCGATTGAGGTCAGTTAATGAGTATGGCCGGGATGCATTTGGGCGCGTGCTAAATGCGTCTATTAGTCGCAGTTGCCTCCCAAAGCAATGCATTGCGTATGCATTAATGCCACTTCCATTCCCAATCCCATTCAGACTCAGATTCAGATTCCGATGCGAGGCCCATTAGGTGAGGTGTCCGGGCCCAGGTAGCCGAAATGTTTTGTGGCCATTAGCGGGGAAGCGAGACTCGACCGAGGATCCTCTCACAGCACGAGCTCGATAAGCACTGTCTGAGTGCCTGGCGACGCCCTAGCACTTCCCAATTCCCGATTCCCGACTCTGGGCTCTGGACTCCCGACTCCGAGGCAGGGATATATGAGTATACGAGGCGTATATCAAGGCTGAGGGTTGAATGCCTTTGATTCAGGCTGCCTTTTCTTCCTCTGGTGTTTGTTGATGGTAATGTGGCTGTAATTTGCCAGGCGACTGCACGGGGCAGCGCCGATTAGGTTACCATTCTAGCTCATATTTTATGGGCTAAGAATTCGCTGGAATTACCACTCGAAATCGGAAGCGGAAACTGTGAAAAATGTTCGGCTTATCCATTGCCAAAACAAAAAAATCGGCATGATAAGGCACCAAATTGTAGTTTGGAATGCTGGTTCAATTCAGATTTCTGGAGTATCAAATTCATCCGAATTTTGATATAGAATAAATGGTTTTCAGCGCTAAAGGATCCACTTTTTAGGGGTAATCATAAAAAAACCATCGGAAACAGCAGTTACTAGATTTTCCCCTGCTTATCACTACTAAATTTATAGGCTTAACCTTAAACAGAACGGTAAGTCCCCCAAAAAAACATAGTCCTAAGAACACCAAAACATAATTTGGGAGCTTTCACATTAAGAAATTGTTTTGAGAACCACATAAATAAATGTACACTTCAAACACTTCGAGCAAACATTTATCAGTACCACACTTTCCCATCCACAATAAATTTACTCAGATCTCGATTCACTGTTTGCTCGTCATTTGTATCTCAAAGTTTCAATTACATTATAATTATATGTATATTTCACTTCAAGTGCTTGGCTGACGCTCAATTTATTTAAGTCCACACAACTTGTACTCGTACTTAGTTATTTACTCGGCGATATGATCTCTTGAATAATGTTTGCATTGATTAAAGTTTCGATCGCGTCATGGAGCGACGTCATCGATCCGCCAGCAAGTCATCGAGTTCCCAGAATATCGTTTGTACTTCTGGGTACCGAATGAATAAGCCGAGAAAGTTGCGGGTATACCTAACATCGGCATATTCAAGAACAAAAACAGTGGGAGTTTGAGGTGCCAGCGGGTCTATGGGGTATTAATCATACCCTAAGCCATTTCCGCCGCCACTATCATCAGGAAAAGTGCACGTGCAACCGCTGTTGCTTCGCTCTATTTTTCACCTCGGGTGTAAATCCATTTCAGGGACAAGTGCCTTGGCACTTTCCCATCTATTGATGGAAAAACAAATCCCAATTAGGCAAGCGCATTCGAAGTCCAAGAGACCTTCGCTCGCAAAACAGCTGATTACTGGGTCTGCTAATGGGCTGATATTTATACAGATTGGGGAGGCGGAGGGGGCGTGGCTGGGTGCCAACTAGCTGCAGCTTAAATGATTAAGAAAACTTAATGACTCTGTTGTAGAACCGTTTTGCAGCCAGAAACAGGGCAGAAAACAAATCGAGCGACGCTCATTAAAAAATTAAGCACACGGAGTAATAACAGATATGGCAACAATAAAACCTAAACGACTGCAAATTAAAGTTGTTAATTTCGAGCGCCTAATTGTTTTTGTAATAATTAAGACCAACAAAACAGAGAGGGGCCCTCGAAATCGCCTCTAGAAAAAACAATAAGTTCAAGGACAGCACTCTTAGCAAAACATGAAAGCACCCATTTCCCAGGGGCTAAGTGACGTTATGAACAGGTCCCCAAGTACTTGCGATTTCTACAACATCTTTTTTCCCGGAAATCGATATGTGCGTAATGCAATTTTAAAGTTTTCTGGAGTTGCTTATCTTTATGAATGACCTGAAAGTTGTAGTTTACGGGGAAAAATCATTAGAAGCATAGTTAATCATAATTCTGTTGGGAAAGCGTGGGGTTTCTTCAAAAACAGCTCACATAATAGGTTGTTTTTAGAGTTTTGGTTGTGCTTACAAGGAATTCAAGCAACTATTTTTAGAATTTAAATAAATACTTATAAAAAGTTCTCAAAAACCCAAGTCAACGAAGTTCTCCTTAAGAATTTTATGAGCTTCGCCAACATTTTTTCTCATATCAAAAAGAGTTCCGGTAAAAAAATCATATTCAAGTGTTAAAAAATTGTGATAACTTCTAAACTTTTTTGGCGTTTAAACAAGTCATAAACATAATATACATCTTGAGATTGCATATGCCACCATAACTTGGATAAAAAGTCGAAGTACAAGCAGTACTTAACCTCCCTCGAAGCACTTTATTTAAGTATAAGCCCACCCAATCAACTACAATCAGCTGAAGGGAAGTATCTGAAACAGCCACTTAAGGTGATTCAGCACCTGTTCGAGAATCTCCCCGGCATCACACTGATAGGGCGCTAGGCCCGATTGATAAGGCAGCATGGGAAACTGACGGGCCTAACCAACGTGAATCTATTTGGCCTAGTCAGCCGCCTCCCAGTGAGGTGGCCCACAGCGAAGGCCGAAGATAAGTGCCGAGAATCACCCCAATGTGCCCTTTTCCCAACCCAAACACACTTTGTGTTGTACTGCGAATGTGCTCCGGAGTGTTCGGCTCTTGGCATTTCCGTTCTACGGGCCTTTGCTTTCAGCTGTGTGCGGGTTTTTTGCTTTCTTGGTGTTCGCCGTGCGGACTTGTGGACTTATGGAGCTGTTTACGGCTCTTACACTTCCTGGCCAAGCGTTCGTGACTATGCAAGTGGCCTGTTATCTGGAGGAAGGTGCTCCGATTCCGATTCCAGTGCCCCTGCCCATGCCCGTTTCCACTCCGCCAACGACATGTGCGCGCTGTCATCAGGTGGGGTTCGTACTTTAAGGTTTTCTGTAGAGAGTCTGGCGATAATGCCCGGCCAAAGGCAACAGCGCAGACTTTCCGGCGCGACACGGACATGCTCGCATGTGGGCATGCATCACCCCGTATTTTTACCCCATGACGCTATCAGGTGCCGGGGACTCTAGGGTGGCGGTGCGCTATATGTATCTATATACACACGGCGACGATCGCCCAGATTAAACCTAAAGCAAAGGGGTTTTCTGCCCGAAGATAATGCCCCGCTGACGACAATGAAGAAAATCACACTCGTCGTTTATCACTTTGGCTCAGGGTTACACTTAATACTTGTCTTTCAAGTTGATTTTTTAAGAATTATTCGGCCTGAAAAACCAACCGTTAAGTACAAAAATTCAGTCAAATACTTTGTTTATTGTTGAGCAAATCGAAAAAGGAAAAATTCCTTAAGCTCAAATTTAAACAAATATTGAAATCCCTAAATGTAATTCAAGGCTCTAATCAATTGTAAAATGATTTAATATCAATGATTCAATTTGCAACGTGCTAATTTAATAATTGCAACAGATCTGCTTCTTAAAATATTTCACTTTAAATAAATTTAGAAAGCCTGAGAGCTAAAATTAAACTTTTTTCGAAAGGGAACCTTGTGTAATGGGGTCAAAACAGGTCAGATCTCCCTCTCCCAAAAGGTCAAATCAACCCTTTTGTGCCCTCTGAAAGCTGTAACTGTCTGCTGATTTAATTTAAATTTATTTAAAACACATCTATATGTGTTTGCGAAATCCAGTTTTTTTATTCGCAGTTGAAGCGAATTAAATTACTCGAAATGTATTTTTTATTGTTTGTTTTATTTACTTATTCCCCTTTTTTGTGTGTTTGGGGAGTGGCATTCCCACGCCACATTGGGCAGTAAATATTTACCTCAGATAAAGTATGTATTTTTGGCGGATAACACTCCGCCGCTCCACATGTCGTATGCGTGACGAAAGCTCGGGAGCAAGATCAAGTATACGCCCCTTGGCCGCCATTTTGGTTAGTTTTCCCAGCCGAGCCACTAGGTTCGCACACAACTAAGGCGCAATTAAGAGGAGGAAAACAAGTGCAAAATCAGCGGAAACAAAGGCGGGCGAAAACTTAAAGTTGGGACGAAGCGCCGCCCACAAAGCCGCAGGCCGAGTGGGATCAGCAAATCATGAGCGGAGATGAGGGAGATGGCAAACCATAATGCCCATTTGTGTACATACATATGCGCACTTGTTACAAATACACTGAGGGAAATTAGGTTACTAAAGTTCTCGGTTCAAGAAGGTCTCATACTTTACAGGGGTTAACATTTTAGGCTTCAATCAGGGGCCAGTAATTCATTCCAAAGTATTCTTTGAAAAGGAAACTATGAAATGTCTGTATCCTTAAGATACATTTTGTATATTGGTATATTTAATATTATCTTATTTTAATATTCATCATAAGATTCACTGACAATAAGAATTTGTTATTATTTTTTTAATTTCGTCTGGAATTCAGGCTCATATGCTTTAATGCAATATTAATAACTTAAAAAGATTTTTATGTTTCACATTTGGAATTCAAACTTTAATCACTAAATATTATTTTATAAAAAATATCATTTGAACTATAACCTCCTTCGATTAAAAAATATATTTTCACTTACTTGTCTGGCCAATTGAAGGGAGGCATAATCCTGCCGCTGATGTTGCTGCTGCGACTGGTGTTGCTGGTGGGATGTTGCTGCCGCCGCCGTTGTTGTGGGGGCCAGGAATTGCTGCTGTTGCTGCTGCTGCTGGCAGGGGTAGAAATGATTGTTGGACGGGGCTGTTGTTGCTGGCACAAGATGTTGCTGCTGTTGCGTGTAGAGGCTGCAATTGGATTGCAAGTACTGCTGCTGCTGCTGTTGCTGTTGCGGCAAGTGCTGATTGTAATTGACATTCATGCTGTTGTTGTTGTTCATGTGGCGCTGCTTATTGCAATCGGTTATCCAGTTGGCGGCACGCAGTTGTTGCTGCTGCTGCAACTGCAACATTGGGTTGTTGTGGCTGTTGCTGTTGCCGCCCATACTGCCATTGTGGCTGTTTCCCCAAATATAATTATTATCGGGCGAATTGTGCTGCTGCTGCTGCTGCAGCAGTTGCTGCTGCAGTTGTTGCTGCTGCTGCTGCAGTGCGTTGCTGCCGCCGCCGTTGTTGTGCTGCATCTCGATGGCCTTTATTGCAATCATTCAACGGGCAACAAATTGTCAGCGTTTATCACAAGATGCTGCAATTTCCTGCTCTCCTTTGTTAATTATTTTGTATTTTGCGAACTTATTTTTGGCTGATTTATCGCTGCTTGTTTGCTGTTTTCTGTTTGCTGCATTTACTACACGTATTTTTAATTTTACGCAACTTACACGCTTTTGTTTCGGCGTGTTCGGGTGTGTTTGTTGGGTGGCTATATTTAATTTTTGGCAATTTGTTTGGATTGGCGGTTGGCTTTTATTACGGCTTAAATCGCAAGCAGGCACTTAGATATTTTTATATAATTTTGTTTTTACGCGAAGTGGTTTTAAATGTTTTTCGAAGCAAGTGCATGCTTTTTAAATCTTTTGCAGGCACTAGAATGTTTTTATATAGTTTTATTTTTCTCAAAATTGTTTCAAATGGTTTTTGAAGTATTTATCCGTTTTTATGGGCTATAAAAATAAATCTTTTTATTGACTTTGAGGTTTAATCTTTTCGTTTGGCTGGATGCTTTAGTTATTGTTATTACTCCTAGTTCTTGTTGTCCTAATACAGTATTAAATACTGTTTATTGGCTCTAATGACTTTTGGTTTTTAGCTTCAGTTTCTTCTCAATTTATTTACAACGTTTTTTATTCTTGGCGATTGCACAGGCGAGACGACGAGATGGTGAGTCAACCTGCTGCTCCACGAATTTGTTTTAATAATTTGGCACGCCCACTTGGAGGCGATCCACTCTGCGCCCCTTCGATCGGCCTGCGATTCTCTCGATTCGATTTTCGATCAGCACGTGCGGGCCAAGTGGCTGGTAACGGTAAACGAGGCGTAAACAAACACCGAATCGGGCCAACAAACACGGATCGCGTTACGTGATTTAGCCGTAAAAAACCAGACACTGCATGCTTCTGTTAATTTATTTATTTACTAGCCAGACCTCCGAGCTGTGGCCGATTGTTTCGTATTATTCCCCAAACTTCCATCGAGCACTGCACGTTCCTGCGTTCGTTTCTATGCTATTTCCAGGACCGACTCCGGGAAGACGTCCACACGGCAGCGCGGCAGAAAGTGTATTAAAACTGAAAATGAAAATTTTGATAAACCTGCGCTCAAAGGCGCACTCACACACGCACACGCCCGAGCGAGCCGAAGGCAGGCGACAAAAGCCGAAGTACGCTCGCGATCACTTTGTTTTCTTTTTTTTTATTTTTTCTGCCTTTCGGGGGGCTTTCAGTATTTTTCGCTGCGCTCTGAGACCAGGTAAAACCGCGCTGAAAGGCTACCAAAATACGAAAACCCCAAAAAAATTAAAGAAATATATATAACACACGGGCCGCAGAAGCGAATTATTACGAGGCGTGTTTCAGGCTTTTTTCTCTTTTTGTGACTAATCGCATGTGCGGCGGTGGTCCACCGGGTTGTATTTTCGCAAAAAGGGGTTTGCTGGCGGTTCCCCACACTCTGCGACTGTTTGTTTGCTACGATTTGGCGCCAATTGGCTGAAATCGGCGATCCGCTCCGTGCGCTGGCCCATAGATCACTGCGCACTGTCGTCGCCGACGTCTTCTTGGCTGCCTGCGCCGACGTCAGCGCTGAAAAACTATGACTAATCCCCGCTGGCACGCGGCGGCTCCAACTACAATAACAATATGTAGAACAGGCACGGCGGCAGCCGCAGCAACAACAACCCCAGCGGCGGGAGCTGCAACAACAGCAACATCAAGTGCGGTCGGAAGGTGGCAGATTTTCCGGAGCACCACAAATAGGCCGGCTGGTATCAATAATAGTAGTGATAACAGTAATAATAATGTTGATCCCAAAACATTAGAAAACTAAATATTTTTATAGAAAAAATTTAACAAACCTTTTTTTATATTGGGGGACAAGTTCAAGTCCCTACTTTAATACATTTATTGAAGATATATAAAAGAAGACAGTGATATTTTTTTTAAAACTAACATACATGGGCATGCCTCTCTGTAACTTTAAAGCGTACAAATATTAAAGTAAGTGTCAATCCTTTTTATAAGTACAAAATAATGTAAATATACATTTGTAACTTTAATGAGTCAGTTTTTAATCACAAAATAAACGTTTTAGTATTTATAGCAAGCAATTTTTTTTAAATCGACTTTTACAACTCTATTCTTTTCTATTTACGATTTTAACTATCTTTGTATTTACTATATTTAACTTAATAAAAATATTCCTAAGGGAATTCATTGTTTTTAAGTATGGGCAGAAAATATCGCTTACATTTTTTTCTTAAAGATAATGTTTAAATTTTAAAACATGACTAATAGCTGTTGACTTTTAGTTAAATGAACTTGCGTACATATTTTCTCGGAAAACAAAGGATAACGAAATTAAATGGCAAGTAAACAATTTGTTTATCTTAAGTTTTTGTTTAAATATTTTCTTGAAATTATTTTTTAAGAAAAACAAGCATGTATAAGGTTTGACCCCTTGTCAAATATCTGTCAGAAAGTATGCTTTAAATTTGAAAGATACTATATTTTTGTAACCCCTATAAAATTCAGCTCGAAAATAGCCAGATCAGCCAGCACTGCCTGGCCATTTTATCCGCTCCCTCACCTGTGTTCAAAATTTTGTTTTGCTGATTTTTAATCTATGCAACAACAACAAGCGCAACAACCACAAAGGGGATCTCAAAAATATGCGCGACGTGCCCACTTTTTTGCAGCAGCGAAATTTGTTCTTGTTTTTGTTTATTTTCTGTAAATGCATTTTAATCAGCCAACTGTTGTTGTTGTTGCCTTTATGCGACACCTTGCGAAAATGCAAATGATCCTGGCACACACACAGTGAATGCACACCACTACCAAAGCGCTGGCGGACTGTCACGCTCTCTGCGCCCTCTCCTCCTGCTCACCCCCACTCGCTTTCGCTCTGTTCTGCCTATCGCTCGCCCTCTCTCTTACCTGTGCGAATGTTAATTGAAGAATTTATTGTTGTCTCATTGTTGTGTTGTTGTTGTATTTTAGCCTGGCGACGGCGGCGGCTCTTTTTTTTCTTCAAATTTTATTTGTCGCGTTTAATTTTGACAGCAACAACAACAACGCCAGCGCCAGCCGATCATTGACTTCTCTGCTCTGGCGTCACATAGTTTTTGTTTTTGGACTGCTGCCTGTGTTGTGCCCCTGTTGTTGTTGTGTTGGTGTTCCTTTCTGCTGGAAGGTTTTTTTGCGGTTCAGAGAGAGGAGAGGGGACGACAGAGTGGGTGGCGAAGTGAGCGGGAGAGCAGAATGAACTTTGGGCCGGTTACCGTTTAGCTTTTTCGCTTGACAACAAAAGGGAGAAAGGGTACACGGCACAAAAATAAGATCAAATAGGAAAATAGAACTAGCATGCTCAAAAATATAAAAAAAAAATATAATGTGTTTTAAAACTACCCTTAGATAGCATTTTGATTCAAATCAAGTTCTATCTTAAATAATTATGTGGAAAAATTGATTTTAAAGGTATAAGAAAATATAATTAAATATTTGCGTTTTATAAGAAAGTTAAAATTAATATTTCCCTACACTTAATCATTATTTGACAAATGAAATATTTTTATAAATTACTCACTTTCAGATATACCCTATAAGATTGTGTTACTATGGGGAGTTTCAAAATAGATGTGACCGAAGTAACAATTAAATTTTATATTTAAGTTAGACCATAATATATTTGAAACAAAACAACCGCAGATCATATGAGTCACCATTAATTCTATTTTGTTTCTTTAATAAATCAGCCAATCCTTGCCATTTTTTCTCGCTCTGTACCTTTGAATTAAAGGGTTTTATTTCACTCTTGATTTAAATTAATAAAAACGCGGAATCTACATGTTCGCTCAGCCCCTCAAAACAATTGGTGGTCGCAAACATTTTGGGTCCAGTTTCAGTTCCAGTTTGATAGCCACCCCACGGTCACCCTCCCACTGCAAAAATGCGTCGAACTTCGGCGACCCGTTGACATGTTAATGACACTTTTATAATGCCAACAACAAACCAGGCAGATCGCAAACTCAGCCAACAAAAACAAAGGCGGATGCAACATTTCTCATTGTTTATGGAGCGAGGAGCGCGCGAGGATACAAATTGTTTTTTTCCGTTTTTGGCGAGGGAGCGGTCCCATCGCCACAGATACTATACATACAAGTAAATACGACTGCGAATACATATATAAATGCACTGTGATTAATACCGAATTAAAAAAAAATCAATAAATGATAAAGAGAAAATATTATATCCTACTAATATTCTATCAAATATTAAATATTATATCCTATTAATATCCTATCATTGTGGTTAATTATCCTGATCTTAACTCTAATCTAAATATATTAGTAAGAAATATTTTACCAATTGTCATACTGGTTAGATAAATAGTTTTAGAATATCTAATATTTTCTTTTTAATTGAAGCTAAGTAAAATCTATAAACCTATTTTTGTTTTAAATTAAATATATCTTTCAATCCTACTTTCCGTCCATTTTTTTCACTGCACCGAATGCATTTATTCCATTGACGTGTGGCGGGATTTTAAGTCATTTTTGATGTACGATTTGTTCTTGTTGTCGTTGTTGCTGTTGTTACATTTGTGTATTTTTGAGTTAATAATACGGACGAAAGGTAACGGGTACAGTGAACTCGCAACACGTACAGTGCGTACACCTTAATTGTACTTGTGTGCGCCACTCAATGAGATACTCAGATGCTTCCCCTTATGGCATGGGCATTTGTATCTGAGTATAGTTGCATCTCGAATCTCTCGCGAAAACATTACGAATATCGGGAGTCAAAACAAAAGAAGCAACCCAAGAAGTCGGAGAAGAATTTGGCCAAGAATTCGGGGCGGTGAAGAACAGAAGCCGCTCTGCAGTTGCCGTGGGCGTTCCAAATCGCACGACTTCGCGGCTACTTTTGGGTTAGTATCTTCGCTGCACTGAGGAAAATTCTACAAGCCCAAAAAATTTAATTGGATTCCTGCCTCTGGTAATGGTTCCAAATGTTAGTTCCTGTTTTCCATTAATGATGAAACTAAAATTTGTTCAGTTTTTAAAAACAAAAATACACTACGTAAGTGGTTTGTGCAATGGCCTGTGGTCTTGAGATAATGATTTAATGAGTCAGTAACGGACATTATTCATATTAATTCCTGCTAATCATGTGGAAAGTTCAAAAACGCAGCACGTACGCAAAAGCGTACCCCTAATCTCGGTGAATTGGATGTTTTTAGCACGGCCATCTTTACAATTAGTTACTCATATTAAAAATATCTTGAGGTTTCTAAAAGATACAAATATATTATTGTTAATGGAGCGGAAATTATTCATAAGATGTTCATGAATAAAATTACTAGCATAACTAAAAAAATATACAAAAACCAAAAAAAAATTGAACTTATAAAAATAGTTTTGCCCTAGTTAATAAATTTAAATTCGAAATTGGTCCCGGTTTCTCCCGGTGTTCCTTGGGTCGTGGCCGCTGCTTGCCTTGGCCCCATTTCGGCTTACCATTGTATCTGAATCTGCATCTGGTTCGCGAATGGTTTATCTGTTTTGAGTGCGCTCATCATCAGCTGCGTCGAATCGCCGGCATTCCGCGGAGTTCGGGAATCTCGATTCCGTTCCACCTGGGTTCAAGTGCAACTCCTAGGGTTTTTGTGCGGCTTTCTTACCGCTCAGAAGCGCGACATGCGACTGGCGCTTTGTTTTTGCTTTTATTAGCACGTTTCGCCTTTATGATCGTAGCGTGATTTCTGCGTTTCTGGCCGCTTCTGTTGCTTTTGTTGCCGCTGCTCTGCTCTGGCTTTATTGCGCCGCAGGTCTCTGTATTTTTATTGTAGTTTCGGCAACAGGTGTGGCCCCAAGCCATCTGTACGTTGAACCCGAGGCGGGTTACAATACATCCCAATTCCCAATCCCCATTCCCAATCCCAATTCCCATTCCCATTTTCCACTGGCCAGCCATGACGTGTTTCAGTCCGGAATCCTTATCAGTAGCTTCCTTGAACCAGTGACGTCTTCGAGTTTTTCTCCCCCATTTCTTTGAGTCCCTGATATCAACCAGTATTGACGTCCAACGTGAGTCATCTCAAAGACAGGGACGGCGAAAAAGAGTTGTTTTTCTAACCCACTTATAAGAAAAACGATATAAGTTGTGTTCGGCTTACTGCACTAGCTTACAGAAGATCCCTTTACACAGATTTAAACTTTATAAAAAAAAGTATTTCAATATAAATCAAGAATTTTTCAAGTAAACTAAAATAAGAAACTTGTGGAACAACAAAATTTCGAATACCAAAGAAAAATGGAATTTTTTTTTATATGAACTACCTTTTCTAGAAAATATAACCTCAAGGTCAACCAAATTTTAGATTAGCTTAGAAAGCACAGTGAAAGAACTAGTGATATCAGCGAAATATGTGTTTGAGAGTTCCTAAATAGTTAATAAGAATTTAAACAAATTTTTTTGTGGGTTATCATAAATTCCTTGCAGTTTTTCACAAAAGAATTACTCATTAAAAATTGATTGAAGTTAGCAACAGCTTAGAAATTATGTAGAATTTAAGGATTTTTATTTCCAGGGAAGAAATATAATTTGGATAGTACTTAAATATTTTTTTTACCTTTTAGAGTCGGGTATATTTTCCTGTAAGCTAGTGTAGCTCCCCTTCGCGCATTGTCAAGCGCTCTCTTTTTGTTCGGCTACCGGACCTAGGTCTATAAATATTGAGTATTCCACGCGGTGGCCGCCCCGCCGCTCCAGAATCAAGAGCCCTTAACTCATCCACTTATAACAATTGGCGGTCGCACGAACAAAGCGAAGCCCCCAATGTTTAATGCCTTGCCAAAACAACTATAAAAAGCAAAAGGCCTGCCCAAAAACAACAGCCACAATCTGCTAAGCAAAAACCAAAAAAGAATCTGAACAAAGTGTAAGAACCGAGAGCAGTTCGGATTGGTTCTGGTATTTTTATGCCCCTCGCTCGAAAGTGTCCGACGCATATTTCAACTTGTCAGGCGAAGAAAAGACGGCGACCGGCGAAAAAAAAATGAAAAAGGCTCGTAAAGCTGAAATCAGCAAAGCCGTTTCGAGGGTAATTAATCGCCAACGCCAACCACCATCGTCGCACATGGAGATCGGCATCGGCATCGGCATCGGGATCGGGGCAGAAATACTCGGGACGGAGGGATCATGATCATCCAGACCCATGCCCAGGCCCCAAAAGAGCAGCCCCAACAGAGCCGAACCCAAAACGGCAGGCAACCGCCTGGCCAGCATCAAAAACGCAGGCGAGGCGCCTAAATCTGGGACTGGGGATTGGTTGGGTAGCACGTTTTATAGGCATAAAGGGTCTAGCTAACTCAAAAGTAGATGAGCTTAGATATCGTTGGGTATAAATTCGAAGAAAAAAAACCAACAGATTTAAATAACTATAAAATAGCTGCATAATTAGTATATATTATATTATTAATATAGTTTAAAATTAGGACTTCTACGAGTATATGGATGTCAAAACTCCAATATATATTGGAAAACCACAGCTTAAATCACAAGTATATTTTTACATACGCATTTCCGCGAAGTATACAAGATAGCTGGCTGAATTTTCCCAGAAGAGTAGGTTAGGAAAACCCGCTCTTATCAGAGGCTATAAAAAACTATAAGAGAGGGGTCAGCAGTGTAAATAATCTCCAGCAAATGGCATACGTGCCACTGATCAGGTGACTTACTACTGGAAAATCATCTCCTCCCACGCATTCATGGCGGCCCCATGTAGCTACTTCAATACTATACTATATATAAAAATGATATAAATTCATAAAATCGGTGGTACTTGCGCCCTACGGCCTGACAACCGATAAGTGGAGCTACCTGGAATTTCACAACTTAGACGCATTTGTATTGCTTTCGATTTGGCTCTTTGGTCTTGGCCGTTTTTGGCTTCGTTTTTTTACCCCATTTTGTGAAATTGAATTTATTATTTCGCAAGTTTAGAGTTCGCTGGGACTAGGAACACATGCGTGCACAGAGAAAACTTTAAGTACTAGTAAACGAATTTTATATTAATATTTCAGATGTTGAAGAACCTAATGAAGGCATCTCTGTAAATACCGAATAATCCCTATTTTTAATACATTTCGGAATATTTTTTTTTTAATTAAACATATTTCTTTAAAATATTTAATAGTACTTCACCCGGTCCTCAATTTCTCCTTGTGCATGTGGCAAGAGCGACAATGGCAGCCTGTAATTGACCCACTTACAAAGGTGGCATGGTTAAAGGCGGGAGGGGGCGGCAGGACGGGGGCTGGGTGGTGGGTGGCGGGTGGCTTTGTGGGTTGTCTGGCTGCTCAGCTGGCATCGCCACCGAAATCAACACGTGTGCGGCAAGCCTCGAATCTCGAGTTGTGCGCCAATTCGCTGCCATTTACGTGGTGTCTTGTGCATGTGGCCAAAACCCGTTTGCCGGGGCCCAAACACCAAGTGTCCACAAAGCCCCCTTGCACCCCTGCACCCCCTTTCACGGCCCGCCACCTCTGGCAGCACGTTTTCATTCATCGACAACAAACTGTTGCATGCAGCCGCCAGTTGTAAATTTATTTACTTATTTGTTTACAGCTCGCGATGTCCGTGACAGTGCTGGCTTTATCATAAAAAACTCTGTTAGCCATGGTAAAATAAAAATATATAATTGACGTTTTAGTAGAGGTTTTATTTAAAATTGTTATTATTTCAAAAACCAAATTTTTACATTTAAGAAATTTATTTAATAATAACTTATAATAAAGTAAAAAGATCTCATAAAAATTTTAAGTAAAATAATTCAAATAATATATGGATATGGAATATTATTATTTTGTTTTCAATTCCGATTTAAGTTCTTCTTTTTTAGTAGAGCTTTTAAATATTTCTACATTTTAGTGGAGTTTTAAGTTTGACGCATCTTATTTAATCTTTTGATAAACTTCCTAAAATCCCTAGTACAAAGCGAATAATAAATAAAATTAAAATATGGTGCGGGATTGCGTTAAACTCTTGGGTTATTCCATAGCTTAGTCGTTACAACAATAAAATTACGATTATTTTAGGGAAAATACGAACATTTTGGAGTGCCAGTATAAAAATATTAGACCCCTGTTCCCTTAATTTTAGATAAATAAAGAATGTTTTGTTTATAATCCTATTCCGAGGGATTAAAAACGTACATTTTATGTTCGTATTACCTGAAATGGCCAGCTTTTTTAATGGCCAAATCGACATCTCCGATCTCCGTGGCGCTCGTGCCGAACTTGTGGAACACTTGGGCTTCTGGTGGCCACGGGTCGCCACACTGCCAGCCAGGGTGACTCATCCGCAGCGTCTTGCCTGCGGTCTGGGCACTCGCTATCCAGCTGAATTATCAACTCGGGCACGCACCGAAAGCCCCGCTCGGCCGGACAGACTATATAGTCGGAGCCCGGGCTATATTCAGCGCCTTATCGCGGTTTCGGCCTGCGGTTTTCCTTTCTATGGAAGACCCCCTTCGCCCCCGCGGGCTTAACTCTTTGTTTGCCTCGGGGGCTTGGCCATTTACACGGACCAATATTTGCTCGTCGCAATTATTATTTGCCTGTTTGCTCGCTGTTTGTACAAAACGGAAACTGGCTCGAAGTGCGTAAATATGTAGGCTCAAGCGTGGCCTTATTCGGGGTTAATGCCGGGAAAACCCCCGTGAATCACTATGGGATTTTCGAAGTGTAGCTTGGCACGCTCGAAAAGAGTTTTGGATAAGTAAATGGGGCTGACATTGCGAGTTTTACACTGTAAAAATCACCCAATTAGGAGGTTTAAACATAGGAATCTCAGTTTAAGTGAGAAGAGCATTCTATCCAAACTTAACACTGAGGAAGTTGTATTAAAATGTAAAAAATAATAATATTCCAGTAATGTTTTTTACCAATATATATAAATATTTAAAAAAAAACCAACAACTTTTCCTGTACCATTATTCCATTATACTTCGTAAGTACAATTATCTTTGTTTTAGGATAGTACAACCTAGGGTGCAAATTGTAAAAAATTTCTTAATTGGGATTAAATAAATATTAGCCTAACCCTTTAAGACCCTATAAACACCTAAGAAACAGGAGGGCTGTCTGGGTGATTAAGATAATCTAAGGAAACCATATAATATTTTATAAGTTTTATTGGGCAACAAAGGAAGATTAAAAAAATAAGGTACAAGCATCTCGTGATGCCTTCTTGTTGCACTTCTTAGATACTGAATATCTACGTGTGACAGCTCAGATCAGAATGATTTATAGGCTGGCAATTATTAATAAGCTGCCCCCAAATGCCATCACCCGCAGTGGGGGGCGGCTGGGAGAAGTTGTTCCAGAATGCAGGGGCAGTGTAAATGCTAAGGAGACCGCTCCTAGAAACGGCAACAATTGTTGGAACATTAACCAATGCAAACTGCAGCTAATTTGAAATTTTAAACAATTTTTGCAACGACTGCGGCAGCCGCAACAACAAAAGACGCCGAAAACAAAGCCAAAGGCGAGTCGATTTGAACGGAGCGTTGCGCTTTGATTGAATTGAATGCGCGAAGCTGGTGGAAGTCGAAGTCGCGAAATAAGAAATAGGCACGATTGCTGAAATATATCTAGAAAAGGGAATATCCTAGTATTTTTTAAGGCAATTTATTAAATCTTATACTAAAATACTGAGATATTTTAGTTGCAAAGTAGGAAAATATCTTAGAAACTTAGAAACTCAGATACTTGGGTGAAAACTAAGAATACGTTTTAGTAACTCTTCTAAATGTGGTAGATTTTTAAAGACTTTTATTTTATAATCAAAGGATCTACTTGTAAAAAACATAAAATATTGTTTATATAAGTTACTCAGTCTATAAGGATAATAATAAAAAGGATAAACAGCATGACAAAGTGATTTCATAGAAAAATTGATTTAAATTCCCTTTGAATATCTTTTTCAATGTCTTAGAAAATAATATAACACTTCTATGGAAATTTTGACTTGAGTTTTTTAGTTCGGTGAGTAATTTTAATAGATTTTACAATATTTTTTTCACATAAAATCTAAAATGTATGATTCCTTACTTTTCTGCCTACCCCACGACCGACACACCCTTCAACTTTACGGTTCCAGGGTATCAAAAACAAACTGCAACGAAACAGAAACAAAGCTATAGTAATAGTAAGAGCGTTTAATGCATTTTGCGCCCGCTCGAAGCGAGGAAATTATGTGAATTCGTATAGAGCTGTTTGGCACCGCGGCACTCAGCACACCTGCGTGCCAAATCGCACAGCTACGGCTCCCATGCACCGGTGACAAATGGAAAACGAAACCCAGTAAGGCATATGCTTCAAGTTTAATGAGCGCAAAATGAATGCCAAAGATGCTGAAGGCTGCAGGGCAGCCGGCATTACCATAATGATCTCAATATTTGCTCAACTTTATCACGACCTGCGGCGATGGCCATTTAATTACCCACACCGTGCCACGGCGGTAATCGCAGCTCCAGCATTTCAGCGCAATTAGACACGCGAGAGGCGGCAGCCAGGGCGTATGAGTAATGCCAGTGCAGTGGCTGCGTCTGTGTGTCTCTGTGGAGCCACTATATAGGTCTGGCTCTCCATCTCCATCTGACTTCAGGCCTATTAATAGCGATCTGCGACTTTGGTAGCCCCTGGTTCCGCCTCGCCTCCACCACCACTTGGCGTCACTTATTTTAGGCACTGCAATCCGGAGCAGCTCTTGGGCGAGGCAATTACTCACGGCAAGGGCAACTCCGTCAACAGATTTGGCAGCTGCTCCACCACGGGGGTGGACAGTTGGGCGGCACCATCGGTGGCAGCATGGGCGGGTCAAAGGGGGTCGCGATGTTGGTGTTCAGCAAACAGCGGCCTTGAAAATATTAGTAATATAATTTAAAAAATAGCTGATGAATTTATTAAAATTAAGTTCAATAAGAATATTACGTTCGTTGACAGAATAATCGTGTGTTATAGCTACAACACAGCTACCGCATCAATTATACCAATGAAAATATTAGTCCCTCAACCACAAAATACACAGAACTTACAAATATATGGTAGTTGCTCTTATGTTAATAAAAATCATTCTAGTGATTTTATTTTATTTTCATAAAAACCATTTCTATTTATTTATATTTTTAAATATTTCTAGACAATTTTGCAATATTTTTCACCCAGCCCCCCTTGCCAGCGCCCCTGTTTCGGAAACCCAGTGCAAGTTGCAACAAATTAGCTGCGAAACGGGCGCGTGAGAAAAACAAAGTTGTGCGGTCGCAGGTCTTAAAAATAGTTCGCAAAACGTGACGTGACATTGGGGGATTACCGAGGAGCACTAATCTGGGCAGATTGACTCATTTTAATTGGCGCAGTGGGCGGAGTGCGAAACGACCCACATCAAATGGTGTGTTCTGCGGCTCAAAAAAGTATGCTACGAATCGTGTGGCGCAAATTACGCTTTATGAGCTATGCTTAATTAAAAGATACATATAAAATGGTTATCGAGACGAATGGATTATGATTCCCAGTAAATTTGCATGCCAACATCTCTGCAAATATTTAAAATAAATAAATGAGGCATTAAAGTTCCCAGTAAAATAAGTTACTTATAAACAAGAAATTGATAAATGCGAAGTTAATTCTTAGTACGAGCAAGTAAGCACGTCGCCAGTTGGTTTATTTTTAAGCACATGAACAAAAAGCGAACTTGATATCGCGGCAGTATAAATATTTTCCCTTTGTCTGCCCAGCTCCATGGGGGTTTCCCCATATCTGCATCTACCCATCTTAACTATCCTCGCCAAACTGGCCAAAACAGCTGCACAAACGGCAAAACTATAAACAAAGGCTTGGTTTGGGATTGTTGCAATTATCGAATGGCCATCAGAACCATTTGCCAAAACAGATGCCATTAGGCAACTTTATATATCTACCCGGCCAGATGTGGAGTACATCCATTAAGCCATTTAAACATAACTATTTAAAAATATGAAACTTACCTTCAGAGTTAAAATATCAAGACTTTCTTGTTATTTATTATTTCAAAATTTATTTTACTGATGATTAGTACTAAATAATTTAGTTTTCTTGTAATTACCATTACCACTTTCAATTAATTTTGTTTTCTCTTTTATTTTTGCAGTCTTAAAAATTTGTCTAAACAATAAATTTTCCATGTTGCTTCAATTTGTTTATTCTCAATGTGGGTTTTCAGTTTTCAGTTTTTTGGTTTTTCTTTTAATAGTTCATTACGCTAATGTTAAATTTGCTGAGAGAATCTGTTATAAGAAAATGAATGCCAATAAGTGTGGAGCAGGAGGCGGGCGGGGATCATCGGGCTGACTTGGATTGGAGTCGAGTTGCATTAATTACAAATATACATATGTGGCGTTTGCTCCAGGCGCAAACAAACAGACGCGGCGACAACAATGAGATTTCAAAAAGTCAACATTTTCCTTCCTTACTCGCTCGTTCTTCCTTCGTTTTTGGGTTATTTAGTTTCGTTTGTATTTTCAAAAATATATTATGGAAAAATTGTACACTGATATTGAGGTATTGGAAAAAATCGGCATATATGTTAGGTATATGTATAACTGTATCTGTATCTAAATGTATGTACAGGACATTCAAAAAGTGTATCGCTACTAGTAGTTTGACATGCAAAAAATGGCCTTGCGCTTGGTGCTGTTCTTAGGTAAACTTGGGTAAAATTCGACAACTTCGAAAACATCGAAAACTCTTCAACGGAAAACGGCAAGAAAATAATAAGGGAAAACCTAAACCGAGAGGAAAACGCATTCCTGATCGTTCCTATTCATGGCAAACTAGGACATCTATATAACAAGTGCAATTCTACTACAATTAAATGTATCTCTGAAAAGCTTTAAAATTGTTTCCTTCTATAATTGCTTGCGGTTCTTGATTTCTGTTGTTTCTATTTGGTTGGTTCTATATAATTCGTTTCCCTTCTATCATGAACTATATAAAAATATGTTTGTTATTATTTATGTATTAAAATTCACAATTTTGGTTACGCTCCATTCGCAAAAATACGTTTAGATTTCCTCTTGTTAAATATTCTCTTCTCGCCTCAGCGCTTTCTAGAAAATCGAGCATGGAATCCATTAAGTTTTCTGTCTTCAGCTTTGGAAAGGGGCGACTAAAATGAATTTTGAAATCACACACACGCACATCCGCATTCACTCTTTGTTAGTGGGAGGATAGGAAAAGGACCTCATATCCACTCACTGATATATCGATTATCCCCCATACTCTGACATTCACGCTCAAGGACCCCCTTAGTCCCAGGAAATTCTATCTCCGATACGTTTTCTCCGTTCTAGACTCGATTAATAAAAGTATAAATTTGAAGTAATTTACTAACTACTGGTTGGTTGGTTTGTCATTTGCTTCATTCGTTTTTGGTTTTTTATAAATATAAATTACAGGTTTTTTAGTTACAGTGCTTTACATTCGGACATTTCGTTAGAGACGCTGAGAATACATTAGCTAATATCGTGCCAGCATTAGAAATACGGAATAGAAATGTGGAGGCTCAAACACTGAGACACTGAGATTGCATTTAATGCAATACCTGGTACTCGTACCCAAAGGTAACACAAAGCACACAGCACACACAGAGCGGGAAAATGGGGAGCGGGACAGGGGACATACACGCACGTACAGAAATATACAAAATACACTTTGGGCTTAGATGTACGAGGGAAATAACAGCTGAATAACGCGGGTCGTCGCTGTTATCCGCTGATTACTTTTAAAGCTTTTTGGCGCCCAGCTTCATGGGACCGCTCGCCCGTTGGGCGCGACGCGCCTCCAGTTCCCGCTGCCGCTGCAGCTTCTTCTCCTCCCGCTTGCGACGAGCCTCGTCCAGCTTGGCATTTCCTGGAAAACATGGTACATTCATTAGTTAACATTCACTAAGAAGGTCGTTATAAGGGTATACAGGTGAAAGTTATTATCATATATTAAAATATTTAATGATTAATCCCGACACTCACCAAATCCCGACTCATCCAGTGGCTCAAACTCCCCGTCGGCCCACGAATCGCTATTCCAATTGGCATTATGCGTCGAATTATTCAAATGCGACGAAGGCGGGCTAATGTTATTGCAATTGGCAGTGGCCGACGTGGGCGACGTGTTGCTGCTGGATAGATTGGGCAGCTCCTTGGGCCGCAGCATCGACTGCTTTGACGGCGAGGTGACGTGTGAGTTGAGCTTGGCCAGCGGCTCGATCAGATCGTTCAGTTCGTGCTGCTGCAGCTGCTGCTGATGCGAATGCTGTTGCTGATGTGGCAGCAGAGGACGCTGGTGCTGCTGACTGGATGACGTGGTGGATGATATAGATTGTCTGGCCAGCTGCTGTTGCTGCTGCTCCTGCTCCGCCTGCTCCTCCTCCTCGCACTAAGCAGAAACAAAAATAATAAGCAAATGAATTTTCGGGTTTTAAGCAAAGAACTCACCGGATCCTCTTCAAGACTGCCCCACTCCTCGTTGTCCCAGCCATCGCGCACTTCGCTCAGGGCATTAGCCGCCATCAAGGCGCCATTATTGGAGCTGGCTGCCAGCGGACTGCTGGGATCCTGCGAGGTCTGCAATGAATCAAGCTTAATTAGCACTTTGCAAATGGCATTCAAAAAGTGGGTACTTACATCCATTTCGCCCCAGTTTTCGTTGTCCCAATCGTTGTTGCCATAATCAGAGGCCGAGGCGGAGGTGTCATTGCTTTCATGCTCCAGCGACGTCATTGAGGTAACACTACTTGTGGTGGTCGATAAACTGCTGCTCGATGGTTGCTCTACACACACGGCAACAGGGCGAATGGAGGCCAGGTTAATTGCATTGTGCAAATTGCATAAGCGAGGCGAATATAGATGTACTCACCCAGCGACGCTGGCTTGGACAGATTGCGTCCAGTTAAAGGCGGTCGTGGTCGAGACGAATCACTTTGGCTGCGATAGAACTTGGCTGTGACGGCCGTCACCGCCCATCCCGCCCATGTGGCCGCCGCATTGCCAATCGAGGGCGTGGCCGTGTGGACATCCGCCTCTGCAAAGGAATAGTTCGAACTATTAGTATCATTTTATGACCTTTACTTTATGCATCTTCCCTTTGTTGTTATACATCAATACATTTTTAATTGAATAAAGATAACTTACCCATTGTTTCCCGCAAGCTGGGATCCTCGGATACCTTCTCCAGCTTGCCCAGAAATCCTCGAATGGTTTTGAACGCCGGATCGCGCACCGTCTTCTCCGGATCGACGCTGAGGGAACACAGGGAAGGCAGCACCCGGTTGGCCACCTCGCTGAGCAAAAAGTACTGCTGTGTGGCGGCAAGCGCTAAAACTCCCGCCACTCTTGCGGGCGGGAAGGGATCCCTCATGGCGCGAATGAAGGCCGAGACCAGCACTCGCTGGCGCACCTGCGGATGCAAGTGCGGCGCAATCTTGCCCAGACACACCGTCGTATTGGTGCGAATGCCACCCTGGTCGTCCCGCGCCTGCAGCCTGGCAAAGTGACGCAGGACCTCCACATTCAGATTGTTGTAGTTGAGCTTGGGCGCCAAATGGATGATCGACTTGACTGTCTGCTCGCGTATGGTGGCATTGGTGTCCAGGAAGCCGTGTGCCACCTGGGGGAAAATCTGATCGTTGACCACCTGTGGCTGCAGATGCGCAATGAACAGATCCAGCTGCTGCAGCAGGCGCGATCGCGTCACGCGATCCGTGGAAGCGAACAACTTGACCACACAGGGCACAATGCGTTTCTGGTACTCCACCTCGTCTAGCAGTTTGCCCAGCTGCAAGATAAGAATTCTCTATTAATATATTTCAGACAGGGGGTAAAGATTCAATGGACAACCTTAAACATGGGTGCCAGCACCGCGGAGCCCGCATCTCCGTACTCGTAGGCTGTTATCAGCTGTGGAAGTATCTTGTGCCTGCACACATTGTCCGGGAAATTGTCCAGATGCGTGGTCAGGCCGCTGAAGAAGCGATTCTTCTCCGCCTTGTCCTTGATCTGGATTTCCTCCAGGAAGAGCAGTGTGTCCACCAGATCGTTCTTGAAGAAGCCTCCTGGCTTGCGGCAACGTGTGATTATGTCCGCCGGATTGGGGCGATTCGAAGGCGAGGCTCCCACCAGCTCGCAGTATAGCGATTGCAGGGATTTGGGTATGTGTTCAATGTCCTTGAGGTTGGAGCGTTGCTTGAGCACGCCGTTGAAGGCCTCCCACACCAGACAGCCCAGGCCCCACATGTCCACGGAACTGGTTCGGTTGATAGACATTAGAATAAATGGATTTAAGGATTAAATAAGGTAAGTACCACTTGGTGGCCGCCTTGAGCTTGCTCTGATCGTTCTTCTCGGGTGAGTCGTAGACCTCCAGGGTCACGGGAATCTTGGCGGGCGGCATGGGATTGCCATCGGCCGCTGAGACGTACTCCAGGCTGCCCAGCTTCCACTCGCCAGAGGCATTGACAAACACCGACCAGGCGGAGACATTGTTGTGCCGCAGATTGCCATCGTTGTTGAGGAAGGACAGGGCTCGCTGGAAGGGATTAGGGGTTACAGGTTAGCAAAGATTGTCAAAAGCGATCTAGTTAGATAAACCCACAGTGATTTGGAAGATGCCCCAGGCCAGGTAGAGGCCCTTCTGGAGATTATCGCTGCCCAGCTTGGCAAAGTAGCTGCCCAGCGGATCCACCGCCTCGGTGGCCACATAGAGCATCTTGTCCGTCTCCAGCGAGTCCAGATACTGCAGGATGCTGGGATGACGCAATGTCTTGAGCCGCTTCAGCGATGCCTTGGCCAGCTCGCACTTGGTGTCCGATCCGCTGCGGATGTCGTAGACGAAGACGGACACCTCCTCCTGGGTGGTCTTCCGCTTGGCCTTGTGCAGCGTCCATATGGAGTACTGGTCAAAGCCGCCCACGGGTTCGCCAATGTCGTAGGGAAAGTCTTTCGAGGAGTCGCGCGAGAAAAACGACCACATCATGTGTTTTGCTCGGCGGCTCAATATTTTGTTACTGTTGTGTCACACCAGCAACAACAACAATTGCAGCGCTGCAACTGCGACGGCAACAACAACACTGCGCAGGCAACCAACACACGCACGCACTCACGCACACCTTGTTGCTGCTACAAAGGCACTGGAATTTCGGTTGTTTCAGCCACCGATTTCTTGCTTGGTGTCCCTAGGCCTCTGTCTTTAGCCTCGTCTTGATCTTCGTCATGCCACTTCTGCTGCTTAGTGTTCTATATGTATATTCCTCCGCTGCGCAGCAACAATTTTCCAGCTTTTTACAGACTCGCAGCGAGCACACACACTCACACGCACGCACACGCACACGCACACGCACAGCTAACTTGTCCGCTGTTTTTCGTCCCCAGAGGTCGCATCCCTGGGATCCCGGAAGTCCTGGCACGGGGCGATCTTGTCTGTGAGGCTTGGCTGCTGGGGCGGGGGAGTCAATTAGTCGGATCGGGCGCTCGTCTCCGTCGAAATATCCTAATCTTTTTCCCGAGTACGTCAGCTTTTTTTGCGTGAGGCGTTAGTGACGGACCAGCGGGCGGCGTGCGTGAGCAGCTGACCATGCGAAAGCAGGGTGGCAGCTCCGGTCGACAGGGGGAAGCAAGGTGGCATCTCTGGTTGAACCACCTTATCGTTATCAATTACTTATTTGTTTCAAAATTTCATATTGAAAGTATCAATGTGAAGCAATTAACTAACAATTAATACTTTTAATACATTAATAGTTTCTTTGATGCGGCTTCGTGGCTACATAATTGGATTTTCAAATGCATAATATACATGGGTGTAGAAGCATATGTTTCAAGGGGTTTACTTATGATATTAAGAATTGGTTGTAATAACCTAGAGAATTTTCACGTAGGTTTTATTTAAACTTAATACTTTAGAAGAGTTGGGATACTCAAAAATTCGAAAAATGTATTGTCGTCTGTACTCCGAGAATATCTTAGTCTTGGCAAGTACACCCCTTAATTACAGATTACAATTTTTACCACATTATAATTGTATAAGACTGTTGGTTTAGAAGCTGTAACCCCCTTTCTACTCCCCTGCCCCTGTTATTTGCCATTCACCACGACTAACGACCACCCCCAAACTCGACCGGGTGGCAACGCCGCTCGGTGTTATAACACTCGTTGTGGCGCAGCCAACTTAACGCAAGGTGAGGAAAATTGCCATTTTGCCGAGTAGTGAAACTAAAGAAATTTTCGGCAGGGAATCTTCGACAGCTTCGACAGGATGATGATGCAACGCACCCAGCTCTTGCTGCCCCTGGCCATGGAGGCCACCATGCTGGCCCAGCAGCAGCGTGGAATGGCCACCCTGAAGATGATTTCCATTCGCCTGAAGTCGGTGAAGAACATTCAGAAAATTACGCAATCGATGAAGATGGTGTCCGCTGCCAAGTACGCTCGTGCCGAGCGAGACTTGAAGGCGGCGCGTCCTTACGGCATTGGCGCCCAGCAGTTCTTCGAGAAGACGGAGATCCAGGCCGACGAGAAGGCCGAGCCCAAGAAGCTGCTCATCGCGGTGACTTCGGATCGTGGTCTCTGCGGAGCCGTCCACACTGGTGTGGCCCGTCTCATTCGCGGAGAACTGGCCCAGGATGAGGCCAACACCAAGGTGTTCTGCGTGGGCGACAAGTCGCGTGCGATCCTGTCCCGCCTGTACGGCAAGAACATCCTGATGGTGGCCAACGAGGTGGGTCGTCTGCCGCCCACTTTCCTGGACGCCTCGAAGATTGCCAACGAGGTTCTGCAGACCGGTTACGATTACACCGAGGGCAAGATCGTGTACAACCGGTTCAAGTCGGTGGTGTCCTACCAGTGCTCCACCCTGCCCATCTTCAGCGGATCCACCGTGGAGAAGTCCGAGAAGCTGGCCGTCTACGACTCGCTCGACAGCGATGTCGTCAAGAGCTACCTGGAGTTCTCTCTGGCCTCGCTCATCTTCTACACCATGAAGGAGGGCGCCTGCTCGGAGCAGTCCTCCCGTATGACTGCCATGGACAACGCGTCCAAGAACGCCGGTGAGATGATTGACAAGCTGACCCTCACCTTCAACCGCACCCGACAGGCGGTCATCACCCGCGAGCTGATCGAGATCATCTCCGGTGCCGCCGCCCTCACATAAGCGGATGCCACTTCTGTGTGATGATCGAACGGCTCCAACGATTCATAAAGCTAATTGCATATGGTGCCAGGCACCCGGAGCGACGCCTGGAGCCCTAGTAATGTTACACTTTCAGAAAAACCCCAGAATAAATAACGTGGAACGAACGAAAATAACTCTAACCGCCGACTCTTTGACTTTGTGGAGTGGGAGGAAAGGAAAGAAGGTCTGTTTTTGTTTTCACTTATTGAAGTTATTAATTGATATTTAACAAGTTCCTTTTTAAAATTTTAAAAAACTATATAAACATTATTCTGATCTGTTACTAAATGTTTCGATTGTGTCCGCACCCCTCTATAAATGATTATAAATGTAGTTTAACGTGAATGTGACTATTAAAATTCAGTTATTTTGTATGTCAACTTTAACTTGTATGTTCCAGTAATATCAAGAAGTTGAGAACTATCAATTTACAACATTTAATTGAAGAATCCCGCAGCCCTTTTGGAATATTTACGTATGTATATTTTGACCGACATTCAAATTTTCAGAAATTGGTTTCTACACTTTGTGCTTATCTATGGAATTAAGGCATGGGATTTCATTGGGATGCTTCTTCGTTGCCTAGCCTAGCACATGTTCTGGAGCACATTCAGTATGTAGGCTCCGATGTCCTCGTCCTGGTTGGTCCAGGATATCAAAATGGTCTTCTGCTTGGGATCCTTCTCGTCCTCCTCCACCTTCACCTCCACGGACTCGATGGCTATGGAGCCGTTCTCCTGCATTGTCACCGTCCAGCCGGCCAGTTTTTCTTCGAGCAGAGTCTTGAGCCGTTCGCTGGTGCGGATCATGGGTCCAGGATCGTCCATCTTTACCTTGGACGTAAATCGCATCACATGCCGGTTGATTCCGATCTCCTTAAGGGCATCGGTCAGGTTTTGCAACATTATTCGATTGTCCTTCATCACGAGCACGCCGTGGATGAGTCGTCTGCGCTTGGGATCTGGAGGTTGGGCATTGTAGGAACGGGCCTCAGCTTTAAGCAGGGAAACGGAGGCATCGACGGGGATTTTGACGGGCGTGGAAATCACACAGGTTTCGCCATTGGCCGGCATGTAGGTTTCCAGGTTGAACTCGTCCTTGATCTTTGAGCGCAGGAACTTCATCTTCTCGGCTTCGCCGTGGACGAGCATAACGTTCTTTGGCTCACAGTTCTGGATTAGCTGCATGATGCCTGAAGGAAAGAGGGGTTATTTATATCATATTTCACTGTGATAGAACTGGTTCATTAGTAGCTACCTTTGGCATCGGCATGGGCCGAAAAGCTCATGTACTCCACGGCCATCTTGACCTCCACCACCTGGCGGTTCTCGAACTCCACCTTCTTGGCGCCACCCAGGATCTTGTTGCCCACTGTGCCCTGCACACAATAGCCAGGCATAATCACCATGTTGTTCTCGTTGGGCGCCCACTTCTTGAAGATCTGCAAAGAGAGGCCAGCGTGCAGCATTCCCGGCGTGGCGAACACCACCATGGCTCCTGGATTATCGATGTAGGCCTTGTCGAACGGCTTGATGTGCTTAAAGTCAAACATGTTGCGGTGGACAAAGGTCTTGCGGATCTTCTGATTCGTCCAGGTGATAAACATTTTGTAGTAGGTGTTGGCCTTCTCGGTGAGGCCGAGAGCAAAGTAGATGGGGTACTTAAGGTTCATGCGCTCCCAGTAGGTCTCCAGCAGGATGCACAGCTCCTGAGCGCGACCCAGGGCGAAGACGGGGATCAGAACCTTGCCGCCCTTGGCCACGCACTCGTGCACCTTCTTGAGGAAGTCCCGTTCGCGGCAGCGCTTCGAGTCCCTGATGGTGGTGGCGTAGGTGCTCTCGGAGATCAGCAGATCCGGGCGGCACTTGTCTATCCAGGCGGCACCCAGATGCCTGTCCGGCGTCATGTTATAATCGCCCGTGTAGACAACGCTCTGGGAGCCCACCTTGATCCAGAACATGGCGGCGCCCAGGACATGACCGGCGTAATACGCCTTAATCTCCAGATCTGTGTCCACCATCATGCTCTGGTGCAGCGTGACGGGTATAACCTTCTTCATGCAGTCCTTGATCATCTGGGTGGTGAAGAAGTTGGACTCGCCCTTGCGCTCCACGGCCACCTTGCGCATGTCCTCCAGCAGGATGGGCGCTATGGCCTTGGTCGGGTGCGTCATGTAGATGGGCCCCGTATAGCCCACAATCTCGGACATGTAGGGCAGGGCGCCGCAGTGATCTGGAATGCACGCAATCGATAAAGAAACGATTAGAGCCGGTCAAGCCCAGATAAGGGGGACGTTCTCTCACCCAGGTGGAAGTGCGAGATGATCACGCAGTCAATGTGGCTGGTGATCGGGCCCTCCGGCACAATGTAGGAGAAGTCGGGGAAGCGGCGCTCGTCGTTGTAGCCCATATGCATCCCGCAGTCGAGCATTATGTTCTTGCCGCCCATCGAGAGCAGCAGGCAGCTGCGGCCCACGTCCTGGCCGGCGCCCAGTGGCGTTATCTTGATGTCCGGCATTCTGGGATCGGTGTGAGGGTGACCTGGCTCCTGGCGCCTGCTTGAACACGGCCACTTGTTGCGCTGATAAATTGAAATTGCCGAAAAAGTCGACCGTGATTTTTGTAAACAGCAAGGGCGCAGGGGTGGCGTTGCCACTCTGCCGGCGAAGGCGGTCTGGCAACGCCGTGTCTCTTGCAGCGGTTCTTATTGGGGTGTTCCAAAAATAAACTTACAAACATTCATTTATTTTAAATGTAGCTACTGTGGTAGCACAGTAAATTTAATATATGACTCCTTAAAAGACTTATTTATAATATAATAATTTATATTTTAAGTCTTAGGCTCAAACAAACATTTTTAATTTCCCTCCCGAATCTCTTAAGACTGTGTTTTCCAGAACACCCCGCAATAGTTTGCCGCTCGCAATACGGTCATACTGAGCCGAAAGAAAAATAAAAGATAGCGTCTTGTCTTATCAAATCACTGTTTTGCTTTCCCAAGGCCCATCTGCAACAGCTCCAAGATGCCCGATTCCGTGGAGGACCCCTCCACCATCTCGCTGCGGATCTGCCTGGAGGGACATGCGAATGCCCTGGCCCTGAACAAGGACAACAACCAGATAGCATTGGCTGGGAGAAGCTGTAAGATTAGATACCTCCAAGGTTTTCCTATACATACATCTCACATGCCCGCCTTTCAGTGCTCAAGGTGTACTCCATAAACAGCAATGGCTTCACGGAATCGTGTAATATGCGGGGCAAGAATCAGAATCTTAGCTACTCCGCCAACGATGTGGCCTGGTCCACCTTGGATAGCAATCTCCTGGCCACGGCGGCCACAAACGGAGTGGTTTCAGTCTGGGATCTCTCCAAGTTTGGGAGGCAGAAGCAGCTCCTGGTCTACAATGAGCACGAGCGCACCGCCCACACCGTGACCTTTCACAGCAGCGAACCCAACATCCTGATCTCCGGCTCACAGGACGGCACCATCAAATGCTTCGACATCCGATCGGACAAGTCGGTTAACACCTACTTCTGCAACTCGGAATCGGTGAGGGATGTCAAGTTCAGTCCGCACACGCAGAACATCTTCTCCGCCGTCTCCGAGAACGGAACCGTCCAGCTGTGGGACATGAGGAAGTGGGACAAGTGCATGGTGCAGTTTACGGCGCACTATGGACCCGTCTACACCTGCGACTGGCATCCCACGCGGAACTGGCTGGCCACCGGCAGTAGGGACAAGCAGATCAAGGTGTGGAACATGGACGGCAGGCCGGGATTGGAGCACACCATCCACACGATCGCCGTGGTGGGAAGAGTCAAATGGCGGCCGGAAAGAACGTGGGTTTTGGAGCGTTTCTCAATCACTTAACCAGTATTAATTGTTAATTTACTGCAGCTATCACATCGCCAGTTGCGCCCTCGTGGTGGACTACAGCGTGCATGTGTGGGACATCCGCCGGCCCTACATCCCCTTCGCCTCCTTCAACGAGCACACGAATGTGACCACGGGAATCGCGTGGCAGGGCAGCGACTCTCACTGCCTGCTGTCCATAAGCAAGGATTCCACCATCTACAAGCATGCCTTTAAGGATGCCACCAGGCCAGCATTGAAAGCGAATGCCCAGGGAGCCAGCTGGGGCCGATTCGGGGACATCTCCTTTGCCAACAAGATCAAGGAATACGCCCCAAAGACCAGTGGAGCCTCCAACACCAAGTCCTCCAGCTTCATGTATGTTTAGTTAGTCGATATCCCCCTGCTTGTCTCTTAGAATGGTAATTTTAGAAGTCGCCGGAAAACGAATGTGGCTGGCAGCATGCAGTTCCATTTGGATCATTCCAAGATGTACAAATTCATGGTAAACGAGACGGTTGGTTTTACGTGACTTCTGAAAGCCGGTGTACATCTTAACTATTTAAAATTCTTTTAGTTTTCTGGCTCTCCCTTGAATGAATCTGTTTCCCGACCTACTCAGGAGCACGAGAGTTTCATTGGCTGTGCCAAAGAACTGGTTATAAGTGGCAAAAAGCTGGCGGAGCTTTGCGAGCATAACGCAGAGGTTTCCAAGAAATACGGCAAACATAATGTGAGAACTGAACATTTCTACTTTAACCCACCTAAAAATATTTATGTATCCTTCTTAGGCCACCACATTGTGGAACTTCATCAAGCTCTTTTACGGCAGCAATCATTTTGAGCCTCCGTTCGAGCACAGGTCATCGTTCTCGAATCAAAAGAATCCAATGAACTCCCGACGTGCCACTCAAGTGGCCAGCGATTGGCCTCAGCAGCGGAATGATCTCGGCCAGGATCTCAATGGCAACACACCGGAAACTGCGCATGAGACTGATGTTGCCAACGTAGACGACGATACCCTTGGTGGCAGCGGTGTGGAGCACCCGCCAACCAGTTCTGTGATTCTGTCCGAGACGCAAATCATCAGCGAGATTACCTTTGACAACTTTGAGCTGTTGCGCAATGGGTTTATCTACGTGGGTCCCACTGAATGCGCCAAAGCCCTGGCCTTTCCTGCCCTGCATCACGATGTGCAGGCAGCTCGCCCTCAACTGGATCTCAAGGCCTCCGACCACGAGAAGTCGCCTGTAAGTGAAAATTACTAAAGAAATGTTTGGGTTTTTGGTGTATTGTTTGTTCTTTTAGCCACCACATGTTCCCACTGTCCTGAAAGTGAGTCATGTTCCGCCCATTCCCATGTGGGAGCCGCACAAGTTCGTTTCCGATGCCCTCATGCTGATGAACGATGTGGGTGATGTGCAAACAGCGCTGACAGTCCTTATAGCGTTGGGAGAAGCTCGTAAACTGCTGCCCATTGAGGATGCACTGGTGGTGAGTGGATATACTAGGATCAAGGTAAAAACTGCTTAAATATTTGGTTTTCCCCTTTCAGGAGCACTGGTTCTACACCTATGTGGACCAACTGCATCGCTATGAGCTGTGGAACGAGGCCTGCGAGGTCATCAACCGCTCCTGGCTGAGATCGGTGCAGCAGCTCAACCAGCACTCGACCTCCATGCACACGAATTGCGGGGAATGTGGACGACCCATGGGCGGCAAGGTGGGATGGTACTGCGACAAGTGCAAGTCCATGCAGTCGGCCAAGTGCTGCGTGTGCGGCCTGATCGTCCGCGGAGTGTACGCCTGGTGCCAAGGATGCTCCCACGGCGGTCACATCGAGCACCTGCAGAAGTACTTCGCCAAGCACTCCAAGTGCCCCAAGTGCGGTCACCTCTGCGCGTACTCATGAGACACGGAGGAGGCTGGGTTCACCCAGCTTCTGCCCCCCATTTGAGTCGTTTGTAAATAGAGAAGACTTCGGCCCCATAAGTACCTTGCAAGAAGCACTAAAGGAACTCGAAGCCATGAGGAACTCCTTCTGTACAGAATAGGAGTAAAGGTATTTCGAGGCGCACTCTAGCATTTAAGGATTACAATTTGTGGAATACCTACATTTAAGAAATAGTTAAAGATTAGCCCAAACAAGTTAGCATCTCTATTTTTAAACAACACTAATGTCTTCTACACTTGTTTGTTACTTTGAGAATTGCAAATAGTACGCCAAATAAATTGTTGTCTGTTGAAGAAGTCTGATAAAGGTTAAAAGAGATGTTAGTTACAATTGTAAACTTTCCTTTCAATTTATTGCAATATTCTTGATTGTTTTTTGTCAGATTCGTGTTGAGCTTGCTGATTAGTGCTATGAATAGTGTATTTATGCGAGTTTATCAAACTTAGGGCTACTTGATGAAGGTGCTTTTAAAGGGTAATATAACAACTACCTTTCGAGTTGAGAGTTGAGCCGCACATTCAGTAGCAGAAAGGGGAGAAAAAGTTATAAAATTGAGAGTTCTGTGGGGATCAAAAACAGAGAGCAACATGTGTTGCGGTTGTCTTTAACTAAATAACTAATTGAATGTCCTCGCGGGTGGGTGGGAAAGCACGTCAGGCCCACAAGGACACCACCGCCGGCCAGCGCTGTCCAAAAATCCACCATGCCCTCAGCGCAATGGAGTTTTGGCAATGCTTTATATTCTTTTCTGTTGTAATCCAATTTTCTGTTGTTTTTTGCATTGCGCTTTGCGCATTTACAACTTTGAAGTGGGGTTGGGTACCCACTCAAAGCTTGGACTTTGGAGCAGCGTTGGCGGCTAATTGTCAAGAGGCAAAATCGAGGCTCACAGTTTGGCAGGAGTCGCCCACTGTTCCGCTGGAGCCGGCCGAGGTGGCATTCCGCTTCAGCGCTGGCCCCTCATCGTAGCGAATCGTCATGGAGTTGGAGTTGCCGGGAATGGCCACATAGCCCAGCGACTCGTAGAACTTGATCAGCTTGTCCTTGCAGTCCAGCGACATTTTGTAGCAGCCCAGCTCCTCGGCCAGCAGCGACACGGTGACCACGATCCTGGAGGAAATCGCTTGGGATTAGTGTTTGCTGAAAATACGGTGTGCTGCTTACAGTTTGCCCAGTTGCTTGCCGCGGTAGGTGTCATTTACCACCACATCTTCCAGGCGACCACGCTAAAAGGATAAAATAAACGCATAGGTAAGTCATATGTTCTCCATATATAAAAAATAACTTCTTAAATTCCGTTTTGTTTACTTACCACAGCGCAATTGTGGATGAACTTGCGCTCGATCACCAGAGATGCCGCGCCAATAATCTCGTTCTTGCGGGTGTCTTCGATGACGGTGACAAAGTAATCTCCGCTTGCTTTCATCTGCGAAAAGCGGGCTGAGAAGGGAATACTATTAGAACTGGATCCTTACAACAAAGTTAATACTCGGGACTTACTTAAAAACTGCGTGCGATTCACATTGCCCACGTGGGTGAGTTGGGAAAGCAGCTGCAGGAATCCACGATCGTAGTCCGTGTCCTTGAGGGGACGCACTTTCATCCAAGGCTCGCCGGGATTAGCCGCTGAGATGAAGGGATTGAACTTGGCGGGACTGCGATGAAAGTCCAGCTTTAACAGCAGATTGGGATCATACAGGTAAGTCTCCTCCTGTAAGAGATTTGGATTAGACGTAATGTAGTAATTATAATGTAGAGATAAGAATATATTTATGTGTTACATAGGTATATATATACTGCAGGTATTATGTGATTTGAAAGATTAGAGATGCTTTCTACAGAATTAAATAAGGGACTTTGAATTCGAATGAAACCACTTTAAGTAAATGCATCTGCTAGATACTAAAGTACACAGATTCCGAACCATCATAAGGAACCACTGTGTAACTAGAGATTCTCTGTGGGATTTAGTAGATTAGGAATGCCTGCTGAAGGCTGTTTACTACCGTGAGTTGCACCATTTTCGCAGTGGACTTCACACGTCAGCAAGTGACGCCGGTGGAGGCGAAACTGAAGGTAAAACTCAGTCAACAGGTAAAAAGGTGGAGTCGCGATAACAGGAATGGTATCAAGAACTGGTTTCTTGCACCCGAAGCCAGCACTTTCGATCCGCCGGGGGCCCAACTGGTTTCGTCTCATTTAGTGCCATTTATTTTCTATTTTTGGCGCATAAATTAAGCACTCAATGGCAAACCGGTAAAGTGCGTAAGACCCACGACTAGTATTGATTTAGTTTGTTGTGGTTACAGTCAGGATTAAAATAAACAACGAGTGTTCTCAAGGTCGGTGAGTGAACCGCCACATGGTCACGTTTTTCTAGGGTTTTTCTATATTCTAACACACAGTTGTTCTTTAGTTTTCCCTACTTAGAAGCCACTCACCATGATTTTATCTAGTGTCTGATAATGATAGCGGAGCACCAGTTAGCACTCAATCTGTATCTGCCGCAGCAAATCTAAAAAAACTGAAGCGGAAGCTTTTCCGGCCGCTTTATCGGTCGGAGTTTCGGAGCAGACTGAGCGAAAAACACAAGCCGCACAGTTCACAGACAACCGAGCGCTAATTGGCAATCGTGGAGGGGCTCAAAACCCTCTGGAAAAGGTATAAAAGCTGCAGTTCCAACGCTAAAATGACCCTGAACACTCGACCAGGTGAATGTAAACATTTAAACAGCTGATTGAGAAAGGTACTATAAGGGAAAGATGGGAAGAGAGCAAGACAACAGCTGACTGTACAGTAGGCACTGGCTATAACCTATAACTTACTTTATATAAAGGCATTTAAATTATATATTATTAATAAAAATTCTTATAATATAATTATAATTATTAGCCATCATAATTCCTTAAATAAGAACACCCTTCAACATGTTCAGTTAACCAATCTTTACTGTGTTTCGTACGAATTCTACAATTAAATAACACTACCGTAACGTAAGCGTTACGTTACGTGGCCACAATGTATTTGGGAGTCTGGTACATCTCGTAAGCAAACTCCTCGCGGTGACTGGGATCGTACTCCAGACCCACATAGTCGATTTCCAGGCCAAAGGGACCGTCCATTCCCTTCTTGGCGGCCACCGAGAACCCAAAGTGGGTGATCCTGTTCAGGGGTACTGCGTTCTGACGGTCCTGGACGCGTCCCTTCGAGGACAGAAAGAACTTGGAGAAGGGGATCTTGGCTATCTGCCAGTGGGGACCGCCGCGGGTGTACAAGACGTAGTGATAGATGTCGTTCCACATCAGATCGAAGTAGCCCTCGGTGTGCAGATTGATCAGGTAGCTGCGTCCGTCGCCGCGCACCTTCATGATCAGCATGTTGTACTGCGTCCAGTCGTAGGTGGACTCGCGCTTGAAGGATTTCTGGGGGTATATATATATAACATAATTATAACAGAGTATAACCAGAGGGTGATCCCTTGTAAACATACCCTAACTCTCTTGGTGCGTATGTTAGCGTAGCCCGTCCTCTTGATGATGCCATCCTTGGTGTGATCCGAGTTCACTTCGCCGTGGAAGAGTCCTGCCCCGGCTGCACTTAGCTCTAGAGTGGCACTACTCTTGCCCTCGCCGTGATCCGAATCCGCGGTCACCGTCCACTTGTCCAGCACATCGGGCGCCTTGAAATCGAACACCACATCCGTCTCGCCCGGCCGGAAGACCAGGATGGGGTCACTCTGCAGCTGCTCCTTGACCTCCTGACGCCACAGCTTGAACTCCTCCTTGAGATCCCTCAACCCGTCCAGGATGAGCTGCTTCTTCGAGGGCTCCGGCAGTTTGGTCTTGTAGCCGGACTTCTTTTCCCGCTCCCAGAAGGTGCGGTGCACGGCGGTGGTGTGGATTTGCTGCTGGACAGCCGGCAGGCAGCAGCCTAGGCGAAGTCCTTGTCGCAGGAGGCTGTTCATCGCGGCATTTGGTTAATTTTTATAAATTTTAACTAGACTAAGTTCCTCTGCAACAAAACAACGTAACAACAATCAGCTGTTTGCAATTGCCACTCACAGGGAAGCGCACACACAGCTGTGGTACAGCAAGTACTCGATAAAGGTACTACTGCTGAGGTAGGCAACGATGATTGATAATTTTTGATAATGTTTAGAATCATACAATAACTAAACTTATATTTTCATTTTTGAATCATATATTATTATTTTATTCCCATATAGTGAAGCCTCACTGTAGTATAATCCAGTGAATGGCAATTCCGGTTTTGTTTTCATTCCCATCATTTTGCATTTGGCTTGGAGTTCAAAGGTTTGAATCGCTTCCGATTGGATTGATAAAATGAAAGTGCAGGACCTGGACAAATGTGCGCCCAGCAGCGACTGGAACGTCCTGTACTGGGTGCTGGGTACGATCCTGATGCCGGTGGCCCTGCCACTGGCCCTCATCAACATTTGGCAGCGATTCCGCGCCCAGAAGTTCCGCAATCAATTGCCCGGAAAGGTGATTGATAAAGCCTAATTACTGATTAGCCGGTTAATTATGTAAACGATTTTCAGGTTGTGCTAATCACGGGCGCCAGTTCGGGATTGGGTGAGTCCCTGGCCCATGTCTTCTACCGCGCCGGATGCAAAGTAATCCTGGCGGCACGGCGCACTCAGGAGTTGGAGCGGGTCAAGAAGGACCTCCTCGCCCTGGATGTGGTATGTAATATCCGTTTTCTAATGGATATCCATCACTATATTAAGTGACCACCTTATCATTTATTAATTAAATTAAATTCCTTAAAATAAACCAATGTAATGTCCTCGCAGGACCCCGCTTATCCACCCACTGTGCTGGCCCTCGATCTGGCTGAATTGAATTCCATCCCAGAGTTTGTCACCAGCGTGCTGGCCGTGTATAACCAGGTGGACATACTGATCAACAACGGAGGAATCAGTGTCAGAGCGGATGTGGCGTCCACAGCGGTAGATGTGGATCTCAAGGTGATGGTGGTCAACTACTTCGGCAGTGTGGCCCTAACTAAAGGTGATAAGTATAACCATTTTCTCAGAAAGTTTACTAAATTATTTATAAAACTTGCAGCTCTTCTTCCCTCGATGGTGAAACGTGGTAGTGGCCACATCTGCTTCATAAGCTCTGTTCAGGGAAAGTTCGCCATTCCCCAGAGGGCTGCCTACTCCGCTTCCAAACACGCCGTGCAGGCCTTTGCCGACTCCCTGCGAGCCGAAGTGGCCAACAAGAACATCAACGTGTCCTGCGTGAGTCCAGGCTACATACGCACCCAGCTTTCCCTGAATGCTCTGACGGGATCGGGAAGCAGCTATGGCAGTGAGTTAACCAGAAGCGAACCCCCAGTTCACCAAAAGATAACACCATTTTATCCCTAGAAATGGATGAAACCACGGCCAAGGGCATGTCGCCGGATAAACTAGCAGAACGCATTCTGCAGTGCATTCTGCGCAAGGAACCCGACATCATAGTCAGCGATCTCCAGGCCAAGATCGCCTATTACCTCCGACATCTCTGCCCAAGCCTGTACTTCTGGATCATGGCCAAGCGCGCCCTGAAACTGGAGAAGGCTGAGAAGAAGTCCACTTAAGTCTGGCACAGCCATGCCAAGTCGAACGTCCTTAAGTATTAGTTTCGTTTTTATTGTTAATTGAATTTTGCTTAAAATGAGGAAATTATAAAGTATCGCATATGTGTGTGTTTGTTCGGGTTAAAAATTAGTTACACTCGTGTGTTGCTGCCTAGCCATAAGATTAATAAATAAAGTATTGTAGTAATCGTAACGTAAAGTACAACTGAATTGTCACACATGTGCTTGTTCGTTCGCTAATCATAGTACATACATTAATTATTGTTTTGAATTGCCATTAAAATTATTAGATCGTAAAATGCTAGTATTCACTTCTTTGCTCTTCGGTTTTTGTTTTGTTCGTTTCGTTTTTGTTTCCCTTTCGGTTTCGATTTGCTTAAGACATTTACGCGTTCCTAATTGACAGAATTACATATGCATTCATGTAGGTTCTCTTGGATGGGTAGTGAGGCGGTCTTGGACAACACTTAAAACTGGCCATTAACTAGGGGGTAGACGATGGTTTCGTGGGGGTACGTGTTTATGATTCATTTAGCTAAATTATAAAAATAGCGTTAATCCATCTCGTGAAAAGTATACAAAAAATTAATTACAATTGAGGTACACAATACACATACAGATTTAAAAATCGTTTGCAGTTTTACAATTACATTAATATTATATATGTATATGTTAGATTAAAATCAATCGGTTTCTTATGTACATTACACAAAAATTGTTCATTTCGCGCTAAATAGTCTTTTTGTCACGCTCAAAATACTCTCGTCCCTTCCGCTTAGACAATAATCGTTTGCATTTATTATATACAGTACACAACATTGGCAATGTTCAAAAGGTTCCTTCCTTCTCAACTCGATAATTACACTGGGTAATAAAATTTGACCTTCGCAAATACACAGGATGGGAGTAGATAGCCCTAGAATATCTTCTTTTTCCAATTTGAGCTCAAGCATCTGAAATATCTTGTCTAGAATTCGCATGTTCTTACTAAAACCTATTAGGAGTACGTAGTCCCAACCCAGTGTATTTTCTTTGTGATTCCTAGTGTTATCTTTTTTTTTTGGTAAATTTCAACACCTTTGCCTGCCTTTATTCTGTATAGTTTCATATTGAAATACGTACTCAAGACAAAGAGGAAACTAAACTTTAAATGGATTTCCAAGTTTACCATTATTTTTGTTTTTTTTAAGCATTTCAAAGCGATTGTCGCGTACTCGTTCTAACTATTTCCGTTCCCGTTCCTTCACTGGCCAACGCGTTAACTGTCTGTCTGTCTAGATACGATATCTTGGGTCGGTTGTCGGTTTCTTGAGCTGAGCCCTTGTCTCCTATCTTGTAACTGTAACTGTATCTGTATCTTGTATATTCCACAAAAATATACCCAAATGCTCGTAAAGCTGCAATGGCTATTGCACGCCCCGCATGGATGTGTGTATATATATTTTTGATACGCCTTTGATTTTCCTACACATTCATATAGCTACAAATATCAATTGTTATCCTTAGGGCCTAAAGATCGATAGTGTGGTGTGGTGTAACTCGAAAGCCGCTGCTCTGTGATGCGATACGGAATGTGAGAGCCTATATCCTATGTGTGTATGCATATCGTTAGGTGTTCCACTGCTCTAGCCTGGTGTTGCCTATAAAAACTACGTCCCTTCGATGTCCTATGTACACTACAGGCTTTCTTCTACGGGCGTTCCTGTGGGTCCGATGCGAGTGTGTTTACAGGTGCCGGTGCTCGAGGGGATCGGGTGGATTAGTGTCTATGTTCGGGTGGCTAACTCTCTACGCGGTTGGCTGGGCATTCTCTAAGACCTACGTTCGATGCATGACGCTTTTGATTTATTGACAGTAGTATCGTTGGTTATCTTTGTATCTATTCCGTACAACTATTTGCAACTTTACCCGGCTCCCCTTTTTGTTTTTCCTATAAGCTACTTGCTACTTCTGCTCCAAACCTCCTCCATCTTCCTCGATTCTCCTCTTTAATCTTAGTTTTGATCTTGAGAAAATATGCAAAGGATTTTAAAATGATATCGGCTAGTATTTATCGCTTTAGTTCGTTACTAAAATAGCACCTTGTATTGTTCTGTGTGTTCGTCGTAGTTCAGATGAGTAGTGATCGTTGTTCGAAACTTGAAGAGCAGGCAAACTAGGCAATTTAAGTATATAGTAGGTACATAACAACTTGAGTAATACTGCTTTGAAAATAACTTGAACAAATAAGAGGGTTTTGGCACAAGATCAGTTAAGTAATTCCGAGTGCTTATCGTTGGTAACGATGGAAGTGTGAGTTCTTTTTGAAGTAAAGCTCGTGAGTACTATAGGGATCAACTCGAAATTTAATAACTGATAGCATGCCCGGTTGTCAGTTCCGAATTTGATAAAATTGGTGTATCAAAGCGTATTATAATCGTAGTGTATCAATATTTTTAGTTCAATTTTATAGGATTTTCCATGAGACTTTGATGAAAAAGTGATATTTTGGAAAATGGATCCAAATTAAATAAGATTTAGATTGAAATATTATGAAGTACACCCAATTTGATCGAATCCGGAGACCGGAACCAGCGAGTTAGTTTACTCAATACAATGCAATACAAACAGTAAACAGTTGAAGGTACAAAGTGCGGTGAGTGCGACTGCGGTTTGGACTGCGGTGGCTTCATTGGGCGAGTGGGTGAGTGGGTGACTGGTAAGCGGCTGGGTGCCTAGTGGGCGGTGAGGCGTTCGAGGTGCTGGGGCGAGCCTTGGTCGGGGATTGATGGGTGTGTGGAATGCGGTTGAGTGTCTGTCGTGTGAGTGGGCGTGGTATTTCACACATTCAGCAGAAACGGCAAGTTTAAGGCAGTGTAAAGTACACATATATATAATGTATGTACAAATATATATATATGTTATGCAAGTAAACCTATGCGACAATTTGTATAACTAACATTAAGACTTATCACTTTCACTTGGTTGGTTTTGGAAACTGGATCGGGTGAGCTGCCCTTAGCTAACCAGGTTCTCCACATCGGACACAACCACCTCCAGGTCCGAGGGCAGCTCGTTGCTGTCATTTGACGTTGCTGCTGCTGTAGCTGCTGTCGCAGGGGATGCTGCAGAGGTGGATGCTGCTCCTGGCTTTCCGGCTGTGGCTGCAGTGCCTCCCGTGGAGCGGCTCCTGAAGTTCTGCAGGCTTCTCCTCACGGGCTGCGAGGGTGGTGGCCGCTGCATGGCGCTGGTGCTGGCTGATTGCTGCAACGCCCCGCCGCTGCTCAAGCCTGGAGTCATGGAGGAGCTGCTGGTGGCTGTGCTGCTGGAAGATTGGCGAGAGAAACTTGGCGGTGGCGCAGCAGCACTGCTGTTTCCTCCCCCTCCCCCGCCCAAACTGGCCCTGGGAATGTTGCTGAAGCTATTCCGCGTGTTCCTGGTCGGTGGAACAGGAACTGCCTTGGAGGAGGACACGCTGCTGTCCCTGCGAAGATTGGCATTGGATGAGGAACGCCGCTGGGGCGAAGCTACTGCGGCAGTGGGCGTGTCCTTCCCGCTCCTGGTGGCTCCACTGCCACTGGGCTTCAGGTTCAGACTACTGCGCTTCTTGGTTTTGGACAAGTTCTGACTGAGATTAATCAGATTCTGAGTGCTACCAAAGTTTCGCGTGAGGTTGACCGATCCACTGGCCTTGCTGCTACTTCGGCGAGGAGCAGCCGCAAAGGGATTGTGGGTGGACAGGGAGTTGGAGCGGCGATAGGAGTTCCTTTGGGCAGGAACGGGCGGAGGAGCCACCTCCAGACTGGCTCGATTCTGTGAGCTGGGCGCCACCTTGCTGCTGCTACTAGGCTTCGAAGTGGAGGCCTCCGCCTGCATGTCCACGTTCTCGTAGCAATGCTCCATGGAACGCGGAGGCGTCGGTGGCTTCAAGGTCTCGTAGTTGGGTTCGTTGAGGGTGAGGATCTGGTTGTCATCCTCCGCCTCGTTGCAGAGGAGCAGGGCAGTCCTTTTAGCTCGCGCGGCCACATCCTTCGAAGAGGATTGTCCTGCAGTTCGGTTGCCAGTCTTTTGGCTTCTCTTTGGCCTTCCACCCACGCCGCCGGTCACCACATGGGTTTTCACTTTCGGTTTCTTGGACAATCTGAGGGAGAACTTGAAGGGCGGCTTGTAGACCACCTGCAGTTTGACCTTCTCGTTGGACAAATTGCCCATGGACTTGGTCTTCTGCGGTGTCTTTTGGACCAGTCGCTCTGGCGTAGACTGCGACTTGCTCATCACCTTGCGAACCCGCGAACTGTGCTCAATGTGGGACAAGGGCTGGGCCACAATGGGCGATTCCAGCAGCCACTTCTGCACCTTGCCAAAGGTGTTGGTATGGTTGTTGGTGGTGGACAGGTTGGAGGCATCATCGCCGTTGTTTCGGTGCGAGTAGTCGATGATCTCCTTCATGTGCTTGCCCAGCTTCTTATTGGACTTCTTGGGCTCCTCCTCGAGGGATTTCTTCTTGGCCATAGCCTGCGATCGTGTGGTCTTCTTGGCCTCCGGGTTGGCACTAATTTTGGCTGCACTTCGGGATCCAATTGCAGCTGTGGTTGTTACTCCAGCTCCAGTTGTCGTTCCCGTTCCTGGTTTCTTTGTTCGCTCGCCACGAACCTTCTTCTTAAAAGGTACCTTCGTCCTCACGGCGGTGTGAACTATCACCCCGTTGTTGTTCTCCGGCAGACGCACTGTCTCCGTGGTGGCGCTGTGTATGATGGTGACGGACTTAAGCTTCTGATTCGACCGTTTCGCCAGCAGCTTTGTGCTCAGCGCCTGCGGAAAATTAATTTGAGGTTAGCATGAAAGTCAAAACTTAATTGAAGTTATGAAAGGGTAATGCCTCATGATTTCTAGTCTAAGTTTTCCCTAAAATTAGCCACACATTCAACTGCTAGATGGGTGTTCTTCATAAATTCTACAGGATTATTTCGGGCACTGGAGATCTGAGTGCTCACCCATGGTCTGAGCCCTTGCTTGCGCTTTGGCCTCGACCTCATCCCTTAACATTTGCGTGATAAGCTTCATTAACTTATAAGACCAAATAATATTTCATAAAAAATGTAAAAATGTCCTTTTAATTTCTGGGTATTTAACTTACCAGGAGTAGGATTACACCCACAGCAGCCAGGGCTACTGTGTACCAGTTGTGCTGCATCCACTTCTTGAAGCTGGCTATGCTCTCCTCCGAAAGCAGGAGCTTGCGCAAAGTGGCCAGTGGACCCGAGGGATCCACCTCGCGGCACTTTTGAAAGACATCACAGTAGCTGAAAGGGTAAAGATGCTCTTTAGTAAATGGGAACTTTTATTTATGCATTGTAAAATGAGTATTACTAACCCATTATAATCATTGCACGGTGTTCCCGGCTTCGAGAACATGTCGGGCACATCGAAGGGCGCCTCGTTCCACTCGAAGGAACTGCGGCAGGGACTGTCCTCGCCCGGCAGCTTGCAGCACAGCTCGCAGGACTTGATGCGGTCGTCCTGAGGACTCGGGATGCACTGACACGACTCCAGGCCGTAGGCCAGGCAAATGCTGCCCGTGCAATCGCCCATGTAGCACACGAACTCCTTGTTGCAAATGGTCTTGTTGGGCTTGTTTACCGACGGCGGACACTGGGGCACTCGGCCATCGCAGAACGAAGGATCCCGGCAGCCATTGTCATCCCGGCACTTGTCGCCGAACCTTAGCTTGCAATCGTTGGTGCAGCAGGGTCCTTGCGAAGGGCTGCAGCGGGCATGCGGCGTCAGGGTGCAGGGAGTCTCGTCGAGGCGCGGCTGCCTGGACATGGGGAAGCAGCACGAGTCCTTGCAGTCCTCCTCCCAGCCGCAGTCGCACTGCTCGCCCGCCTCCACCACGCCATTGCCGCAAATCGAGGACTGCGGCTCGGTGAAGCATCCCTTCATGGAACGTGCCTTGGCATTCAGCACGGGCTCTATCGATTTCAGCGAGCAGGTGCTGAACTTGTTGTTGTTCTTCTTATCACCCGAAGTGGCGCGGGCGAACATGATGAAGTTGCCATCCTCGCCACCAGGCGTACACTGCTCCGGATCGTGCTAGAGGGGGTAAATGATCTCAATTAGTTTGTAGTCTTTGATATTATGCAAGACTTACCGGAGAGCCAAAGTTGTGGCCAATTTCGTGGGCCAATGTCACATGGGAGACGGCAGGTGGCACATGCTTCCCATAGTTCAACAGAGTGACTATTCCCGTATTTAGGGACTTGAGGGAACCCCTGTAATGGCCATTCTTCTCACAAACTCCGCCAGCGTTCTTCAGATCACCCGTCCAGGCCAGACCCAAAGTGCCCATCTCGAAGTCGCGGTAGGTGAACATGTAGGCCAAGCAAAAGGCATCGTAGTCCTCCTCTGTAAAAAGAATATAAGATCGTTATGATATATTATTGATGTACTATATTATAATTTAAATAATTGCAAGTATTAAACTGAATAAAAAATATTTTTACGGGTAGTTGACCTTAAGAATTATATCATACAGTTGTATGTTCCTTGTTCTAATTAACTTGAATCACTTTTTTACAAGATTGATATATGTACGTCACTTTGAAAGACTTTAGCCTCGTACACATGTCCAACAAATACAGATAATGCTAATTGAATAACACTTAATCAGAGGAGAAAGTCTCTCAGGTACATCAAAAATCACACTAAACAATTAATCACATTAAGCACCCAAAACTGGCTCCAAAATCATTCAAGCAAAGTGCGAGTTCTTAAGTCATTATTTATATTCCCTTACCCGAAAACAGTTCCAGGAACTTTTCCACTCCGTAGTTCCCTGGGAACCGGTAGCTGGGATCCTTCATCGCGTTCATGTTGTGCACCTTGATGCGCTTGATCATGAAGGTGATGTTATCCGGTTTCCCATCGTTGTTGAAGTCCGTGTTCCGGTAGATCGTGTTGGCCCGCTGCACGTGGCGAGTGATGGCCTCAATAGAGGCCTCGTCGGAGCCCATTTTCTGAAAGAACGTGTGATCCGCCTGCAGGTACAGCATGCACGTGGTCTTGCGGTCGTAGAGCAGCCTGGGAGAACTGTGGATATCGTCGCCGCCCCTTCCGCTCAGCAGGTTCGTCATCAGCATACTGTTGAAGCTAGGATTGTGCGGATTGGGGGCGAATATGATCTCCGGATTGTAGTTGTTCACAATGATATTCGGCTTCTTGGTGGCCCCGTTCTTCGTGATGATCTCCACATGCGTCTTGTGGCTGGGTCGGTCGTTGCCATTGTTGTTGTTTCCCAGGAAGAGCGTCGTCCAGTTGGCATTGAAGAAGTTACTGGGCAGGTCGCGGGTGCCGTTGTTGCTCGTCGGTTCCTCGTAGGGCGTTCCGAATTCCGGCTCGATGGGTCGGTTGTACGTGCTCACAATGATGTTCTTGTGCTTCGTGTACAACTTCCGCACATTGTTGTTACTATTATTATTATTATTATTGTTGTTGTTGTTGTTGTTATTATTGTTGTAGCTGCGACTTCCCTCGCCGACATTGGAGGGACTGTAGTTATTTACAAGTATGTTGCGATTCGACGTGGGCTTAGTCAGCGTGGCCAGGAAGCTCTCCGTACTGCGCACCGTGCTCCTGGTGGTGGAGGTGGTTGGGTACTTCCTGCTGGGCGCCTCCTCGCTCTTGTCCTCCTCGGAGGCCAGGACGCGGAAGTCATCATTGTAGGGCACCTCCAGATCCAGCGGCAGGGGCGGATTGCGATTGTACGTGGGCGCCGGGGCGTCCGACATGGCCAGCTGAAAAGGAAATCATTTAGAGATGTGGTGTACAATAGAATAATGCCATAGCCCACCTCCTCTGGCAGCCAACGCTTCTTCCGCAGCTTCTCGCTGGCGCAGTGCGTCTTGGCGGGTGTGGCGGAGTTGATGCCTCCGCCGCTGAACTGCGTCTTCTGCATATTTACATCACTTAGCTTATAGACTATGCTGTGGACACCGCTCTCGGCCAGCTGCTGGGAGTATCTGTGCGCCGGCTCGATGTAGTAGTGCTCCGCCTGGGTCTCTATCGTCCCGTCCAGCAAGTTGTCGCTAGTGAGGATGGCCTGGACATGGGCCGCCTCGTCATCCTCAAGGCTGCCCGTATAAATGCGCGACACATCGTAGTCGATGGGACCCAGGGTGTTCTCGATCTCCACGTCGTGGGCGAACACCGAATGCGGCTGTTGGCGCAGCACCAGGCGGAAGTCTCTGCGGGCGGGGAGGAGTATCAGGTGTCGGGTGATTAAGTGATTGGCTTTTCGCGATCTCGAGTGCACTCACCTGTCGTGGGCGGAGAAATTCAAGCGGATGGTGTGCGCCAGTCCACTCGCCGAGGTGGTGGCCTCTGTCTGCGTCTCTGGCCTCACCTGTCGCTTCTGCCGGAAGCGAGCCTGTTCCAGGTGCCTGACCTGCGCCGCCTGCAGCACCTCGCGATCGAAGTTCGCCGCCTCCCAGTGCTTGATGTAGGGCGTCAGCTTGTGGGTGTAGCCTGAAAGAAGAACGGGGTGAGTCTCAGAGGGGCTAGCGAAGGAAGGAGAAAGCGGCCAGCAGCGATGACAAGATGAAATTTCTCTCATATAAGAGGTGATATATCACTGTCGATTAGACGGTTTTTAGAAAACAAGGTATAGAGGGGAGATATCTTTGATATTTCATGTAAATGTTTTAACAATTTTTTAATTTATGTTTTAAAGGTGATTAATTTTGATCTTTTAAATAACATAATTTAAAATATTAAAATTAAATTTGAAAATTGAGTTGCATCTCTATAAAATCATGGTTTGGTTTTATAAAAAAATTAAGATATAAAAAAGTTTTGAAGGAAAACATATACCAAATCATTCTCTTTAAAACTTTTGAAATAAAAAATTAGTTCGAATTTGACTTTGGCTCTTATCCAAAATCCAAAAATCTAGTTTTAATCTTGGACTAATATAAAAAAATATAAAAACCGCAGATTATATTAAATTGGTCATAATCATATCATGTATAGGTGATTCAGGGGATTAGAACTGGGAGTACCAACTCACCTGGCAACTTGAGCGGCGTGGGGATGGCCAGGATCCCGCCGGGCAGCCACAGGAGCCAGAGGAACAGGGCCTGCAGGCCGAGCAGGCCCAGCAGCCAGCTCATCGTGGTGATTCTCCGGGTGATTCTACGTGGCCTAGACTACTCGAAGGTTGTGTTTCCGAACTCCGACCTCTGCTGCTGCATCACATCATCGGCGCTTGGGTTTGTTGATTGTTATTGCTGTGCGACTCGCTGCGAGGAAGTGGCTTCAATCGGTGACATCTTCGCTGGAAGAGTGCGGAGAGTACAGTGTGTAGAATTGAGAGTGGAGAATTGATCGCGGGAGGATGGCACAAGACAAAGGAACTGCATTGCGTATACGCCGCATATTCGGATCTCCGAGTGGCTTTCACCTTTTACGCGAAATCTTTTGTTCAACTCGAAAATCTCATTTTTTATTTGCCGTTTTTTGCGTCTTTTTGCATAAATGGCAAAAGCAACAAACGGCGAGAGGAAGAAGAAGAGCGTCTCAGCATCTCATTAGCACTTCGCACACACGCACACACCTGAGCTGGGGCCTTTCGTATTGGTGTGCCCGTGAAAAATACTGTTAGTCGGGCGCTCCCGCCCCTTCCCGCTGCTGACCCTCTCTTTAAGGCCCACCTATTGGCCATTGGAAATTAAATGCATTCTTTGACAACCGTTTAATTGGATAATTATTGTTTTCCAGCAAGATGCGTGTGCTTGTATTTGTGTGTATTCTAGCTGGGATTTGCTTTGGGCCAAAAGAAAAAACCCCCTCTCTATCTCTCTCTCTCTTTGTACTCGCTGCTCGCTGTTGTTGTTGCGCTGGTCGAAAACCAAAATAAAATACACGTAAAATTCAATTAGCCACAAATTGTTGCACTCTTTTTTTCCGTTTTGTGATAATTGGATTTGTGGAATATAGCCAAATATATTCGACACCACACACATACACACGCGCAAAACAATCGACCTCCGTTAATGGCGTAAATGGTATAAGCCAAGTTTTTTCTCTCATTTTTTTCGTTGTTGCCACGGCCTAAAACCTGTTCTCCTGCTCAATCATCCAGGCCTAAATCGAGCTAATTTTACCATTTCCCGTGCCATTTTTGGCCTTTCTCATAGTCGATCTTAACTTTGATTTATTTACTCGCCCGCCCGCTTACTTTTCACAGTCACTGAAGCACTTGCATTACAAGTCGTTTTTTCTGCGCTTTTAACAACTTTTTTCGACCAAACCATCCACCAAGCAGTGTGGCCGCACCGCGAATTGACCGTTAAAATGTCGGGCTCAGAAAAGAATACTATACTCTTGTAAGATACTGTAAATATACTCCAAGCTGTAGTTTTAGCTAGGACTCGAACCACTGCACAGTGGGATGGCTGAAGGGAAATGCAAAATATTGTTAAAGGGGAAATATTACTTGGTGAAATGTAACATAACTCCTAACATATAGTATTCTTATATTCTTGTTAGACATTATAAGCTCCAAGACCAAAGGTATTTTGAGCATTACAAGGCTATTAACTAACATTAACCATTACAAAATATACAAAAGTGGAATATTTATTCTTTAATTAAAACACTATTTAACTTTTAAGAGCTTCCTTGGCTAGGGCCTGTTGCTTTTGGATGCCCTCCCTCAATTTGTCGGCATTCCTCTCCAGCTTGGCATAGCATTCTTTAAGTTGATTTCTTTGTTCCTCCAGATGTCCCTCGGTGGCCGAGAGTTTCTTGACCTTCTGATCGTATTCGTCGAATATCTGCCACCAAGCTGGCAGAGTTAGATTCTCCGGTTCTGTGAGAAGGACGTGCTCCAAATCGGAAGATGATGCACCTATGGGCGGCTGATTGACCTCAAAGGTTTCCATGTCCTCCAGCATCTCTTCCACACTTGGAGCCTTTGGTGGGGGCTCAATTTTGGGCTTGGATCTTTTGAACATTTTGTTTATCCTAAAAAAACTGACTTTTAGAAAATTGATAACGTCAGCACTTGTTGAATAAAGGTTTTAATATATTCTTACTTAATTTTTAGGACTTCTAAAGTGTTGGAGGTTTAATAGTGATTTAGATTTATGTTTTGCTTTCCTTAAAGTTTTAATATTGACTATAAAAAGGCTTACTTCTTGCAATTGTTTACAAATGTACAAATAAAAACAAATTGTAAATATCAAAGTGACCAACAACAATACTCTTCAAAATACCATAACCTAGAGTTAGTCAACCACTAGCAATAGTATCGATAAGAATTCTGTTTTTTATTAGCCAGATGTTCTTGCTTTTCCGGGGATTTCCCGAGATTTCTTATTCTGTGGATGGCCTAAATTAAAATAATTTTAAAGTAAATAAATTTCCATAGCTATTCAATAATATAAAGTGACAAAGAGAGGAGGTTGCAATAAAGGTAAGCATAATATTAATCGCCAAGCTATAATAAAATATATAAAGTTAAAAATAGTTACCGAGTTAAATGATAAAACAACCTGTCCCAAGGAAAAAACACTTTCCAGCAACTTTCAATTGGAATCGCGGGTTAATTTAGTGTGACCAGGTGCTGTCGCGCCAAAAATACCCGCCAATACGGCTCACCTTGCCGGTATTATGGCCGAAAGGCGAAACCTACAACATTAGCAACACAACAAATATAGTCAAAATTCGAAAGAGGAATAGAATACAAGTTATATATAGCACCGATTTGACCTGAACAAACGATGGAGAAGTTAAGCAAGGCGAAGAAGGTGGCGCGCGAGGAGAAGCAGCGTGACCAGAAGCTGGAGGAGTTGGTAATATCATCTGGGGCTCTTAAGGACCCAACACCATGGATGGGATTATCCGAACCCATGGAAACCGGGATAAATAGAGAAAAAAGAGTTGTAACCCCATTCTCGCGTCTATTTTAGGTCATGAAATCCCTGGAGGAGTGCCCCTCCACCGAGGAGAAGGTGAAGCTGCTGCTGCAGCGCCATGTGGACAGCGAGAAGAACGTTAGCCGGCTGACGTCGGAGCTTCGCGTCCTGCAGCGCCACATGGAAGCCCAGCAGCGGGAGAAGGAGCAGGTGCAGCGGGACCTCAACAAGAGTGTCCTCATGCGGGACAAACTCCAGGAGGTGTGCCGCGAGCAGCAGCGCATCATCAAGTCGGTGAAGAACGAGAGCCTGCTCCAAATCAAAGTCGAGGAGGAGCGGCGCAAGGAGAGCCAAACCAAGTTCCAGAACTCCCTCAACGACGTCCAGAAATCGCTGGCCAAGAACAACGAGGAGAACATCAAGCTGCGCGATTACAACATCGAGATGACCAAGAAGTAAGCATCGGCGCCTTGTAGAGAGGGAATCCAATTTCTAAATATAGATTCTACTGCACGCACGCACGTTCTCTGTGTGCTCCGCTTTTTCCGATTTTCCCTAACCATCTGGTCCCCCGTTTTAGGTTAAAACTGCTGGCCGAACAGTACCAAACGCGGGAGCAGCACCTGGAGAAACTCAATGAGCAAGTGCAGCTGGAGGCCCAACTGCACCAGGCCAAGCTGCAGAAGTGCCAGGTGGAGGCCGCCATGGAGAAGGAGATACTCGGCAAGTAAGTGAGGTGGAGCAGAATGCCGGTATCAGTGGCTACTCTAAAACTAGAGATAGACGCTCCTTAGTTGGGCACATAGCAGAGAACGAGTTTTCATTCAAGAAACTCGCTGAGATTACTGGTTTCGACCGAGGCCGTCAACTAATCTGTACGATTTATTATTTTTCAAATTGTGTATAAGTGCAGTTTTTAATTTTAATATATTTCTAACTAAATCACAGCGGTCTAACTACCCCACCCCTTGAAATAATTCTAATTACTTCACCTTCTTCCAGGGAAAACCAAATTGGCCTGGAGAAGCTGCTGCAGGCGCAGCGCGCCATCAAGGATCTCACCGAAAGGGAACACCAGCTGAAGGAGCAGCTGAATATCTACACGGCCAAGTACGATGACTTCCAGCAGTCGCTGCAAAAGTCCAACGAGGTGTTCGGCAGCTACAAGGTGGAGCTGGAGAAGATGTCCAAGCACACGAAGAAGATCGAGAAGGAGGCGCTGGGCTGGCGCCAGAAGTACGAGAAGGCCAACGCCATGGTGATCGACCTGGCCACCGAAAAGAACCTGCAGACGCAGCACTCAGAGCGCCTGCAAAAGCAGATACAGCAGCTGCAGAAGCTGCTGCGCGCCCTCCAGCTGGAGCGCACCACGTTGCACAAGTGCCTGCGGGACAACGAGATTGAAATTCCCGCCTTGCCGCAATTGCCGCCCGAACCGGAGCCAGTGAACGTGAAGCCCGTGAGTGCGGACAACGTTAAAATGGAGATGATGACGCGCAACTGTGCGGAACTGAAGCAGACGCTGGCCAATCTGCAGAACCAAATGAAGCTGCTAACGGCCAGCGAATCGAAGACGGCCGTCGAGGAGAAGAACAAGGCAGCCGAGGAGCAGAGGCAGGTGAACAATGCCAAGAAGAATCTGCGCAAGAAGGAGAAGAAGTCCAAGGCAAAGGCAGCCGCAGCAGAGGCGGCAGCTGCAGCCGCATCCACATCGAACGAGGAGCTCAACGGCGTTCAGGCAGTGGCCGACGCGGAGCCCAATGTCGAGCTGCAGGCAGCGGGGGATGCTTCCACGAATGGCGCCAAGGACGCCCAGGAGCAGGCAGCCCAGACGACAGCTACTATTGTCACGGAATCCCAGGAGATCGTGGGTAATGGCGATGGCGACGCCTCCAAGACGGCCGTCGATCTGTCCGAAGTGCCTGCCCTCATCGATGCCAATGCAGACTAGACTGCCGACTGTCCTCCTCTGGGCTGCCATCCAAACTGAGGATGACCCGGTAGTCCTTCCTTCAAAGCATTTCGTGTCATCATGTCTCAACCGAAAAACGTCATCAATTACAAATTTTGTACTAGTTATTTATTGTACTTTGTATATTGTATTTATTTAAAGCAGTGTCAACGGTGATCGTGTATTGCTGTTCAACGACAAATTGAGTAAAACGTGTTTCCTGCAAACAAATAATGTTGTGTTTACTGTGATGCCTAATATAGAGTCTGAAATGCTAAGAATTTATTAAGAAATTTGTTTATCGCTTGTTTTAAATTAGAACTAAAGCTTAAAGAGGGGTTGATACAACTGTATACAGCTTTGGCCATAAAACACCACCCACTTTGCTTGTTAATGATGCTAAAAATACAAATCTGAGCCCACATTTCGCATCAATTTCCACAAGGAGTAGAACGGGGACAAGCCAGCGGAGCGCACAAGCTCGATGGCCATGGATTGCTTTCGTCATTGTTGGCGGCGCCGCAGAGTCTAGTGTTGCATGCAACACTTGCAATGCCAACAGGCGGGTGGTTTCGCTGCTGATGTGGGTGGTGAGTGGTGGTGATGGGCGGCGAGTGCCTGTGGTTCGTGGCCAGGGTCATTATAATTGCGCCTTAATTATTTTCCACACGCAGCTGTCATTTTTGCCGGGCCCCAGATTTCCGACATAAAATATTCAAGACGCATGCAACGTGGCGTATGCGTAACGCCAACTGTCGGCAGCGGTCACTCGGGCGGCTGAGAGGGTGTTGAAGTAAAGCCTGTTAAGCCACTAAAATAATTACACAAATTAATTTAAATTGCATAAAGCGACGCATACGGGAGTAGGGGCAATTATGAGGGGGCTGTCAAGGACTCAGCGCCTTTCCCCCTTTCCAAAGGCTGTTAAATGCATACTGTCGCGTAGAAGGTAATTATAAATTTAATTAAAAATGTAAAAAAAAGGGTTGAAAGAACTAGCAGTACTATTTGAAAGCTGTCTCCGCCCGACTGCCCCATTAGGCGGTATTAAAGAGTCTTCGCCATAGTGGCAAGTGTCGTACTTGTGCATATTTCACACCCTCGCACTCACAAAAATGTGTGCACATTTCGCAGGCAATGAGCTTTTGAACATTTAATGAGTTAATACGCTAAATTTGAAAGCCGCGCAAGCGTGCTCCAAGTGCTCCACACACTTGTCCCCATCCTCGAGTTGCCCATTTTCCAGCTTGAAAAATGAGAATGGGAAAATCAAGCGGCTTAGTCCCGCACTGAAAAAAAAAAATTACACATTTTTATCGCCAAAAATGAACGTTTAAAGTTTATAATTTGGATAAAAAAATAATAAATAGATACACAGATAGATAGAAAAAAAATATTTATGCACCCATTTTTAAACAGCTTTTTTATTTCTTTTTTAGACATTTATCCGGAGTATTTTTTTTAATTGAGGTATTTTTATGAAATAAATCTCTGGCTAGGTTTAGTATAATATACATGAAATATGGGTTGCGACAAGTTTTTTTCAATTTAAACGCCCTAAAATTCTCTCAGTGCACTTTCACACGCACATGCAAAACACTAAGCACTTGTCATTTGGCTGAAAGCCCTCCACGTCCGTTCGTCGGCGAAAAAAACGGTGCAAATGTCCAACCCACGAGCATATGTACATACAAACGGACATGTATGGTGAGGAGAAGGCAGCATCGCATCGGAGGCGTTACTTTCTGGGAGGGATCGGGTGGCTGCCGTGGCGGGCGTCGAGTTCATCCTAAACTCATGGTCTGCAGGCTAACAGCGGCGTAACAGAAGACCCTCGCTTGGGACCAGGACCTCCAGGAAAGGAGAAAGTAGAAAGCAGAAGGCAGAGGCTGCCAGGCTGCCAGACTGCCTGACTCTCGGGTCCAAGTTAAAGGACACAGTCGGCGACGATGGTGTGGCAATATTTTTGGCAGCCAATTGTGCGGGCTGAGCAAGATGAATGAGGAATATGAGCCTTGGCTGCACAGTGGGGTCGTTTTAACGATTTATCTAGGGTTTGAGTGATTTTTGTCACTTGTAAAGGTGTCTAAAAGTATGCAACATTGTTTAAAAACAAGAAAATCTATCACCTATCTATGTATTATCACTAACAAAAATGTAGAGTAATATAAAAAATAATAAAAAATATGAGTTTATATTTAAATAGAAGGATTCTTAGCTAAACTCATATACAATTTGGTTTTTTAAATTTATTTTTATATTTTTCGAATTTTATAGGCCAAATAACTATAAAATAAAATATACATAATTTGTCCAACTTAAATTGCTTTACACACAATTTATTTCCTTTTAACTTGGATGCCGTATTTGTCCCCAAAAAGTATGCCATGTTTTAAATATTACGCATACGCCGCGTGGCCCCAATAAAATGTTTTACCCATTCTTAAGTTTTAAATATTATTTATAGGCCTTTGCCGTCACCATTTGATTCAGTCCACTGTAACCACCGAGGGCTATACTATATCCGATGCGTCCCACCCGCACCCGAGCACCCAAGAGAGTGCGCACCCACTCTCCGGCCAGCTCTCTCTCTCTCCGTGTCCGTCGTCCGTCTCCGGCGGAGTGGCTCCGGATATTTCGGCAACGGCAACGGCAACGGCAACAGAAGCCTGGCTGTGCGAATAGCCGGAGATTTTCCGAGCGAGCGAAGGGAAAGCTGAACGGCACGGAAAACCGAAGCGCTGCGACGCTGCCTGCTGGCAAACATTTTCCATTTTCGCAGTCCTGTAATCAGTTGTGTATAGGACACTCGCGTGCGCGCGTCGAACGGTTTCTGGCCTTATACGCGGACGTGGACTCGGATGGCAAGTGTGTGTGGAAAAGTGTGTGAAAAGTCTGACGGCGAAACGGTAAACGGGGAAAGCGCTGCGCGGTTTTTCTAGCTCTCGAGCATTTTTTTTATAACTAGATTCCGCATGCTAACGATTGTTGCTTCTTAAAAAAATTATAATTTTTTGAGTAATAAACAATCCTAAAAATTGTTGAAAAGTATCTAAGACCAGGGGAAATTTTCCAGCTAAGGCTTAGGCTACAGCTGCTGCCTCTGCCAGCGTCGCTGCCGCAGCCGCTGTCGCTGTCGCTGTTTGAGATAAAGGATATGCCCGGATCTAAAAGATACAGTTTTTCTTCTTGTTCCTTTTTTCCGCTGCTGCTGCTGCTGCCTGGCCATTTTCCTTTGGCACAACAAGCGTTGAGAAAGGACCTCAGCTTGATGTGCTATATACTTGCCTTATAGCTAAAATGTAATAAAATCGAGCAAAGCAAATATTAAGTGAGCGGGAAAGTATGCGAAATAACTGAATAAGCCGAAATCATTAACGAATTAAAACGAGACACGCAAAGTGGGCAGGAAAATATACCTGCCAGTGTATACAAATATCGAAAGGAGTCAAGTGTTCTTTTGGAGGAGCTGTTCGCTGGCATGCTTTGAGGTTAATACCACCCACCCGTCAGCCATCCCCTCCTCCCCCTCATCTCCGCCTTGGCCAATTTCTCCGTCTGCTTTCGCCGCTTTCTTTCTGCCGTCACCATCAGAAGGCATCGAAGGTAAATATATGTATGTTTGGCTGTGTATATAAGCCATTGGGCCAACAAACTAACCTACAAAGTAAACAAAAGCGTTACGCTACAAATGCAAATTTTTCGCACACACACTCTCATGGCTAAGAACTATGAACAACAACTCATTTAACTGACGCCAGCCCCCATAAAAAAACAACGAACAAACACAAACAAAAAACAACAAAGCTCAAGACTGGAAATGGAAAAAAGAAAAGGTGGAAATGGCGCACAACAAAGCCAAACGCACGCTTCTAAAGCTATTTGTATAAAATTTTAATCGCATGCGATTTATTTGACTAGGCGCCAAAGTCGCACACATCAGCGCACCCACACACACGCCATCAGGGAAAATCCGCAAACACAGAAAGACACCTGGAAAATGCAAAAAATAGCAGTAATTTCGCAAAATATTTATGAGCTAATTCAGGTTTTCTATTAAATAATTGAGGAAAGTAACTAAAAAGTGGAGCAGATTTCTTCAAAAAAAGTGTTTGATAAATGTTTTTATTTATTGTTTTTCATATCTATTTAAGCAAATACGAGTTTGTTTTTAGCCACGCACCTGGCCCAACTTGTTTACTATTCTTGGGGTTATGAAAAACATTTTAAATTGCTCATATCTATGACCTTTGGACCAAGTGCCGATGGTTTGTTTATAATTGCCCAATAAGTGAAAGCCTGCATATGTTCTGTTTTAAAATTGGAATAAGTAGGATTTTGTATATCTATTACTTGTATATCCCTTACCAAACAACACAAAGAAAACCAAATTTTGTGATGGAGAAAAAATATAATTTATACTGTACCATAAGCAACCAAAAAATCGGTCAGTTCATAAAAATACTTTTTTAACTATTTACAAATAATTTAGTATTTAAAAGGTATTATGATAAATTTACTAATTATTATTATAACTTATTTGTTGACTTAATTTAATAAAACATTTAATATAATGCTGGTATAAAATTCAGAATTCATATAAATCTTCAAAATTAATCACAAAAATGCATATGATTAAAATTTAATATTTGCCCCAATAGATTCCAAAACGAGGCGTTTAAATTTCCAATTATTCCACTCAAATTTCCATCCCATTTAATCCCCGACAAGCAGTCGAGGAAAAACAAACAAACAAAAGTTGTGTGCAACAATTGATAAGCTACGAAAGACTATCGTGCAGTTTGGCCATAAACCATCACCAAATGCCGATTCCATTTAGATGCACAAGCCGATTATAAAAGTCGACTCATGCTGGCATAGTTTTTGCCCTCGGTGGACATTGATATATCGTGATTGATTGAGTTAAATCAGTTGGCCCTGAATTTACGATGTACGCAATTATATCAGGGATCAAAATATAATAAAGGATGTGTTTATAATGTGAGGAATGTCGTTTAGACTGTTATGTGATTTGATTATGATTTAGATGGTGTCTTATTATTGTCATATATTCCATTATTTGGTTATGATATAGATGAGATCTTATAGATACGTCTTATACCTTATCATATCATATAATAATGTAAATAGGTAATAGCCAGATATTCGTTAATATGATTATGATATAAATAAGATCTTATAGATAGATAGATCTTGTTAAAAAATATCATAAAATATCGTAAACATGTAAGAGGGATCTCTTTCATGCTTTTTAAAGCTCTGATATAGATTTGCTTTTCCCCCTTTTTAAAAGTGTTTTAAGACATTTAGCGTGCCTAAACGGATTTAGCTGCGATCTATTTATATCGCCCTTGTCGCTTTTTGGCCAACTAGTTTAAGGGCTTCCAGCCAGCGAGAGCTGCGGGTGCACAGAGAAGTGAACTTGGTGGCGGGAAGCTGGATGAAAAAAACACTTAGCGCGCAACTAAGCGACAATTGTTGTTTTGTGTGGCATTTAAAAATAGAATCAAGGTGCGCTCTACTTTCACTCACCCATACGAATGCACGTCCCCCTGAACTCACACACACCGCTAAAGAGCCTACATGAAAGTGGCTGCTGTTGTTTTGCAAGTGGGCGAATGAGAGGAAGGGGGGCGGGGCAGGCGCAGAGATGTATGCTACGCGAAACTGCAAATAGAAAAGTTATAAATAAAATTCACGCGGACCAGCATTGAAAAAAAGCTTAAAAATGAAATCAGGAGGTGATGATAGTTGAGCTTAATGGCAGATTTTATTTTAACAGCTGATCACTGATTTATAAAAGAAATAGTCCTGGCAAATAATAAAATAAATTGAATGTTTGCAATACTGGAGGATACATCAAGCGGATATTTTAAATAATAAAAAAAACATATTTAAAATGTTAATTTTTATCTGACAGATTAAAGCCACCTTACCTTTGATATTTTAATTTTTTACAGTCCGGAAGCTTAATACATTAAATCATAAAGAGGATGTTTACTTTTCATTGCATACTTTTGGACACCTTTATAAGTGATTAAACATACATCCCCTGCGATTTCTATGATTTCCCTAAGAAATGTGAACCATTTTCTTTCCCAACTTATATCTGGTCACTTTGGTTTACCTGTGAAAGGTCAGAACACCTTAACCTTGGTCAAAAGGAAAACTTTAACGCAAACCTTAAGACACGCGAGCTAATACAAAGTGCGGAGCGCAGCTGTGAGCTGCAAAATGATTCAACGCTTTTCGGCTATAAACTGCCTAATCACTTTTGGTGTCAGGTGCGTGGGCCATTCAATGACACTGGTAATTACTGGCCCAATCGAATGATATAGTCTTGGCCTAAGTGAGTAATGAGTAAAGGGCGTGACTATCGCCAAACGTCCTGTCTTCGTTGAATAATTAAGGTTGGTCAAATGAGCTGGCTCTTGATTAAATAACTTTCAGTTTCAAATATCTTAGGTCAGTTTAAGAACACAGAAAAAACGCATTACAAGAAGTTGGTTCTCGTTATTTCCTCAAAAATAATAGATATCTTTATTATTAAATCTACTTTTTGCAAACTCTTCTTGGTGCAGTAATATTTCAAACCATTGAAATGCCTTTAAATATGTATCTAAAACCATTTTGTCCCAGCGAAGGCAACCGCAAGCCATTCCCAGCGTGAACATCAATTTGCCAGCATTTGGCGACCATTAATGGTCAACTTATAGGGGAAAAAATACAGTTCCATTTCCCATGGTTAAAGCCATAAAACATGTGTGTCCGCACACACACGCATGCAACTGCTAAATGGGAAAAACCAAACGTTTAACTTTCAAACAGCAACAAACCTGAAATTTATATAGCCAACCACCAGATGTGTCTATAAAACTTACACATCCTCATCCATCCCATATACGAGCATACATTTTGCGTTGGTTTTTCTTTTTTTTTTTGGCTTTCTTCTCTTATATTTTTATCGCCAGCTGATAAGAGCAAAGTTTTTGGGAAAGTTAGCGCCTGCAGCCGTAACACGCATACGCCATGTGTTACAAGCGTCAGGAAAGAAATCAGAAAAAGAAAGCCGAAAAGGAAGAAATGGAACGAAATGAAAGTATCCACAATTTCAGAAAGTTAAATGTCTTTGCTGCCGAGGATTTTGGTAACATTTTTTAATTGCCCCACATTTACAAGCGAACATATGTTGGCAACATGCAATTAACAAGCCAGGTCCAAGCACAAAAAAGTTGTAAGGTTGCAAAAGCTCAACTATAATATACCTCTAACTGCCCACCGTAATCGTCTAGCCCGGAGATTACAGGGGGCTATCCCAATTCGCAGGCTCAAAAGAAGACATTTTGGGCTGCTCCTAAGAGACTAATATGAATATATTATTTACTTGAAACTAGTCGTAATTTGATCTACTCCTATATACCAAGTTGAAAACTAATTATAATTTATAATTAAGAGATTATTTACTTAAGAAAACATTTAGGTTAAAGGCTTTAATTAGATCTGTTCCTGGATTATATTAAATACAGATGTTAATTAAAAAAAAAAAAAAAAAAAAAAAAATATAATATACCTCGTACTCAGTTTGTAACGTAAAAAGGCACTTTCCAAACCAATAAAACACTTATTGGAAACCATTTAATAATTCTTTCAAAAGAAATCATTGGTTCTTCCAAGAAAACTTGAAAAACTTTAAGCATTAATATCACCCATAAATCACATTCTTATTCCAAATTAATTGTTGCATACTTTTTGAAAAATGTAATTTAAATGTTTTCCCTAATAAAGAATTCCCAAGAGTCTCTTGTTAAAAAAATATATTGCATAATTTGCAGCACCTGAATAATAGATTTCGTAATCCTAGTGATGTCTGCGGCACCTCCTTATACCCTAGGTTCCTAGGAAGAACGCGAGTTAAATCCCAGTTGAAAATGTGGCAACATCCATGCTCAGCCACCCACGCAGGGCACTTACAAGCATTAATTACTATGTCGGGCCTGCCAAGTCAGCAACGAGCCACCGAAAAGTTGAAGGACCAACAGCAAAAAAATATTGCATACTTTTCGGAATTTTCCCCCCAATTTCGCAGTTTTCCCCGCTTTTCTCGCTCTTTCACTTTTCTGACAAGTTGTATGAGTTGCGAGAGTTGAATGTTTCTTTTTATTGCCATTGCCATCGCCTTTGTTGTTATTGTTTAACAACGGCCCTTGGTTTTTGTTTTTGGCTAAATTTTTTATTATTTGGTCTGTTTATTGTTCTTGTAGATTTTCATGTTCATTGTGAACATAAAAGTAAGGCAAGCCAAAACAAATGTTGCGCAAAAACCAGAAAAAAGTTAGTTTCGCAGTTGATTTTAGGCAGAACAAAATAAAGTTGGGAAAACAAATTCCGGAATATGTAATTGGTTTTTGAGTGTGGCGAAAATAAAATAGTTTGAAAGACGTAAAATTAGCATTTTTATAAGGGTGATACAATGATCTCTGATAATTTGTAAACTTCTTATATAGACAAAACTAATATTTAAGAAAAGGAAAGCCATTATCATTTATCATAAATCACATAAGCAGACAAATTATACCAACTGGCAAGCAATTATATCTTCTAAGCCAATTTAACTTGTTTCGATTTATTTTTTCCCTTTCTTGGCGGAAATAAATTAAGTCAGCTCATAAATTAAATCAATTCAAGCAAAAAAATTGCTGTCCCGTCAAGTTTTGTGGCTCCTACACCCACATTTCTGGGCATATTTATAGCTTGGCCAAAATCCCGCTAAGCTTTTGCCTTTTTGGCCAGAAAAGGGCACCGAATGAATTGGAATGATTTTCTGAAAGTTGGCGCATATCGCCGAACCGGAAGTTCCGGTGGGTGGGAATATCCTCCAATATATAGAGTATATCCTTGGATCGCGGGCCTCTATAAGGATTTGGGGGCTTCGGGGAGTGGCCATTGTAACGACTTACAGTTCAGAATTCGCGAGCTACCAACTCCCACTCGGGCCATTTGAAGCCGTTGCAACTATTTTGGCAGTTTCCTTGCCGCGCTTTTTGTTGGCCTGGCCAACAATGAAGTCAGTTTCTTGTTGGCCATTGCCAAAACTAACTGCATTTTCTGGACGGGGGAGTTACTAAAACTTTCTCCATGGCTCGGAAGTGCAGCGTGCCAAACTTTTTGCATAGAACAAGTCTCTAAATTTCCCTTTTCTCCCATAGATTGAATTTTTAGTGAGTCCTAACGGCTGCCAAATTAATGAAAACTGATTGCAGCATAGATGGCGAGCTTCTAGCTTCCGGCACAAGAATTTTCCCTCAACTTTTTCCCTTGGAAAATGCCGGGAGTCACATGTGTGCACAATGTGTATCTTGAGCTGATTGCCTTCAAATGCTTGAATGAATCCAAATGGCCCTACGCCACTCGAAATGTATACAGTTCATGGTTAAGTTTATCATTCCGGCCGACTTTAAGTGCAGGAATTGCTCATCTGTGATTGCTACTTCATTTTGGATGAGGCCACTTCAGCTGCAATTTTGCTGCAGATACTTTCTTGAAGGGCTCTTCGGGTTGATGCTCAAAAATAATGCGGAAAAATTGAGGTTTCAGGGTTAGGAAAACATTGTTCCAAAGCAAAATAGTTTTGAAATCACTTTTGAATGTCATCTCAGTCGCCTAAAAGTATGCGCTATAATTTAACAAGGGCTTTTTGCATACTTTTAGGCTCTTAACTCCTTTTTGAAGGAATTTATAAGCCCTTTTTATTTATACGGCACCCAAAAGAAACTACGAATCGTAGTTTTTGTAAAAAAAAGTTGTAAAGCTTTAAGTACTCATAAAATAAATATATGGTAACATTTCCTTAAAAAATGTTTAAGCAGTGGATATCTCAAAGTATTTTTAGAACTTATTTGTAAAAGTATTTTCCGGTGACCTCTGCAAAAATTGAGGAAATTCCGCTAAGCTCAGGTGCTATATATACCCTTAACGATATACAGGTGCCAGAAATTACGTGTCGCGTGCCGGAAGTGCGATTAGAGCATCAGGAACGACTAATAATGGCCCGGGGCTCGATTCGCTCCTTTGTTGATTTAAGATAGCCGAAAATGTTTTGCCGAAATTGCTTTTCCCTCTTATGTTTAACTAAAAAATTATTGCAAACTGAGAGCCACAACGCCATATGCTGCACGCTGCTTTTTTCGAGGCTCCTGGGAGTCGTTTGTTATTGTTGCCTCGAGGATTCAGCTGGCTTATCTGGCAGGAGGTGGCGAAAATGGAGGGGGTCGTGTTGCCAGCTGGAAAATACCCTCTTAAATTATCGCACTCGTTTCCATTAACCACCGAAAACTAACTGCAAAAAGAAAAGGGGTGGATTTTCATCAACACTTTTAGCTTTTAAGCTGATTTCCCCAAGCTCCGCTTCGTGGCGAAAACTGAAAGCGAATGACTGAATTAAAGCCAAGTTACGCAGTGCCAAGCTAATAAAGCCCCGAACGCACTTTGTTGCGCTCTTTAGAAAGAATAATGACTTCCTTTCGACTATCTCATAACTCTCTGATAGGCCATTTGTATCCACATTGGCCGAGGGCCAACTTGCTCTCATATCTTACATCCCTTGGCAATTGGCAGAATATATTTTGGCACAATTACCAACTTTAATTATGCGTCATGCTGTCAGATGTTTACATATTTTGTATACCACATGACAGCGTTCGGAATTGAGGGGGAGATAAGATAAGCATTATGCGAGGGTGTCTCAGAACTCACTAGGGTTAAACAAGTGTCTAAAAGTATGCTAGGGTTTTTTGACTCCAAAACGAATTTTCTTAATTTTTTTTTTTTTTTTTTTTTTTTTTTTTTTTAATTAACATCTTTATTTAATATAATCCAGGAACAGATCTAATTAAAGCCTTTAACCTAAATGTTTTCTTAAGTAAATAATCTCTTAATTATAAATTATAATTAGTTTTCAACTTGGTATATAGGAGTAGATCAAATTACGACTAGTTTCAAGTAAATAATATATTCATATTAGTCTCTTAGGAGCAGCCCAAAATGTCTTCTTTTGAGCCTGCGAATTGGGATAGCCCCCTGTAATCTCCGGGCTAGACGATTACGGTGGGCAGTTAGACGGTCGTTGTACCTGCTTGAGAAGAACGATATTTGGTCTTCAACAAGACTCAGGTTTAGGTCATTGTGAAGCGTTTGGCCGCTAACGAACCACTCACAGCCAGTGATTTGTCTTAATGTTTTGTTCTGGACGGTTTGGAAACGTTTTCGGTGGGACGCAGCCGCCACTCCCCAAATTTGGATTCCATATCTCCAAGTTGGTGCGATGATTTGTTGATAAATGTGCCGCTTGCATCTTAGAGATAGTTTGCTTTTCTTGTTTAGCATCCAGAATAATTGGTTCCGCTTTAGGTTGCACATTTTGACGACTCTGGCAATATGTTCTCGGAAGGTTAGGCGTTTGTCCAGTGTGAGGCCTAGGTATTTCGCCTTAGTCGCTTGCCTTAATTATTATAGTAAATATGTCAATATTTATGTCAAAAAGTATGCTTCAACTTTATTTTTCATCAAAATATATTTTTGCTTTTCTGCATACTTATGAACACTTTTAAAAATTATTACACAACTAGCAATTTCTGTTCACCCAGCATATGCAGTGGCATGTGCTCAACGCCTATGCCTCCTAAAGCATTAAGCACTTCTATAGACTTCCCCCCTCTACCGGATTCACCCAGATGGCAAAAAATCCAGAGCCAGAAGAGGAAGGGGTCATCGAACTCACCAATAAGTCAACGAAAACGTGCCGATATTAGAAATTTAGAACCCAGTGACCCTGTGTCAGCAAACAGGTTCGAAACACTATCAGTTGATGACGATGAGATTGACTGCAATAGTGTGGACGAACCATCGACTAGCGCTGCAGCAGCGGCTTACCGTTCTCACACCGCTTCTAAGGCTAAAGACAGCAATGCACATAACAAGAACGCAAACGTACAAAGTAAAACTGATTCATCTACGGTAAAATCTGCTTCTACTGGTAGTCCAAAACCACCACCAATCGTTCTTATGGACGTGACAAACGTGAACGAACTTCTTATCGCTATCGAGGAAGTTACAAATCTTGAAAATGTTGAAATCAAATCCTCTGTGGGCTCCACTCACAGAATCTACACCAAAGACGCAAACACCTACAGGGCTGTAGTACGACAACTAAGTTCCCTGAAAATTGAATTCCATTGCTATCAATTGAAAGACGAGAAACCATTCAGAGTTGTTGTGCGAGGATTACACCATTCACAGCTCCATCATAAAATCAAAGAGGAATTACTCAGACAGGGGCATAAAGTTCTATCAATATATAACCCAAAAAGCAACAAGAGCGGTGAACAGATGAACCTCTTCTTCATTAATGTAGAAAAGAATCTAAATAACAAAGATATACTCCAACTACGATCTCTATGTCGCCAACGCGTCCGTTTTGAAGTAGCCAGAAAAGCACAAGACATAGTGCAATGTCGGAGATGCCAATCGTTTGGTCATACTGCAAGATATTGCTACAGACCTTTTATCTGTGTCTCTTGCGGTGACTACCATAAATCATCAGATTGTCCCAGAAGCAAAGAAGCACCAGCAACTTGCACTCACTGTGGTGAAAATCACCCAGCTAACTTCCGTGGCTGCAAATCCTATCAAAAATTGCTCAAAATGAACGAAAATGTACAGAAAACCCCAAAAGTGAGCATAAACAATAACTCTACACCCAAACATTATGAAAATGGAGTTTCTTATGCTCAAATAGCCAGAAATGCAAATCCAATCACGGAAAAACAAAACAAACGACCAGGAAACCTAACAAATAGGCTACAGGACGCCATTCAACAGCAACATCACTACGGTGCAAAAAATCATGCGCACTTTTTCCCAGATGTGTCACAACAGCAAAATGCACAAGAATCTAAACTAGAAATGGCAGTTGCATCGCTCTCAAAAGCTATCGAGGGTCTATACGCCATGCAAGCCCAGATGCTGAAGATGCTGGTTGCAATTAACGCGCAACTTACACAATGTCCCAAATAAAAATTCTCACCTGGAACACGCGAGGTGCTGCCGGCAAAATGACGGAAATCGGCCACCTTGCGGAGAGAGAGAATATTGACATTCTCCTTCTCACTGAAACGAAGACATCCAACCTTCAACTATTTGGATATGAAGTCTACACTTCAAATCTACCTGACGGCAGCCACAGGGGTGGAGCTGCAATCCTGGTTAACAAAAAGATCAATCACTTTCCCATCGAGCCAATCGTCCATGCTAAAGTCCAAATCGTGGGTGCCAGAATCCAAACATGTATAGGACAAATATTCATCGGATCAATCTATTGCCCTCCGAACTTCAGCTGGACTCAATCAGAATTTGATGACATATTCGCTAACTTCAACTTCCCAAGATCATTTATCAGCGGAGACTGGAACGCCAAACATCCATGGTGGGGTTCTGCGATCACCTGTCACCGAGGTAACTTACTTGCCGCAAGCGCCATCTCAATTAACGCCAACATCCTGGCGACTGGAGCACCAACATACTATCCAAGCGCAGTAAATCGAAGACCATCCTGTTTAGACTTTGCAATTTATCGCAACATTCCACACGACAAGCTAAGCATCAGAGACAGCTGGGACCTTGAATCGGACCACCTATCTCTCATCACTACATTAAAAACAGAAGCCATACAATGCACTCAACGTAGACAACTTCTTAGCAAACACACAAATGTAGCTGTTTTCAAGGAAGAACTATGTAGATCGATACGCCTTAACATTGAGCTCAACTCTGCTGCTGAGATTGACGACGCTGTAGACCTCTTCACTACCAACGTGACAAATGCGGCGAGGAGTGCAAACGTGTACACTGCAAACAATCATGGCAGAGCCCTCATACGCCACTCGAATAGAATTGACCCAAACATTGCAGAGATTCTAGTCCGTAAGAGAGCACTGAGAAGACGTTATATTCGAACGCACAGTCCTGAGGATAAAGCTCAATGGCATAGATGCGCCAGAGAGCTTCACGTTGCCATGGCTGAATTGAAAAATGCGCAATTCGAACATATGCTGACCAATATGGACTATTCTAATGATTCCATTTTTAATATGTGGTCCTTTACCAAAAAAGTAAAAAGAATGCCACAGAAAGTTACGCCTCTGAAGAACAGCAATGGTAACTGGTGTCGCTCCTTAGAAGAGCAAGTACAAACATTTGCGGAACACCTTGGCGACAGATTCACTGCGTTTAATTTCGCATCCGAGGAGGATATCAACAGAATAAACGAAATACTACAGCGCCCTTTCCAGATGTCACCTCCAATAAGACATATCCGTCTGGAAGAAGTCTCAAACATGATACGTACCCTCAAAAGTCGAAAGGCGCCAGGTCATGACCTAATAAGCAACGCAGTACTTAAAATCCTTCCCAAGAGAGCACTATTACTTATCACATTGATATTCAATGCGATACTTAGAGTGCAATACTTTCCCAAAAAATGGAAGAGTGCTAGAATCAGTATGATTCTAAAGCCAGGGAAACCGGAACAGGATCCATGCTCCTACCGGCCTATCAGCCTCCTGCCCTCTTTATCGAAGGTAATGGAAAGGCTGATAGCTTCCCGACTTATAATACACCTAGAAGACAATGATACTATCCCAATGCACCAATTCGGATTCAGAGCCGGCCACAGTACGATTGAGCAATTGCACCGTGTAGTCAATCACATCCTGAAGGCCTACGACAATAAAGAATACTGCAACGGCATCTTTCTTGACATACAACAGGCATTTGATAGAGTTTGGATCCCGGGACTACTAGCCAAAGTCAAAACAGCGCTGCCAGCCAACCTGTTTGAGCTCATCAGATCGTTTCTCACAAACAGAGATTTTTGCGTCCAGTCCAGAGACGCAATCTCTGCAAATGTTGCCATTACAGCTGGCGTTCCCCAAGGAAGCGTCTTAGGACCGCTACTGTACTCCATCTTTACAGCAGACATCCCCAAGCCAAGCTATGAAGAAATGACCTACGACAACAGCAAAATGCTGCTGGCCAGCTTCGCTGACGACGTCTGCTTTCTCAGCTCCTCGAACAGTGAGACCGAGTCTTCACAAACGCTGCAAACCTACCTCAACGAATTCGAGAAATGGGCCACGGCGAACAATATCAAAATCAACGAAAGCAAATGCGTAAACGTTTGCTTTACGTTACGCCGAAAAACAACTCCGGTGGTCCACATTAATAATGTGGACATAGAGCAAGCGACTAAGGCGAAATACCTAGGCCTCACACTGGACAAACGCCTAACCTTCCGAGAACATATTGCCAGAGTCGTCAAAATGTGCAACCTAAAGCGGAACCAATTATTCTGGATGCTAAACAAGAAAAGCAAATTATCTCTAAGATGCAAGCGGCACATTTATCAACAAATCATCGCACCAACTTGGAGATATGGAATCCAAATTTGGGGAGTGGCGGCTGCGTCCCACCGAAAACGTTTCCAAACCGTCCAGAACAAAACATTAAGACAAATCACTGGCTGTGAGTGGTTCGTTAGCGGCCAAACGCTTCACAATGACCTAAACCTGAGTCTTGTTGAAGACCAAATATCGTTCTTCTCAAGCAGGTACAACGACCGTCTAACTGCCCACCGTAATCGTCTAGCCCGGAGATTACAGGGGGCTATCCCAATTCGCAGGCTCAAAAGAAGACATTTTGGGCTGCTCCTAAGAGACTAATATGAATATATTATTTACTTGAAACTAGTCGTAATTTGAGCTACTCCTATATACCAAGTTGAAAACTAATTATAATTTATAATTAAGAGATTATTTACTTAAGAAAACATTTAGGTTAAAGGCTTTAATTAGATCTGTTCCTGGATTATATTAAATAAAGATGTTAATTAAATAAAAAAAAAAAAAAAGCAATTTCTGTGGCACAACTACAAATTAATACTAATTTGAAGGCTGTTAGATATAAGGCAGTGCTCATTAGTCATCGATAAAGCCACCAATTATAAATCATCTTCTAAACAAGAAATTAATTGCTAGCTTAGCCAAAGATCAGCATCAATTAAAACACATTTGTGTCACCATTTATCAGCATGTTTATGTGAAAACTGTTTAATCATTGACAAGAACATTAGGCTGGCCTAAAAACCATATATCGATTTGCCTGTCAGCAACCTAGGTGTCTTGCTTAAGTGCCGTCACGATTAATAATTTAACGCCTGTCCAGTCGACCGTTCGGAAAACAATCAGTCCATTATCTGGAATCCCCAGCAGACTCATGTCAACAGCAAAGTGCACACAATATCCCCTCTAATCTGTGGCAAATGCATTTCCACTTGGCACCCCGAAGATTCATGTTCATTATTTGCCCATTTAACATTAGTGGCCTGATTTTGGCCGAGAGCCGGACTGAAAAGCGTTGATACCCCCAAATCAACTGTCGTCATCGCTTGCCTTGGTGGAAAGCCACGAAAATGGCAGAAAAGCCAGGAGAGGCAGCCAAAAAATGGCATATAATTGGCGTTGATTTATTGTCTTTGGTAGGCGCATCGAGATTTGCCCACGAACCAAACCTTGTGGGCTAGTGCCAACAAAGCTCGGGCAAAAAATTCAATTTTTGTAGTTCACAGCGCGGCAATTGGCCCCGGAACCCAATGAAAAAGTATGATGTACATACCCAGAAGTGGCGTAGATATATTTGCAATTTAATAAGGCTCTCGAAATTGCAGTGGCTCTGCGGTTTTGCAGTTGCGTGCTATATCGGTTCGGGTCTGGAAGTCCTATTTAGATATCTCCGAGTTCGTTTCGAGCTTGGCACTCCTCTCATTGTGCCAGTCTGTCCAAGTTGTCCATGAAAGTGGCACGAAAACAGCAGGGAATGACAAGGAACCACCTCGGAGACATGAAACCCGCACAGTGGCATCGTCGGAAAGGGTTAAAACTAGGAGTGAAAGATAGTAACTAAAATGTGATGATACCCATCTGATTTAATATATTGCTGATTTTTATGGTTTCTAAAATTGAAAATGAGGTGTAGGAATTTCAAAAGTGTTTAAGTCCCTATCAAACTTATCAAATAACAAGCTTAGGTCAACAAAAAAGTATCAATTTTAATAAAATTGTATAATCTAAATTATATTTTAAATGGTGATCAATTTTGTTAGGCTGACTATTTCTTTTTTGGTTTTTTCTTGCATTTTTAAGCGCTTGCGTTTATAGCCCAACCGCATTTATCATTTACGTCCTTGTCCATCGGTTTATTGAGCATATTTTCCCATTAAATAAAACATTCGCTGTATTTGCAAATCATTAGGATTGACTGCAGCTTAATAATTTAATTTTATATATAAATACTCGTTAGACGAGCTCTTCCCCCGGCGGCAATGCCAAATGTTATTTTTTATAAGTACACAAACCACTGTTGACAATTTCAGTTTGGCCGAAAGAGTGGGAGGCCTGGCGTGCGTTCTTGTTTAGTTTTAGTTCTGGCTTTATTTTTCATCATTCGAGTGGCATTGCATGACTGCATGCAAGTTGCTTTGGCCCGGCCAAGCCTTGTCCTTGCCTCGAATGCTGCCGTTGTCGTTGCCATTTATAAGTTTGGGTCCTGACATGCCACCACAGGAGCCACAAAGCCCCTCGAAATCCCCGGTATCTTGGCAGCGGCAAGAACAACACACACCCCAGCCAGAACACAATTAGACAAATGAATAAACATGCGGCTCTTGGTTCTTGGCTCTTGGCAGGAGAATTTGCATATCCCTTTGCAATCCGGCTTAAGTGCATTTCGGTGTGCTAGCAGAAATATTCCGTTCTCAAATCGGCCATTGGCTAATAAGGATTTTCGCATTATAGCGTTTACACTCTGACCTGGTTTAATATTTAATTAGCTGTGTCCTGGCGGTGAATGGAATCGAATCGACGCGACTCGCTCCGTTGCCCGGTTGTTCGAGGGTGTTCGTGCGCTCCTGGCCGGAAGCACATGTCGTATACGTGATATTTGACAAACATTTACATGCACAGGCACCCACACAGGCCCGAAAACTGCATTTGAAAGGACCATGTGTGTGCCAAGAGTGTTGAAAAGGAATGCTACAGGGAGAGAAAACAGTATATTGTTTGATTATGGGTTTAACAAGCCAATAGTAAAGTATTTTTAGAACCTAACTAAAAGCAAATGTGCTATAACATATTTATAGGATACTTAAATTATGTGGCAAATCATATAAAATCAATGGCCAAAGATTAAAAATATATATAACATAATAATGTTTTTAATATGAAAATACTTTTTTAACAGCATATTAACATATTCCTACTTTTATAGACCTGGAAAGTAGTAACAAAATAGTAATAGGACAAAGTTATTTATATAATAAACTATTCTTATTAAAATGGTAATAAAATAATGATAGGATAAAGACTCTTCATATTATTTCTTATGCTTCAGATGATCTATACTTTTTCTAGATTTTTTTCCCAGTTTCAAAGATATTTTCCTTAAGTGCATTAGAGGAAGCCCTGACCATGCCTGTGCCAAAGGCGTGACTCCAACATGGTTTCAAATGTTGTAAAATGCGGGCCGTTGCACGCCTTCCACTTACCCTTTCCCACGCTTTCCCCCATTTTCCATGTCATTTTCCCGCACTTTTCCATCGACTGGGCCACAGAGATTTGTGCTAAATAAAGTCATGAAATTAGTTGGCTGCAGCTCGAGCAACTAAGTATGACATTGTAGTCGGTTTTATGGCTCTCTCCGCCTTTAATGCTGTTTATGCTAATGGCAAGGACCATTTAGCAGTTGCTTGTGGCTTAAAGAGTTCGCCGGGGCTAAAGATATTGATTCCACTTCGAGCTTGACTCGGGGAGAAGGCATAAATATTTAAGACTTACTTTGGCGATTTATAAATTATTTATGTAGGTATTCAGCAAGAAAGTGCGGAAGAGCCTGAAAAGCCTAAAGCTACTGGGAAATTAAGTTCTTCGTCGACAAATTTTTGGCAAACTTGTTTAGGGTACTCAAATTTCGGCAAGTTACTTTGAACTGGTGGGAAAAGCTGAGATTTGGCAAGGGAGATATTTTGAAAAGTTTTACAAAGTTAGGGAATATTTATTTTTGCGTTGAAAAAAGAATAGTTTCAATGTTTTAGTTTTGATATATTTTAAAATATGTTTTTTCCTTGTACACATTCGGAAAATAGGAAATTGATTTATCAATTAGCCTGTAGATTGAAGTGCAAGGAACATAGTGGGTAAAAGTGACCTTGAAATTGCAGAAATAGAAAGCTGCGAAAGGGAATATAAATACTTTTACTTGGATTAAAACTGTCAAAGCTATTTCCTCTCGTAGTGACCCCGTTTTTCGGTCTATCTGCCTCTTAATCAATTCCTACTGAAAAATAACCGTGACGTCGGAAATGGAAAACCCCTTTCCACCCATTTCCCTCCCCAAGCTAACAAGGGCTTTGTGTGAGTGGGAGGGTGAATGGGAGGTTTGGGTGCAAATAGAATGGAATGCAAAATGGAAATAGAGTGGAAATAGTCTGCAGCACACACTTTTTGACTTTTCGCTGATAAATATTGAAGTGCTGTTGAAATTTGTCGGAGAAAAACGGGAAAAGTTCGCCGAAGATTTGATTTAAGCCGGTGCAGGCGAGTCATTGCGAGAAAATTCAATTTGTGGATTTATGGGATTTTATTTGCTGATGGCTTCTATTATGGGGAATGAGCAATAAACGTAATCGAATAGTCGGATTGGCATGGGTGGAAAATTAGCAAGTAATTGCTGTCAATGTTTCTGTTCGGATATGAATATTTATGGCCATTTCAATAATCTAATATCTTTATTGATTTTCCTGTGATAAATGGTTGACTGCAAATATTTATCAACCCAACCAAAAGTATATTAAATTTAATATGTAAGCCATTTTTAACTTTAGGCACCAGGTAATTAAGTTGCACTTGACCTTTTCTGTTTGTTTTCCTTGGAACTTCTAATAACACTTCAACAACAACGTCAACAATGCAACTCAATATCTTAAGCTGATTTGCATTGTGTTTATGCTGTCGAAGCCAAGCAAATCCACAGTTGGAATAAATTCGCATTCAATTCATTTGCATGCAAAGTGCTCATTAATTTCATCTGCGAAAGAGCCTTGCCACGCCCACACTGCCCACCCACCTGGGCCGCCGCCCACTTTGCCCTGCAGCAATTGCAGCAAAGGTAAAGGTGCTGCAGGTACGCCAAAGAGCGCGCATAACTCGATTCGCCTTTGATTTATGGCACGCAATAATAATCTGCATTTGCATCTTGCCCCGGGCAGTGGGAGTCAACGAGGCGTATACTCGATGTGCTTATATATGAATGGTGTGGATGTGGATGAGGACCCAAGCCCACGGCTGCGGCTACGAGTTGCACTTCCGCCAGCTGCAAGTGTCCTTGCACCGATTTATGCGAGCAGGAAAATATTATTTTTAGGTTTCGGCTATAATTTAGAAGAGAAAAGTATTGTATTATATATATTTAAAGTTCCAAATTATTTGTTAATCCCTATTATTAACTAAAAATATTTTTTTCTTAGACATTTTAAATTTATTAATTAATTTGTTGATACATATTACAATATCTGTGTTCCCTAACCTGCAAAAATTATTATCAGAGGTTTGAAATCATTTTAAAATGTGTCTAAAAGTATGCAGCAATATATTTTATATCCCAAATAACATATCTTGCCTCAAGCTTTTACTTTTCCACTCTCCAAAAATACTTTCCCAAATTTTACATGCTTTTTCTCGCAGTGCAGCACCCATCTCACCTGCTCTCTCCTTCCATTTCGTTTCAGCAATGGTTGCCTCATTAGCGACTTAGCAGAATGGCGTAAAGGAAACCGAAACCGAAAACCACGAAAAAAAGAAAAGGATACGCTGAAAGGGATTGAGACCAGCCGCCGCTGAAAAGGCGGAGAGCTCATAAAAAAGGACAAAGAAATTGTATACTCACCGCGAATTTCGGGCATAATGAGTTCGCTCTTGCGCCCCTAGAAGCCGAGCACCTCAAATGCAAATTGATATTAGGCCGCCAATCATAATCAGCAGCGAAATTAATTAGACACGGCAGCCAGTCAACAATAAGCCAGCAGCAGCCATGGCCTCACCGCCGGAAAGTCCCATCGAGGAGGTGGTCTACGAGTTGGAACACACACGAGTGCCTAAGCCCATTCCCGTTGCCCTCGAGGACCTGTGCCGGCAGACCAAGTTCACCAAGCAGGAGATCCGGGTCATGTACAGAGGATTCAAAACGGTAGGATATCAAATGATTTATTAAATCTAAAGTATAAAAAATAAATAAAGTTGTTTAAAAAGTTAGTTAGAAATATTTTGGACATGTACGTTTTAAAATATTAGATTCAGCCAGGGATTATATTAAATAAAGATGTTAATTAAAAAAAAAAAAAAAAAAAAAAAAAAGCCAGGGCATTAAAATAATTTTTATCGTTGCCTACTTTTAGATACTTAATAAGTCTTTTTAAAATCACCATTTATATATTAAATTAGAAAAAGTTAGAGTAAATGATTAATTATTTTTTATTCGGTTTTATACAAAGTTGTTCAACAATTTAGTAAAATAAATGTTTAATCCAAAGCATTACTTTTGTTCATTTTGTATGCCTTCTTCTAGGCGCTTTATAAGTGCTTTTCAGTAATAAATTTTATTGCCATCCCTAAATTTAACATCTATAATATCATCAGAAAAGTCAAAATAAAATATCTTCAAGTAATAAAGTTAACAAACGACAGAATAAATGGCAAGAACTCAGGGCGAAACTCTTTTCATAACGACCCCACCCACTTAACCCAAAAAATATAGCCCTCCAGTTTGCGATCCAAAGACAACTTGCTGGCCAGTTGCGATGTGAAGAGAAGAGCTCTTCGGATGGCTGTCCTTTTAATGCACACGCGTTTTGAATTTCATTGCAAATGAATTCGCTCCTTGTAAGCGATTGTGTGTGTCCAAGCACTTTTCCACCAAAGAGTGCGGAAAATGGCCCGCTCAGCGCAAAAAGTTTCAATATGTGGGTCAACAAGAGATGAGCTGAGGGGTCAAGTAAATGGATAGGTTGAGCCAGAGTCAGTCTGGCCCACTTGGAGCTTGCCCTATTGACAGTTTGGCCCATTGATAGTTTGTCTTGGTGACAGTTGGCTAGCTGATACCTTTGTGATGATTCGCCTTTTCTAGTTGATGGGTAACTTGCACTCTTGGGGTCTTAACTAATATAAATGGAATTAAATAAGAGCCTTTTTATCAGCTAAAACTTTACATACATAATTTGATTTATTAATTTATTTAAATATTAAGTTTGCGATTAACAATTAATATACTTGGGACCCATTAATGCCGTCCTAATCAAAAGCCCCCATAGGTTATGCAAGATTCCTCGCGGCCTAGTCCTTTTCGCCCTCTTGGCATCCGGTGTCATTACATTTGCCTTTTTCTTTATTAACCGAGCAAACACTTTCATGGCGATTTCTTTCCTTTTCCGCAGGAATGTCCCGAGGGCGTGGTGCACGAGGATTGTTTTAAGGATATTTACGCCAAATTCTTTCCACATGGCAGTAAGTATTTGAGAATGTGTGTGCTGCCCTGCGTCCGTATATAAATGTCCCCCATTTAGGGTGTGTATTTGTGTATGTGGGTGCTGTCGCTTAGGTCTTATGCCTTCCTTTTTATAGTTGCGCGTCATAAAGCGCCATTTAAGCGAGCATTTCGTCCTTGCAGCAGCTGCGCCCAAATGCCAAAATACCCCAAAACACCCAAATAGCCAAAAAAAGAAATAGAAGATGAAAAAATCACTCTGACACGCCTCCTTGCTTTTTCTATTTATAAAGATTCGAGCTTATACGCTCATTATGTGTTCAAAGCGTTCGATGTTAATTGCAATGGCGCCATTAGTTTTCGGGTAATTATTTCTCATTATAATAACATTTACGCAATCTTTGGCGTTCGTGCCTATTAATACATTTTAATGATTATTAGGATTTACTGGTCACCTTGTCGACCCTGCTGAGGGGCTCGGTTTACGAGCGACTGCGCTGGACCTTCAAGTTGTACGACCTCAACGGCGATGGCAGGATCAGTCGCGGCGAACTGAGCGAAATCATCTTGGCCATTCACGAGCTTATGGGTAGGAGACCACATCAGCCTGAGGACGATCGCAAGGCGAGGGATCAGGTGAGAGAACACCTTATGATTAGGCATTTGAATTAAATGATTTTATTAAGAATCTGGTGCCAAGCAAATCACCGGAGACCTATAATCACCTATTATAGAGCCTAAAAGTATGCTACTAAGTATGAAACTAATGTAGAAAATAGTATATCACAGCATACTTTTAAGCAACTTTAAGTTGGCTTACAATTTATGGTAGCATACTTTTCGACACCTTTAATTCGCATATGTTTTTAAATTTTGTTCATTGTTTGTTTTGCCAAATTATACGCTAGGCAAAGATTATTTCTGGCTCACACAAACCAAGTACTAAGCTTACGACAAATGCAAAGCAAAATCCATGTTTATCTAGAATGAGTGTCACGTTCTAGGCCTTTCTGCTCAAATATCTATCTGCATGTCCATCGCACTTCCTCTGACGCAGATTTGTGCGCTTCATTCTTTATGCAAAAGCCACACTTCACAAAACGTGCAGCATCCGCTGACGTTGGTCGGGGCGGCGCACAGTGCGTATGAGTAATTATGATTGGGAACACACAGAAGTACGCGGATACAGATGCATATGGAATCCAAGGGATGCGATTCGAAACTGCATCGGCTGGTGGGTGAAAAGCGAGTGAGGGGAAAGCGGAAACTTTCATGTGCGGAAACAGCAGCGGATATTTTACTTAATGATGAAGGTTTCACGTTTTCCCGTTCAGTGAAAACGGCAATGGAAAGTCGCTGAAACTGAAATGAGGGATTAAATTGGAAAAGGGATTTCTGGTAGCCAAAGGCTGAACGATAATAATAAAGGAAATTGGCATTAAGGTTTCATTACTAATGGTTCGTTTTTTATTGATCAGGTTTTCAATATATAGTTCGAAATTGGACTTAAAGTCATTAAAATATTTTTCAACCCCACCAACTAAATCTTTTTCTACTTTCATTTATCAGGTCGATCGTGTGTTCCGCAAACTGGACTTGAATCAGGACGGCATCATAACGATAGAGGAGTTTTTGGAGGCCTGCCTGAAGGACGACTTGGTAACGCGGTCGCTGCAAATGTTCGACAACGACCTTTGATGACAAGAGGGCGAGCTTGAGCCGGGGCTGCGCACTTCCAGGACTATAATATCCCTTATAGATCTCTAAATGCAATAGGCAACGCAAGGAAATTGACAGCCGCATTAAAAAAACAAAAATATTAAAAAAAAGCCGAGGGAGATCCCAGCACAAGCATGCAAAAACACCAGTGAAATTGATGGAAAACGAGGAAATGAAACATATTAGTAATTAACATTAGTTTAGGCAAAATATCGAAGGAAGAAATCTTTAAACTTTATGAGTGTGTTATTATATAACTAACGACGAGGTCGACGAAGATTATGAAGAATATGTAATTTTTTGAGCATATTATGAATTTAATCCTGCCGTCAAAAGCGAATTGGTCTTATATATGTATTTACTATATAAATATGTATATGTACGATAACTGTATGTGTAAATGAATTTAATTTCGAGAACAAAACTAAACAAAACCACCAAACCAAAGTTTGATTCAGGAATGGAATTGGTAAACCGACAACAAGAGAAACCGAGCTCTCAACACGATTTACTTTACTATGAATACGCATAAAGAGTAATAGAGTACTAAAATATAAATTTACACTTAGCTAAAGGGGATATTACCAAGAAGAACTATCTTGAATGAGTTTTTATATTGAGAATTTTCCGTTTTCGTTGTTTCCGCAAGCTCTACTATGACTTTAAAATATTTCAGCCACTTTCTCCACTGTCAATTAAAGCTTTAAACACAGGATAACAAATATTAAGTTAATTCAGACTGTGGAATGTTCTATAAAAGCCATTTTGAATGTGTGTGCTTATTTGCTTTGGATCAACTAATTGAATTTACAATTTGTCTCAATAAATCGGTTTGAACAGGCAAAAAATAGATACTATATAAACACATGAATAAGTAATGTATGGGTTTTGTGTGCCCAACCAACCACCGATATATAAAAATAGCACTTGACAATTACGGATTATTTAATATTTATACAAGGCCGTGTTGATTTTGAATGTTAACTGCAGCTCACAACATGACTCCTCAATTGAATTACATTTTCATTAAATTACACTCGCCAGGAGATATATTTACACACAAACAAGCGTAGGTTTTTCACATCGTCCCCATGATATCTTTTATCATCCCCCAAAAAACCTATAGAGGGGGGAGCTTCAGGAACGGACGACAAAAGTTGTGCAGCGAAGTGAAAATGTAACATAATAATGGAAAAGATAGCATTTTTATAAAAACCCATACACGACATTGAATGCTTAATTGTGCATCGACAAGACAAGACAATCAATGTGGTTTGATATTTCCTATTTCCTCTTTAGTTGTACACATTGTTCTTCCATTGTTGCTTCGAACAAAAATACATATTTCTGTATGGAAAACAAAAAAACAAAGCCTTAAGCGATGCACTTTAAGAAATGGAATCAGTGGTATATTGACATCAGAAGCTCTTTGTTTAATCATTCAACCTAGCAAGTGTGTCGTTTAAAATGTGTAATAGAACCGTATAAAACCTAATTGTTGGGTTTCACAACTATGCCAACAGTATTTGTTAAATTAAGAGGCTTAATAAAGATTCTGCCATAATTTAATTTCGGTTGAATCGAAGCTTTGTTAACTATAAAAACATTCTTAAAGCATTCTTCCACCATCTCTCAAACAGGGTTCCGAAACTGGAATATTACCATCAGTAAAAACAAATAACTCCCATCAAACGGCAAAGCCATCTTATGCGATTCCATCATCAAGTAATCTTAGCATTAGTAAATGTGTTGAACAAGAATATTTTGTTGAATGAACCTAATCTATGCGACCTACTCGGTAAACCACCCACAATTTCTAACTCTTAAGAAACGATCTATGCAATATGAACGTACACTGTCCAAAAAAGAAAAAGAGAAATACCGAAAGGCAACTAATTGATATTAACCTATCACCCGAATTGAGGAAGCTAAGTGTCTAACTAGTCAACATAATAAATAATGAAATTGAAACGCTTATACCTAATGTTAAAACTAAAAACTAAACATATTTATTTAACCAGCCGAATTGGAGGATAATGTTACGACATCGGTTCTAGCTGCTAAATGTCTTGGAGGATTCGAACCAGAATGCTATGTTACTAGCTGGGTGGATGGGCATAGAAATCGATAGCTTAGTCGGTTTCCGGTACCAGAACTTAATATGTGTAACTAACGTGTAGTAGCTAATTTTTAGCTTTACCTTACGACTACGTTTAATTCGTATTTAGTTGAAGCTAAATTTAATCCGAATGTACCTATAGTAAATGTAAATTATGATAATAATTTTTCAGCCTAAGCGATTTGTAAAGGAAAGCCCAGATGTTTTTGTTTTCGCCAGAACATCGTGGAATCTAAATCTCTAAGTTAACTAATTGATGATTTACGCTATAATACAAACACGAAAGGAAACTTAACAGGAGGAAACGTGGTTAGTGACTTGGATTGTTTATAAGTAAATGATAGGAAAACCCTCTGAGCGTTTATTGAAAAATAATACCAAAACAATAACTAAACTATAATAAAACATGACAAATCCATCTAAGTGTAAATTAAATTAATTTAATTGTCTAAAAAACCCGATAACTTCTTTTAGCATTCATTACTCCAACCAATTTTAGAAAAATCTGAACTATTTGTTGTCAAGTTTCCAAATAAATGTTTAACTTTGCTAAAACTTAAATACGAGAAAATGAGAGTTAACCTTCAGGTAAATACCGTCGGTTAAAAAACCTAATCATTCATTTAATTTACGTTGTACCTATTTTTAGTCTGATAAAAAATAAAATAGTATAAAGCAGACAAAAATAAAACAGTTCTTATGCCACTTTGAATAATTTAAATAAGAATTAAGAGAACCTAATTGAAGTCATGCCCAACAACAAAATGGGTAACGAGTAAAACAGATAAACATTTTAATAAAAATAACACTTTAATTATGTACTTCTCAGATGCCTTTTCATTAGGTGGAAAGCCAGTCAAACAAATTTGTAATATTTTTATTGTATGTTTATTTATTTGAAATATCAGTTTGTATGCCGCTTGTTCTATAATGTATCTCAATTATTCATAATGATTCAGTATTATCCGCACCTCTGTGATGTTACATTGTTGTTAAATACAGATCTTGAGCATCGTTTATATTGCTTAATTTTCTCAATTGTATGATAGATGCCTTGCTAAATGTGCTTTTCTTTCCACAAAAACTATGTAGTTTTCGCATGTTATGAAGTTGCTGAGTTGATTGTATTTTTCTTCGAAGAGTAGATTAAATTTGTTGGTTTTGATTTTAGATGTGGATGAAGTTTGTGCTATAAATATTATGCTACGTTCAATGCTGCTTAATTTTTAGAGAACATTTAAATTTTAAGACTTTATTTCCTAAACATCTCAATGCCTGGCTACAAAGCCAACCGATGAACGTGAATTGTACGAGGTTTATCTCTTAGGCTAGATCATAATTATTTTATTTGATTTAACTTCACGAAATTCCGCACGTAACTACTTACTAAGAAATGTTAAAATAAATATTTACTTTAGTGTGTAAATTTAAATACAATATATTTATATTAATTGTTTGTGTTTCTTGTTGTAAATGTAATATAATTTTGTCCTTGGATTTGGTTTTTGTAGATTTAATTTATTTAAACGTTGTGGGGGGTACAAAGTGTGACGTTCAGGCTACGCTTAACTAACAACAAAATTCACATATAACAACAATAAAATGAAAATGTTACAAAAAATATATATCCCTCAATTAGTTTATGGTGTATGGTAAAAATACAATGTAAATATAGAGACTTTTTGTTTCGTTCGTGTGTACTTTTCATTTAACATTTTGTGCTGTTTTCTCGGATTCCCACATGGTCTCTGGACTTCTAAATTTAAAATATTTCGATGCAGGTAAGTTGGATTCGAACAAATTCGTTTCGAGTGTGTGGGTTCAAAAAGGTTGCGAATTAACAGCATGTCCAACACTTACTCAAACTAATTTAAAGGCCCTTGCTGATCTCAGGGTTAAAATCTTTCGATACGATAATACAAGTATGGACCATAGATAGTATGGGTTGTAAATTTACAGAATGCTGCTCGTCAACAGAATGGCCAACACTTACTTAATATTTTCTAACATTTTGCTTTTGCTCCTTGCTTATGCTCAAATAAATAGGTCATAAATAAATTAGGTTACAATTTTGTAAATACATAAAATATTTGGCATTTAATTTCGCGAAGCTCTACGAATTGGTTGGTATTCGATATTTAGCACAACAGTTTGCACAAGGTTAAGAAGTGATTTGAAAATACGTGTATTTTGGGCTGGGTCTTTGGATGGCAATGCGTTATAACCAGAACAAAAATCTGTCAATCATTCTCATTCTTGTGGAATGCTGTTTCATATATGAATTCATATATCTTTTGGCATTGTGTTAGCATACAAAAAATGGCCACAGAAAAAACCAAACTGCTAATCGTTTCGAAAGTCTTATACGGAAAAAAAATATTAAAAGAAATCTAATGGCTTCCTTTTTTACATTATTCCATTTTGGCAATTAACATTATACTTTTGTGCTTATGCTTTGATCTATATATTTAATATATAGTATGTATCTATGAATTCGAAACTTTTCGCTAGGCTAAGTATTATGGAGCTGCTTATCCTGTTCTCACACACATGGAGTTGTTTACTGTCTGTGTTTGTTTTTGTGGTAGAAATGTTTTGTTAAAAAAGTGTTTTTTGTTTTGTTTTAGCTCTGCTGGCTTATCAAGTTCATATAAAGTCGATACCGAGACTCCAGTGGATGTTGTGACTCAAAAAACTTTCCACAAGTTCCACAAAAAGTTGTCACATCTCAAATACAATTGCTCAGCTTTTCCGTGTGGTTGTTGTTCTCGCTTGTCTTGTTGTTAAAAGTACTACAAAATTGTGTTGTTGTCAGTTGTGTTGCTGTTGTTAAAGTATTGACCGGGGAACACCGGACATTATCCTCGCTAGCCGTCGCCGTTAAGTGCCTTTCCCCCATTCCGCACACACGTCTTCAGTAATAACGCTCGCTAGGCATCCGTTTCGATTTGGTTTGTTAGTACTTCTCATCGTCGGTGATTTCCCTATGGGAGTTCTGTAATTCTCAGGCCTTGTAGTGCTGGTTCCTCACCGCGCAGCAGAGGCTCAGGGCGAAGGTCAGGGACACCAGCTCCAGCAGAATGACGGCGGCGGTGATGGCGAACAGGGTGACCCAGTTCTCGTAAACGATCTCGATCAGCTTGTCCACGCAGCCCTGCAAGTGACGAATCGGAAACTCATTAATCAGTTCGTATAAGCGGTTTTCATTCAGTTTATTTACTGGAGACACTCTGACAAACACCCCATGCCCCACAGCTGGCAGACAGAAGTTGGAAGTGCGTGCTGAATATCAATATTAATTAAAACATTTTTATCGTCTCCGCATGGGCGGACGTGAATTTTTATTAGCCCAGGCGCAGCGCAGAAAAAAGGATTATTAATTTTTATGGCCACAAGCGGCGATAGCGATCGGTCAGCCAAGAAGTTACGGTTCGGACACACCTATCAATTGGGTTTTGATGGTTTTTCGGTAACTGAGTCGATGGAAGAATGGTCAATTGAGGGACTTCAGCAATCACTTTTGCACTTCGTGAGTCGGTAAACAATGTTCTTTGGTTCTTCCCAATGGATTATTCATTTTCCTTTCATAATACCTTTTTCGACTTAGGGGAAACTCATATGACTTAGATTTTTGAATATATGCCCTACACTCACCAATTTGCTTTGGGTCATTGGGTATGACTAAGCAAGTAAAATCAATTTCATTCAGATTTCCTATTTAAAAACCATTTTTAGATTTTTAAGAACGTCTACCTTTGTGATAGACTTTAAAACCCCTTAATCACCTGCTGATAAATAGCGTTGTTCAGGGGACCACCGAACTTCAGCCGTCGCGACAGCTCGCACTCGTTATCCTTCAGATCGTCCTTGCAGCAGGACTCCGGTATGTTGTAGAACACATTCATGGAGGACACGGCGATCTCCACAATATTTGTGCGATCCACATTGTTGAAACGACTGGTGGCCCAGTCGCCAGGTCCATCGGCGCCGCAGCATTTCAACTGAAAGCGAGTAAGTAATTCACATAAATCGGTTATGGGTCAGAATGTCCAAATATTTACGTTCTTCTGCAGGGCATCGAAGGTGACGGTGCGCGAGCTCATGCTGGACCGGCCGTACTCCTCCTGAACCGACGACTTGACCGCCGCCCGCACGATGTCATCCAGCTTCTCTTTGTTGTGGAATGCCCAGGCTCCGGCCGCGATTTGTGCCACCATCACCAGGAGGATGGCGCAGAAGAACTGCAAGGGGATTTCGAGATTTATGAATGGCGGCGTAGACAGGCGTGGGCGTTGAGTAAATAAACTGGCAGCGGTTTAAGATTTGGGAAAGATAACTCGAGAACTCCAAGAAATTGGACACACTCAAAAAATTACTTGTTGGGTTTATTTATCAATACTTTTGAATTATAAATAAATATGGAATTTATATTTTGATATATATTGATATATATCATCAATAAAAAATTAATATATGAAAATGAACAAATATAAATAAAAAAATATTCAAAATTAATTAATTAATTTATGAGTAAAATAATTTAATACGGATAGTTAAAATGTGCTAAATAAATTAGAGTAATTTTGTTAACTTTTTAATAAAAAAAAAACACTACCACAAATACTAAATTGTTCTGCTTTAACAGATTTCTTTTGTGTAGTTTCATAAAAGTATAAAAATTACAATTTTACATATTGATATTTCTTGATAGTACTGAAACACTTAAGAACTCATTAGTTATGCACATAAATTTGTGAATATTTGGTTATTCTTGCCGAGTTGCCAAGACAATGTGGGCGAGCCTCCGCTGCAATTATGCGAACGGAACAGTGTGGGCCACCCATTTGCACCCACTTTAATTGGAATTCCCAGACGCTGGTACTAAACAGTGCTCCACACCGCACTGCACTTTTCACTCACCGAAACCAGCAGACACTGCGACTCCCGACAGACTCCACAGCAGCCCAGGCAAGCGCCCAGTATGGTCAGTATGCCGATGGCGAGGAAGACGTACAGGCCTATGTGATAATGATGGTAGGATGCCATCGACAGCATGAAGGTGGGGTCTGTCAGCGCCCAAGCACAGGTGATCACGATGGTCAGGCCAATGAGCTGCAACAGAGAAGTGGAACATTAGTAGAGTATTTTTATTTTTAATTTTTAAAAATGTTTCTGCGTAATTCTCTAATGGTAGTAGTGGCAAGGGGAGCACGCGTCAATGACGCCATGTGGCGGGGCGGCAATTAAAGTGGGAGGAGCCCCGCCCCAGTTTCCCCTGCCCACTGAGTTCTATATTTCCCACTCATGATGTCAGCTAAGTTGAAATTATGAACTATGCTACTTGGCTTCTTTTAATTAAATTAAATTAGGGCTCAGCCAACTAAAAACAAGGAAAATACAGTCATACAAAAATTGTATTTAATACAAATTCTTTTAAATTCATAGAAATGTGTTTCTTGAACTTTTAAAAACCCATAGGAATCGCTCCATTAAATTCAAAAATTAATGATGCGACTAGGAAAAATCCAACAAACGAAATCTTATTGTAATCTTTTCAAGTTTTATTTCAGCCTTTATTGCCGAGGCAGACTGTATTTGTATATAGAAAATGGCAAGACGTTGATCCCCAGCGAGAACGCGAGATGGCAGCTCCCATTATCTGCCTTCTCGGGTTATCAGCAAACGAAATACGAGCCTTGTTTGAATCGCCGCTGGAGGAATTTTTCTTGTCTAATTCCCCTGCAGGTTTTCTGCTCAGAAATTTAAGAACCAAGTCGCCCTCGCCAATGGCAGCCATCCAGAAAAATGCTGTGTTTAGGTTTCCGGTCGTGCAATGAGTAAGAAAATCTAATAAAGAGCTAATGACTTAATAGGTTGGGCTCGGGCAGCCTAGACACTCGGCAGCTTCATTAATTATTCAGCAAAATTATTCATTGCAGGCGAATTGAGTGTGCGATGAGAGCTAATCGAGAGGTGTAAACAAGTGCACGTATTATAAGGAAAGTATGTAAGCATAGAACCACTTGGAAAGCAAAGCATTTCAAAATACCAAACAAATCTTATCGGTGATTCAACTCTTTGCGAAATCTGTCGCAATTGCCAAGACAACTGGAGCATTGGCAGCCTCCGAGCTACCTGATAAGATTACGCTGAACAAGCAATTGCCTTGTTACTAATTAAAGATTAATTAAAAAATGATTAAAAGATATTTTAAAGGTGAAAAAACATCTTTAAGATACACTTTCAAGAAGGGTAAATTTTGGCCACCCCGGTAAATAAAAGACATTTGCTCAGAGCAAGAAAAAGCTGAAACGTGCCAAAGAGTGGGCAAACGCAGCCGGAAAATTCGTGAAAATCGAAGGAAAAATATAAGAGAGGCGAAGACCGGCTTTATGCGGGCGGTCCGCGAAAGAGTGAGCTGCAAAAAGCGAGTGAGACAAAAAGTGTGCCACACAGAGTGCACGATATGCTGCCCCAAAAGTTCAGGGGTGTGAGTGTGTGTGCGGCAAGCGGAAAAGCTGCTCGTGGAAACGTAATACAATGTTGCCCCATACGAGGGCAGTTCATTGAGTAACAGCCCACAGCCCAGGCGACATACTTTGTAACCAGAGGAACATGCTTACATAACTCGTATTCGGTTTTCAGAAGAAATATGTAAAATAACCAATGGGGTATCCCTCATTGGAATGTGGAAAAGTATCATAAGGGAGGTTAATATCAATATTTTCAGATCGAAAAGTAGTATACCTAATATATTGCTTTTTATGACTGTACTGAAAACCCACAAATCTCTTTCTGATGGTTTAATATCCTGATAGCTTTCGGAAACACGGTCAAACTTAAATTCCTCTGCTTTCAAGGAACAAATGCTGACCCCATTTCGAGTGAGTTCCATTTATTCCCCGACCGAATTGAATCCACGCCTTGTTTGCAGCCATGTTTGCTGGAATTTTACGATTCCCAGTACGTTTTCCTATACATATCTCAACGCCATCTGACACTGTGTCGCGTGTCCAGGACAAAAAAACAGTCTGCCGAATGGGCCAATAAATGTGCACAGTCCTTCGGTGACCCAGTTCCCAGAGCCGAGGCGTCGAAAGGCGGAAAACGAGAGAGCATTTTCCTGCTGCCAAGTTGCTCCCAAAAAAATAAGAGGGGGAAAGGGCAGCTGGGTCGCCATGCATGTCCAGCTGCAGTTTTGTCCCACAATTAACCGCATCGATGGCAATTTGCAGTCGTCATGCAACTCGCCAGCTGAAAATACAAACTGAATATGAAAAATGAATGAAGCGCCACTCATGAATAATTGGGTGAAAAATAGCACAGCGAATTATGTGCAAGTGCACTGAAAATATACTAAATGCAGACCAGCATCTCTAACCTTAAGGAATATGTCATGAAAGATGTATTTTAATACAAAGAAAAAAACAAAAAAAGAGATAAAAGAGCTAAATTTTAAAATTTTTAGTTTTTATGGTTTTACTTGAAGGAATTTTCACTGTAAGTAAATGAATAGCTTTTTAGTAGGAGGACATTATTCGGGAGAAGACGTAAGTTTTGTCAGATGGCCAGCGGAATATTTTAAAAATTTCGATTTTGGTCACTGTCAACTTCAATGACGACAGCGCCGCCAGTTTAGCATCTTGGACGCTTTTGGCATGGGCCTCCCCCGACATCGTGGGTCTCGTATCTTGGAGCTGACGGGATACCGGCCTCATTGGAACGCCAGCGTCCTCAGAGATCGTGGCGTTTGATCACGATGCCCCACGGCGACGATGAACATGGAAATGTTTTGAAACCCATGCACAGTGGGGATTGATCTAAGACAACTTGTACAGTGGTTTCAACTTTATATAAACCAAAAAAGTAAAATAAAATTAATTCTGGACTGATTGATTGCCTCCCATGTGCCAAAAATACGCGCAAAACAAAGTATGACGGGGTCTCCTAATAACATAAGTCTTCAATATAAATAAGTATCTGACGCATTTTCATTCATACGTAGCTCTAAAAATAGCCCCACCGATTAGTGAAACGAACTGCATCACAAACACATCACAGTTTCCCTCACTTAAACATCAAACGCACACCACTGTGCATCAAGCAACACTAAAACATCACAGATCAAGGAAAAGTACACTGGAAAATGAGGATAATTCAGTGTTAGGTTGGAACCTCATCTGCATACCCCTTTAATGTGTAAAATGAAATTTTATTTTCTTTTTTCCAAAAGAAAAGAGCAACAAATATGAAAATTATTTTTGCCAATATATTTCAAGACCCTAAATATATTTTTCTTTCAGTGGAGAACAACGTAAAACTGAACGGACGCGTTAGTTTTTGTTGTCTTTCGCCCGTATTCGAAAATAGCTTTTGACTAATAAATACTATAGACAGAAATCGAAAAAGGCAGCAACATCAACAAGCCAAAAAATACCCAAAACCACCCGCATTAGAATCAAAATTTTAAATTTCTTGCCCAAACGAAAAAAAGCGAAACTGATTTCGCAAGCGGCCGAAGGCGAGGGGAAACCCCGAGGAAAACTCGAGGAAAACAAACACAAGCAATCGCAGTTGCAGATAATAATTGAATGGAAGCAATTGAGAGGCAAGCGGCGCGATGTTGAAAGTCACAAATTGCGTAAAACAACGGGGAGGTGAGGTGGGGAAAGGAAGTACTTAACCCTTTCTGGGAAACGGCGTCCTTTCTTACCAAATTAAGCCCGCCGAAGTTTGTGAAAATACCAAACGCACGTATACGTTATAAAAATAATAAAACAAAAAGCAGAAAATAACAGGAAAAGGCAGCAGCAGAGGAAAAACAACTGAACAAACATGTGGAGAAGAAAGAAAGCAGTGGGAGGGAGTGGGAGTGGGGGAAATTGGAGGGAGATGCTCAACTGCTTATCTGTCTGCGTGTGCGGAGGTGTGTCTGTGTGTGTGTCATTCACTCTCCTCCCACAGCGGAACTTCTATTGTTTTTGTGGGGGAGTAAGGAGCGGAGAGCCCTAGTCACCGATGGGGAGAGAGGGGAACAGGGAGCGCAAGATTGGGAGCCAATCAGTGATGTCGCTTTGGCTTCTTACAGACAGATTCGGATATTAAAGTTTCTTATTTATATATATATAATATATAAAAAAAAAATGCTTAAGAAACTGCTTTTTTAGAATAACAATCTGATATTATTTGTGGATTACATTGAAAAGGGCACTGATGCATTAACTTTTTATCATTGTTACCATATTTGTTAATATTGAGTAGCCCTTCGAGTATGAAACTTAAAACTTCAAATATATATTTTTACATGTTTTTTTATTTTTTTCATCAGTTAAATAGTTATTCATTTTTTGAGTTAGTTAAATATTTTTTCTCTCTTCAAATTAAGGTTTCCAGTCTTGTTCAGGGCACCTCTAAGATCGCTTGCTGAGGGGAACGGGGGGAGAGAGAGAGCGCGTTAGGACTCCAAAGAGCGTGCGCACGGCCCCTCCCCCCGCCCCCACGCCCAGCGAGAGAAAGAGGGGCCTAGGGAATACACAACAAACACACTCACGCAAAACACCCACATACACACACACACACACGCGCTCGCAGGAAGGAGGTCCGTGTGTTCCAGTTGTTGTTGTGATGGGAGAGAGTCGAATCTCGCGTTGTTGTTGCTGCTGCTGGAATCTACATACCCAGAATAAAATGTTTATAAGGACCATCAGATATTTGACGCACGAACAGCAGCCGTTGAGACCCATGGCGGATTAGTTGGTTCTGGCGAAGAACTCCTTAAAAGAGGCTTTGGTTTAACTGGTTTCTCAACCACTGGGCGATGCTCTTTTCCCAAGGAACCCCGAACTGCAGTGTCGACTGCACTTTTCCGCCTCTCCACACTTTCCCGAAACACCCGACTCGAAGCACTATATTTGTCGTATTTTTTCGAATTTTCCCAGCTTAAAACTCTGCGATTCGAGCCACAGTTTGCGCGATTGGCCGTTGCACCCGATTTATTTTAAATTTTATTTGTGCATCGAGGCGTCCGTGCGACTGTAAAAATCTTGAATCAGTGCTACCGTTAGCTGGCCCCTTCGAATATACCAAAGGGATAGAGAGCGGGAAAATACTAAACTGCGGTGCACCCTGTGAACGAATACCAAAAGGCAGGGTGGCCGACTTGGCTAAGGCCTAGCGAAGCCTGCAACCAGTGTTACCATCAGCGGTTAGGGAAAACTCGCGTGCTGTTGGCATGACATCGCGGGGTTTTCGCTGCGCCGCAAAGGGGTCCCTCGCAAACGGTACCCCCCACCACCCACCTCCATTTTACGGGCACTGTTTGTTTCTCCTCCGCAATAGTTACTAATAGAAATAAGTGCAAAATGGCTGTCTAACGTTGGGGAGCAGCGACCGCCGAGGATCGTGGAAGTGTGCATGGAAAGCGGCTCGCAGGACAGCGTGAGGAGCGCGTGAAAATGTAGCAGGCACCCTGCCCAGCTTCTCTTTATCGCGAACACGAATATCGGTGCGAAAGGAAAAACAAAAACCAAGGAAAATACAGCCAAACGCGAATGTGCATGTGAAGCAAAGTAAGCGAAAAAGTCCCCCGACTTTTTGGGGAGTATCGAGTGCACTGTTCCCCTGTGTGTGCGTGTGTGTGTGTTTTACAATATTTCGATTGCTTTGCTGTAATTAAAGCCAAGTATTCCCCCCTTCCACGACGCTGTTGTTGTTGCTGCTGCTCGCTGCGAGAGTGTGTGTGTGTCTTGTAATTTCGTTACGCAGTGGAGCGGAGTTGGAGTTTTGTGGAATGGAAATGAAACGGAATGAAAACGAAGTGGAGTGTAACCAAACACGAAGCGGAAAAGAGTGGGGAAAAACCTTAAAGCGCAGGCTAAGCCTCGCGTAGTTGGCAAAAAGCGATTTCCCAAGCGCTGCAAGCCAGTCTTGGCCAAGGCGCAAGCCCCTCCCCCTCCCCCCTTTGCATAATAAAAGAAAACTTTGCGCCCACTTACGCACTTGTTTTTATGCTTTCCGCGTTCAGTGCACCTAAAAGCCTAATTGGCAGCCAGTCAGGGAAAACACACACATAGGGGAGATTATATGGGTATCAAAACATAAGATCATTAAAAAGAAACAGTTTAAAACATTTTGATTTTAAAAATATTGAAATGAAATTGAATTTAATAATATCACCAATTTGTCATCCGAATTTCACTTTATTTCACCAAAAAGTTAGTGTTTTTATATTAGTGATTCAGTATATTATAGTCATATAAAGGCTGGACCTCCCCATGAAAATTTTCACATATAGGATACAAAAATATAATTAAATTGTGTACAAATTTATGGTTTTTTTAAATGTTATATAAAAATATTTAGATTCTTTAAAAGAAAATACCGTACAAGGACTTGATCAAATGATCTCTTAATATTCTAGTACAGAGAAAATAGTTAAATATTTTGTGCTTAAAACATAGTTTCTTGTATATCCCATCTCTTAGTTTAAAGTTAAGCAGTTTCTTAGGTGGAAAATGCCCATTTTTTTTCTATGAAACCCCTTCAATCCCCGTTGAGAAATCCCCCGCCCCTGCACCTTGGCGAATTTCACTTTCACATTCGTCGTGGGCAGTTACAGCAGGCCAATTGCTTGGTACTTCTTTTATTTTTATGTTGGTTCCCCACTTTGGGGCGTTTCGAATTAGAAAGTGTTTGCCAGTGTGTGTGTTCGGCGGCGCGCTTGCATGTGTGCGTGCGATGTGAGCGGCATTTTCTCAATGAGCTTGGCTAATTATGTAGCTCATGTTCGGTAACCGCTTTAAACTGTGAAAATTCTCCGCAAATTGTGTCAGCTTGGGAGAGCGCAACTTACGCCCGCCACATAATTTAATTCTAATAAGCGCTCGTTAACGAAATACTCCCCCGCCCCAGGCCCCCTTGGAATTGCAGTGTGTGGGAAACTTAATTTGTTGCATCCAGAGGGGGAGGGAAAGGGAGAGGAAAACGGGGGACAAGCAGACACATGTAGGAACAGCGGTGACAAAAATATTAGTGACTCTGAAAATATTCTTTATTTTTTCTAATTTTTTTAATAAAGCGAAATAATTAGACAGAGAATTGAGTATTCCATTAATTAACTAAAACGTGAAAACCCCATTTGTTTTGTTTGATAAAACCTGTTTTAAATTAATAAAACAAGCACGTAATGTGGGGTATCTCAGAACAAACTGGTTCATATTAACCTGTAAAAGTACTTAAAAAAAGCCAACATTTTTGTGATCTTTTACAAACACTTTTAAAAACACAATTGCTACTATTTTGCCCACCGCTGTAAATATATTTCAATCGTTTGCATTCCACACACAAACACACTCACATTTGCCAACAACAGTCAACATAAATTAGTGCGAGCAACGGCACTTGGCAACATGCAACAACAACAACAGCAACACTAGTGCAACACGAGCGAAACAACAACAACAGTGGCAGTCCAAGGAAGTTGTCAACTCTCTCGCTTTGTCTTGCTTATTGTCATTTGGCCACTATCCCGCTTTATCTCTCTCTTTGTCATTAGCGAGTTAGCAGAGCGCCGCTCTAATAACAGCTCCTGCTATTAACATTTACATTTCCCAAGTGCAACAACCCTGCGTGGGTGTGTGTGTGTAGATGTGTGAAAACACTATAGAATTGGTGGCAATAACAATGGAAACTGGCGTCGTGGAAAACTGGGTAACGCTTTTATAATTTATTCCCATTTAAACTGCTTTTTACGGCCTTCTTCTTGTCGGTTAATTGTTGTTATTGCTGCCGTGTAAGTCCCATGCGGACAGTCTGTTATTTTCTCACACCGGTTGTTGTTATTATGCTTGGCTACACTGGGAAAAACACTTTCAAGTTCTTGGGATAGATTCAGTAACAAAGTTTCAACAGGAATATTTTTAAAAGTATATAGTAAGTTAAATATTATTTAGAATTAAATTTTACTATGTTATAAACTGCTTTGATTTTTAAGGTGCTTACATTTCTTCCTGTGTTGCGGGTGCATTAGTCGTTGTAATGAGAAATGAGGGAAATAAAATATAATTTCTATTTATAGAGGGCCATGTGTTGTTTATAAGATGTGCGATGCAGTCTGGATGCATTCGAAAATAGTTTGGAGAATGTAAAGTAAACAGTTTTTCGTACCTTCTCAAACTTTCAGGGAATTCTATAGTTTACTTTACCAATAAGCGAATAGTTACCTTTCATTTTACCTTGAAGTCGAAGGTTCATCTAATTTCACCATCCCATCTGGGGGATTTCCTGTCCCCTTATCAATAATACTAAGTCATTACTAAGATAAATAAAAACATTGGTTAGTCTACCTCGCAAATTGGAATTTTTGGGGAAAGTCCATGAACTTGTTTCACAAATTGAGTTGCTTAATCTGCTTTATCTATCTATCTACCTTTCTTAAAGGTATTTGCAGTACTTTTTACTTAAGTATAAAAGATACCCAGAAAACACTTCGGTAGCTCTTCAAGTGAAATACCCAGATCCCAAGTACTTTAAGGGCCTTGAAGAGCATTTCTTTATTTTTATACATCATTTTCGCTGAGTGTCAGTTGCGTTCTAATTTACTGCCATTGCCTAATTCGTGAGGTGCGTGAAAGTTGACCCCAAGGTTTCCGCGCTCGACTTAAGGCGCCACGGTGGAAAACAAACCTTGGGAGTGTGTGCTCCGAAAAACCTAATCGCAGCTGTCCAAATAACCTCAGGAAGACAACCAAGTAGGGGGTACACTGCGATAAGGTCAGCAAATATAGAGCTTATCGCTAAATCAATAAACCAAACCCAAAACTTCACTTTTCATTTCTGTTTAGATTGCAGCGGTGCAGCCGACATAGAAACGTGATAAACCCCAGCGCAGGTCGACCGATAAGTGGAGAAGACACCCAAAGCAACTGGCGACGATAGGGGATATCTATATCTGACATCTGGGATATAGAAACGACGCATCCGGAGGACCCGGAGCGAGCATGTCGCACGGTGGAGCCGGCGGCGGTCTGGGAGCTCAAACTGTTGGAGCCGGCCAACTTGGAGGCGGTGCAGCGGCAGCGGGCGGTGGAGAATACCGCGAACTCCACTGGACGGTCTCGAGCGTCATGGACTCGTCTCGGGTCTCCACCTGCCTCATATCGATGCTGCTGATCGTGTACGGCAGCTTCCGGTCGCTGAATATCGAGCAGGAGGCCCGCGAGCGGGAGCAGAAGAAGCGAAATGAATCGATGACCAACCTGCTGACCGGCGAGCCCGTCGAGAAGGAACCAAGTATGCTTGAGCACTCCCTTGGAAAGGCATAAGGAATGTTTTATAAATTTCAGATCTCTATTTCACAGCGGACAAGTTCGCCACCCTGGACACGATGCATGCCCTGTGCCTGCCCCTCGGAGCTTCCATCTCGCTGCTCATCATGTTCTTCTTTTTCGACTCCATGCAGCTGCTCTTCGCCGTCTGCACAGCGAGTGAGTAACGCTTTATTGTACATTTAATCTGTCCAAGAAGCTCGAAAATATGAACTTCAGAATCGCGTCTTAAAACTGAGTCATCTTTGTAGTGAAAAGTCGTTTAAAAATATCGCACATTCTTACTTTTGATGTTTATATTTATTTATTATAATTCTTTTTCGGAGAGATTTAAAGTTTCTTTAATATACAAACAAGTAGATATTAACATATCCCAATAAAGAGCTAATCTCTTTGTTTTCCAAATGACTTATTATTTATTAACATTCATTTTTATCTGAATAAACTGACTAACTGATTTTCCTTCCTCCACAGTCATTGCTACCGTGGCGCTGGCCTTCCTGCTGCTGCCCATGTGCCAGTACATCATCAGGCCCTGCACGGATGGCAAGCGGTTCTCCTTCGGGATCTGTGGTCGCTTCACGGCGGCGGAGCTCTTCAGCTTCACGCTGTCAGTGTCGATTGTGTGCATCTGGGTGCTCACCGGGCACTGGCTGCTGATGGATGGTAATAATCCGTCTTTATGATGGAATGTCAGAGCGCCTCCTGTATTGACATTCTACCCATTTCTCCCACAGCAATGGGAATGGGCCTGTGCGTGGCGTTCATTGCGTTCGTGCGGCTGCCCAGCCTGAAGGTGTCCACGCTGCTGTTGACCGGCCTGCTCATCTACGACGTCTTCTGGGTGTTCCTCTCCTCGTACATCTTCAGCACCAACGTGATGGTCAAGGTGGCCACGCGACCCGCCGACAATCCAGTGGGCATCGTGGCCAGAAAGCTGCACCTGGGCGGCATTGTGCGGGACACACCGAAGCTGAATCTGCCCGGCAAGCTGGTGTTCCCCAGCCTCCACAACACGGGCCACTTCTCCATGCTGGGACTGGGCGATGTGGTGATGCCGGGACTGTTGCTGTGCTTCGTCTTGCGGTATGATGCGTACAAGAAGGCGCAGGGCGTCACCTCGGATCCCACGTTGTCGCCGCCCCGGGGAGTTGGCTCCCGGCTGACATACTTTCATTGTTCCTTACTGGGGTAAGTAGTTGAATAAGTAGGACTATGTCGTGTTCTGTTCAAGAAGGTTCCCATTCAGAGAAGGGATTTGCTAAATACTAAGGCTAGCTGAGGCATTTATTTGATCTGAATGGGGCGACGAAATGATTTAATATTTTGTAATATTTATGACCGATTTATTGCAGCTATTTTTTGGGCCTGCTAACGGCGACGGTGAGCTCCGAGGTCTTCAAGGCGGCTCAGCCCGCGCTGCTGTATCTGGTGCCCTTTACGTTATTGCCGCTCTTGCTGATGGCCTATCTGAAGGTATTGTAACACCCCTCCCCCAATCAGCCCGAATCAATATCTGTAACGTTTTATGATCTCGACCTGCAGGGCGACCTGCGGCGCATGTGGAGCGAGCCGTTTATCGCGCAACAACCATCAAAACAACTGGAAGTCTGAGTGTACTCTATCTAAAAGCAAAGAAAAACAAACAACAAACAAGAAACACCGTGAAGAACACACACAAGATCTAATACTAACGTTTGTCTCTTAAATAACGTATTGAGTATGGTATTTTTTAACTCAACTTAACTTAGTTTCGTTTTAAGTTAGGTGATCCTCGTTTTCATAGTGAAATAAAAGCAAACCGAGTAATTATAGTTTCTAGCCTAAGCGGAAAGGTTTTATATATTCACATATATATACGTCATACGAGAGTTCATTCAAATCGGCTTTAAAGTCTCCAATCATGCAGATAATTAGCGAGTAGAGCGAAGATCAAGCGAAGCATTAGTTGCAGTTCATAGGCGTTACGAGTAACTCTGTAAACGATAGCGAAAAGACTAGAATGAGGACCGTTCGAGATTCGAATTTCAACAAAACCAACCACACACATCCACTCGAAATCTGTTCCGGGCAGTATGTTCTGTAAATACTTAAGTTATGGATATGTACGTATGTGTATTGACACAAAACCACCATGCAACAAATAATAGTTAGTAAGCTCGCCTTCATACCACATTTACTCGCTATCCGTTTCCGTTTCGCACGCCCATTTCCGTCCTTCGATTCCCGCGGTTTTTCACCACAAATTTCCCCCTCACGACCATGAACGATGTTTTGCCAAAATGCATGTGTTCGTTGCAAACAATAAGTAAAAGCTAGACAACAACTGTTGCGCTGCGTGCGTTTCACAAAATTAAGTTTCAAGAATTTTAATTATTTACTATTAATGCAGCTAACAATAAACAATTACTGTATGCATATGGAAACGATAGTTACATAATAATTTTAAGTAAATGCAATTTCGAAACGTATAGAAACAATAAAGATGTGAGATTTAAACAAAGGTGGCAAGTCTTTTGCTAAATGGAATGAGTTTGGTATTAATAAAGGAGGTTCATCCTTAATATTTACTTTGAGTTAATTTATTTTCGAATTGCGGCTTTTAAATTTGGCGCCCAATATATCCAAGTTTCCCACCTTTCGAAACTAGCAAGGTTCAGAACCGTCGAAGTGAAGGCGTTAGCGCGTTGTTGTCGTAAACGGTCATACTGTAATTAGCGAAGACACCCACCAACTATCGATATAATAAATGACAGTGCATATCGATAGCCCCGTACAGCTATCGACCTCAGTCCATCTCTACTTTTCACGCTCGAGGCTTTTCGTTTTTTCGAAAAAACACAAACAAATCGGTGGTAAAAAGCGGTAACTCGCACGCAACTAGCGGCCGACGGTAGCGCACTAAAAACAACCCAGTGTATGTGCGTTTAGTTGCTAATTTACCTGCATTTCCTTCCGCCCGCCACAACAACAACAACACGACGCAAAAGAATATTTTGAGCGGATGTGCGAGCCTGTGTGTGGGTGTGCGAGCGAGACAGCACGCGATTTGTGTAGAAAATAAAAGTTAAAAACGATGCCGTGCATTTAGGAAAAAGTAAGGCCGCAAAGTGAGTTGTTTTCGAGCGCTAAACGGTTAACTCGAAACCTTGTGGGCGGCGGTATTGTGAGCCTTTTCCACGCGCATATTGCGATGTGACGTAGGCGTGGAAATTCCTGTGGGAAATTTTTCACCACCGCGCAGTTGTGTGGGTGTGAGTGGGCCTGCCCTTGTGTGTGTGGGCTACGCCGCAAGTTTGTTTTCGTTTGTTTTTAATTGCCGAGAAAAAGGATTAATTGTGGCACGGAAAATGCGCGTTACTTAATGTAATGTGCAAACATGCGTAAATGCTCGTTACATAAAGCAAAAGATGTGCACATATGTAGCACTGTGATTATATGCACATGTATGTTGTGTCTGGGCAATGTTCACTATACCCAAGCATCGGATGTTTATAAATAAATAATAGTAAATAATGTGCATAACAGCAAAGCATAAAATCATGTTCTTAAATAAAAATTCTGAAAATTAATGAAGTGATTTGATTTAAGAGAAGAACGTACATATAAAATCGAAGTACGTTCTCATTAATTCTAGAAAAGTTTATACTATTTCAAACAATTGTGAAAGTAGTTGAGCTAAACCTACGAATCGTAAACAACCCAAATTAAGTGATAAAGGCTGAATATTGTTTTCTTTAGCACTATATTCTTATCTGGTTCTCTAACAACAATACCAAAAAGCCCCCCAGTTTGTTGATAACTTTATCCTGTGAGTCAGAGAATGGATGTCAACAGCCGCACGTGATCCCAAATCGATATCATAAAAATATTACTAAAATAAATGACATTTCATTGTGATATTTATAAAAAAATTACATTTTAAACAATAACATAGTCATAATTGTGGTAATTATACTATATTCTTATGGTATTGTTTTTACCTTCCTCTTATCTGCAATTGATAAGGCTGACTAAAAACGATTCATTAACTATTCTTTTGTAATATGAGTAACATCCAAACACCAAACCCCCGGGAAAACGAGTTTGTTGTGAGGAATGCTGTAAGGAGATTTGAGCCTGTCTTCTTTTCCCAGAACCTGGAATGACTAACCCGCTACAGCTCTGTTTTGCCACCTTTTCAGCACTTTTGAAACGGACTCCAGCTGGGTAACTCGTGCGTCAAACTGAACCTGAACCGGCAGAGGCAGCAGGAGCAGGAGCGGGAGCGGGAGCAGAGGGATTGGCGACCACCTGGCCAAATGGGTGGCAATAGCACAGGGCCCAATTCGAGCGCCTTTAGCGCCGGCGGATACATTGGGCCCACGTCGGCCAGCAGTCATCACAGTCTGGGCACCTCATCCGCAGCGGCAGCGGCGATTGCCGGTGGCAGTGACCTGATACCCGCGCCAATTGGCACGGGCAACGCCATGGGAGTGTCCTCGTACGCCTACGGCGGAACCAGCTGGGAGGAATTCTGCGAACGCCACGCCCGAGTGGCCGCCTCGGATTTCGCCAAGGCCTGCATCACATACATCAATGGCAACCTGCCGCCGGAGGAGGCCAGGAACATCCAGCATCGCAGCTTCGCCCAGAAATTCGTCGAATCCTTTTCGGCACACTATGACACGGAGTTCTTCAAGCGGCGGAGTACCCTGAAATCGGGTGTGGGATCGCTGGATCTCGAGGAGGAGCACGAAGGGCCGCGATTGCTCTCAAAGTCGCTGTTACGAAGGCTTTCCTTCAAGGGACTGCGGAAGGGAAAGGTGAGTTGGGTGTTAAGACGTTGACTCTTTAAGGGTGAAGTGGAATATTCTGACTTCCCAAAATCATGTTCTCGATATTCACCTTTGAATAGCTTCTTTATTGAAAATTGTTCAGTAACACCTGGTATTCATAATCATTTATTTAATCCACTCCTCTTACTTTCGAAATAACTATCTCAATAATATATTTTATAATGAATATACGTCTCGTTTTCTGATTACAACCATTAAGTCAACTTAAGAATGTTGATGAGATAATTATTACGCGTTAAATCACGTATTTTAAGAATGCAGATAAGAACATTCACTTAAGCATTCTCTGCAGATTTCTGATTAGTGCTCACTAGATGCGTGTTTTATCTTGAATTTTCAGGAATTTACCTTCGTTTTTATTCCCCCCTTTGAACCAGGACCTTTGATAGTCGGTCACTCTCCGGCTATATTGTCTCCACTTGTTTTAACTGTCCAAGATCTCTCTGCTGCAGGCCTTCTTCCACAAGAACTCGGATGACGCGGATGGCAGCGGCGGAAGCGGCAAGCAGAGCAAGACGAAGCTGGCCAAGATCGTGGTGGAGTGCCGCAAGGAGGGCACCGTGAACAACCTGACGCCGGAGAGTCTCGACCAGCCGACGGGCTCCCAAAAATGGGAGAAATGCCGTCTGGTGCTGGTCAAGGCCGTGGGTGGCTACATGCTCGAGTTTTACACACCCCACAAGGCGACAAAGCCGCGCAGCGGAGTCTTTTGCTTCCTCATCTCGGAGGCACGCGAAACCACGGCTCTGGAAATGCCAGACAGGCTGAACACCTTCGTCCTGAAGGCGGACAACAACATGGAGTACGTGATCGAGGCGGAGAGCGCCGAGGAGATGCGCAGTTGGCTGGCCACCATACGCTACTGCATGCGAACGCCGCCCACTCAGCAGCCACTGATCGAATCGGATGGCGTGATGGCGTCCGCCATGCAAACATCGCCAACAAATCCGATTCCCAATCCCATTGGGGGCATACAGAATCCGCAGTACCAGCAGCAGGGCGGTTCCAATGGCAACCTGGTGGGAGGAGGAGCTCCACTCGCCTCATCGCTATCCGCAGACAGTGCTTTGGGCCAGGGCGGAGCCACGTCTGCCACCGAATTGAATGCCATCAACGAACTGGGCACCACACCGCCCTCCGGTCCACCGGATATACCCGTGAGACCGCATCGAGGTGAGCAGCGCCTTTCCGCCTCCAGCAACTTTGACGGCATCGAGGGCACCGAAAACGACGCGGATGTGGCAGATTTAACGGCTGAGATGAGCGTGTTTCCCTGGTTCCACGGCACACTGACACGATCGGAAGCTGCCCGCATGGTGCTCCACTCGGATGCGGCCGGACATGGATACTTTTTGGTCCGACAGAGCGAAACGCGCCGCGGCGAGTTCGTGCTGACGTTCAACTTCCAGGGTCGAGCCAAGCATCTGCGGCTCACCATCTCGGAGAAGGGTCAGTGCCGGGTGCAGCATCTGTGGTTCCCCTCCATCCAGGAGATGCTCGAGCACTTCCGCCACAACCCGATACCCCTGGAATCGGGCGGCACCTCGGATGTGACCCTCACAGAGTGGGTGCACTCGCACAGTAGACTGAACGATCCCACGGGTGGCGGCGGAGCGCATGATACCGGGCAACTTAACGATCTGTCGACCAACGGCAATGGAAATGGGAACGGCAATGGCTACGACAATGGCCAGGGATCATCATCGGCTGCAAATGCGGCAGGAGCTGCATCGGGAGCTGCTGGCGGGGGCCATCAGTCGCCGAGACATGTGAGATAGCCAAAATTTTGGAGTCAATTCAGTGTCAGTGATGGTTTTTTATTTTACTTTGATTTCTGTTCTGTTTTTATCATTTCATTGCAACTGGGATGGGGTTTGAACTGTGAACTGATGAATGTGTAGCGTAATATAATAGCATAGAAGAGTAATATTAACTTAAACCCTTTTAAAATTAGTCTACTACAGATCTAAATTGCAATTTGATATAATTTCCGTTGAAGAGACAACTCGAGTACTTTAATTTGAGTTAGTTTCTGTGTTTAGTTTGAATGATTTGATTGTTGCATGCTTCATGTTTCACCACACACCCCCAGACCGCCTTGAAAGAATGCCTCCCGACTAATTAATGCCCTATTCCATCTGCTCGCCCAACAGTGCAACGAAGTGATTACCATGAATCTGAGTGTTCGCCTAAAGACAAATGAAATCGAACTGCCACAGGAGCCAACACACGTCTATTTTCCGGAGCAAGTCTATTTCCATTTGGATCCCACAACGCTAACAGTGCACGGATCACCGCCAGCGGCCCAGAATTTTCTGGACCAGCCGCACCTGCGGGCCTCGAACGCCTCCCTTCAGGCAGCCGCCCACCATCCGGCGGGATCCTCATCCGGCAACCGGCATCCCAGCGATGGTGGCAACAACAGCGGAGGAACCGGAGGCGGATCGGGATCCAGCGGGGGAGCCGAATGCACCGGACGGGCCGTCGATAATCAGTACAGCTTCACCTAGGTCCGCTCGAGCGCTCGGTCCTCGTCAGCATTTCGTGGCTCCCCCAGCGGAACTTTACTTTTGTGCCATTTTTTCTTTTATCATTGTCCTGAGGGAGACAAAATTTGTGTTTTTCGCTTTCTTGATTCACTTGTTTCGATTTAAGTTAGTACCTCTTTTGGAAGACATGAAGTAACTGAATATTATGTATACATTATATAGCTAAATGTGTGTGTTCATTTTAAGTACATAAATGTTGTATGTATAGAAAGAAAAACCTAAAAAAACGCAAACGAAAAATGTACGATTTTTGTGGGCACCAAAGGTGCGACTCATGCGAATCCTAAAACTTCCTGCTTTACAAAACAAAAAATACATACATATATACTATACTTATAAATATAAATTATATATATTGAAATTCGTAAACTACAATAAATGAAGTTATGTAAAAGTGAATAAGTTGTGAGTGTTTTATTTAAGGGGTTGTAAGATCAGCCTAACAATATTTTTTCTAAAACCCAAAGTTAAGTAGATGGGACTTTTTTTTTATTATTTCTTTTATATAACGTTTAAATCTCACATTTTTGATTTAGTTTTGAATTGATCAAGTTTTCAGAATTATTTTTCAAAAAATTTTAAATATGTTTCAGGTTTGTGTCCTTGCTAACAGCGCGAACTCCACACTGCTGTTTACCACGAGTTGGCAGCGCTCCTTAACTTAAAGAACGGTCACACTGCCATGCCGGCAGCACAAAACTGACAATTACTTGAGGAAAAGCTTAAAACTCTCGAAGGCCATGGATCTGGAACTGGACGTGGTGGACTCTCTTCAGGCGCTGGCCTACGAAGGACCGTGTCTGCAGCAGCAGAACCTGAGCCGCGCCCTGGACGCGGGAATCGGAAGTCCTGATCTGCGGGCCGTGGTCTACTGGTTGGCCCACGAATTGCACGTTCTGCGGAAAACCGATGAGCGTGTGAGCTCCAGCCAAAACGACAACGACGAGTTCGCCTTCGAGTTGTCCCTGCTGCTCACGGAACTGGGCTGCCCCTACCGCCGGCTGGTGCAGGGCGCCATCGAGCAGCGTTTCCAGGACCGCGATGCGCTGGTCCAGCTGCTGGAGTACCTCACATCCGAACTGATGACCACCAAGATGGTGCTGAAGTCCCAGCCCGTGGGTCCACCCTGCAAGCGCTCGAAGACCGACTCCAATGTCCAACAGGCTGTGGAAAGCCTAGCCAAAGATCTGCAACTGGGTGAACTACCCAAGAACATCAATACCAAGCTGCTCTTCGAGAAGATTACGCCTCGTCTGGAGCAGTCCCTGAAGCAAGTAAATCGTCAGGTGCTTAGTGAACCCCTGCTGAAGCTAAATAAGCCCTTGACTGATGCCCAGTGGCGGGTGCTGGAGTCCTTGCACAGAGATCTGGAGGCGGAGTACAATCTGCGCCGTCAGATGATGACCACTCGGCTGGAGGCCACTGTGCAAAGCTTCCAGTGGTCGGAGTCCATGCGACAGCGCTCCAATGAGATCATGGATCGCTTCAATCGCAAGATGAGGGAGCTGGAGCAGCTCAAAGTTGGCGCCGACCAGACCGACATTGTGGCCCTGCTTGCAGCTCGCTCAGATCTGGCAATCATTGAGAAGACAAGCTCGGCGAATGTGAGGAAGAACACGGCTTCTAAAATCCAAAAGCATGTGATTGGACGGGTGCCCGATCGCGGTGGCAGGGCCAATGAACACGCTCCCCCGCCACCGGAGATGCCCTCGTGGCAGCAGCAAAGGGCCAGTGGTCCCCCAGGAGGCGGACGTGGCGGAGGAGGCAATTTCAGAGGAGGAAGGGGAGGTGGTGGTGGACAAGGAGGCGGCGGCGGCGGTGGAAGGGGCGGCGGAGGTGGACAAGGTGGCGGTGGCAACTGGCAGCAACCCCAACAGCAGCAGCAGCACTATCAGAATCAAAGCCAGAACCAACGCGATCGCAGCCGCGATAGAAATGACCAACAATGGATCAGTGGCAGTGGACGAGTACAGGGAACCGGCTGGAATCCGCAGGGCGGACGGGGAGGCGGTGGAGGACGTGGCGGTGGAGGAGGTCGTGGAGGACAGCGTGGCGGCTATCGATGATCGATTCCTGATCCGGTATAACTATGATTTTAAGGCAACGCAACGACTGATCCCCCTATAATCCATTAACATTACGTTCCTTAACCACACGCATAACCCAGTTTAATTTATTGCGAATCCGAATGAATGTGTTTATAATTGCAATTGGACGGGCATTTAAAAAATAAACTATATATGTCATCTATTTGCCAGCAAATCTCGCGTGTCGACTGCGCTTTTGGGAATCTGGGTTAGGTGTTTCACTTTCAGTGGCTTCGTGATGAACCATTTATAGTCTACATCGTAGTCAAATTAATCAGATGGGTAATGGGGTCAAAAGGGCAAAGCCATAAAATACTTATCTATTGTTAAAAAATGGGTTAATAATTATATTGTTAGGAAAATTGATGGTTCTAAAGATTTCACTTAAGGTAAATGTAAATTCCTTAATAATCCTGCAAGAAAACATACTTATTTCTGTAAACCAATGTTTAAACTTATTTTACACAATGTTCTAACAATTTTACATTAATGAGTTTATCAATCATTCTGTTAACACTTTGTCAAAAATATCGCGTGGTGATTTAGCTGTTGGATTTGGGTGAGGTTTTACACTTTCAATAGAGATGGCTTCGTCCATCAGGCAGAGACATGGGTGTCATTTGGTATCGCTAAATTATTTAATTTTTATTGTAAATTATATTCAAAGCTTACTTTAAATAAATAAATTTAAAGGTTTCCATCTTCACTTTATAGGTAGGTATGGGTTATTAAATATCTACAAAGAAACCATATTGATTTGTCAATCGCTTTAGAACGTCTCAATAATAAGAATCGCTCAAGAGTCTTGTGATCTTGTGCCCAATCCCCGCCAGCAGCACGCCCATGGGGCAGGTAGCCAAGCATCAGACACACGCGACACTCGACTGCCATTAGCGTCCAATCTAGTCATCAAATGTGCCGGCTATATATCTGTCTATATCGCCACCACTCCGAGCCGCAGAGTCGCCGACAATTAACGTGGTCAATCAGCGTGAAAACCATGTCGAAGTCATCATGGATGAGCCAAGCCGGGCGCTTGGATCAGTTCAGCCGAAGCACCAGATCGGAGAGGTCCAAAGTTTCCCATTAAAACGTCCTATATATACTACGAAATGCTTGTTAAACTGATTCTGGCATTGGTAATTGGTTCTGGCGGCATTTTTGCGCCTGGCAGTGCACAAAATCTGTTGGATCGACTGCGTCCGGTGAATATAACCAGGTTCGATGATGGCATCAAAGTGGTTTCCGGCACCAAGGTGAAGCGGTACGAACGGCTGACGGTTCCGCTGGGGGGTCCCGTGGGAATCCCAGGACCTGCTGGACTCCTGGGTCCTCTGCTGCCCCCACAGCCTTCTTATCTGGGATACACCTATGTGAGTACCCTTCTCTTTATTCGATTTAATTTACTTCAGTTCTATTTATAAACTAATTTGTTAATTATACTGTCATTTAACCAACTATTCATTATCTCCTTTGTGCGGCTTTTTATAGCTCTGTTTCCATTGAAAAGAATTGTACTTCCCCTATTTTCGCAGTTTTAGTGAGCCCCTATTTAATTAGTTAATGAGATTAAATGCTAATTGGGTATAATACTCCTATGATTATATTTTTAGAATCCATTTTATGGTGTACTTTAAATTGTTGAATAATTTTGATCTTGAAAAAGGCTATTTCTAAATTTTTGCAACCATGAAGATATTCGTTTTATCTTCTTTTCAGTATAAGTTATAAATTGATTATTATTATGGTTTTTTATTAGCAGTTGGTGCCACAATGGCAGGCGGGTGCCAAGCTGGTGGGCGACGGAGAAGGAGCCAGTGTGGCCGGCATGATATCCTTCATACAGCTTCCCTACAATTCGGACATCAAGGTGACCATCAATGTGACGGGACTACCACCTGGTAAACACGCCCTGCACATCCACACCTTCGGAGATCTCAGCGATGGCTGCAAGTCCACTGGCGGACAGTTTCCAAATAATTTTGTGAGTCCCATATGTTCTCATTTAAATTTATTAACATTTTAAAATTTATTTTAATTTGTATTACTTTTTGGATTCCTATAGCTAGGTAATGTGGACACCAAGGATGATGGCAGCATCTCGGCGGTCTTTCAGAGCATTTACCTTCAACTGTTTGGCATAAACGGAATCGTTGGCCGTTCCATTGTGATCCACAGCAAGGCCATCGATCTGAATACTGCCCTAAATGCGGAGGTCTTCTCGTCCTCCCTCCAAGTAATGCCCAATCCACTGGCCTATCAGAACGAGGAGAATTCTGTGGGTCCGGCCATCGCCTGTGGAGTTATTAGTCTTATGAGCACGGCAACCAGCTCGTCAGGTATGGCACCTGCTTCTTCAGCAGCACCGGCAATGGAAAATGCAGAGATTTAATTTGTATTCTTACACTAATCTTAATAAAAAATATTTTGTAACTAAGGTAAGACTTAGATCACTGCCAGTGATCAGTGTACAGTATGATTTATTATAGTTTGTCGTAGAACAAGTGGGAGTTTTTTTAAAAGGTGTTTTTCGGGATCTTAGAAAACCTATATCGAATAAGGAGTGACAACGTGTTCATTCAGCCCTCCTAAAAAATACGAATTTGATAGATTTTTTATGATTTATTTAACATTCCCATCGTTTTTTTTGGGCATTATTATTAATTGTTAAATATTATTAGTGACACAATTTTAAACGATTTAATTATTTTCATATTTATTTTCATAACTCCGAGCTCCCATTAATTGCAAATAAAGTGTTTCACTCCCATTCGTTTCCCGATCGTTAAATATTTTGGGGCTTATCAAATTCAGCTCAGCTTTAATGGCCATTACGTGCGGCGCATGCGCAAAGGTCTGGGTCGCCCGATGGGCCAAAACTTTCTTCGTCGGCTGCCCGCGCATCGAGGGGCCAGTTGCCCGTTGCGGTTCGCGATGTCCAAACGCGAAAGTAAAAGTTTTCCCAGCCCGGTGCTGATAATACTGCTGATTATCGCCTTGAAGCAGGCGAAGTCGGAGGAGTCCTCGAACAAGGATCTCCCGCAGGCCAAGTTCGAGTGGCCCTCGTTTGGCTGGAATCGGAACAAGACCACCAAGGTCACACCCTCTCTGGATCTGAAGAATGACTACAGTCAAATGGAGCTGGCCAACTTCGGGGACTTTGATCGCCATCCCTGCAGAAGAGTGTGCCAGCAGGGTCAATCGCAGAACTGCTATTACCAACTGGTGGTGCACAATTACCAGAGACTAGGTCCCGAGTGTCAACGATGCCAGTTTGATGAGCGGGCCTGTGCCGCCGAACACTGCATTTTCGGTGATGGAGTGGCCAATCCAGTGATGGCTGTCAATCGCATGGTGCCAGGACCTCCCATAGAGCTGTGCGAAAATGATACAGTGGTGGTGGATGTCTTGAACTACCTAGGTGAGCCCACAACCATGCATTGGCATGGCATCCACATGCAGCGCACTCCCGAAATGGATGGAGCCCCCTTCGTCACCCAATACCCCCTGCAGCCTGGCGAGGTCCAGCGCTATGAGTTCCAGGTGGATCGCAGTGGCTCCCTGTGGTACCACAGCCATGTGGGCTGGCAGCGAGGCTTTGGCATAGCTGGTGCCTTGATAGTTCGCCAGACGCGACAGGAGAACCAGCACGCGCAGCTCTACGACTACGATCTGATAGAGCACACCCTGATGATCCAGGATATCTTCTACGAGTACAATCTCCAGGACGTGCGTAATATCCTGGTGAATGGCAAGGGGCGCAATCATCTCAGCCAGCTGCCGGATAATGATAACCGTCATCGCTACGAGAGACTCAGGGTTACGCCTGGCTATCGCTACAGAATGAGGGTTATCCTCAATGGCATATCCAACTGCCCCGTGGAGTTCTCCATCGAACAGCACAAGCTGCTGATCATCAGCACCGATGGCAACGACATAGAGCCCGTGCTGGCCGATGGCTTCTTCCTGACCTCCGCCGAGCGCTTCGATTTCGTTTTGGAGGCCAATCAGTATACCAAAAACTATTGGATCAGGGTTCGAGGCTATGAGCAGTGTGAGGGTAGGAATCTCTACCAAGGAGCAGTGCTCAGCTACCGAGGATCGACTCGCTCTGAGTTGCCACAGGGTGATATCCTGGAGAAGCAGAAGAGCAGGTCCGCAGAGGAGGATCTAGTGTTGGTCAATGATTTCCGCTTTAAGCCAGCCAATGCTTCTACCATATCTGCCCTCCGTCAGTCCCTGGACAAGGATAACAATGTGGGCACTGTGGCCCTGCGTTCCGTGAATCCCGTTCCCTGGAGTCGCTACACCAAGTTCCTGACCTACTACTCCAGCTTCGGTTCGAGAACGGCTCAGAACGGGGAGCTGCTGTTCCAGATCAATGATATTTCTTACAACTCCCCGGGCATATCCCTGCTGCAGGGCAGGCACCTATACCAGGACGATGGCTACTTTTGCAATAAGAGTTCCTTGGCTGCCGAGGGAAGGAATTGTGAGAGGGAGATCTGCGAGTGTGTTCAAGTGATCCGACTCCCGGCCTATCGACCCTTGGAGATGGTCGTGGCCAACTACCTGGACAGCACCCATCCCTTCCACATACATGGGTTTACGTTCCGTTTGGTGGGCCAAGGTGTCCTGGGAAATCTCAACGATCTCCGGAATGTAAGTGATCTCTATAAAGTTCTTGAAAGTAAAGTGATCTAATATTTAGAAACCATCTTACAGATCCGGGAACTTGATCGCAGGGGAAGACTTCCTAGATTATCGGATGACAGGGCTGCCGTGGCCAAGGACACGGTTCAGATTCCGGGACAGGGCTACATCATAGTTCGCTTCCTCTCAAATAATCCCGGATTCTGGCTATACCACTGCCATGTTGAGGCACACGCCGTCCAAGGAATGGTGGCGGTTCTAAAGATCGGTGAGGATCATCAGATGAAAAACATTCCAGCACGGGTTCGCTGTTAAACGTTTTCATTATCATCAGAGGAGGAATATCTCCAGCTTAATTTTGCCAATTCATAATTAAAAAAAATATCACTATTTATATTAATTTATTGGAATTAAATATACAATTTTATAATAGCCATCGTATGTTTCCAATCTGTTACCATGTTAAATCTCAGTTGCCATATCAGTGGGTTTTGCCCCCTTTTTTGCTCACATACAAACTATTGGTCGAGTGTTTTTTACTAATTGATGTTTCCGAACAGAAACCCTCCAGTTCCAAGACCCAATCGTGTCACCTTAACTTATCGCCTTTAGAAGGCACTTGAAAGCAGTTTTGGTAATCTTACGAAAGAATTTACCCCCATAGACTATTAAACCATTAATAGATTTAACGAGGCGTAGTTATGTATTTTACAACCCCACTTCTGAATGGGAAAATTGCTTTTTGATTACAAAGTCGGCTAAATTCTAATGAGTTGAATTGCATACGGGAGAAATAAAAGTCGAGTGTGAAGTGCAAATCTGATAGACCATTTCAACAGTGAAGTGAGTATACTTGTGGATGTCTCAGCTGCATCCGCTAAAGATAAGATATAGCTGGATTTGTTCGTATTTACATAATTATAAACTATGATAGCTGGGGCACTAAACTATTGGCCAGAGTTGGTCTCCGATCTAGCTTCGTACTCGTTCATGATGGCTATAATCGGTTCGTTGATGTACTGACGCACTTCCCAATTGTTGGCGAAGTCACCATGGTCCCACAGTGGGTCCTCCATGTGGTGCATCACCTTGTTGGGCAGAGTGTCCGCCACCCTGAGCACGTCTTCCACGGCAGCCATCTCATCATTGTCCGAGTACCAAAGGTGCATCTCCGTTGTGATGAGCTCAGTGGGATAGTCGGGAGGCGCCTCTGTTCCGTAGATCTTCAGGTTCTTCTTGGCGCCGAAGTCGAACTGTCGGAAGTGCCCCGATTGGAACTCCTGCGTGTAGTGGATGATCTGATCCGTGGAGACACCGGCAGGCATAGCCCCTGATATCACAGAGTTGGCGGTCTTTAGGGAGATAGAAAATTAGAATAAAGTAATTGAAATGGAACTTTTGTAAGCCTACCGAATTAGTTCTTCCTTGCTCCACAGTGGTTTCCTCGCTGCTGCTGCAAAAACTGGAAACAATGGATCCCGGCAGACATACACTGTACATAAAAGCTAGCACGAAATCGTTGTAGGGCAAAAACTCTTGAGAGCAGAAAAGCTTCGAATAAACGTTGTTGAAACCCAGATAGGGAGACAGGGAATTGACCATGACGTCCTCCATGTTATCCATAAAGGCCACGGGGGCCAGCATGTGAGCCGTCTTAACCTTCTTGTTGTACTCCGGCCTCGAAGACATCAGGACAAACATGACGGTGGTGCCCTGCGAGTGACCCACATAGTGGATTCCCTCCTGGTCCCTTCCATTCTCCGTGGAGAGAGTGTAATCAATGGCAGCGGCAATGTCGAAGTAAGCAATCTCATGCCAACTGAAGCGCCAGAAGTCCGGATGACTGGTAGAGCGCGTTGTGTGGTTTCTGGAGTATCTGTTTCCCCGAGCATTGCCCAGCCAAACATCATAGCCGGCATCGGAAAGCAGGAAAGGAAGACCATCATCCGGCCCCAGACTGGGCCAGACATCGGAGCTGCCAAAGAGTCCGTGCTGTATAAAGGCAATGGGTTTCTTCTCATCCTGGTTCTGGAGGTTGTGAGAGTAGGGAATTCGGAAGAGACTGATTATATAGCCATCTTCAGTGGTCACATAATGGCGCTCCGCTGGGTAACCATGCTCCTGGATGAAATATATCTGCAAACGTTGATTATTATTATTTAAATTGATTTAAAACAACAAAATATATCACAATACCGTATCTGGAGCCCGGGTTAGGGATAGATGGGCATCGGGATTATTAAAAAGTTCGTAAAAGTTAGGAACCTCCGCAGGATCCTCTTCGTTAGAAAGGGGAGCACCTAGGACAATTGCTCCCAGAAAAATGCCCACTAAGGGAGCGTAAAGACCGATGTGAGCTCTAGACATTCTGCGACCGAACTACTGCCAAAATAGGGAAACCCTGGTCTTATAAGAATACCACCTGGCATTCGATTATCGAAATGAGCCAATCAACTAAAGTGCTGATATAAAATAAAATTTCTCTAGTAAAAAACGTATCACTATAAATGGTAGCGAAATTATACCTAACTTAACCGCACAAGTATGGGGTTCTTCTTATCTTGGAAAATGAAAATAAACTCATTAAAACTACTGGAAATTCGGTGGAAAATCCAAAAAGGCCAAAATTGTTTTAGTACAAATATTTCATGGTGTTTATAAGGAAGTTTATGACATTTAGACCTCTTGAGTTTATGCCCCTTTTAATTGACTCTTTGGCTGATCGGTTGCTATCAAAATAAGCAATTTACTCGAGAGCCTGCTGGAAGTCTTTATAAGGTCGCGGTGCCTTGTACTTTCGCACCAGTTCAGTTCAGTTCAGTACCAAAATGAATAGGTCTCCCTTCGTTGTCTTTGCTGCCCTGAGCATTTTTCTGGGGACATTTGTCCAAGGTGTCCCACTTCCTAAGGAAGTAGATCCTGCGGAGGTCCCCAACTTCTATGAACTCTTTGATAATCCCGAAGCTCACTTGTCCTTGACCGATGGTCCTGATACGGTAAGCCTGAACCCAACTCAATTTAAGGATATCATTCTATATCCCCTTTGCAGATTCATTTCATCGGAGCCCATGGCTACCCAGTAGAGCGGCATTATGTGACCACTGAGGACGGCTACATAGTCAGCCTCTTCCGGATTCCCTATTCCCACAATCTGAAGAACCAGGATGAAAAGAAACCCATAGTTTTTATCCAGCACGGCCTGTTTGCCAGCTCGGATTTTTGGACTAGTATAGGACCGGATGATGGCCTTGCTTTTCTGCTTTCCGATGCCGGCTATGATGTTTGGCTGGGCAATGCTCGTGGCAACAGATACTCCAGGAACCACACATCCCGCTCCACAAGTCATCCGGACTTCTGGCGCTACAGTTGGCATGAGATTGGATACTTCGACATTGCCGCTGCCATTGATTACACTCTTTCCACGGAGAATGGGAAGGATCAGGAGGGAATCCACTATGTGGGTCACTCGCAGGGAACATCTGTCTTTTTTGTCCTGATGTCTTCAAGGCCAGAATACAACCGGAAGATCAAGACAGCACATATGCTGGCTCCTGTGGCCTTTATGGATCACATGGAGGATGTGATGGTCAATACCCTGTCTCCTTATCTGGGCTTCAACAACGTTTATTCCACGCTGTTCTCTTCCCAAGAGTTTTTGCCCTACAACGACTTTGTTCTGGCTCTCATGTACAGTGTTTGTCTTCCTGGATCGATTGTTTCCAGTTTTTGCAGCAGCAGTGAAGAAACAGCTGTTTCGAAAAGCAGAAAAAACACGGCAAGTTTGGGATTTACTCATGTTTGGCTTTAAATTAATTTTATATTCTCTTAAAGACCGCCGACTCTGTGGTATCCGGGGTAATGCCCGCTGGTGTGTCCACGGATCAGATCCTGCACTACATGCAGGAGCACCAATCGGGGCATTTTCGTCAGTTTGACTTCGGCACCAATAAGAATCTGAAGACGTATGGAACCGAAGCACCACCCGATTATCCCACCGAACTCATCACAAGCGAGATGCACCTTTGGTATGGGGATAATGATGAGATGTCTGCTGTAGAAGACGTCCTCAGGGTGGCCGAAACTCTGCCCAACAAGGTCATGCACCACTTGGAGGACCCACTGTGGGATCACATGGACTTTGCCACCAACTGGGAAGTGCGCCAGTACATCAATGAGCCGATAATAGCCATTATGAACGAGTACGAGGCTAAGTGATGGGGACATAGTCCCAATCTTTAGCCTAAATTCCTTATATTTAATTCATATTTGTATATATCTTATCATCAGCGGAAGCAGCTTAGACATTATTGAGTAGACTCACTTCACCAGATTTGCACTTCATACTCGACATTAACTTCCTCCATGTGTATATTTTATTCATTAGATCTTAGCCGACTCTCCTTATCAAAAAACAATTATACCATTTATAAGTAGGGATCGTAAAATATACGACTACTGCTCTTTAAATCTATAAATGTCTTTATAATCTAAAGCAGTTGATGGGGGTACACCTTTTTTTAGATTATCGAAAATGTTCTTCAAGTAGCCTAAGTAGTCGATAAGGTAGAAAGCTCATTGAAGCACGCCAAGTGACGTTCTATCAGGGGAATAATCATTATTGTTGTTTTATTAGGTTTATATTAGTTGGAAAACCCCAAATAACATATATAACGAGTTTTAAATACCGCTTAAAGAACTTTCAATATTTTAATATAAATTTGTTAATATTATTTTATTATGTTTAAAATACCTTCTTATGTAGTTTAGGGGTTCAATGGTTTTTTAAGAGGTTTTGTATGTAGTGTTTATTGTATTGTTCGAAATTATTATAAACCAGCAGCCCTCGTAATGCGAATCTTATAACTTTTAGATTGTGCCCTCTATTGTTTATGGATTATCTCGACAGTCTAAATATAAGTAATCAAACCACCGATAGTAGGACCTACTTGAAACTAAACCTCCCGTGGACTTCTACAAAAGCTGAAATTCATGTGTTTGCCAGCAGTCAGTTGGCATCGAACCATCGCAAGCATAAGTATAATGGGGCGATCTACGGGTAGTTTGCTCATCCTGGCTGTTTTGGTCGTGGGTGTTTATTCGGCGGCCTTAGAAGGACCCATTGACTTCTACAAACTGTACGATAATCCCGAGGCTCATGTTAGTCTCAAGGGTAAAGCAACCACGGTAGGTTCAATAAAGAATTTTGGAAATATACATTCTAGTTTGTAATAATTTCTACATTCTCAGGCTGATCGCACGGCCGCACATGGATATCCTTCGGAGCACCATCATATCACAACCGAGGATGGTTACGTCCTGGGAGTATTCCGGATTCCCTACTCCCACAAGTTGCAGAACCAGAACGCAAAGCGACCCATTGTGCTGCTCCAACATGGTTTGGGCAGTTGCTCAGATGCCTGGATTTTGCAAGGACCTGATGACAGCCTTCCATACTTGCTGGCGGATGCGGGCTATGATGTGTGGATGGGCAATGCCCGGGGTACTTCCTATTCCAGAAACCACACCACTCTCTCCCCGGATCATCCACTTTTCTGGCAATTCAGTTGGCATGAGATCGCCATCTACGATATTTCGGCTATTATAGATTACGCCTTGAGGACGGAGAATGGTGAGGGTCAGGAGGCCATCCACTATGTGGGCCACTCGCAGGGCACTACGGTGTTCTTTGCCCTGATGTCCTCGATCCCCGCCTACAACTATAAGATTAAAACCGCCCACTTGTTTGCCCCCGTGGCCATTATGAAGAACCTGTCCAGCCCGTTGGTGCGCTACTTGGGTCCCTATTTGGGCCACAGGAATGCCTACTCGATCCTGTTTGGCTCCCAGGAGTTTTTGCCCTACAACGAGTTCGTCATGGCCTTGTTTTTCAATATTTGCCTACCTAATGTCATCTACCGACCGGTGTGTGAAAGTGCCATGAAATCTCTGTACTCTGGAGGTCGTGTGAATATGGTGGGTTTACTTTTAGGAAACACATTTAAAGACTTTTAATTAATATATGATGTTTATTAGACTGCCATGCCAGAGGCCATGGCCACGCATCCTTCAGGTTGTTCCACCGACCAAATGTTGCATTATCTACAAGAGCAGCAGTCGGGCTACTTCCGCCAATTTGATCATGGAACCAAGAAGAACCTGCAGGTTTACGGATCCGAGGAACCTCCGGAGTACCCTGTCGAGCTGATAAATTCCCTGGTTCACCTGTGGTATGCGGATAGTGATGACCTTGCCGCCGTGGAGGATGTGGAGGAAATAGCCAGAAGGTTACCCAATAAGGTGATGCATCACATGGCGGATCCTGAGTGGAATCATGGGGATTTTGCCCTGAACTGGGAGGTCCGTGAATATGTCAACGAGCCTGTGATTGCCATCATGGAGGAGTACGAGCTGAAGAACAGCGGAACGTGATTGATAGGCTTATTTATTTTAAGTTCACCGATAAGCTAGTCACATTTAAACGTATTCAGAAAAAAGAAATTGATTTATATTAAATTTATATATACAAACACGATGCTTCTGGTTTATCTGATTGCACCTGAAGCTTTCCCCAATTACTAATCTGGACAGGAAAAGCACTTGACCTAAGCCTATGCTTAAACCAAGATTCCTATCTTATTTGCGGCAAAGATAAGATAAACTCATGGGCAACTTTAGTCCATGGATTGGCAACTTTTCCGACGCTTTTCCTTGTAACCACAGCCACTTTTCAGCGCGCCCCGCCCACTTCACACACTCGGACAGAGAAATACATTTGATTTTTCCACTCGAGCAACTTCTGATTGCCAGTTGATGGCCGGCCAGCTGAAAGAATAATGCATATTCAAGCTTTTCGTTCCCATTTCATGGTTCCTGGCATCATCGCAGCTTCCCCAAGGGCCAAGTCGATTTCTGGGCTGGGCCTGTGTCTGAGCATAAATGCCCCCGGGTGGATGTGTAAAAAAAGAATAGGCAGATAAAGATATTAGAACAGAGTCTGGCTTTTCTGTTGGCTAATGGATGTTGGCCAAAGATGTTCGCAAGTTCAAGGCCGCCATTTGCGTGGGCGCTGCTATGTGATGGCTGAGCGGCCCAGTGCAATCCGGATTTGATTTAATTGCCCCTAATTTGTGGGCCCAGCAATCAATGGCACCGAATAGTTCTGCTGGCGGCAGGGAAAAACGCCTGCGATTACTTAACCGGATTAATTGGAGTGTGCGTGGCGGAGGAGCGCTAATTTAGGGATTGTGTTCTCGGTTTTTAGGTAGAAATTAAATTATTTCTGCGCCCTCTCCAGAGCTCGGGGCAAAAAGCTTAACAGCACAGTCAACGAGGCGTGGCAAGTAAAAAACACACGGAAGCGTTAAATTGGCTCAAGTGTGCACAACACAAAATACACACAAAAACTATAAAGAAATGTTGGGTGGAGCGATGGGACTTAAAGATACCCAGTACCTACTAAAAAGTCTATTAGGTTTGTTAACTTTTGGTTATTGATAAGAAGTCTCTTGTACCATATTTTTCTTATGCCATATTGATTATATATAACATATTTATTATCTATCGGTTAATATAGAAATGATGGGGAATTTTCCAACACCAATATCCCCTTTCTCCCCTCAAATACCCTGTGCAAAAAAGAGAAAACTCACAAGAAAAACTAAAAGGGAGCCAAAGTCAAGGCAGCAGCAGTTCGCTTTGAGCAAATGGAGCTGCAGTTGCAGACGGAAATGGGAAAATTTCCAAACAAACTGCGCAAACATTCGCAGGGCTTCAAAGGGGGTTGGTGAAAGGTGAGTGGGCGCAGGGGCTTCCCCCAGAGTTGAGCTTGTATTTTTGGCGCCAAGTCATAAGGCCAAAACAGTTGCGGTTCCCAGGCAATTTAAGCCCAACCAAAACAGTCAAGAGATGCTGCAGCACCCACATTTTGGCCATAATTTTGCATATGCCCTACTCGTTTTTTATTTCCGCCTGGTTTTCATTTGGCTCGCGGCATACAAATAATTAAATTTTTGCAGTATTTTATGTTTTTCCCGTTTTTTTCAGCGCCGTACTCACAGTGGGTTTTATATTGCGGTTGCCCTATCTATGATTTAGTTCAGCCCTTTAATTCCGCGCATAAGTGCCCTGCACACCCTTTCGAGTTTAAATATGATTTTATCTCTTGCTTTATGACTATTGTTACACTGTTCATCATGGCCTTTTTTCACACGGTGTAATATTCTTTTGTTTACAACTGGATCTCCGCTGGTATCTAAGGGGCTGATTCTAGCTATTTATAGGACAGAAAGGGCTAGTAATGGCATTTCTATTGGATTATATTATATGGCGTGATAAGGCAACTCATTAGGGCACATTGAAATTAGCCATTGGTCTTATTTCCTTGTGTTTCGTTAGGGATTTTCTCGGTAGCTTATGGAGCTGATTAAATTTATTTACAGAGCAGGTGGCTTTGGGTTGGAAAGTAACCATTCGAGACCCTTTAAATGTACCTCAAATATTAAAGAGAATTTATGTGATTTATATATATATTTGTTTAAATAAAGAAATGTTTAAAAAGGTTAAAATAATATGATGTTTCAATTTACTCACAAAGCTTTTACGTCATGGACTTAAAGTGTGCCTATTTTTCGTGTTTTCGTGTTCCCTGCACACATCCCAATAAGGACCTCATCCAGCTGCTCCTTTTGCACCCACATTTGAAGGCTATCCCTGTTTACAAGGGATTAGCTCAGTAAAAGATTACCGAAAAGCCGGAGTCACGTTGTGTGCGTTTTGTAGGTTTCCACAAATTGAGTTTACCTCCTCCGCTCGACCCTGCAGCAGACGTAAGTAATTGCCGTAATTGATTGTCAAAAATCAATTAGTTGCTGTGCCGGCTAGTTATGCTATATATAAACGGTGTAAACATGTATATAATACCTTACAGCATATTTGGGTTGGAAGGGAAGCCCCTGCCTGCAAGTGCAGTTGGGTATTGAAGCTACCATAATTGATGATATCATAGCCATTGTGCTCCTATTAGGGTGCATTAAATCCAATAAAATAGCAGGCACAACTGAAGCTATTTTTTGACCCTGTGTTGAGCTTTTTGGGTTGGAGTTTAATTTGATTCGATGGGATATCTGTTGGAAATTTACGAAAATTCAATTTATTTCTCATCCCGTAGTTGTGAAATCCAGGCCTGACCTGGGCATCTGGCATTTAATTATGGGCCCGTGTACATCACGCATACGTCACGTCTTACCCTTGCCTGAGCGCACTTTGGAAATACTAAGTATCTCCGTCTTATCTAGGGAAAACACAAAGACTTGGCCCACACTCCGTTTAACCTGTGAAGCCAGGCCACATCACTACTCAATGTTTATCAAGAAACCAGTAGTGGCTCGTTTGAGTCAGAACCTTGTACGTACCACGTATTATCATGGAAATGTACCCCTTTTTAGAAGTTGTAAAAAAAGATATTCGGAAAAAAATATGGGAATTGCGGGCGGGATATGCAGTTTTATTTAGAACCTCCCCTGTGCCATAAAACCACCGACGCGACACGTCCGCGTACAAAGAAAGTAATTTACTATCTGCCAGATCTTGGGGCTAGACAAAGATACACACAGCGTCCATATCAAGCTCACACCCCGAATGGGGGGTGTGGACTTATAGGCGGACTTATCTATCCGGATCCGAGATGCCCCTGGGCAATTTAGGCGACAGAGCTTTACACAAAGCCTCTGCCCACACTCTTACAAGATTTGCGTGAATTACGATCGGCCAATCTGATGATGCTGATGCTTTGTCGCCGGACTTGGATAAGATCAGAGCCCAGATCTCGCATCTCCGGAGATCTCTAACGCAGCTCGCGGCGGAAAAATCAGTGTTCAGTGCTCGGCGGAGATTTGGACCAGACACTTGTGTGTGCTCGCTTCTAAATCGAATTATCCTGAATCCGAAACTCAAGGATCTTGGCAACGTGCGTGCTTAAAAATACTTACAAGTGTCAATTAATATCCTGAAAAGTGTAAAAATGCAACGTATTTTGAGGGTTCTTGAGATTCTTTGACATTCAAAGCGCTTAGGACACTGGAATTCTTGAGATAAGAAATACATTGAGACAGATGTGCTAACATAGCCTTATAAATCACTTTTAATCCAGTAATTTTTGGATCAAGTTCAAGTATCAAGGCTTTACATAGTTGCTTTATCATGGAAACAGATAAGGCACAAAATATAATACAATATATTTGAAAATATTATAAATTATTATTAAATCATCCTGTAATTCCCATTAATTTATATTAGTTTACTTGTTATTCGGTACAACATTAAAGTAAAAGTCTCAAGAGGAAGTGTCCAGTGCTTTGTGAAAGAACCCTTTCCTATGAGAAACCACTTCCCAGTACTTAATACAAAATCGAATTCATTTCGCAGTGCGAGTGCGTGTGTTGAGCTAAATGCAAAAGTAATCAAAGTCGAAGGCATTAAAGCGGCGCGGCTGGAAGTCAATAAAAATAAACTACATAAAAGCAACTTGCGGTCCCGGAAATAATGTCAACCACTGCCGATCCCGTGGCGCTGGGAGTGGGCGTGGAGTTGGGCTCGAACTCCCCCCCTGTGGCGGATGAGGCTGTGGTGGCCAAAACCTCCACGACGGTGGCCAGTGTGATTGCCAAGACAGTGGCCGTAATTAGCAATGCGGTCTCAACTGGCGCCACTTCCTCATCCACACCCACTTCCTCGTCGACCACCACCACCACCACCACCTCCACCACGCCCACTCCCACTCAATCATTACCCCCTTCCCCGGAGGATGCCGACCAGAAACTCAGCGTGAAGGATTTGAGCCAGGCCCTGCAGCACTTCGGCATTGTTGATTACTTGGTCTTCATCGCCATGCTGGCGGTCTGCGCCGTCATCGGCTTCTATTTCGGCTTCATCGAGAAGAAGCAGAAGAAGCAAAAGCTGGCCCAGAAGGACGGAGGCGGGGCGGCGGGCGTCGAGGAGAGGCGTGGCTCGGAGGCGCTGGACTACCTGGTGGGCGGGCGCCAAATGAAAGTGTTTCCGGTCGCGCTGTCACTTGTGGCCAGGTGAGTTACAGCTACAGATTCGCCTCCATATATATGCAAATGCTAAATGGCGCTGCGTATTTTTTCCCGGCCAGCCGACAGGATGTGCACTGAAAAAAATAAAGTACTCATTAAAAAAAAACATTTATTTGCCAAAAAATAAAATTAAATACATTTTAGGACATAGTTTAAGGAAAAAATGTATTTTTTTTTTAAATAATGGATACCATAAGAAAGCCAGAATTTTAAAATTTGTTTAAAATATATATAAATTTTAAAAACATTTAATTTATAAATATAGGTTTTGATAAACCTTTATTTATATAAAAAATTGTAATAAATAAATGATTTTTAAAATAATGGTTTTGAACCCGTGATCATAATAACAATACCAAAATATTCATTTAAACGGGGTTTAATCCTAATCTCATTATAATTTGGCATGGAAAATATTCTATTGTTTTGGATCCAAGGCTTAAAATGTGCCAGATTTTTTTTTGATTATTTGTAAATTCGGAAGATAATTTTAGTGAAATTTAAAGTTTTTTTAGCTTGCACCTAAGTCACCATATTTTTTTAACAAAAAGTTTGCCAACTTATTAAAGCTACTAAATTCCTAGTCGGTTTTTCTCAGTGCATACCTGCCTAATTACTTTTGACACGGCCAACGAGGAGGTTGGGCATCCTAAATGGAAAAGTGGCTGGGCAGGCAGTGGGGGAATTTGTTGTGCGGCCCGCTTTAAGCCGGGATAATCCCCGAAAATTGAAAGCGCTGCATTCGCTTGAATGCGGCAAGTATCTAGTATTTGCACAAATTATCGTAATGGGCTTAGCCCGAACGCGGCGAATCAATCGAAGTATATATTTTGCAGTCACTGCGCCGGGCCCTCGACCAATTGGCCAGGCGTGCGTCTACGTAATCTGGATTATCTGCCCCAGTCCAGCGATGTCTGGCGAGTTGTTTGGCGAGGGCAAACAGCACAGCGTTTTATTTAAAAGTTGCCGAGACAAGACGAGAGGGCTGGGCGGATTGCGTAAACAATATTCATTGTCAGGGTCAAGTGTTTCGGTTGATGGGTGGTGTTCAAATGGCTTGCGGAACTTTGCAAGCAAATATATCCCTATATCTGGCAGCTAAACACAACTTGGCAGCTCGGCGTGTCCCTAAGCCAGATTGAAGTTATTTAAACTTGCGCCTGGCCGCAAACTCAAATAATTTGGCCAAATTGCTTTTTCCTCTTGCCGCTCGGCCCAGTGACCTTGACGCTCTTCGCAGATGGGTTAGAGGTGTTTTTGCCTTTGACACGTTTTGGTCAAGCACCTTTCGAAGGGTGCGGCCCGGGTCCTTTGTCTTAGCCGCGCTGTTGCTGCCGCATTAATGACCCGGCCGACAGGTCCTGTTCCCCCAAATCCTGGCCAAGAAATCCGGCCGCCTGGTCATTTGCCTCGCCCGCTGACAATTGTTTCGTGAGCCTTTTATTGTTATGGCATTCTATTTGTTGTCGTTTGCTTTTTGCAACAAATTCAACCAACGTGCTTTGAATTACAATTACATGCCATCATTTTTTGTGTGCTTTATTTCTGTTTGTTGCCTGCAAATGTCCTTTGTTCCTCGCACATTTTTTCAATTTTTTTAAACAAATTGTTTTGCTGTGTGTGTCTGCATACTTTAACGCCGCTTGTTATCAACTTTTAATGGCATTTCTCTTTTTCGGCCATCAACTTTCTGTGTCTGCGGCGGCAATTCATTTGTTTGGCGTCCGAAATTGAAATGATGATTGTTATGGACATTAATCATTAAAATCTGATTACGAGATGCAGGGCACGCGGAAAAGTTTTATTCGCTGGAAGAAGTGTGACTAGACATTTTTCTTAGGATTGGTTTTGATTTAAGGTAGTGGGATATGTGGAGGAAATAATTCTGCAAGGTTCCACAACCTATTCCCATCTTAAGTTTAAAGTTTAGCCTTTTACATTTTTTTTAAATTGAATAATGTGTTATATTGACTAAAGAATTTAAATAAAATTTAATTTATATATAAAATGCGTAAAGGACTATTAGGTGTAATAATCCCTCAGGCAATACCCAATCGATTACCTTAAATTTATTGCCCCTGATGCTGCCCACCTTCGTCATGACTTCGACCAGCAACTTGAGTGGCCCCAGCTTAATTCAATTACAAATTTCCCCCCAAAGTCGACTTTGTGCGAGGGCAAAAATGAAAAGATGAAGTTGAAAACTTGGGCGGGTCAAAAATAGATCCTGATCAATCGGCTGGCAATTAGCGTGGCTGAACTTCAAGCTGCGGGCGTAATTGGCGTGAACTTATTCCTCGAATTACACTTGCAGCTTCGTGTCTGGAATTTCGCTGCTGGGAACCTCGACGGAGATCTATGTGTACGGCACGCAGTACGCCTTCATCCTGGTCACCCTGGCCATCTCGGGAGCCATCTCCTGGTACATCTTCCTGCCCGTCTTCTGCAACCTCCAGCTGACTTCCACCTATGAGGTAAGCAGAACGTTGTCCAATTCTATGGAGAGCGATAAAATGTGTGTGTTTACCTATTGGACTACTGCATGACGCATTAATTCTGTGTTTCTGAGTTGAAAAGTGTACGAATTGGATTCTTTTGCTTTTCGCTGGCATGTTAATGTGTAAGTAAAGCTAGGGCCAGCGCTGAGGGCAACCAACGAGCAGGGAGTACATGTTCCGGGGCAAAAACAAGTGCAATCAGCTGTAAGAATTCCCTGAATGCCGGTTTATTTGCATGCCATACATAGATTTTGGCACACAATGCCTTTTTTGCTGTCTGCCAGCTGCAATGAGCTCGAACAATACCCAATTGCACCAGCCGGCACTCGGATAGTCGTAGTTTATAAGTGGCTGCCTGGCTACATGTCGTATGAGTAATATTCGATTATGTATGCGCCGCGTTGCCCCACACACACAGGCACTGGGGTGTGCCAGTGTGTGTGGGCCATCCTTATTGTGTGTTAACCGAAAGAGAAAAACAATCCATTGCAAAAAAATATTTGCAGTACTTCGAAATGCGCTTTAACAAATCGGTTCGCCTGCTGAGCTCCGCCTTCTTCACCATTGCAAATGTAAGTATAATCCGGTAGTTGGTGAAAAACATCTTTGAATTTGTCAAGATGTCAAAGGTTTAATCCCCAAGCAACTCAAATGCCTACTAAACTGAATTTTTTAGTTGATCTGGCTGCCCATTGTCATCTATGTCCCAGCCTTGGCCTTTAATCAAGGTAAGAAATAAAAAAGCAATATTTCGAAAACTTTTCCAAATTTAAAAACATTTAGAAATTTTCTAACATTCTTTTATTGTCAAGAACTCTTAAATTTGAATTATTTTTTTAAATTTTCACATATTAAGACCAATATGATTTATTACTTATCGCTGTTGGTATACTCTTTCATTGGCTTTTCCTTCCCATGTGCTGACCTATTTTGACCTTTCCAGTTACTGGAATAAATATCCACATTATAACGCCCATCGTGTGCCTGGTCTGCATTTTCTACACGACTGCCGGGGGCCTGAAGGCCGTTGTCTGGACAGATGTGATCCAAACCGTCATTATGATAGGAGCGGTTATCTTTGTCATTATCAAGGGCACCCTCGATGTGGGCGGACTGGGCGTGGTGATTCAGAGGAATTTCGACAGCGGACGCATCGAGTGGCCTGAGTGGGTGAAAACTATTGGAATTTCATTACACATAATACATGAATGCGTTTCGCAAACAGACTCACTTTCGATCCCAAAGTTCGCATGTCCATGTTTGCTTTGATGGTTGGCTATGTTGGCCACAATACCTACCAATTTGGCTGCAACCAAATGATGACCCAGCGGTACATGTCCCTTCCCGGTGTTAAGGAGATGGCCCACACGTCCTTTCTTTTCATTGTCGGGCTGACTCTTTTGTTTGCACTGTGCCTGTATAATGGTCTCCTGCTTTTCGCAACTTACTACGACTGCGATCCATTGACCACTAAGGTGGGGAAAATATTCCATACTATATGTGTGTTATGTTTACGACTGAGAAATAAATTTCAGTTGGCATCGGCCAAGGACCAGCTGGTTCCCCTGCTCGTGGTGCAGTCCATGAGCTCCTTTCCCGGAGTGGCCGGCATGTTTGTGGCCGGAGTGTTTAGTGCCGCCCTCAGTTCCCTGTCCACGGGCATGAACTCCCTGTCCGCTGTCTTTCTGGAGGATTACATTAAGCCCATGGCGAAGAAACCCCTTACGGAACACCAGACAGCCGTGACCGTGCGTCTCTGTACGGTGATCATTGGAGTGGTCAGTGTGGCCCTGGTCTTCGTGGTCGAGCGGATGAGCTCCCACGTCCTGCAGCTGGGCATTACCATTGGATCGGTGGTCCAGGGTCCGCTGCTTAGTCTGTTTACCATGGGCCTGCTTTGCCCAAGTATCAACTCCAAAGTTAGTAACTGTTCGTGTAGAGAAAAGAATTTTTGAAAATCCATTCTAGTTTGCAAATTTCTTGAAAGAGTTCTGTTATTGTAACCATAATTTAGGGTGGCCCTTTTCAAAAGCCCCTTTTCTGCAGTCTTCAAAAACCATGGGGAAGTACTTTTAAAAAATGATTGTTTTCGTTAAAGAGCGCCATTACGGGATCCCTTGTTGCCTTCCTCTTCATGGGCTGGCTTAGTATTTCGGCCCAAATCGCCATTAACTCCGGGGAAATTCACTCCCCGGAAAAGCCAGTCAGCATCGAGGGCTGTGATTATGAGTTCGACCGTTCCCTGGTGACCCCCGCAAATGCCACCCTTCCTGGAGCAGAAACTCCGTAAGTTTCCCAGAGTCTCTTCAACTATCCTAGCCCTCCTCATCATCAAGCCTAATCCTACAGGTCCCTCAGCTTCGCTGAGCAGCTTTACCACATTTCCTTCTTGTTCTACACGTGTATGGGGGGCACAGTGGGTGTGATTGCAGGCCATCTGGCCGGGTTCATATTTGGCCGAAATAAGGCCGGGGACATAGAGGATGAATTGCTGTCGCCCTGCATACGAAGGTTCCAGAAGGCCAGATACACCAGCGTCAACCTCAACGAGAAATCTATGAGGAGTTCTAACGAGAAATCATAAACAAATTTTCATATTACTTAGTTCCACTTTCTTAAACCTAAAGTAGTTCTGGCATAGAAAACACTGACTCTTCCTGCTTACTTTTACCACAACACAGCCTAAAACTTAATTTTTTGTAACTTAAGCACAATTTTTTGGGGCGCCTAAATAATAACAAGTTTTTTACTTGCATTATAAACTTGTAGAAACACCCAAAAACGCCATAAATAACATTAAAGAACTTTCAAATAAATACCTATTCTGTATTGTTCTCATCCTTGACGGGTTCTTGACAAATCATAAATGTGTTCATAGCTTATTTGAATGTCTTAGCATCTAATCATTTTCATTGAAAGCTAAGATAAATTCAAATTTGTAAATATTCAACTTTTTACACACTTTATGCTCCTTGCGGGAGTTTTTCCCAAGTTTTAAAGGGCTTTTTGCACACTTTCCAGTTACTGGAATAAATGTCCATGTCATCACGCCCATCGTTTGCCTCGTCTGCATATTCTACACGACGGCCGGGGGCCTGAAGGCAGTTGTCTGGACAGATGTGATCCAAACCGTCATCATGGTGGGAGCGATTGTCTTCGTCATCGTCAAGGGCACCTACGATTTGGGCGGCCTGGGCGTGGTTATTCAGCGGAATTTCGACAGCGGACGCATCGAGTGGCCTGAGTGGGTGAAGCCATTTGTTTACTAGGCCGATTACCACGCACATGGCGGGGAAGTAATCCCGCCAGGATGCGGGGTACACGGCCTCCCTGCCTCTATTCATAATCCGACACATTTTCGCAACAGATGGACGTTTGATCCCAAGGTGCGGATGTCCATGATGGCCATGTTGCTGGGACACGTGGCCCACAACACCTACAATCTCGGCTGCAACCAGATGATCACCCAGCGTTACTTGTCCCTACCAGGAATCAAGGAGATGGCCCACTGCTCGTTCCTCTTCATCCTCGGATTGGTGGTTTTGATGGCCGTCTGCCTGTACAATGGACTCCTGCTGTCCGCCACCTACTACGACTGCGATCCCTTGACCACGAAGGTGGGTTCTTATTACCTCAGTTTTAGCATAGTGTATCTTATAAAATATCTCATACTTTGAAAAGTATCATTTCTGACTGAAGGGTTTGAAAAGTTCCTCCTCTATATATAAGATTACATTGTTTGTAACTTTTATAAAATCCCTGCTAACTTGGCGATGACTTTTAGTTGGCATCGGCCAAGGACCAGCTGGTTCCCCTGCTCGTGGTGCAATCCATGAGCGCTTTTCCCGGAATTCCCGGCATGTTTGTGGCCGGAGTGTTCAGTGCAGCCCTTAGTTCCCTGTCCACGGGTATGAACTCGCTGGCTGCGGTTTTCCTGGAGGATTACATCAGACCCTTGATGAGGAAGCCCCTTACGGAACACCAGACGGCCGTCACGATGCGTGTCTGTACAGTGATCATTGGAGTCGTGAGTGTGGCCCTGGTCTTCGTGGTCGAGCAAATGGGCTCCCATGTGATGCAGCTCTCCATGACCGTGGGTTCCATAGTCCAGGGTCCTCTTATGGGTCTTTTCGTGATGGGCCTGCTGTGCCCAAGCATCAACTCAAAGGTTAGTCCTCTTAAAAACCCTTCATCTGTTCTTTATTCTCATGAATTCTTTAAGAGCGCCATAGCGGGGTCCCTTTGCTCATTCTTCTTCATGGGCTGGCTGTGCCTTTCAGCCCAGTTGGCCATCAACGCTGGAGAAATTACGTTCGAAGCCAAACCAGTTAGTGTAGAAGGCTGTGACTATGAGTTCGACCGTGACTTATTGACCCCTGCCAATGCCACCCTACCCTTGACAGAACCTGAGTAAGTTTAGTCGGGTACTTTGAACTGTAATCACCTCCTGAGGTTGCCTCCACAGATCTCTTAGCTTTGCCCAGCAGCTGTACAACATATCCTTTATGTTCTACAGCTTTATGGGCATCACAGTGGGCGTGGTCACCGCCCATCTGGCTGGCTTTATCTTTGGTCGCAATAAGGCCGAAGATGTCGATGTGGAGTTGATATCGCCAGCTATTCGCGGGTTTTACAAGTCCAGCTATTCGAGTGTGAAGCTGGACGAGAACGCCTTGAAAAGTTTCAATGAGAAGTCGTAGAAAGTAATTAACTGCCATGTACTTGTCAATAAAACATACTCTTAAGCAGCACTTAAAGTTTTCTTTTAAGTTAAGTTAGCATTGCTTGACCAGGCATGTAAACTACTTACTAATCCCCAGCATCCTCGCATTTAGCTCAGCATGAAACAAAATTTTGGTCTAAGTGTTGTTTATAAAGAAATTTGTTATGTCTAACCAAATTAAATTCCTCAAACCTTTAGTACTTTCAATTGCGCTATGGCGCTGGCATACGCAATTTGGGTTCGGCTCTGTTCATCGTGGGAACGGTGAGTGCGTAATCTATTGAATTTTCTTTATACATAATCATTTCCTTAATCAGCTGCTCTGGCTTCCCGTGGCGATATATGTGCCGGCCATCACCTACAATCAGGGTAAGAGTGATTTTGGTTTATGCATTAACATTTCAATTAACTGTTTGCCAATAAATGCACTCTGAAAAATTACTCTTTTATATTGTAATATTTAAAAGAATTAAGAATTCAGTCATTTTTTATATATTCGAATTTTTGTTAAAGTTTTATAAACAGAATTAATATTAATAATATTAATATTAAAGTTGCCTCTTATTGGTCTTAAAAATAAAAGTAGGCCTCGTTTTTCCGAGTGCATGCCTGCCAATATTCCTTCTAATTGTCATATCACCACCTTTCAGTGACTGGAACTGGCATCCATGTAATTACGCCCATTGTGTGCACTATCTGCACTTTCTACACGTGTGTGCTGAGGCGTTAATTAAATTTGGCCAACATCTTGTAGGCCAACTTGAGGACTTCGTTTATTTCAGGGCGGTCTAAGGGCCGTCATCTGGACAGATGTCATCCAGAGCTTTGTGATGTTTGGCTCCATTCTGGCAGTTTGCATCAAGGGCACCTTTGACGTGGGCGGACTGGGCGTGGTTCTGCAGCGAAACGAAGACGGCGGACGCCTAAATTCACCTGAGTAAATCTGAGTGATGATTGATTTTCCTAGTAATTGTGTGGCTTTTCCAAAAACCATCAGGTGGACCTGGGATCCCACAGTGCGGCTGTCCATGCTGTCTGTGATTCTGGGCGGCACTCTGCACAAGATCCAGTCCTCGGATGTCAACCAGGTGTCCATCCAGCGGTTCCTCTCGCTGCCAAGTTACCAGCACGCCAAGAGATGTATGCTGATTTTCACACTGCTCCTGATATTCCTGCTTAGTTGCTGCAGCTATATGGGGTTGGTATCCTACGCAGTTTACCACGATTGTTAAGTACTAAGGTAAGAAAACTAACCAGAAAATACTGTAGATTATATTGTATTAATATTCATAAATACCTATAAACTACTACATATTTACTATAGTATTACCTTATGAATAGATACCATATTTTATGTAGTACTTAAATTAATTTTATTTATTTTTCAGTTAGCTGCTGCCGTGGACCAACTGCCTTCCCTGCTAATGATGCGAACCCTGGGTTCCCTTCCTGGATTACCAGGACTCTTTGTGTCTGGGGTCTTCAGTGCCGCCCTGAGCTCCCTCTCCACGGGTCTCAACTCCCTGGCCTGTGTGATTACCCAGGATATCTTAAGACCCTTGCTGAAAAAGCCCATGACCGAGCGCCAGACGGTCTTTTGGCTGAGGGCCATTGTGGTTGTTTGTGGATTCTCCTGCCTGGGAATGGTGAACATTGTGGAGAAGTTGGGCCAAGTGGTTCCATTGGCCACCAGCACATCGGCAGTTTCGATGGGTCCCCTCTTGGGAATTTACTGCATGGGCGTGGGCCTGCCTTGGGTCAAGGGAAAGGTGGGTGGATATCATTTCATTTAAATTAGAATTAATAATTTAAAGTAATGGGAAATATTAGAGCGTTCTGCTGGGAAGTTTGGTGTCCTTCTTGGTGCTATCCTGGATTTGTGTCAAGGCGCAGTTGGCCCAAATGAGCGGAGAGATTCGCTATCCCAAGTTACCCGTTTCAGTGGATGGCTGTGACTATGCTTTTGATAACCAAACAGTTCATGGGTCCATTCACGGGTACAGGTAAGTATGGGAAGCCTCAGATTAGCCTATTAATAATATTTTTCTATCTTATTTTAGACCTTCGGAAAGGAACCTCTACCATTTGTCCTTCCTTTGGTACACAGCTTTGGGTGGTGTGATTTGCACTGTAGTTTCCTTACTAGCTGGTTTTATTTTCGGCTGGGAAGATCTCAATAAAATGGATCCCTCCTTGATTACGCCTTGTATGCGACGCTTCTTGCCCAAAAAAAATTATCAGGCGGTTAATATGGAGGAGCTTTTCAAGCGCAAGATCGAAACTGAGAATTAAAGTGCTTCCTAAACTTTGTCAATAAAATGAGTGCTTTTTGCTCTGTCTAAATGCTTTTTATTTGCTTTTTGTGTGTGTTTCCCAGCATGTTTCATTACCATATGCATCTTGTACATAGCCATGCATCCTATAAAATATCTGTTCTGTTTCTGTTTGATTTCGTTTATCCTAGTACTTCGAGAGGCGATTCGATCGGAGGGTTCGCATCTTTGGATCCTGCCTCTTTGTGGTGATGAATGTAAGTTTATTGAAGATATTTTTAAAAGATTTCTTAAATATATACCTGTTTCCAGATTTTATGGCAACCCATCTGCATCTACGTTCCAGCCCTGACCTTAAACCAAGGTAAAAACATTTTCTAACTGTTGATAATATTTTCTATAATAATTTGGTGTGCTTCCTTTTTATAGTTTCTGGAATAAGTGTTCACAAGATTGTACCCCTAACAAGTTTTGTCTGTATTTTATACACCACTGTGGTACGTTTTTGGGTTAAATATATATATATACAATTATTTAATATATTTACACTTTTTTTTAGGGTGGTATTAAGGGTGTCGTTTGGACGGATGTTATTCAGGGAATGGTAATGGTTGGTTCCATGCTTATAGTCATAGTCAAAGGCACTATGGATTTGGGAGGCCTTAGTGTTGTGTTGGAGCACAATCGTCAGTATGATCGTTTGGTGGGTCCGGAGTAAGTGTATATCTTCTAAAATAATTTCTATATTTAATAAAACAATATTTCTTCAGCATGACCTTTGATCCCACTGCGAGAATGGGTGTGTTCGCCCTATTTATTGGTGGCGCCCTGTTCAAACTGCAGGCAAATGGTATAAACCAGGCCATAGTACAGCGTTACCTCACTTTGCCCAATAACAGGGATGTGAAAAAGGCTCTAATCCTATCCCTACTTGGCTTTATGATAGTTATGTTGATGTGTGTTTATATTGGAATGCTGGCATTCGCTGAGTTCTATCACTGCGATCCCATCACAACGGGGGTAAGTACTTGAAACCAGAGTTAGGAAATTTAATTTATTATAATTTACTTATATTGCAGCTCGCACGGGCCAAGGATCAAGTGATTCCCCTATACGTGGTGAAGAACGTGGGTCACATTCCGGGTCTGGTTGGTCTTTTTGTGGCTGGAGTCTTTAGTGCCGCCCTGAGTTCCCTTTCAACGGCTCTGAATTCCCTTTCCGGTGTGATTCTCACAGACTTTGTGGAACCCTATAGGAAGAAGCCCTTGACCGAAAGGCAAACCGCCTATTTGCTAAGGGGAGTAGTCATTTCCTTTGGCCTGATTTCGATGGCTAGTGTTCCAATTGTCCAGAGATTGGGACTAGTCATGCAGCTGTCATCCACAGTGGCGGGCATAACCTGTGGTCCACTCCTGGGAGCCTTCAGTGTGGGCATGCTACTGCCTTTTGTCAAGACAGAGGTTTGTTTCATAGAGACTATGTTATATAAAAATATCCTTATATATTATTTACCTATATTTTTAGAGTCTTCTCGCTGGCATCTCGTGTGCCTCCACTTTTACAGCCTATATTGTGGTGCGAGCTCAGATTGCTATTTTCACAGGAGACCTGACTTTCCCAACGAAACCCGTTTCCGTGGAGGATTGTGACTACACCTTTGATCTGCCCGAGAACTGGAATGCCACCACCACGGCGTATGTGATTGTTCCAAGCATTAAAACTATATTGTTTATATTTCTAACAATGTTTTTTCTTTCTTAAACAGAACTCCCATCGAGTCCAGTAGTCAGGGCCTTCATGAGATCTCATTCTTGTGGTACACCGCTGTGGGTTCCGTGGGTACTGTACTCGGATCTCTGCTGGCCACTCTCTACTTCGGTCGCCAGGATCCCCGCAAGGTGGATCCCGAACTCATAAGTCCAGTGCTTAGAAATTTCTGGTATGGAAAGTACAAGAGTGTGGCCAGCGATAGCGACGAAAAATCGAATTTCAAACTCCACGAATCGGAAACGCAGCCCCAGTTGGAGCAGACCGAGAAGTCATAGGGATAGTTCTTATATCTACTTTAATCCCGTAAATATATTTACCGTGTATGCCAAAAAACAAAGACACTGTAGTTTATTTTAGTTTTTAAAAATTGTTTTGTACCCTTAACCGAATGCTTAAGCTTGACTTTTTTAGCTAACCTATATAATCACTCTTCAAAATGGGTCTGTCCTTAGTGATCAGCCATCCCTGATGAATCCTTACTTATACACACTCACTCTTTCAGTATTTTGAGAGGCGTTTTAGCCGGCGAATGCGTTTGTTTGGAGCTAGCCTATTTGTTATGAAGGCGGTGAGTTTAGGATGCTTACTCTGAAGACCTTTTATTAAAAGTGTTTTATTGTTTCAGATAATATGGCTTCCCATTGCCGTCTATGTCCCAGCCCTAACCTTCAACCAAGTGTCTGGAATTGGAATCCACACCATCACACCCATTGTGGTCATCATTTGCACCTTCTACACCTGCGTGGGCGGAATTAAGGGCGTGGTCTACACGGATGTCGTCCAGAGCGTTATTATGTATGGATCCCTCATCGTGATCATGATCAAGGGCACCTTGGATTTGGGAGGCCTTGGAAATGTTTTGCGGATTAATCAGGAGGGTGGACGCCTTAATACCCCAGAGTAAGTGGGAATTTACAACTATTACTAACAGACTTTAATTAATTTTCTCACATCCCAGATGGACTATGGATCCCACAGTTCGTCTGAGTGTGTTCTCCGTGTTCGTGGGCGGAACCTTCTTTAAGATACAGAGCACCTCGATCAATCAGGCCACGGTCCAGAGATTCATGTCCCTGCCTTCCTTGAAGGCCATCAAACAGACCCTGTTCACCTTCTCCATTGGACTGACGCTTCTCTATATGGGATGTGTCTATGTGGGATTGGTGTGCTACGGCACCTATTACGACTGCGATCCCATGTCTACTGGAGTAAGTATTCTGTATTTAATCGATAAAATGTAAATAACATCTTTTATTTATATTTATTTAGCTCGCTGGACGTCGGGACCAACTGGTTCCCCTGCTGGTGATGCGTGTTCTGGGAGTTGTTCCTGGTCTTCCTGGACTCTTTGTCTCGGCTGTGTTCAGTGCTGCCCTGAGCTCATTATCCACGCTCCTCAACTCGCTGGCCGCCGTAATCCTGGAGGACTTTGTAAGGCCGCGAATGGGAAAATCGATGAAGGAGAGCCACGTGGCGCTGACCATGCGAGTGGTGGTGGTGACCTTCGGCATCAGCTCCATTTTCATGGTCTATGTGGTGGAGAAACTGGGCATGGTGCTGCAGCTGTCGGCAACCCTCCAGTCGAGCTTATATGGACCGATGTTGGGCATTTTCACGGTGGGCATGCTCATGCCTTGGGTGGGCGAAAAGGTTGGTAAAAGGCGAAATTCCCCACAAATTTGGATATATTTTTTAAATAATCTTTAACTGCAGTGCGTCTTTGTGGGCAGCATTTGCTCCTTTGCTACCATGGCCTGGATAGCAGTTAATGCCCAAATTGCCAATATTACGGGCTCCTTCCGACACACTAAATTGCCCGTTTCGGTGGAGAACTGCGAATACGATTTTGATATGAGTCGCTATCTGAACTCCACTTCGGAATAGTAAGTCTTCTTTTATATCGAAATGGTAATTTTATTTACTAAATACATTTCTCACCAGCGAGCCCCACCAAGGATCCTCTATATACCACATGTCCTTCCTTCTGTACGCCATGTTGGGAGCCCTGCTCACCATTACTCTTTCCAACTTGGCCACCTTGGTTTTCGGACGTCAGGATATCAAGGATGTGGATGAGAATCTACTGTCTCCCTTTGTTCAGCGCTATTTGCGAAAGAACAAGTACTATGAAACTGTGGAGCTCAAGAAAGTAAATGTTGCAAGGTTAAGCGAAAGTTCTGACTAGGCTTCATCATATGTTTGAAAGCTTTTCCTATGATCAACCACTGCGTTCCTAATGATATGTGTGAATTTGTTCATACATCAACTTACTAGTATATTCTCTAATCTGTTGATTGCCTGTTTATCATTGGTATATGTTGTTTCTTTTTGACTTTAAGTAAATCTTGTGAGGCTTGCATATTCGTTTGTTTAATTCGCTTGATAAATAAAAGTTTTTAAATTGTTAAAAATGCTTGATGTTTGTATTTATTTTTAAGGTGTGATAAAACTTAGACTTAATTTTTAAAATATTTTCTCGATTTGGTTTGTCTGCCAAGACAGTCAGTTGCAAAACATGAAAAGGACTCCAACTGAAAAGGATTCCTTGTCCAAGCAATGCAACTGGTAGCCTAAACAGATCTTGGTATCTGGGATTCGATAAAATATATAATTATTTTTTGCCAACCTTTCGCCGGGGAATCGGAATGTTGCGGACGTAGGGCGGATAAGTCATGGCTGGATGGCATAGAAACTGACTTTTTCTGTTGTTCAAGGATCGGCATAAACAGCTCTTGGAGACTTTCGTGAGGGGCTGAGTGTTACTGGAACGCCTGGAAAGGGAGGAAGTGCGTCCGGAGAGATCTGGCATGCTGTAGGAAGTGGATCGCCGGGGCAGAACAGGCGTATTCGTGTGCTTCGATGATGAGCGGGATGTCCTTTTGGACTCCTGATTCCGGGCCATGGATTCCTGGTCCGTGCAGGACTGGCACATGTGGTAGACCAGAGGAGCCTGCTGTTGACACAACTGATGCTGTGGTCCTCTAGGCTTGATTTCCTTGGCATCGCCACCGGAACATCGTTTTTTCGGAGAGAGGTCCACACTGGAGCTCCTGCAGCGACTTCTGGATGTAGCCCGCTCATTGTTCGTCTCCTTGCAGGTGCACTTCCGCTTCCGTTCCCTTTCCAACTTCCGCTCCTTCTCCGCATCCCGCTCCTCCTTGCGCCGCTGCCTGTTCGCCTTCGCCTGATTGAGTGCTCTGTAGTGCACCGTTTGGTTGTCGATGAGCATTTGGGTAACGAACTTGAATTGGTTCAGGTTCGTTTCACTCTGGGCGGTAATTTCTGGAGAGCACAGGAGAAATCAGGATATTATACTTCGAGGAATTTAATTACCTAGATTTCAGGATTACCTAGAAACCCTTTATGCAGCACTGATTTATCATAAAGAGTTTAAAGGGGTCGTTTAAAATAAAAAAAGTATATTTAAGTTTGTCTTACTGTTGGTAACATCGCGATGGATTTTGTTGAGCAGCGCCTCCTGGTTCTGCAGCTCCTTGGACAGGCGCTCCATCTTGGTCAAGGACTCCTTAAAACAGTTGGTCACCATTCGCTGCACGGCCTCCTGGACGGACTCCAAAACATTGTCGTGAATGATGCTGAAGAAGTCGGCGAAGGATTCCTGCAGATCGCGACTGGCATCGTTGCTGTTTTTGGAGGACATCACCTTATCCTTTTGACGATCCTCGCCAGCCTTTTCACGGGTATCCTTTTTACTCGAACAAATCACGGGTGTTAATCGGAAGCCCACGCTCCTGGAAGACGAATCCTTGTCACGTGATAAACTGGATTTCCGCTGACGCTTTGTAGTCTTCCTTGGGGAATCACTGGAGTTATGGATTTCCGATCGATTGCGCGACCTTTGACCTCCTGGCGACGTCCTTGAAAGACCACTGCTGCGCTGGAAACTCTCCCTGGCGGTGTAGCCCCTCCTTATAACATCATAGCCCGACTGCCTGCCCGATTTTGTAAAGCAGTAATTTGGAAACATGACTTTTTTGACGAATTTTTAAACTGTAGATCGATTATAAACTAATGGTTCATATTCCTATAATCAAATCTTCTGATTGGCATCGATGTGAGTTTTCTGTTGGTCCTTATAATAAGTTGAATTTTCCTTGGGTTTTTTAAACAATAATTTTGAAAGATAAAGCCAAAACGGGTTTGCAACTGTTTCTTCTATATGCGTAATATTAAAATTGGTCTCCCTCATGGAAACGTGTTCCTTATTAATCACCTTTGTTTTTGTTCAGCTTAGCACGCTTTCAATTAGCATTTCAAAAAGCATTAACAAATAAAAGTGAAAAACCAATAGAATTAGCACAAATGAACCTAAGTAAACAGTTTGTACCGTTTTTTATGACAAGCCCGCGCGATTGTTTGCTAATTTGCTAACAGCATTTCAATTAAAAGTTGATAAATAAATTGCAAAATCATAATTGCAAAATTTCGCAACTGTCCGCCGTCCTTCATAAGCTCCTTAATGGATTTTCCCCCCTCCCCTCGGGCCAAATGGAGCGAATGTCCCAGAGGAAAAGTGCCTCTGCAACAGGATCTGAGGAGAATTTATTTGCCAAGTGTCCCATTAAGTTTCCATAGTTTCCAACTGTGCAGCCAAGCGATTAAATACCAGGAAGTGGAGAATGTAAATTCATAAGGGCTGCATTTAACCAGCCTGAAAGCAAACACATAAACAGATTCCCACGAAGTTGGCATGGTAAATTTGCCATTTGCAGACAATAAAGAGTAAAAGATATAACCTCTGGCTGTTTGCTTGGCCCACAGAAACCAATATGTTTTCATTGTCTGCCCGGTTTGTCGCTCAATTTATCTGTCATGTTGACTTTCCATTCGGTGACGTCAGTTCTGGAGGCCACAAACAATACCACATCATCGCAACAATTAAAATGGGAGTGGGGGTCGAGGGCCCGGAAAGCGTCCTTGTGCCCATTGTTCAGTGGGGCGAACTGAAAATGGAAAGATTTTCCAGCGCGTGCCAAGGAAATGAATGAAAATGCGGGACGCTCTTGAAGACGGTCGCCTTTATTCTGCTTTTCTACACATAATTATGAAATAAATATTAGCTTAAACCAAATTGACTACAACATTATGCTCTATTAACTCTTAGGGTCTACTTATGCCTAATGGGTTTTGGTTTAAGATACTTGGGCATGTTTAAACACCATTACGAGTGGCTATTTACACGGATGAGCTGGAATTCAAATGGCCTTAGCAGCTAGTTAGGACTGGAAAGAAATGCAGTTTAAATTTCCGCTAAATATCCGCGAATGGCACGCAAATAAAATCAGTCTGTGAATAAGAATAAAACTATGGAGCTTCTAAAGTAAGCCTATAAATGGATTGAAACCTAGACATTCAGGAGGGTCACAAAAATGTACTGTTTTTGGAGCGATTGGTTGGAAAATCGGTTATATTCTTGATAGAAATCTCTAAGAAAACTTAGAGAGTTTTATCAACCCTAAAAAATTAACTAGATATAGAAATAATATTCTTGACAACTTTAATGTATATTAGTTATACTAGGAATTCGTTTTTGGAGATTGCATTGCCACCTCTTAGGATATTTATCATACTCTTAGTGATAATTAAAAGTCATACAAACATCCTGCTAGATCATGCATATCTTAACTACAGATTGCTATGGGGCAAGTATAAATACAAGGTTTGAAATTCGTAGCGTAGACTTGGCACACTTACGACTAGGGTACAACTCCATGCCTGGTACAACTATAGAACTTATTGTCTAAGCCTCTGAAGCAATTCACAGGAAGTCCCCTCGGTGTTTCCTCCGTTTAAAGGAACTCTGCGTCGCTGAAGGAAGTGGGACCATGGATCGAAAACAGGGATCTCTTGCGGGTGGTGTGGGCCAGCTATCATACCTCCGACATGGCTGGGACGGTTACCACCATGGTGGGTCTTTCGTTGATCACCACGTGGGCATTGGTCCTGTTGGCCGACCTCCGGGAGGTGGTCAACGAGGTGGTCAGGGTCCTCATCGAATCACAACTGTTTTGCAGCCGACGACCCACCGTGTTGCAGCGAGTTTGCCTTGAGTTGTTGCGATAGGATTTGCAGCAGCAAGTGAACCATTTGAAGGGGGGAAAGCGGCTAAAAAATATAATATAAATATATTTAAAATAAGTACATTAACTAATAACTAGTTCAAAATACGCATATTTATAATATTATCTTACCTCAGAGTTCGAAAGACCTGCGATGAGAAGAGGCAATAGATCAGGGGATTGGCCGCCGAGTTCAATGGGGCCAGACTTTGGACGAAGGAGGCCAGGGCTATGTTGGCCTGGGAGTGTGGAATCTGGTCGAAGACCTGCAGCAGATCAAATATGATGTACGGCGACCAGCAGATGATGAAAACAAAGACGATGGTCAGTGTCATCTTGACCGTTTTGACCTTGGCCCGCGGAATGATGCCCCTTGAACTGGCCCGCCTTGCAGGTGTGGCTCCGCGTTCTATAAGATACAATTAAGGAATTCCCATATTTTTCTAGAATTTTAATATAATGAATGAAGTGTTAAATTACCTGTCGGCAGAAATATAGAGCCATTGGCCCAAATCGTCTTAACAATGATGGCATAGCAGGCGGAGATGATCAGCGCGGGGCCCACAAATAGACAGACCGAAACCAGACACATATACCACCGCCAGGCTTCCGGGGAACCCAAATCGATCCAGCATTGTGGAGAGCCTTGAATGAGCTTCTCCTCGTATAAAAACAGCATGGGAATGGAAAAAAACGCAGCTAGTAGCCAGGCACCACCCACCAGTTGACGTCCTCGTTTCCCTAAAAATATATAATTTTCAAAGATTTAATTTATATTCTTAAACCTAAGATTCGATAAAAAAATATAATAAATAACCTATTCTAGTGCGAAATCATTCTGATACAACTTAAAATTCCTCTCGTACAGCATAGCCCAACTAAATTATAAAAATTCCGTACGTCTAGGCCAAAGAAACCGCAAACAGCGCTTTGGCTAACAACATTTGGCAATTAGAAAACTTTGCACTCGACGAGGACTTAACTTACACGACTTTGAGAAGTTCATGGGGTGCCTGATGGCGTCGTATCTGTCGATGCTCATGGCCACCAGGACGTAGGTGGACGAGTATGTGACGACGGCCTGCGAGAAGCGGATGACCTTGCAGGCCAGGTTGCCCGCCCGCCAGGCCACCGTGGAGCGCCAAACGATGTCGGTCAGCACGTTGAGCAGTCCCACACTCAGATCTAAAAGTAATGGACTGGGAATTACAGAATGGGAAGAGAAATGCCCGAATCCGCACAACGCACCTGCCAAGGCCAGCTGTTTGATGAAGAAGTTCATCCGGGACTTGCGATTCTTGTTGATGAACATCACAAAGAGCACTGCCGAGTTGCCCAGGACGATGGTGAAGAACAGGATCCACAGCATAATAAACTGTTGCGTCTGAAAGGAGGAGGAAGGAAACCCGATTGTGGTCACATTTCATTAAACACCTATCAAACTCATTGTCAGCAAAGTGTTAAGGTCGGAAATCACGCATAAAACTCAATTTAATGCCAACTCAAATGCAGGCTCACACTCGCACACCCGCCTGTTTATGGCTCTTTAAATAGCCATAAAAATGATAGAGCTATGAATTTTTGCTGGGCGCAGGGGGAGGGGTCACGGGGGCAGGATGTGTCAGCGGAAGTTTGCTTCTTCCAGTTCAGTACTAACAAGACTAGGACAACACGACAAGCTGCAAACACACACAAAGAAAGACCCGTGGACCCTCACCCACACGCAGACGTGATGGAAGGCAGACAGCCGCCGTTATTCCAGCAGGAAATTGCTGCTAAGATGGAGGACCTGCACTTTGAAAAATATTTATATTCGATTTTGTAAGCAGATTTTAAAATATAAAAAAATAAGCACTATTTAAATAATATAAAACGGCTCTTAAATATATTCTGTTGAAATGAAACCACTTATAAATGTGCCTAAAAGTATGCAGTAAAAATGAATCATCAAACGCTTTCCATAAATTTATGTTGTTGTATACTTTTCGGCACCTTTCTTGTGATTTTAAGATTGTTTTCAAAACTAAAGCGTTTTTGCATAACATTTTAACTCAGCACTTTAAAACAAAATGAAAACCCTGTAAAATAATTATACACTTTATTTAAAAATCTATTTATTTTTGCTTTATTACAAATAAACCTAGTTTCGTAGTGTACAGGTGACAGTGAATAGTTGTGCTATTTTCTTTTATTACCGAGAAAGTGAAATTATTTCCTATTTGCCCGCAGAATGCTTACGTAGCACAAAATCGCATATATGCTGATGTGGCTAATAAAGCCTCTGTCGCATCTTCAGTACATTTTCAGCAAATTAAATTTGCTTTTAGCGCCAGCGCCCAGGACTCATATCTATTGAAGGTAAGTTTGAATTATGGCCTCGGGGTCCTGCAGTCTGACGCCAACACCGATGTCGATGTGGACGCGCTTAAGGGCAAGCTGGGTAAACTTGTCCCGAAAAAAGCTGAAGTCTTGACAGGCTTCGTCCTTGGAACTGCGACTTGGAACTCAGACTGAAGACGCCCCACCTTATGCTACAACTTTTTGTCCGCCCATACTTGCAGTTTATTTTATTTCTGTTTTTCGGCCTAAGTGCGAGTTTTATATATAGAAATGAGTGTATATATAGATATGGGTGAGACAGCAGAGAGATGTATTTTGTTCCGGCGACTTTTTGGCGCTGCAAGGGATCCTTAGACGGTCTGCCAGTCCATCATGTTGCGCAAATTGGCGCATAAATCAACAAATGAGCAGCGTAAAACGGCTATTTTTACTCATTCTTTGCACATCCTGTCTGCCCCGTTTTTCATTATTCGCCGGTGTCGCGTTTTTATTATTAAATGCGGCCGACCTCATTTGTTAGCGGCAAACATTTACGCATTTCGCCCGACCCCCTGAACTTTGATTTCGATGTGCTACCAGAGAAGTGACTTGGCGAAAGTCCTTAAAGCCTTTATCGGATTGATGTCCCGAGGTGTTTGTGTTCGGCAGCTCAAGTGCAATTTTCCAGCATGACTTTCGAGAACGTATATTCGCGCTTGAAGTAAAGTTAAGGCAGTCGGAACTTTTCACGCTTTGCAAAACTTTTTCCCATTTGATGTTTGCTCAGCTCTTATTTTTATTAGACACCATTTCTGGGTGAAATTTTTCGCACGTTTCTGGTTTTATTTCTATTTTACTTACCAAGAACTCGTGGCAAATATTTGCCTTAACAGATTCATATATTCTTCCCTCAAAGGAAGTAGAATCTTCTTCATTTCCCATTTATATTTATAGAGTTAGGAGCCCAAGGACCTTCTACTCAACCTTAGAAGAGAATTGGATAAACTATTGATTGAAAAATCAAAAATTACCGTAAGGAAAACCGGAAAAAATTGTTAAAATAATCTCCACAGCATATTGACAGGCGCAAAATAAAATTCGAGTAATAAATGCCCGCACTCTTTTTACGCCAAATAACTTTTGTCAGATTTCTTTTGGACAGCTTAGGAATTTTATTATGTCCCATGCTGTGGGCGCTATAAAAACGTAATAAATGGCACGTTGTAAGCCTTTTTTAATGATCGACCATTTCTGTTTGCCCTTTTTTTTGGTTACTTTTCTAACATTTAACGTGTGTGAGCGTCTGTGCGGCTTGCCCTTTTTTGGCAAGTCATTATGCCTTTTTCAATTTGGCTTTGCACCTCGAGGAAATTGCTTTTTTTTGGCTGGCAGAACATTAAAAGTGCGAAATTTAATTTGAACCAAAGGAGAGAAACGAGTTGAACGCACAAGCCAAAGGGGAAGGATACACAGGACAAGAAAAGGGGATTTTGACCCGCCAGAGCAACCGTAAATCCTCATTAAAAGGCAATTCTTGCCGAGAAGCACCTGTTGCAGCTCTGGGAACTACGGCTACAGCCGTGGAGCAACTTTATCTGCCGCAAACTATTATGTCTGATTATTAAGTGGGACAGCCATAACAATAGAAGCCACTTGGCACTCGAGAGCCACGCGCTGCGAAATGATGGTATCCGGATCCGGATCCGCATCCGTTTTCCTTGGCCCCCAACTTAACCCCGCCCTAAGCGACTTTAAGTGCACTTTGCGCGGCTTTGGGGCTCGTGGCTTTAATCCCACTAAATCGCCCGTGCTGACAAATTTCAACCGCTGCCTGCGGATCGTAAAATGCAGCAACAAAGACAAATGGCTGGCCGCAAACAAAGGCAATGGGAAATTAATTTCATTTCGCAAGAAAGGAGCTTTCCCGCCCATCGTTGCAGTTGTAACAGCCAGCGGCAGCTGCGCTTATAAATCAGTACTTGTAGCCAAGTTCGCGGCAGTGCCACATATAGAATATATACTAAAGTATGTTTTTCGGGCACCATTTGAGTTAGAGAAGGTGGCTGAAATATACGCTTCGCTGTGTTTAAAGTTATCTCAAAGGAGCTTGATGCTCTATGTTCTAAAATATTTTAAGAAATCTCATGAAGTATTTCCTGTTCCTAAAAGCACACATCCTTTAAGATTTCAAAATTCTTTGATATAATTTATAATGCGACTAAAAGTATGCTATAAAATGGGTTACATCCAAAACTCGAGTGTTTTGTTTTTCTTTGCATACTTTTGGCTACCTTTATTAGCGATTTCACAACTCCGTTCAAATCTATGGCGCCTTCTTATGGGTTTGATTATCAAAATCCACTCAATATTGAAAAAGAAGACGCCAATAGTCCGACTTTTATAGGATACTTAAGAGTCCACCATACTTTGTCCATAAGCTTAATCAACTTTTATTTTCGTAGCTCATATTTAAAAAGCATCCGAGCTAAGGACGCGCAGCACATGGCACTCGGCCACCATTGTTGACTTGGCTGCCTGGTTGCTTCTTTGTTGGCTTGAGTTTTTATGTATGTAGTTTCATCTGTGTACTTTTGTGTGGCTTTGTGCTAGTCAGCTTGGAAATGTGTTTTGTTTGGCTGCTTGTGTGTTTTCGTTTCTTTCGCACTTTTCAGGGCATTCATTAATAGCGATTACATTGTGCTTGAGTGCTCTGCGGAGAACCGGAGAAGTTGCATAAAGTAAAATTAAATTTCGTAATACGTACACGCAGCGTGCTGAGCCGGCAAATGGTCAGATAATAAGCATTAGCAGAAACTTTCCTCGCCACCCAGGTCAACGAACCCTGGCCAGGAAAAACATATTGTCCTGCCACACTCAGCGATAAAAATGCGAATATATATATATACTAAATGTGTGCAGGACATATACATGTGGAGACGAGAAGGACACTCTTGAGCTGGTATTATTTGGGCATAAAAACATGCATTTGGGTCAAGCCGAGCACATCAATCATCGTTTTTATAGTGGTTCGAGCGGCTTTTCAGCCACAATGCCCGTTTATGAACTGTCCCATAACCAGGGCCACATAACCATGGCCAAGGGACGACTACTGCGCTTTAATTCGCCTAATGGCCAAACATTTTGTCATCAGCTGGCTTAAATCTCCCCCTCTTTGGCCCTGCATATTTGGCGTTGATGTTGACACAAATTGAAATTAATAAAAGCCCGGCATTACGGCCAAAAACTGAGAGCTGTGTGCGCGTGTATACACGCTGTTGACAAACTGTTGAGTGGAAATTCGGGTGCCTGGGCCTGGAAATATGAAAAATGGCCAAAGATTTGCCAACATAATTGTGGTCGGTTATGAGAACGTGGTGCAGGCAGAGCCAAAGAGCTAATAAAGACCAACTGACTGACATAATGGATGTTTAACTGGTTTCCAGAGTCTATCCGCCCCAACTATCTGAAGGGGCGGCAACTCGATTTAAGCCAACTGTATGTTTCTAGGCCTAATAAGAGATTAGTCGGATGAGTCTCGGCCATCGCCTTTCCCCCACTGACAACTGACCTACTAAACGAGTCGATAAATTTTTGGCAAGAAAAGAAAAGAAAGGAACCTAAGGCTAAACCTCAAATTGTTACGCTAGTGACTCGTAAATTTTCGGGTCAACAAAACACATTAATCAAATGAGTCGAACATAAATTAAGCTAGTTGGTCCAGAGATGGCCATAAAAGAAGAATATAGAAAGGTCACTTGACTGTTGTTGCAATGCAAATGTGTCCAAATGTATAAATAAATTAAAAGAAAAAGCATAAATATGAGTTGAAGTGGTATGATGTTTAGATAACCTTAGCAGAGGCCGAATTAGGCGTAGGCCAAGAATAGCAGGCATAGCTGGAAAAGTCAGCCTTGATGACCAGACAGTAGGAAAACAAAGGCTAGGCTGTGATGCACTGAGGGAAAATGTGGCATAAATAATAATCTATTATAAATGAATATAAAAATTGTATAAAAGGGTTAATAATCAGTAAAAGTTAAAAATATTCATCTTAGTAATGTAAATGCGCACCAACTAAGGTATAGGTTTAAATTGCACCTGAGATTACATTTCTTCCAGTGCCATATTGTTAACAGCAGGCAAGCAGACAAACAATAAATACAAGCACGCGCCTAGAACTATGCAAAACAAATTACACCCTGCCCCCGGGCGAGAAATATATAGGATGTGGAGAATCTGCTGCGGTTGGCGGAAGTTATGGCCAAAATGCCTGTGAATTGTGTGTGGGTGCTGTGTTTCGTGCCGGGCAATTTGCATAAACAACATAGGCATTTGTGCTACGTACCAAAAGTCAAGTCAGGCATAAATTTGAATATTTTGCCCGGCCATTTACCGCTTGAGTTGGGTTCCCTTGGGGCCGGCGATAATTAACACATAAGCATCAGACACATGTCCTGCCACCGTCCATCGCCCCCTCTTCAGGGCATCCCCGTATGTATCTTTGTCCGACTATCATGGCCATCGTCTGCCAAATGAGCTGAGGGACAGGGCATTAAGTAGCCATGCCAAATCGTTTTATTTGTGTGGTCAGCAGATAAGTTGACAGGCAACTGGGCGTCGAAAGTGAAGCCAGGTTTTAACTAGACACTGTCTGTCAGTCACTAAGTAAGCGGTTTGATATGCGCTCGCCGACAAGTTGATTTGGGTATTGTCATAGATTGCTCTTTGTCTGCCGGACTCACGGTGAAATATTACCATTTCGGGTTGGTTTATAGCCAATAGTCGGCTTAGTTGCAAGTCAAAAATATTGAGATATTTTTCTCTTTTATTGCAACCATCTTAGGCGCTTAAATTAGTTAGGTGCTTAAATGTACCTAAAAGTATGCTCCAAAAAGAGCATAGCCTTCATATATCTCGAAAATAAATTGTTCCATAATTTTAGACACAATTTATAAATTTCTATATTCTCCACATTTGTTTTTCCCAAAGAAAATTCCTCACCCAATTAAACGAAGACGTAAAAATTATGCAGAAACCATTTTTAAATTAGTGAAAACTTTCACAGTGCTCAAAAGTTTTTGGCTAACGGAGCAACTCACCTAATGTCCATAGACATCATTAGAAGCCTGTTGTCTAAGTTTGTAGGAACTTTGCCTGCGCAGCAGCAAACCGAAAAACTCTAAGCAAAATAGAAACTTTCAACTAGAAAGTTTGGGCCAACATTTGCTTAAAGTGAGCCAAAGGGAAGGGAGGATAAAGATAAACTCTGAATGTAAGTGTGTACTGCTGATGTATCGGCTTTAACTACAGCTTTGACTACTCCGAATGCCATTTTCGTTTTCATTTTCATTTTCATTGTGCCCCTTCCGCCGCAGGAATTCGACGAATTTAATTAACTTTCATTTGGCAAACGACAGCTGCACCTAGCGATTAACGAAGAGACAAGCTGCGAGTACTCCAGGAAGGGCCAGTCAGACCCATCGAAAGCTAAGTAAACTTTTTCTTAATTTAAAATTCCGCAAATGGCACTTGTCAAAGGACTTCGCCAGGACGAGAAAGGCGACGAGGAGGTGGGTCAGAAGGAGAAGGATGCCTGGCAGGCGGAAATGCAGCAGCTCCACAAGGAAGCAGATCGGACAAGTTGGCAAAGTCGGTCGACTGTCCGACGTGGCAATGGAAGGCTGGCAGGCAGTCAAGTGCTCCCAAGTCCGCAGTGTGGACTTTCTAGCAAGAACTAGTCGCCGGAGTTGTTATTTCTGATTTTGTTGCTTCTGCAGTTTACGGATTTGCCGGCTTTTGTTATTTTTCCGCTTTTTTTACACTGCCTGGTGAGTGTATATACATGGGTATTCCACATTCTGGAGCCTCACTTGGCGGCTGGATTTGATTCCATTTAAAGTAAGACCTGATTCCTCTGGCTTTTCCCCTTTCCACAAGGTGGAAAGTCGAGTAATTTTGTGTGTAAATGAAAAGTGTTGGCATGTTCTGTTATGCAAATTGCTGCGATTGTTCGCGTTAGGGGATTCGCACATAAAGTTGCTGAAAAAGGGTAGGGAGAAATGTAGGTCCACACCATACTCGCATAGCTTGTCTAACTTATTCGTTTGGGCAAACCACATACAATTTGGGTTATTTGTATAGCCATTAAATCTAATTTAAGTTCATAAACTGAAGCCACAAGGATTAACACGCTTTCACTGATGTGTCTAAAAGTATGCTAGAACTTATATACATTCCGATTTCACTGCACACTTTTAGATACCTTTCTGCACTTAGAGCCCTAATTCGTATTATTATTTCCCTTCATAATTGAATTGTGGTGTTGTATTGTAATTTTGGAGTATTTATTGCTGCAGCTCGATTGAAAATTGAATCCAAATTGGATACTAAATCGTAATTTACAAATACAATAAAAACTTGTGATTGAAAAAGTGCTTTACCATAAAATGTGAAATGCGAGTCTAATGCAACAGCAAACGTCCTGCTATGTGAGTGTGTGTGTGGGCTAGCATTATAAAGTGCTTTGTGTCAAAGGCAAAAATGCATGGCGTATACGTGATGTGCAAGCCAAATGCAAGCACGCACTTAATCATTTATGCACACACACACACATTGTCGGGTAATGCGCCAGTGTGTGTGCGTCACATTTGACACTGCTCACGTAGAAAACGGCAGCAGGACGCGACTCTTACACGCCTTGGCGGAGTCCTGCTTCCAAGTTTACTGGGGATCTACTTGAGAGGAAACTAAAAATACCATAAAAGCGAATTATGTGACAAATAAGGACAGCAAGTGCCCTTTAAAAGGTTTGATGCATCTCTGTTTACAGAGGCTATCTTTCCCATAAACGAACGAATACATGAATCTTGCGTTCGAAATACTGTTCTGCTCAATGTATTTATATAAATCCCTCTTTATGCTTGAATTTATAATATTAAAGAATTCAACCAATTACCAAATCTGCTACCTGGAAGTTCAGTTTTCATCCTGTTGGAATTACCTAAAAATGGAACAAGAAAATGGGTTAAAAATCTGACCCTCTTCTAGAAGTATAATTTTAATACATTTTATTAGAACATTTTGGGACAAACTCATAGAGGTATCCCAAATTTAAATAGGTATAAAAATACCCAAGTTATGACATTTAGAAGTGCAGTTTTTGGCTCTCATACGGAAGGTAATGGGAATTACTAAAAAATCGAACATGAAAATGGGTTAAAAATCTGACCCTCGCCTAGAAGAATAATGTTAATGTATTTAATTAGAGATTTTCTCTACAAACCCATAGAGGTATCCCACTTTTAAATCGGGATAAAATTACCAAAGTTATGAAATGTAGAAGTGCAGTTTTTGACTCTCATACGGAAGGTCATGGGAATTACTAAGAAATCGAACATGAAAATGGGTTAAAATTCTGACCCTCGCCTAGAACAAAAATGTAAATGTATTTTGTAAGAGAATTTCTCTACAAACTCATAGAGGTATCCCACATTTAAATAGGGATAAAATTATCCAAGTTATGAAATTTAGAAGTGCAGTTTTTGACTCTCATACGGAAGGTCATGGAAATTGCTAAAAAATCGAACATGAAAATGGGTTTAAAATCTGACCCTCGCCTAGAACAAAATCTTTAATGTTGTTCATCAGATAATTTTGCCACAAACTCATAGAGGTATCCCACATTTAAATAGGGATAAAATTACCCAAGTTATGAAATTTAGAAGTGCAGTTTTTGGCTCTCATACGGAAGGTCATGGGAATTACTAAAAAATCGAACATGAAAATGGGTTAAAATTCTGACCCTCGCCTAGAAGAATAATGTTAATGTATTTTATTAGAGAATTTCTCTACAAACTCATAGAGGTATCCCACATTTAAATAGGGATAAAATTATCCAAGTTATGAAATTTAGAAGTGCAGTTTTTGACTCTCATACGGAAGGTCATGGAAATTGCTAAAAAATCGAACATGAAAATGGGTTTAAAATCTGACCCTCGCCTAGAACAAAATCTTTAATGTTGTTCATCAGATAATTTTGCCACAAACTCATAGAGGTATCCCACATTTAAATAGGGATAAAATTACCAAAGTTATGAAATGTAGAAGTGCAGTTTTTGACTCTCATACGGAAGGTCATGGGAATTACTAAAAAATCCAACATGAAAATGGGTTAAAATTCTGACCCTCGCCTAGAAGAATAATGTTAATGTATTTTATTAGAGAATTTCTCTACAAACTCATAGAGGTATCCCACATTTAAATAGGGATAAAATTACCCAAGTTATGAAATTTAGAAGTGCAGTTTTTGACTCTCATACGGAAGGTCATGGAAATTGCTAAAAAATCGAACATGAAAATGGGTTAAAAATCTGCCCCTCGCCTAGAACCAAAACTTTAATGTAGTTCATCAGAGAATTTCTCTACAAACTCTTAGAGGTATCCCACATTTAAATATGGACAAAATTACCCAAGTTATGAAATTTAGAAGTGCAGTTTTTGGCTCTCATACGGAAGGTCATGGGAATTACTAAAAAATCGAACATGAAAATGGGTTAAAATTCTGCCCCTCGCCTAGAACCAAAACTTTAATGTAGTTCATCAGAGAATTTCTCTACAAACTCTTAGAGGTATCCCACATTTAAATATGGACAAAATTACCCAAGTTATAAAATTTAGAAGTGCAGTTTTTGGCTCTCATACGGAAGGTCATGGGAATTTCTAAAAAATCGAACATGAAAATGGGTTAAAATTCTGCCCCTCGAACCAAAACTTTAATGTAGTTCATCAGAGAATTTCTCTACAAACTCTTAGAGGTATCCCACATTTAAATATGGACAAAATTACCCAAGTTATGAAATTTAGAAGTGCAGTTTTTGGCTCTCATACGGAAGGTCATGGGAATTACTAAGAAATCGAACATGAAAATGGGTTAAAATTCTGACCCTCGCCTAGAAAAATAATTTTAATATAGCTTATGAGAGAATTGCGCCAAAAACTCATAAAGGCATCTCACTTTTGGATTGGTATAAAATTACTCAATTTATGAAATTTAAAAAGTACGGTTTAAACATAAAAAAGTCTAAAAACCTGACCCTCTTTGGAAAGAAACATTTGGATGTAGAATATTAGAGAATTCGACGACTAATGCACAGAGGTAGCCCTCGGAGCACTAAGATTTAAGTTATGGGATCTAGAAGTGCAATTTTAGGATATATTTCATGTTTCTCTTCTCACTTCTTGAGGTGTAACAATTTTTGTTCTTCTTTAATTTGGTTGATTTTCATTGCCTTGATCTGAATACATATAAAAAAAGCTTTCTTGATTTCTTTCCTCTGTGGAAAACAGGAAACCAAGGAGATGTAAACACAGCTCTTAATTATTACTGCAAATGGGTTATACACGATAAGGCAGAGGGAATATTATTATGAGTTGTAAACACACGGAAGCTGTTGCCGTCTCTCGACATCGGCGGTGCCCAACCTGTGAATGACAGAGCCAATCGAAAGGTGTTGGTTGTTCGTTGGGAAGGAGGATGTTTGTGCCAATTTCATCGAAATTGCGTAAATGACGTGGCCCATCGAGTGCACCTCACCCCCATCCCACCGCTCATTGCCCCCCCTACCCGGAAAACATCGTGTCTTGCCACTTTGAAGCTTTTTTGGCATGTACTTCCCGTCCTTTGATGTGGCGTTTCGGTCTCCCTCGCGATGGCGAAAGAAATTGTGTTCTTCTATAGGTGAGTCTACCTGCCGTCTGACATGCATGCAGCCCCACCCCCTCCCCAAGTGAATTTTAAGCAAATCCCCAAAGAAAATTCTTGGAATTATTTAAGTGAATTTCAACTGTAACTTGATTTTGTGAGGGGAACGTTTTCATGTTTTGTTTAGCCCAGATCAGGTAAACTTAGTGCGCTCCAAATAGCACCAGGGAGCTCAGGTCTTAGAGGTCTCTATATGTTGGATTTATAAAGATGTCTAGGCCTCAGCCAAACTTAAAAACAATAAAAACTACTATTGTGAAAAATGAGAGATAATGTGCAATAAAAAATGTTAAATTGTCTTGCAAATACTTAAAACTAAAATTGTAGAAAGTAAATATTTTATGACTTCTGAAAGAAAAATAAATCTTTGGTTGCTACACAATAAATATGCAGTAGTTATACAAATTCAACTTTAAAATTGGTGACTCAAAAACGTCCAATTAATTCTAAACCACTTTGCTTATTTTCAGAGCGATATAAAATAAATAAATATTTATTCTCTGCTTACAAGCACTCCTCTTAGCCATTTAATTTAATTTCATTTAAGCCACCACACAATTCATTGCATACTTTGGTGCGTTGTGAGAGGTTGACCTACTTGAACTTGCCAGGCCATGTAAATAGCTCAGTCTCAGCCGGGGGATGCGGGCTTGCCCCTCTCCACCTTCTACTTTCCGCTTTCTATTTGCTTCCCGCTTCCTGCTGACACTTTTCCGAGGCTGGGGCACTTTAAGTATTTACTGAGCATAATTTCGCTGTTGGTTTGTCGCCTTTTGCATTTTCTCATTAAGCGCACTTCGCATTTCGCGCACTTGCACAAAAGCAGCTGGCGACGGAGCTGAAGATGAATGTTCTCCGCTTCGGGGGATTTTCCCGCTTTCCACTTCCCAGGGAAAACCGTGCAGCTTAGTGTCGCAGCGAAACTCCAAACATTCTACTGCAATTATCTGGCCTGGGGGTCATCGGGGGCTCCCTTAGGCGCGGATTTCAGCGCTTTTCCGATTTGCATAATTCACACAATCGTATTTTTTTAGGGGTTTTTAAGTGCCGCCCTTGGTGGCATTTTTTTCGCGCGACCCAAGTGCAGTCGTGTGCTTCGAATACGTATTCCTTACTTTCCTTATTTTTTGGGTACCGCCCTGCATTGCTCATACGCAGTGTGTGCCACCGAGCAGCAGCAAAGCTGTAATTGACTTGGGCTATGCAAAATTTATTGTGTGCACTAGCTCTGGCTGCTTATGCATGCAAATTGTAATGATGCGAAAATGTAGTTGCGTTGGGTTTTCCACACAGCATTTACCCTGTGCTTTTCCCCGCTTTTCCCCTAGCTATGCCATTTGCCTTCAGAGATATGTTGCCGCTTTTTGTGAGCCATTTTCTATGTGTTGCGGGCTGTCAACGGAAGTGAGTGGCGTTTTGCTGCTTATGAAAATGAAATTAAATTTTTTGTCGAGTGTGCGGCAAGTGATATCCCCAGCAGACAGCCACGCCCCATTGTTCGGCGGCCCTTATCGCCGCAGCTTATTGTTGCACAAAATGTCGCTTGATGTCAGTCATTAAGTTCACTTCCGGAGGATGATTATAATGCTTGGGGTGCGGGGCACTGGGAAATGGAAAATGGGAAATATGGCACAAGGATATGTGAGCACTTATCTGCTGTGATAAATGCGGGTCTGCTATTGCGATTTGACTTTGTCCGGCTCTTTTGTATTATTGTTTTGGGTATACATTTGTTTTCCTACAAGTACAATTCCCCTGGCTAAATGGGAATACAGTTGAGATTCCATAACTCAAGATTTTATGAGATAATTAGGGGGAGTTAAGCTACCTGCTTTCAGAAACTGTCAAAGCTGGGCATTAAATTACTTGTAATGTTTAAAGTTTTTGTTGTAATTGCCTAAATTATATCTGAGTTGTTGATTGTCAAGCAATTTATTCAAGAAATTTTGGAAACCTTAAGGCAATTCCAAACAATTAGTGAAATATGTTAGATTTATGTGTAATAATATAAAATAAAAGAGCATTAATTACCATAATAATAACATAGATTTTGTAATCCCTTTTAAATTAGCCTAAAAGTATGCACCGAAAAATGAAATGTTTTTCTTGTAAATTATCAGCATACTTTTTTACACCTTTTATGAATCACCCCACTGAATTTTGTGTCGCCCCCGGTAACTCCTGGATTGATTTATGGAAGCTCCACTGTACCGATAATAAAGCATTTGGCAATCCAAAGCAGGAATGGCCCAGGGCTTTGTTTGCGCCTCGCTGATTGCAGAAATACATACTTGTAACTGGGACTCAAGGAAAACAAACAGCAGCTTGAAATCGATGCCAGTGGGGTGGGCGAATCACATACAGAGTCTGCGAATCAGATGAATCCCCCCAAAATTTTTGCCTTGCGCAGCGGGGAAAACAAATCAATTAGACGTTAAAAAGGAAGCACAAATAGAGGAGCGCAAAGCACCTAACCAGAACCCACATGTGGATAGGATAGGTTTTCCCCTCTGTTGTTTACTTCGATTCCGATTTCGAGGGCGAGGATGATGGCGATCTCCCATGACGACGCCCACTTAATGTTTATCAGTTGGAGGAACGCTATTAACGCCATGTTGATTTATTGCAATTTAATTTGGTTTCAATTTGGGCTGCCTCGGCAGCAAGTATTTTATTTCACAAATTATGTGCAGACACGACCGGGGCGTGGCTTTGGTTTTAGCCAGACTGGGGCGTTTTAGCCTCGTAGTCCTGCGGTTATTTATAGCGGTTAGCTCTCCCAAGAGGACGGACTCAAAGATTGATTATGGACAGTAAAAAGGTTTGCCAAGCGGCCATAAGAGGAAGTTTACATTTTTATTAGATTTTTTACGGCTCACGAAGGGCACGAGAAATTCTGTGTACTAAAAACTTCGAACCAGTTTTGAGTGCCTGTACCGAAGGAAGCGAAAGAAGCCTTTGGCCTTTTCTATTATTATTTCGAGGACTTTTCGTCCCCTTTGGCATATTTCCAGGAAATATAGAGCATAGCTCATATGTATTTGCCTTTCACTCCTCTACAAAGCACCGCTTAAGGCGAATCCTGGCCAGGGTTTATTGATTTGCTGTTTAATACTTGGCCATAAAAGTCAACGTCAACCCTTTCGTCCGAAGGGTGAGTAGGGTGTAAAAAGTTGACGGAGCAGAATCCCACGTTTAATTGTTGCGCCGAGTTCAAAGTTCGAGCGTGACAAATAAACCAACAATTAACTTGAGCACTCATTAAGTCAACTCCTCATCCATCCATTTGCTCAACCATCCCTGCTTCCACCCTTGGCTTTGTGCTGGAAAATATTTGTGAAATTAACACTTTCATTGTTTCGCATAAGTTTATAGCCTGACGAGCTGGCTCAGGTTCGGGCAGACTTTGCGAGTCGAGGAGCAGGCAAATTATAACAATTAGTTGGCTGGAGATGCTTATTGATTTTGCTGGTCAAGCGACACTTTGGGGAATTTGAACGGGCGTTTTGGAGGGAAAGTGTCAGCATTAAAAGAGGGTCCACTGAACCCCAGATTGAACCTGGGATGTGAACTATTGAAATTCGGTGTCGGTGAACGCCTGAAGAGCTGCCAGAAATCAGCGAAGCTGAAATGTCAACAAACCTGTCCTGCGGCCTCATTACGGTTGGTCTCAAGTGGCGGAAGCGCAATGACTTTCAATGCCAAGTGAAATACAATTCTCATATTTTATCGGAAGCAAGCAAAGGTCGTTCTTTGGATCACTTGGAGAAAATTGTATCTGTTTTATGTACTGAAAAACATTTCCTTTATGAAAATAAATCCATAAAGGACACTGCAACTACTTACTTTAGTGCATAAAAGTAAGCAATAAAACTAATGCGTTGCGTATAAGATATATTGGAGCATACTTTTCAGCACTTTTCAAGGATATTTCAAGTTTAAAGTAGATTTTGTCCACATTAATAATGTGGACATAGAGCAAGCGACTAAGGCGAAATACCTAGGCCTCACACTGGACAAACGCCTAACCTTCCGAGAACATATTGCCAGAGTCGTCAAAATGTGCAACCTAAAGCGGAACCAATTATTCTGGATGCTAAACAAGAAAAGCAAACTATCTCTAAGATGCAAGCGGCACATTTATCAACAAATCATCGCACCAACTTGGAGATATGGAATCCAAATTTGGGGAGTGGCGGCTGCGTCCCACCGAAAACGTTTCCAAACCGTCCAGAACAAAACATTAAGACAAATCACTGGCTGTGAGTGGTTCGTTAGCGGCCAAACGCTTCACAATGACCTAAACCTGAGTCTTGTTGAAGACCAAATATCGTTCTTCTCAAGCAGGTACAACGACCGTCTAACTGCCCACCGTAATCGTCTAGCCCGGAGATTACAGGGGGCTATCCCAATTCGCAGGCTCAAAAGAAGACATTTTGGGCTGCTCCTAAGAGACTAATATGAATATATTATTTACTTGAAACCAGTCGTAATTTGATCTACTCCTATATACCAAGTTGAAAACTAATTATAATTTATAATTAAGAGATTATTTACTTAAGAAAACATTTAGGTTAAAGGCTTTAATTAGATCTGTTCCTGGATTATATTAAATAAAGATGTTAATTAAAAAAAAAAAAAAAAAAAAAAAAAAAAAAGTAGATTTTTTCATTAGTAGGACAAAGTTCTACGAATTGAATTGGGTCTATTTTCATGTATTTCCGTATTAAAGCCTAATCCCTTAAACACGAATTCAGGAAGAAAAACACCCAAAGCCGATTAACCGCCTTCTTAATATTTCCTAGAAACCCGCTAGTAACCTGACTCCCTGCTCCATTTCCTCTGCTTTTTCTCACTGCAACTGTCACTGGTTATTCTTGGTGGCAACAAATCCTTATAAATCGCTATGACACATCCAACTAACAGGCGACGTGCCAGATAAAACTCGTGTCAAAAAGTATTTTATGGGCTGGGCCCAAGGATCCGCAGGGGGCGGGCGGGCAGTACTCATCAAGGACCTGCGGCCATCCTGCGGCGGATCCTGGGCGGCCTTAATAAAATTGATGTTGGAATGGAAGCCGGCCAGCATCCACAGTGGTCACTGGCGTTGGCCAATGGGCAAATAATGTTGTTAACTCATTTTTAGCCAAGTAAGCGCCGTTCGGTCCCCATGGTCACATTTGAGCATTTGAGGCCAACTCTCGTTGGCCACTCAAGCACTTGATGGCCTTGTGGGCGTTTTGTTTTGTCAACAGAGTGTAATTAAGCCCAGCCACGCGTGTCAGCCGCCTGGAATTATGCTTTAATTTGCATTAAAGCTTGGCAAAGTGTAATTACACCTCAACTTGGAGGAGCCAAAAAAAAACACATATGTTTGTATTTACTGCCTTGGAGGGCGGGGCAAATACTCAAAGCCCTGTTAACATCGTAAACATGCAGCTCGGCTGAGCCCCAGTCGTTGGGTAAATTTATTCCCGCAAGCCGCTTAGTGCTGTAATTTCCCCACTGTCCAACGCACCCGACGAAGGCAAATTAAATTGCTAAAAAAGCGGGAAAATGAGTTAATATCACACTTGCAGCTCGGCCCGGCTCAGCCAGCCAGTCAGTCAGTTAATGACGCCGCTTTGTGGCCACTAAGTGTTTAACCTTCCAGAATCAGAAACAGGTTCTGAACCCAGAAGCCAGACATCGCAGACAAGGACATGTGTCCCATATTTTACATGCGTCTCGCCGTTCTGCCGCTTGCACATGCTTAATTTTCCTTGGCAAATAAGCTTAAGACACATTTTTGCGCTAGATTAATGAGTTCTCGGAATCGACGCGTTCTCGTTTTGGCAGAATAATATTTGCCAAAGCAAGGGAAATTGCGGTGGGTGTAAAAATTTCGCTTAGGGCAAGCCTTTTATAAAAGAAGATTTCGAGTGATTAAAGCTTAAAGCTGAGATTATATAAACTCTTAAGCTAGGGAAATATAACCCCTGAATGGGCGACTAAAAGTATGCAATACAAATTAACCTTTAAAAAATTATTGATGCATACTTTTAGACACCTTTGTAAATTTATTAAACATCTTTAACATTTAACATTTAACACCGTAATCGTCTAGCCCGGAGATTACAGGGGGCTATCCCAATTCACAGGCTCAAAAGAAGACATTTTGGGCTGCTCCTAAGAGACTAATATGAATATATTATTTACTTGAAACTAGTCGTAATTTGATCTACTCCTATATACCAAGTTGAAAACTAATTATAATTTATAATTAAGAGATTATTTACTTAAGAAAACATTTAGGTTAAAGGCTTTAATTAGATCTGTTCCTGGATTATATTAAATAAAGATGTTAATTAAAAAAAAAAAAAAAAAAAAAAAAAAAAAAAAAAACATTTCTGTGCCCTCAAATTCAAGGTTTAAAGAGCCAAACTCCTATTAAAGCATTTTTGAAAAATTTTCGTTATACAAAGTTAGGTTTTATGTGCCCTCGAACTATAATTTTATTCAACAAAGTTTATGTGCACTCATTACTACACCCCCATCCTTCCTGTGAAGGCCAATTTGGCTACTATTATTATATTGGCAGCTGTTTGACTTTTATCAACATGCCAACAGGCCGTGTTTCTTTTTTCAAATATTTGCCCTGTCACCCTAGAAAATGGCAATTAATTTTGGCCTTTGATGGTCGCATTAGCCAGCTCACCAGGGTCACCATTGTTGTGGCTAAATTGTGTAATATTAATATATGCGTTATAACAAGCGACCACATGAGGTCCGGGCTAAAATTAGATGCGAAATCGGAACGTGGGTAGCTGGATCGCCTTGAAATGGCAAAAGCGAAAGCAAAAGTGAGAGGGTCTCATTAGAACATATGTAATTATGGAGTAATAAGCTGAGAGGCGATGTGTGAAGGCTAAGCCAAGGATGTGATATTTTCCTTGTCCACACACACTCACTCGCACGATTTTCCCTCAATGGCCAAACAAAATGTGCGGCTGCATAATATGCTATCGTTTTATTTCCTTTCCTCCGGCCAGCAAACAAACAAACATAAAATGTCGATTCTTTCAGGAAAAGTCCCTTCAAGTCGGGAGAAATTCGTTCGATTCCGTTTATGTGCGTCGTCTAATGCCCCCAGATCCGCTTTCTCGTTTATTGGACAGCAATGCGCAGTTGGCCATGGTCAATATAGTGTGACATTGGCCAACCTCCTGACCTCCCAGCCCAACCCATCCCATCCCTCAGTTTTCCTATCCCAATGCAGTTGTAATTGGCATATCTGTGCCAAGCGAACTTAATGCCCAACCCCTCAACTTTAAGGTGAGACATCAACAGGGTTGTCAAACGCAATTGTTAAGCTAAACATGATGTAACAGGGTTGCCAAACTCAGTTATTAACTTCAAGGTGAGGCATCAACAGGGTTGCCAAACGCAATTGTTAAGCTAAACATGATTTAACAGGGTTGCCTAGCTCAGTTGTTAACTTAAACATGATTTAATAGTGTTAACAGGGGATTCCGTGGGATTTGGCCAATGGAAAAAGCAATCACAATTGTGCCACGGATGACCGCTGGTCAGGCCAAATCCTCAACTAAGCCATTTGAATTGCAAATCATATGAGACCCCTTTTCGGGGTCCTGGGAACCTCGGCTCCCACATAGTTACATATACATACGGATTTAGGGAAAATATTGCCAGTTCAGCGACCTTTTTATGCCAGCATTTTGCCACCGCTTTCATCTCCCCTTTTTTTGTGACGCCTTCTGTGTGACAGATTACCGAAAGCAAGTTTCGGTTTGAAGTCTATCAGACCCATGTAAAATATTTTTTATTTATTTTTCATTTGCTGCCAGTTGTCAAAGGCTGTTAATAGGGGTGTGTAAAAAAACAGAGTCCGAAAATAAATATTATTTTACCAAAGAAATTCTATTAAGGTACGGATTGAGTGAATTGTATGTCATTTGGAAAAGGGTCTTTATAAGTAATTATTTTTGTTTTAAGTGATTTATTATACACTAGTTATATTATTTGCTTGTCCAGCGGGAAGTAAATTTATGGCATATGCGTATGAACTTTACAACCGAACCTTTTATTTATTCAAATAGAATGTGTTTTGCTATCAAGTTCAGCTGTGCAAATACTGCTGTGCGTCGGAGTACCAGAATATGAATATAATATTTTTTATTGCCAGATCCAACTATGCAAACAACAAATCAATAAGACTTAGCCGCCGCCATGAGGTTATTGTTACATTCGGCGAGGGAGATAAAAACCCTTGACGCCGCTCCTTGTCAACCGAGATGCCATATGGTGCGGCGGATCCCGAAGTCTCCGCCTTTCGGGGGTCCTGGAAAAGGGGACTCATTTAAATAAGCCCGAATTTATGGCACGCACATACGCACGCACTGTGCTTTTGAGTGATTGGCGCGTTTAAACTTGGCTGCCTGGAAATTGGCTCGGTCGAGGGCTACTTCCGTTCCAACAATGGTGTGATTTATGCGATGGGGTTCGCCATATACACCAGGCCAGGCAAATTTCATTACTTTCATGGCGCTCATTTTATGGCAGCGCAAGGCGAACGGAAGTTTAGTTTAATCGAAGTTGTTGTCACGATCTGCCGGGCCCTCTGATTGATTGCCCCTCATTGATAAAGACTGTTCCCGGCCCATCCCCCATTTGCATACTTAATGCCATCCATTCAACCCGGCATAAAAAAACTTCGCCTCTTCTTGGATTTTCTTAATTTCCAGCTGCCAAATGACATTTGGCGTTTTATTGTTCTTCTGCGCTGCGACTTGGCTGGTTTGTCAGCGCGAAACGAAGTTTGCTCAGTTCGTTGCTTTTCCATTGCCAAAAGGGAAAATTGTTGGAAATGGAAAATGGTAGTGTCAAGCAACAAGCAGCCTCGGCAGCTGCGACTTTGTGACCCTTTCCTCCCAGTTATCCTCTGTTTGATTTCGGTCAAGAGATACAAAAAATCTAGATGCAGCTGCTGGGCAAAAAATAGTTACTTTTCTTTCAAGGGTAAAATTATAATCAAGAAATGTTTCTTAAAATATTGTTTTTTAATATTCCATTTATTTAATATTGAATGAAAATTTTGTAAATATTTATAAATGAGAACATATAATTTTCAACAAATATTTTTCGCAGTGTCTCGATTAAAGTGGAAATCAAAGCATACACCTGCGCCTTCCAAACCCCACCAATAAAATGGACAAGTGGGCAATATTCTTTCTATTTTTCACACCCACCTCATAAAAATAAATCGAATTGCTATTGCTTATTCTCGGTATTATAGGAAGTAATATTGCTTAAAGTGTGAAAACACAAAGGTGTTTCTTAAATATTATTAGGTATTTATTACAACACAAAATCGTTTAAGTTATGAGCCAAGTAAAAACATTTAACAGCCTCCCAAAATTGTTTTTACAAATTCTAAAAATTAATATAATACTTTCCATAAAAATATCATTAGTATTCCCTTGCCATAGGAAACCCTCCCTGAGTAAATCATTTTTATTCGAATTTAAAGGGAAACCCCTAATATCTCTTCCCCCAAACGTGGCTTGAATTTCGATTCTTAAATCTCATTTTGCGGCATGAAAAATGTATTGCAATTTGCCATTTATTGTAGTACTGTTCAAATGTTAAAATTCAAAAATTTGCCGGCGCTACAGCTGGGTCTTCGGTTTCGAATAAATAAATTAGTTTGTGTGTGCTGGCGAATAGCATCTCACCCACCTCATAAAAGTAGAACGAATTTAAATTGTCTACTTCGCCGGGGTCGCCGCATGTGGAGTTGCCGTGGCCCGCTTCCAGTGCCAAGTCGAAGTCGTGACAAGGCGCCACTGTCGTCTGGACCTGGACCACTGTGGGTATCGTTGTTGGCGCCAGAATCACGTGTGATATCGCAGGTGTGATATATGTCAGATTAACTGCCGTCGTGTCGGGCATGGCCAGGCCCCCAGCCCCCTCCAGGCTGCCATTGAGCGCCCCCTCCGTGGTGCTGGAGAGGGGGGCCACAGAGCCCGAGGAGGAGGAGGTGGACCCCACCCCGGAGGACTCCAGCGCGTAGTAGAACGAGCTATCGTACAGCCTTAAGTGTAGCATGATTGCGCCTCAGTCGGGCATCGCCTGGAAATAAGTGGAAATTAACAGCAAGAATTAAAAGAGTGCTTAAAAGTACGCAAATATATCTTAAAATGTATGGCCTGATCCCACCCCGAGGACTTAAAAACCCATAAATCCGAAGGGAAAAGCTGCGTAATAAATGCTTTAAGTACTTTCGCCAGCGAAATGCAGAAATATTTGCCTCACTTAACATGGCTTTTGTGTGTAAACTTCGGCCCAACAGCAGGTGCGGGATTGTTGGCCTGTTATTAATATCGCGCATACGCCGGGGGTGACTTGGGGTAGGGTGAGGGCGTGAGTGTGTACATACGGCTGGTATGCTGATTCCTTAGAAATTAGTTATGGCTTGTAAGATAACACAGGGGAATGATACTGTGTGCAATTATCCCAACATTTATTGCCGCTTCCCTGTTGGATGGAGCACTTGGGGGCACTCCATTACAAAGAGGATATATCATTTGTAATGCAACTGGTACTGAGGTTCTTTTTTAATAAATTGAAAAATATTACAATAAATTTGATGTAAAAAAAGTCGATTATATAGAAGTGTTGCTAAACGATCGATAACACTATCGATAATATCGATGCTTTTTATGTTTTAGAAACATGCATAGCTTGGACCCAACATCGCTAATATCGATCTTTTTATGTTTCCTTAGTGTTCTGCATTTCTTTACTTTAATATTTACTTCTTAGAGAAATGTCTCATTTACAAATGAACTTAATTTCAATAGTATTACAATTTACTATTGATGTTCAATCAACACACTTCTAAACCCTTCCTACCTGAGTGACTTAACTGCGCTCAGTGGTCCGAAATAATTTGTGACACCAGGCTCGTGTCAAGTGAACCCCAAAACGTGTTCCTAATTGTATGGCAAAAGCTAGCATCTGACTTGACCCTCTGGAGAGGAATCCGAACAATTAGCAGCCAACAATGGACATTTAAAGCCCAAATGGCAGTGTCACGTTTGCCGGTGGCAAACAAAGGGACTCCTGAACTTTGTGGCCTCTCCTCTCGGAAATTTATGCATGCATATGTGCCTGCGTCTGGGACCTGGGATCCATCTGTCCATGTTCGTTGCTCCTTGGGTGGAACTTTAAATTGATTAGCCGCAACTTTGCGGGAGGCCCTCGAACGTCGAGCGCCGAACGACGTGCCCGAAAATCGCAAATAAATTCTCCTTTTAAATGGGAAAAACTTTTGCCCCTGGCAGCCAGGTATTTGGCCCACTAATGCGAGCACGCAACTATTTGGCCAATGATTTATATTAAAAACACCCGTCTGGGTCGCCACTCTACTCATCCGATCACCTGACACATTCAATTTGGTCGAGAGCAGCTGCTCAGCGGGATAGTTGCCATTTTCCAGGCTTGTGCAGGGGGCGGAAGATGAGCAGCGCCACATGTCGCCGTTTTGGCATTTTGTGAATTTACCATTAGCATCAGTGGGTGCTGTAACTTGCCAACCGATTCGATCTAATGTTTTGAGTTTTATACACAAAATGTTTTGCTATTTAAAGGCCAATAAAAATGTGTTTAAAATGAATTTTATGCTTGTAGCTGGGAGATATCTTATTCACTTTTTTATTATTAAATGTTTGCCATTTTATTTCATATTACTTTCTCTGAGATCGGAACAAGAAAATCCATATATATTAGAAAATTATATTACTCATGTGACCTTTTAAAAGAAAGGCGGCAGCTAAGCAACTTCCATGTGACTAGCAACAGCATAATCCGCTTAAATTTTTGATTTTCAACAGCCAAAATCTTCTTTAATAATATTTTTCCTAATCTTTTATCAATCAAAATTATGCAACTTGCTTCACAAAACCATTTAAAGCCGTAATCACTCTAAAAACCCGACGATGGCCAGTGCTAAATCCCATAAGCCCAGACTTTTATGTTTCATATTTACATATGTAAATGGCTCAAGGAGCTTTGAAGTATTTTCAGCTAGAGAATCAACCCATTTGACCTTTGCATAAGTTCTTCTTGGTATTTAAGTTTAAAGGCTGCTGTTAATGCGCATTTAATTTGCATGCAAAATAGCCAGAAAAGTGTCTAGTCGGTAGAACACCTCATTCTATGGTCCCAAATCTGAGTTCTTGGCTTTATATTTGCGTTGGCCTGGGCAAGAGGGGAAAACGGGGAAAGAGCTGACTTTGATTGACATATTTTGAGTAAGCTGTCGGTTGGGCCAACACTTTTTGGCGCTCGAATCGACTTAAAATACTGCCATTGGCATCTTTTGTCAGAAGTTGGCCCTAAAGCCGTCGAGCTGCATTCAATTTGATTGTGAAAGTCAGAGAAGCGTTCAAGAGGATTGCGATACAGCGACATCGAGTTGATCAACAATGAAGTGGAATTCAGAGAATTTGGTTCTGAGATAAGTGAGCAGTTTAAGGAGTCTCCTCTTACTTAAATGTTACTTTTCAAAGTAGAAACGTTTTAGGAATGCGAGAAAAGAAAAAATGTGGACTCAATAATTCAAAAAATCCTTTTTTAAGATGAGTAAGTCCACACTGAATTTCAGATTGAACCAAGTAGGCTCTTAAAAAAAGAAGGCGGTATTTCAGGGTCACATTATTTATTGCCCAAAAGCATTTGTCAAAGAAAAAATCGAGAAATTTTAGGAGAAAAACTTTCTAACTAGAAAATAAAGATGTCGCTGCCCCCTTGGAAGAAGGACCACCCCTGGATGTGGCTGAGCCAACTTAATCAAAATGGACCTGCCCTAACATTGCGTCATTACAAGCGCAAGCCCGCCTTCCGGCCAAAGGCCCCGGAACCCAAATCCTCCCCAAGTCTCCGGGAGGACCCGGGGAAGTCCAAGTTCGAGGCCACTCGCGGCAAGCTGATGCACCTGCTGCAGCGCTTCGATGAGGTGGACTCCATTATCGAGGGTTCCCGCCGCAGGATCAATCCCTTCCAGCCGGTGGCCTTGATAGAACTGGAGTACGCGGACATCGAGCGTCAGATGAAGAAGGGATTATACGGATGGTCGGAGTATGACTTCGAGAAGAGCGATGAGGTTTCCAATCTGGAGTAAGCCGTGGAGAACCAGAAGCAGGAGGACTAGCAGGGATCCGATGACTATAGAGGAGGAACCTCACATACACAATCAATCCTTCCTTTATCCTTCAATAAAACAATTAAAACAAAGCGTCAACAAATATGTGAATAATAACTATTTGGTAAACAGACTACCTTAAAAATACACAACATTAAAACAATTATAATTAAACATAACGAATATGTGAGATAGATATACATTTTTTTCTAAAAAACGCCATTATACAAAATACTAAAGCAAATATTTGCATAAATAACTATTAAAATGATGGCTCTTAAGAATACAAAAAATTAATTGAAAACTGCAAAAAATTGAATAAAGTATGGGGGTTTTATTTTCCTTATAAATACAATATGAATAAATAATATTCAAATGGTAGACCACAACAACACAAGGTAAATGTGTGCTTTCAACCAAGCGAAATATTTCTGTTCCTAATCTAAAATGACATGAATCTGAGAATAGCAAAGTAACTTAACTAATGATTTCAGGGAATTAGTTTTAAGCCTTTAACGTCGCAGCTCGAGTTGTGTATTCAGATTCGGATCTTTCAGCTGAGTGCTATCTGCGTCTGGCAAATCTCAGTTGCCAACTTGGCAAAGGACCGACTTTCTTTTGTCTTTTGTGCTGCGATGCACTTTGTTTTTCAGCGAACCCTGTGCAACGTTGCGTATGAGTCATAAAAGTCGAAAGCATCTGGCTTTTGTTCTTTTCGAGCCACTTGCAGCATATTTATGTTATGTTGTTGTGCAGTCGTGGACATTTGGGCATTATATAAGCCATTACGCTGTCTGCTCCGGAGTCACTTTCCTCTATGACAATTGCCGAGCATATATTGTCCCGGCTGGGGGGGAAATCAGGGAAAATCGGGGAAAACGGCGTCGTCATGCTGGCTCAAAATGAAAAATTGATTTCACAGCGAAAAATATGGCAGCGACAAAAGGCACAAACTTTATTAGGTCACTTCTTTGTCCTGCTGCTGGCCATCTTGGCCATTTTTTCCATTTTCCCGCCTTATGTTTATGGCTCGGACGTTGCAAGTCCCCGTATGCACTTGCAGTTCATGGCAATCAGCGTCATAACGAGCCAAGTTTAGTATTTCATTTCAATTTTATGGAGCGTGACGCGTGTCCAAAGGATAATTGCCACTGGGATTGAGTCGGGCAAAGAAATATATGCTGGATATTATTTTCATTATGCTTGCGCTGGGTTCTCATTCGATACCATGATTACTCCGGGAGCAGACTAATTGACAATTCGAAAACCATTGTCGGATGGCAACGTTCAGACGCCGAAAATCCACTTAAGACGCCCCTGTGTCTTAAGTAGCCACTAAATTCAAATCTAAATGACAGGCATAGTCGCACGTCGTGCTGGAAAACCGTCTGCGAGGCACAGGCAAATTCGAAATGGTAGCCAAAACTGGATATTAGGGCTCGACATATTTTCCACCCGTGTCTCGCCTCGTTTTGCTTTGTTTTCCCCAAATTGTAAATAGTCGGGGCGAGCAAATTGAAAAGTTGCAGCCAGCGAGGAAATGGGAAAGTGGCAACGGTGAGTGTGTGTCTACAACTCTGCGGCCCCTCGGAATGGTCCCCGTTGGCCAAAAATGCCGACTCGTCTTCTCGACGTGGCTGCCAGGCACTGTGGCCCAGGGGGCCAAAACTCTTGGTAAATATCAAATTAAATGGGTAAAGGGTTTACACTTTGTTCAAGAAGTTTTCTTAAGACATCATGGAGCAGTGATTACAATTTTAGGAGGTGAACATATCTTGTTTTTCAGATAATAAAGGTAAAGGGTTTTAAAATATATATATTGTGTCTTTAAAACTACTTAAAAGTACAATTATAATATGTATATATATATTCAGAAATCTACCCATGTTGGTTAATCCTTAAGTCTCATTTCATATCCTTACAACTATAAATGTTGATTTACAGTCCCAAAACATATATTCTGCTTGTAGATTATTAATTTTCTAGGCCTACAAGGTTCAACCATTTATTTATCTCTGAACTTGTCTTTTCTAATTAAATAAGAACAAATTTAATTTAATTTGTCCCCGTCTTTAAAGCCCGAAGAGCATTTGCCACAGTGCTCTGGCGGCATTGACTGGCATTTTATTTTATTATTGCACACAGCATGCTCGCTGGCTGCTTGTGTATTTATATTCAAATTTGTAGCACCTGTAAAACAGTTTGCGAAACAATGAAGACGCCGCCAGACTTTTGACTTTGGTGAGGGAATGTCAGCTGCTCCAGGCCTGCCCCATCAACCTTTTTTATATATTCTTATTTTAGCCAAAAGTTAGACAAATGTATGTAAATGGAGAATGTGTGGGGGGCGAAATTGCGTCAAAACATTTGCCACACGAGATTAAGTTGCCGAGGTCCATGATATGTTTAAAGTTTGACTTTCTCATCGGATAGCCGGCCCAGAGGGCAGACTTCGAAGGCGCGTGCTAAGCCAAGACTGCGGCAGAAGTCTAAAGCCATACCCGTGCGTTCGTTTGTTTTCGCCAGGCAATCAGACAAAAGAAAAGCCCAGGCCAAAGGCATTGCGTATACGCCGTGTTGCCTTGGCACCTGGCGTGGGCAGCTGAGCCATTGCCATTTTGGCTGCCTTCCACATTTAAGCAGAAGAGCCCCGGCATCGAGTTGCAAAACAATACCCATTTATTATGAGTGGGTACAATTTTTATAAATACTTTTAAGCTCGTCTATCTATCCATCCCATCTATCCGTCTGTCTGTCAAGTTTTCCGAATGTGCCAACACACCTAGCCATTTGATTGATATTTGGCAACAAAACCCGAGTGACAAGGCCCTGAAAATTGATATCTATTGCTTCTTTGTACCCTTTTCTGTTTTTCCTACTCTGTCCATCTCGAGAAGGTGTCATAAATCGGAGAAAATAATTAATTCGAATGTCTGGCGAAGGAATGCCCAGGTCTATTAAGTCAATTATAAATAAATTATGCCTTTGCCCCCGGAAAACTGCTGATACCTGGGCAAAAGTAATCGCCAAGTGGCTGGAGGGTGCTAATTAGCCGGGAAGGGGAAAAACGAAGGAGGAAACACCGAGTTCTGCTGGGAAATTATTATTATTTATGCGTACTCCAGGTACGCACTGCAAGTAATTGTTTTGCGGGGTGTAATAATAAATTTCCATTTAGTTCGGCCCCTCCAGGAGCTGCTAAAGGACCTCAAAGCATTCGGTATTCGCAAATATTCAACAGTTAAATCACTTAGCTGATGGGTTCTGCTAGTTGGCTAATGAAAACCAAATGCCACCAACGCTTAACCACAGCGCCCCGGGGCCTCTCCATCATCGGGCGTATATATATGGTCTGTATAGTAGACATCGGGAGTGGGCTATGTGTATAAATTATGCAGGGCACATACATCGCTAACTGCTGTGGGAGCAACGCGTTCTGTGCTTAGTAGAATTTTGAACTTGACTTAATTAGACGCAAATGCAGAAAATAGAAAACGCCGCAACCGCAACTCCCAGGCGAATTCGAAAACGATGGCAGAGATGCCGAGTCTATGCTGGAAATGAGCTAAGATGGCCAAATAATTGAGTACCAAATGGTGTTTATCAAATATTTTAAACAATTTTTACTGTCTATAAATTGGAAAATACGAGAGAGCCAAGTTGTGTTACAATTTAATTATAAAACATAACCAAAAAGATACATTTTCCAATCTATTTTTGTATAATCATAACTTATTTTATCACATTTATGTAATATTTATTTAAAAAAAATTGCTACCAAGTATTGTGGGTGGAGCACGCTTAAGAATATTTTTAAATTGATTACTAAAGTTCAACCCATACTTGGGAGTAAAAATAATCTTAAAATTTAAAACAGCGTTCTTATGCCCGAAGAAAAAATCCCATTTGGCAGATTATCCACGAGTAAAAAACAAATTCCAAAGCGGGAAAAAGGAAGTTCAAAATTCCAAACTGAGTTTTTACGACCGCAATAAGCTTATTTGGGCAGATTATCTACGGGTATAAAAATGCTTTTAAGACCTCCGCCCTCAAATAATTTGTATTGAAGGCGTCTTGGCAAATTCTATAACAAATTCAGCTGGCAGGAGAAAATGCAAATTCGAGTTTATAGTTTGCCCATCAAGTATCACGCCCAATCTGGTGATTCCCCAGAAAAAGGACCTTCCTGGTGGCGAAAAAAGGAGCCAACTAAGCAGCTCCACTGGAGATGAAGTCCTGTGAATGCTCTCGGAAAAGCGCGTGTCATGGTGTCCTGAGTTAGGAGCCCCAATGCCTATCGCCCCCAAAGGCCGTCGCTCGTTAATTAATCAAAATACTTACTGAGGCTGCTGTCAGCGGGTTTCCCCTCCAACGACCTCCTCTCTTTTGGCCTGGTCAACGAACCTTCGCCTTCGCATGGAAATCTGTCGCAATTAAAGTCACGCGCGTTTATTTAATTAAAACCCGAATAATGCACAAATGCTGCGGCCAGGAAGAGCCGAAAAGTCCAAAAGTCAAACATTCGGAGGCCATGGAAAGCAATTACGAGTGTGTATTCGCGGCACAAATAATAAAATAATAAAATACTACAACTTGCAGCCAAAACGTCTCGGTCGCAAATTGAAAATTTAATTTGGCCAAGGGAAATCAAAGTGGGCACGGGGCCAGATGAGCAAATAAGTCAGCGGCAGACAAGTCGGCGGGCGGGCCAGGTCTCCCTTTTGGCCAGAAAGCAGCGAGATTGACACCTACCACGTCGCTTTCAATCAGCCGCCACACGTGGGCCACCGGGCATTGCAGACACTCGGGCCCCCTGTAATTATCGGGGAGCGCCCCTGGGTGTGCGGCACAAAACACGCATTTTAATTTGACAGAACCAATGAACTTGGAAGTCAGAAGGCGCCAAAACTTAAAGACAACTCAGCGCGTCTTTTTTTTTGAGGGAAAGCACAGGGAAAAAATGCTTTGGCTGGGTCTAGAGCGGGATAAGAACCCTTCCCTCTGTGTTTTCCCTCAATGGGATTTTGTAAAATGGTGTTTCTTGGAAAACCCGAAAAACAATTAGGGTTGATTCTAAGAAGTAATATTCCAAGCTTAGCGAAAAACAGAAAAAATGAAACTTAGGAGGGCATCAGACATGTTTTTATCTCTCTTTAAGGTAAAGGAAAAGATTTCTTTATATTTTTTAAAAGTCTAGGGAATATTTAAATACGGGAAATTGTTTTTAAATTATGTGGAAACCCAAAATGGAATTAAAAGTATATGAAAAAGTATATAACTTTAATAGGTAAATAGGTAAATAATAATTTATTTTTTACGAGATAACTAATCTCAATTTTAATTGATTTTATTAATATTGTATAGAAACATTTTATTTCTATTTCGCTTCCCCCTTTCTCGCAGTGCACGTTTTGTTTTCGTTGGGGATTTCTGGAAATGCTGTCAATCACTGGTAGGCGGTGCGATGATTCGGCGGTTGTCGCTAGGCGTGGGGCAGGTCGCAGACATATCACAAATCGCTCGAGTGTAAAATAATTTGTCTCGATTCCCTTCTGCCTGAACAAAATCAATAAACGCCGCCCCCGCAATCGCCGCCAATCGCCCAGATTCGCAAAGACTCGGCCAGATGTGCTGCAAATGCCATTTTCGGCAATTCGGCAATCACCGGCGAAAGAAGTGAAGTCCTGGGCTGGGCTGGGCTGCTCTCATTAGAGCCAGCACCAGGCGGTGTTAGGTGAGTGGAGCCAGGAGCACCTCCTCATCCCCATCCCCGAGAGCCGCATAATTGCGACGACTTCTTGGTCTCGAAAATCCGGCGAATCGGCGCTTCTAATGCCTGGCACGTTCGCGGCGACGACTGCAAATGCTCACTACTTACTCCTTTCATGTGGGCTCGGGTCCTCGGTTCTGCCCCCATCACCTGGGATTCTGCATCGGAGGCCAGGTGTCTCACCTTTGATTGCAGCACTTTGTGCGCGCACACAATCAACCAGATGTAAATACAATTGGGCGACAAACGTGCATGACTTTTGCACTGTTTGTTCTAAGCACCTCTCCAAAAAGTTAAGTTCTAAGATGTGCACAAGATGTGGCTGGCTTTTAATTTTAAATGCAAGGAGTTTATAAAACTTATTATAGAAAATATACCTACATTTTGGGCTGTTACCTTGATAAGAAAAATATGGAATAACATTTTAAGGTCAATAAAATTAGAACGAATAGTTAGATTGAATATCAACGCATAAGTAGGCTTACATATTTTAAAACATTTTTTAAAATACGTTCCTAAAAATATTTAACATATTATGGGAAACAAAACAAATAAATTAATATTACCATCACCTATATTTTTATATTTTCAAGTCTAAGCTCTTCAAGATTTTCCCTGTGTAGCTCAACAACTTTGCTAAACTAATAAACTCATCAAAGTTCATCTGTCATGAGCACATAAACATAAAATGTGTTTCGCATTTGACGCCGAAATCGTCACCCAAATGGATCACGTAATGCAGGACTATTTATGGATCAATATTTGGATATCCCGAAGAGGACAATCCAGAGAGTAAAAAGACCATAAAGCAAAATGAGCCAAGCAGGCGTATAAACTACATTTCCGGATGTGGAATATATGTTTATAAAGTGGGGGAGTATTGAAGAAAGTTTTGTTTGTAAGTAAATACTGCGAATTTATGTATAACTAAGAGACAACTTTGAGTGAAGTTTGAATCTCTCTTCCTGCGAATCCTGGAATCCTAGTATGCTAGTATGCTGGGATCCTTCCACTCATAATTCATAAGTCACTCCGTTGTCAATCTTTTCCATCGATTAGCGCCGTCGGATTGAAGCTAATGCATTCAGTCAGCTGCACAAGCTCTTCAAGGGTCTTCACCCCTTGGCAGCTCATCGCATTTTCCGAGGGAAAACTTTTTGCATTTAAATAAGTTGCAGAAAAGTTTACTATTTCAATTTTGTCACACAGAGAGAGTATCAGAAATATTGAAACTCTGTTCGTGTGAACAACACCATAAATTATATGTGGATGTTCCGCCAGAGTTTCAATGGAGAATTCGAACAAATTTCGATTTGCGCCGAGCTGGCAGGAACCATTTATGTATGACATTCAATCTGCAAATTAATTTTTGCAAAAATTACCACGAAAACACATGGCTGCTGGCGCTTTATCTATTGTTTGCTATTTTTGGCACGTTGCGTGGGGTGGATTTCAATTTTTGTTGCGTACACCCACGCACCGCAAAGCGAAAACAAAGTGCGAGTAACATCATCTTTTGGCCAGCTGTTGCTATTGTTTTTGGGCCATTTTGGTGTCATTTTTTGTTATTGCCAGTGGGCCAGAGGGAACCTGCTGCCAGAACTCAACCTATTTACATGTGTCCGCCTTATCGCGCATCAGCCCCCTTTCGTATATTTTTTTGCCCCTCCCAGTGAAAGCCTAATTAGACAGCTGGTGGCACCGATAAGAGGGCTTGGATAAACTCGGCCATGGCCTATCCGAGATTTATGTGACATTTTGGCCGGGACATGAGGTCCTGGCTCCTGCGGGCCGCGTGAGAACGAGAGCTGAACTTGAAAAATGTCCCCGGCTTTAGATAATGAATATGTCTGCAGTTAATTCTCTGTCTGGCTATCTTGGGGCTTGTAAGTTTTATTGAGTTCTCATGTCAACACTCAAGCATTTAATGGGTATTTAATAGGTATTATTAAGGGTCATTAATTACTAAAAAAAACTGACCTTTTCCAAAGAAAAATGGTAGAAGAAATACACTCCACTTAAGAAGTATATTATAGCAAAACCTCTACTAATGGAACCTTAAGCACCAGAGTGCTAGTTATCCTTAGATTTTAGTACAAATTAGTAAGAAAATGTTAGCATAACTGTTATTATATGTGAATTTGAATTTACATTTTAATAATGATAAAGTATCTACATATCCACAATGCATCTGAAACTGCCCCACGAAGGATTTAACCCATGGCCCTTTAATTCCGACAAAAAGATATAATATATATAGTAAGTAAGCCCGCGGCGGCTCGAAAAGACATCGAGATAATAAATGGCGAGGCAGTAACAGTTAAAAATTATTGAGGTGTCGGGCGCAGCGATTTACGCATAATTGCATGGCCAATAAAACGTATGAAATCGGCGTTAAAATGTCAGCCGCGATTATTGGCCCCCAGCCACTCGGATAATTAAGCCCGCTGAGTGCTTGAATTAAAAGTAAATTGTTATGTTAAAGCCTTTTCAGCTGACGTCGAGGGGCGGGGCGCCGACACATCATTAAAAATGTGGCTAGCACAGCAAAAAGGTGGGCGAAACGGGGCGCAGGTCCTGCGGCAGACAGCTCAGACAGTCGTCCTTGCAGGCATACGTACTGAAGGACCGTGGGACTGACAGACAGACTGGCAGTCAGCACATTATAGGTAATCACAATATTTATGTGCGTTTAACGAGACACTCGGCAGGCGAGTTGTGTTGAAACAAATCATTGACAGCTGGCACAGCAGCCACACACTTGCGGCGGTCTTCATTGTATTTTTGGAACTTTTTCGCCCTGCCCCTCCGTGTTTTAAGACACTTGCTTTTTGTCCTTTTATTGCTGAGGAATTTTCCGCAATAAATCAAAGCTTTTTTTCTGTTTTTTCCCCGCTTCAATTGAAATCTCCCTAGAGTCATGGCGTAGGCACAGTAAGTTGACAAATAATGGCAGCCGTAACAAATTGAATGTGAATTGTGCAAATTATTTTCTGGAATATTTTATTAAATTCGGATTAGGGCCTAAATATGTTTTTGATTGCCATGTAGGTATTGAATAACAAGAACAGAAATTCTGCCGCAATTTGTATTTAAAGGCTGGCTCTTGTGGCAAAGCAATTAGCAATTAACATCCTATAGATATATTTTTTGTTCGGTTTTTTTTGTGAGCATGCTGCCCTTTTTATGCTGAACTTACCCAAATAAAAACCTCTAGATACATTTAAAAGAATGGTAATCATTCCCCCTAACGAACTTCGGTGCTAGGCCCTGGCATTGTGACCCAATTTCCCAAACGATTTAACTTGAATAAATAAATTAGCTACATTTATTTGCATTCGGGCGAGCAGAACAGCGAAACAGAATGTAAAAGATTCAATTAGGCACATTAGAGTGGCAACAAATCAGTGGCACATTCAGCTGGAGATGATAAACTTTGGGCTGAAGTTTCCGGCAGGCAGTGCAGCATACGCAAGGAAAATTCGTGGGCGGAATGGGCAAATGAAAATGGAAAAGTCGGGAAAAAGTGATAGACAGCCTGTCGGCATATCTCAGCTGCAATCATCAATATGTGTGCGCGAGTTTTGCCAAGAAACGTGGGCGTATAATACAACTTCCTGTTTTGGCGACCCATTCCATGTCGGAGTTCCTCCCTCTTTTATCTCGAACCAGCGGCATGTAAAATTTGTGGAGTGCAAAGTAACCCCGAAAAGTCAACAAATCAATGGCGAAGTTTCAATTTTTTCCGGCTCCTCTTTTATGTCTGCGATACACGTAAAGTTGCGATTAGTCTGGAGTTCAATGGTAAATGGATGCAAATAAATTGGGGGATTTCCCTACTCGATAAGAACGTGACGAATGGCAAATCTGGGGTCTCTTTTTAAGGCCTACAGCTCGGTAGGTGTCTAGATATTCGACAAAAACTTATGTGGAAACCTTTGGCTTTAATTGCTCTTCAGGTTTTCAGGATGTGTTTTTGAAGCTCCTATAACTGGGCCAAAAAATGTATTATTCTTTTTTTATTGGTAATAAAAAGCCACCCTTCGCTTGTTGATTTATGAAGTATGCACAAGCAGCTGCTAAAGTACAAATATAAAACCGAGAATATCATAATCAATGCATCAAAAATGTCAGTGGCTCGGAATTGAAACAAACCAAAGCTACAAATGCGATTTGCAATTTTACACGCACGTATCTCTGTGCAAATATGTATCTTGGGGATGGCAGGGATGAGGAGGGCCGGGTTGGGATGAGGTTGGCTGTTGGTTGATGGGTGTTGAGTGTTGAGTTTGAGGATTGGACTGGGCAAATAGCGCTCATACGTGATATGGCTGGCACTTCCATTGCATACATCCGAGCTGGCTGTCCTGAGCTGGGATCTTCCTTCTCCCGCTTTTGCCTAATGTTTTTGACGTGAATGGGTTGGGATGCAAGTGAATATGGTCGTTTGGGAGCTGAAAGGGATTTCTGGTTCAATTCACACAGCGTCTTGCAAGGAGTTGCCCAAGACAGGAGAGTTTCCAGCTTTATCTACCGCAAGTTTACACAGCAAAACTGTTTTTAATGTTTTTCAAGAGTTTTGAAAGAGTTTTTAAATAGTTTCATAGTTGTTAAAATAATAAATACATTTTATTTACTACATTAAAAGCTGTATCTAAGGAGTTTGAACACATAAAAATATTTCTAAAGTATGAAAAAGGAATTTCAAGACTGGTAAAGGTAATGATATATTAAGATTTTATTAACATAAATATTTCACACTTAAAATATCCAATTTTATTTACTATAGTCTATGTTTTCTTTGGATCTAATCTAGTAATTTCCGAGATATTCATATTTTTTATGTCAAAAGAAAAAATCAAAGTTCTCCTCCACATGCAGTGTTATTTATGCGCATTTTCCGGGCCTATTAAGGGCACACAAGGACATGATTAGTCCGGGTCCTGGGTCCGGAGTCCAAACTTATAAGCTCGTAAAATTGTGTAAAAGGAGACCCCGCATATGCCGCCCGGATTGCATGTCAACGCTGGCCACGGCCAAGTCAACAACTTCATAAATATGTCGAGCATGTGTAGCTCGGATGACTGACCCCATCCCCCTTCCCCAACCTCGATTCCCGGGCAGAAAACTTGAGACCCTCTGGCAGAGATTTGTGCCACATCATCGCTCCTAGCTGACCATTTTTACGCTTCCGTCTAACAACAAAATGGCATTAAACGCAGATCAATCACAATCAACACCGCTGACCCACAAATATATCCTGTATATCCCACATCCCACATCCAACGTATCCCCGCAAAGATACATGACTTGTGGTTGTGGGCGGAGGAGGAGATTGATTTCGAGTCGTGAATCAGGAATCGGGAATGGAGTTGTCCTCGCCGACTGACTGCTCATAGCTGGCTTTGTGGCCGTAGTTTCCCCTCCTTTTTTCCCTCCAAAGTTTTCCATTTTCTATAGAATATATATGCCCTTTGTGCCTCGCTATTTTGGCAACTTCCGCACTTGCTGGGAAAAACAAAACTTAAGGGCCCTTGTTCAACTTTATCCTGCCTCAATTTCGCTGTTAATTGGCAAACACCATTGAAGCCGCGTTTCAGAGCCAAGTGGCCATAGTGGTTTTTCCGCTTCTTGTTGGCTAGTGTAACCGCCACTTGGGAAACAAATTGTCAAACTATACATTTGCCGAGGTAAACTTAATTTGCTGCCAAGTTGAAGAGACTTCGCCTCGGCTTATTCATGCACATCGGTCTGGCTTACAGTTGGTAACTGGCAGCTGTAGCTGCGGTCTATTCAGGTTGAAGTACATTTATTTGCACAGCTTGCGGACATGCTCGGTAATTTAAATGGGGCAAAATGTAGCCGACTAAATTGCTTACCCATTTCAAGAAGTAATTATTATCCGAAAATAATTAAAAGATTGTTTTATCTCGCCACTCCTTGCCGTTTCCCCTTTGTAATTACATTTCTGGAAGTTTTTCTGCTTCAGCTGCGTTAGTTTCTTGACATTTTCTATATTTTATTTAACTGCAACCTTCAACCCTCTTCTTTCCAGTAGCATATTTTAATCAATTTAATAAACTCTTTACTTATTCAAAACTAGGACAAATAAGTTCAGCAGAGTGTAGCTGGGGTTGAGTGTAAACATCAAAATGAAAGACTCCTTCAAGTACTTTAAGTAATTTTCCTTTGAAATTCCTAAAATTCTTTGAGAAAAACTGCCAAGACAAAAACAGCAGATAGGTTGACTTTTGACGTTTATACTTTATATACTTTATGCAAGAAGCAGTAGAAAAATAAATAAATATTATGTATTATTTATTATGTAATGTTTATTATGAATGTTTTTTGTTTCCTTGTCGATTTGCAGAATTTAGTTAGGCAACTTGAGCTACATATTAAAATCCGGTTTAATAATCCATTTTTCTCATTAAAACAAGTATATAAAATAATTTCATGTCAGCTTTGGCTCCAAATGGAATTCCATCAACTCGTTTAATAAAATTTCATGTGAAAACAAAATTGTTTCCCAAGTGGGCTAAGCCTTTTTGTGCAAGTAATATACACATTTAATTCACTTAAAAAACTTATTAGAGTACTAACTAAAATTCATTTTGACCCCTGCATCCCAATGAAATTGATAGTAAATCCCACTGACATATTTTTCACTTAACGAAATTCCTTAATTCGTTCAAATAATAAATATTTCAGCAGCACAATCAAGTCAAATGAAGTGTTAATTGCGCTGACAGGGTGGCTATTAAATCCTAATGAAATTCCGACCACTCTTTCGACCAATTAGCCATCGATTTGCTTGCATTTTGCTGAATAAAGTGCACGAATCATGCGAAAAGCCCATTGCAATCCTGGTGTAACCTGCATAATTGAGTCGCCGTCGCCGTTGCCGTCGCCAAATCCAGGCGAACAAATTAATTGGCGAGCTTAGCATGATTTCGCATTCAAATGCCGAGATTAATCACTGTCAACTAAAGGCGAACGAATGTCTGTAGTAAGTCGGAATTGAAATTGAATAGATACAGATACTTAGGCGCTAAGAGGGAGCCATGGAGTCCAAGGCATGGCGCTTAGTAATTGTAATTGCGCAATCGCGGCGCGATACTCACTCAATTCACTTGCCGTGGCTTGAATTGCAATTGCAATTCCAATTGAATATTGTCCACTCGAGATGGAAATTGAAATTACACTTTGGGTTCGAATTCAGATTCAAATGGGAACTGAGCTTGGTGTTGAAAAATGTGTTGGACAAGCGCCGCTGTCAATAGGCCAGCGATTTCACTGCGCTTTTCGTTTGGCCAGGTTATCTTGTCTTACAAGTTTATCACAAAGATGCACAAGCAATGCTTGGGTTTTTATGGAAAATTAATTGTTAATTACATTTCTTAGTTTTTAATTTTGTATTATTTATTTAATAAATAGTAATACATTGTTCACTGAAATCCCTTTTTGTTGACACTTTTCACGCACTTGACAACGAGATTTTGGGGCCACGCAGCGCTGAGAAATTCCGCGTCTGGTTCAAACAAAATTTCGCATTGAACTGAATTTCTGTGTGGCATCGTCGTGCGGATTTTCCTGTTTGGGCTGCTGCTGCTGCTGATGTTGCTGCTGCTGCTGCTGCTGCTGCCGCCGGTGGTGTTGCTGGTGGGCCGACAACGGCAACACGAAGGCACACGACAAGTGACCTGCCTGATTTCACCCCACATTTAAGTTAGCCGGCTAAAGAAGCCGACAACGGAGCAAATCGCAACAGCTGTTCTTTGTTTATGTTGCCGAACTCGTTTCTGGTCGGCGCCACCAGCAACATGCAGCACGTACTGCTGGACATGTTGCTGCTGCACTTGAGCAAACCGCACGGATGTACGCAGGCAGAGTGGCTCGAGTGTTGAGTTAATATTTATGGCCAGTTGACCAATTAATTATTGTTCTCTAGCCAGATTCAAGGGGCTAATACAGTGTAGGTTAGAGGGTGTAGCAGCAACATGTTGCTGCCGGCTTGTTGTTGAGCAACATCAGGCGGGCCACGAGCTTTCTTATCATTTCTTTATAACTTCTACCAAAGCTAAGGTAATTAAAAAATTTAAAAGATGGATTATTTCTTAAATGCTCAAAGATATTTTAAACACAAAATACTTAAATTATATTTTTAAAACCTCAAGGAACATGATAAAAAGCCCACCTCATAGGGAGCCCTCACTGCTCTTCCCCTTAAATTGCACCGCCTTGTTTATTACTTTAATTGACCAAACTGAAGGGAGGCAAAAAACAGTTCTGCTGACCCAAATACCAAGAAATTGTATTTTCATTTCATTTTCAGTTTTTCAGTTTTCAGTTTTTCTGTGATGAGCAAAAAACAATTCTCAAAAAAACAACACGTAGCTCACTGATCCTCAGTGCGTATAAATAATGGACAACATAAAGAAATGCTCCGTTCTGGATTCGTGACAAAAAGCCATCAGAATTCTGAAAACAATCATCAGCAATCAAAGTCGAGTCGAGTGGTAATTTTTTATTGAAAAGCCGAAAGCAAAACAAAACAGAGCGACGGCAGCTGCATTGATGAGAAGGCAAGTGGGAGCCTCGATTCGAATCGTATCGAATCGCGAAATTTGTTGGAAACTTTGGCAGCATCGCATAAATAAGCAAATTTATTTGTATCATATCTGTAGCGGCAATTTATTTCGTTGTAGCATTTATTTATTGTGAACATTTTGTCATAAAGCACACGGCCCAGAAAGACTGAGAACGGATGGAAATTCTCGCTCGTCATGTTCGTCTGTCAGCGCAGATACTTTAAAATAAATAAACAGCGATAAATAGCTCTTAAATTAAGCAAATAAATAGGCGTAAAATTATTTACTCGCCGGGCGTAGTAATATATGTGTTTTTCATTATAAATAAATACGTACGATAAAGAGAGAACACATGAATGATTCTTGAATGCTCTTAAAAGGAAAATAATAATTATACTTACATAAATCAGAGGACTCTCTTATAATGGGATTTCTTGGATAAATTCCTTTTTAACAAATTTATTAAAGCTGTACATTAGAGGTCATCGTTTTCATAGAATGCCATCAAATAAGGTGTTTTGATTTTTTGTTACTAATTTTTCTTCCCTTTCACAGACATTTACCAAGGAAATTCGTGTGCGTACTCATTAGTTATTGTGCCAATTTGGTTTAAGGCATTAAATATCAACAAAGGCACCGACAAGTTCTGAGGAATCACGAAATTCCTCTGTCATTAGGCCAAAAATAGCAAACTAAGAGTGTGCAAGTGACGTATTTTGGGTGGGCAGTCGGAAAAGTGTCCGGAAAGTCTTCAAAATCCCGCCGACAGCCGACAAATTTATGCGTTTGTAGAATGCTGCAGCGCTCACTGGCCTTTTAATTGGCCCGGCCTGCAATTAAAAATAAAGAAATGACTGTAAAGCATTTCTTCTCTCGAGTGGCTCACCGAAGCCTTAAAATCTGCGGTCACAATTTGGATGATTTATTTGCGCCGCGGGGCAACTTTCTGGGGTGATAAATTTCTGGGAATCGCCTCCGCCTTAAGCTGGTCTAATGCCTCGGCCCAGCGGAATTTATTGTTCTGCAAAATGCTAATGACTAATATTAATTTGGAATGGCTCACGTTGTGGTGTACTAGCATTTTGTAGCTAATCTGGGGAAACACTCCATCGAACACAGAGCAGCCAATCAGGGGAGTTTCACTGGAACAACTAATAATGGCGATTATACCTTGTATTGCCATGACGCAACCCCAGCAACGCTGAAGGCTTAGTGGCAGCTTTTCTGCGAATTTGCCACAAATAAAGCCTGTCTGACCTTTATCGCTTCCTCGAATGTTGCAATATTTATGCGCAACACATGCGGGGAATGGCTCTTCCAAGGCTGCAATTCAAATGCAGGCCAGGATCTTAAATTACAGTCATCGTCAGCGTCGGCCCTTCATGGTTCATTTGTATTTATGACCAGGACATTAAGTGAGCTGCAGGGGAAATGAGGGGGGTGGTGTATGCCCACAGATATCATCTCTGGCCCAATAACACTCGCATGCAACAGATTGTCAACAAAATGATTTGGAAGAAAGGAGTGGCAGAACGTGGGGCATCCTGCAGTGGCCCGCAGCACACGCGTCGTATGCGCAATTTGCATAATGAGCATATGAGGAAAGCAGTCGTCTTGGGTTTTCCGCTCCAGGACGCAATCCCCACGGACAGATGACCCAATTTTCAAGGGTCCTTCGGCACTCCTATTGAGCCCCTTTTTTCGAGCATTCGCATTCGCAGCCCTTCGAGTCTTAAGTGTCTGTAACCTGAGGCTAAGCGGTCTATTTTCAGCAGTCTGTCCAGACATGGCCTTAAAGCTAGTTGCCTTCGCCTGCTTAAGGATTCGTCCTGCGCACTTACTCGCCTTGGCTACACAGAGCGCCGCCCGAGGCGGTCCAAAGGTAAATAATCGGATAAATATTTGTAATAATTTCTTGAGCGATGAACCACTTCTGAGAGCGCTTCCACGCCCACAATCGGATGCAGCTCATTAGCATTTGATTTGGCGTCGGGGCGAGCAAATATTTCCGGCAAGGCGGGCAACCATAGAACCTCCGCCCTGTGTCATTGCCATTTGCGGTTAGTTGAGCGGCAAAAGGTAAACAAATTTACGGAAAACTCCCTCAACACCTGCGGCCCAATAATGAAGAGGTGTTTGCAATTTAGGGTTCGAGGTGGGAAAATAAATTCCGTAGCAAGTCAGCTGCTGTCCGGGTGAGTAACCAATATAAATGCGAATCTATCATTCTGCGGGAATGCAAAAGTAAATCAAATGTGATGGAGCGATTTTTTAAAATCACCCATAATTTAGAGCGATTTGATTATTTTGACAAATGCCGAGAGCAGCAGAAGCTTATCAGAAAAAGATAAAATGTTTTATTTTATAAGGGAAATAGGTCTATCCAGCTGTGTTTCAAATATCTGAATTTTCCGCATATTTTCAAAAGTTTTTTTAAGAAGAAAAGTATATAAAAATGTAAATCAGTTCGGATCATAGCAAAACTTGAGATAAAAGTTATTATTATTTTTATAATTATAATAAAAACAATATTCAATATTCTTATAGGGAAATTTTTGTTCTAATTTGTAAATATCTAGCCACCAAAGTAGGCTCTTCCATTTACCTTCAACACTTCTCCATACAAACCCATTCATTTTAGCCAAGACACCGGAACAACACATATAAATGTAAAATATTTCGAGTACAGTTTATACATTATTGTGCATTTGCGTTCATTGGTAGCACACGAAGCCGCAGAAATCAAAGGCTAAATTAGCAAAAGACTCCTGTAAGTAAGGCCGAGCACTAGCCTTTCGATGAGAATGGTGCGCCCCAGCCGTCGCAAGGGAATCGAGGAGGTGTACGGATCCAAGATGGACACCCTGCATCCGGTGAAGTCGGTGGCCATATCCCATGCCGGTATGACCAAGACGACCGCCATGCGGGCGGGGCCAGGTGGCGGAGCTGGAGGAGTAGGTGGCACCATTAGCTCCCGGCAAGCCGATGCTCGCACGCAGCGCAGTTTTGTCACCGAAAACGATTACTACATTACCACGAACTTGCCCCTGACGGCGGCTAATTTGCGGAATGCCCCCAGTGCGATGCCGTCGCAGATGATTCCCGGTCACGCCCAGCCGTCGCCCTATAACGCCATGTCCTCGAGGCGAAACAATATGGCCAACAAGGCCAGTGCCCGCCAGCCGCCGATGAGCAAGATTCCGCATTTTGGCCCCGGCGAGGGCAAGGCCAACAATGGTGGCTACAACATGGCCAAATCGAAGGAGGGCTATCGCATGCAGCACCAAGGAAAGGGCAACACCCAGAGGGGCAACTATCCCATGGACGACAATGCCGAGTTCTCCGACAGGGAACTAATGGTGCCCCACCCGCAGCAGCAGCAGGCGAATCTGGGCAACATGCGGAGGCACAACCAGCACTCCCATGCCCACCAGTTGCAAGTGCAGCAGATGCAGGCCGGAGTGATGCAGCATCCGCCGCAGCACCAGCTCCACCAGCAGCAGATGTCCAATCACAGTCACATCAAGCAGCAGCATCAGCAGCCACAGCACCACCAGCATCCCCACCCACATGCACACCCTCATCCGCATCCACATCCCCATCAGAAGCACTCGCGTGGGCGACAGCCGATGCCGGCGAGCAAGGTGCACGTGAGTACCGCCGATGACGATGACGAGAAGGAGGACGATCCCGAGGAGTTCTTCGAGCTGATTCGCCAGACCGTCCAAACGGCCGTTGGAGTGAGTTCTGAACCCATACTAAGTATATAATAATGACTATAAAGACTGCATCCTTTAGAACACCATTTCGGATGCTCTGGGCAAGAACTTCCGGGATTTGAGCCACAAAATCGAAAGGTTTTCGGGCGAGCTTAAGCAGACCAACGAGAATCTGGACAAACTGCAAGAACAGGTCACCAGCAGTAGGTCACCACCTGGTATCCTAGCTACTAGTATTATATTATCATTTTCACTCCTCTCCCAGAGGTGATTTACTACGGCGAGGAGAACTCCCGGCACTTTCGCTACTTGTGCATGAAGTCCGAGTACGATAAGATGTTCTACCAGCACCAGTCGATGATGACGGGCAAGCCGCCAACCCCAGAGATGATGGATCTCTCGAAGGCGAACCTGGTGGCAGCTGCCTCGGCGAGCAAACATCTGGGGTACAAGCCGTCCCAGAGTCTAAAGCAGCAGGGTGGAAAGGGTCACAAGGGTCACAGCAAGGTGACCAATAACCAAAGGAAGGTGGTGAACGAAGCTGCCAAGAATTCGGTGGCCTATCACAGTGTCTCCAAGGCTCAGCAGCAGGGCGCGGCAGTCCGAAAGTCCTCCTCGGATCACAGTTTGGTGGGCAAATCCTCCGAGATGGGCGTTCTCGAGGTAATCGATCACATCCAGCGCTACTGCAATCAGGTGCAGATGAAGGAACAGCTGGGTGCTGAGGGCCAACTGCCCAACCTCGAGGACATCTTGATACCCAAGAAAATGTCCAGCGGGGGACTTTGTGAGCCGGGCTCCAAGAGCTCGCGCAACATAGCAGCCTGTCAGGGTGACAAAAAGGATGAGGACACCGAGGTGGAAACGCCCATTGACAGCATGGACGAGACCTACACCCAGGTGGATGACTTCCAGTTCTCCTCGGACATCTCCACCTGCAGCGAGGATGAAGATTGTGGCCTCAAGTATCCCAGTGGAGCGGCCACAGCTCGTCCTTCGGCCAAAGTAAATCGGAGGACCGCCAACAAGGGAGCCGGAGATGGTCAGTAGGGCCAGTGGACTACCTATATACACTTTATACCAGATCAGACAACGGAGGAACCTTTCCCCACCATCTTAAAACTCGTTTGAAACCTTTTCTTGGATTGACTAAATTTTCCCCCAATAACGTAAAATCCAAAAAACGTAATACTTAGATTTAGATCTATTATTTTCAAAAATTAGCAACGACTTGGTATTGCTCGTACTTCGTGTACACTTATTCATGTAATCGGACTTGGGGATCACAATTAAACCATATTCAAAATTATAAAATATGTTTTTAAAAAGTATTCGTTTTAAATTTAAAAACAAATTGTCGTTTTTTCATTATGTTCTGATGTGAAAGTGATATTTAAATATGTTATTAGCATTTGGAATCTTTCTGGTTGTAGGCTTTCTTTTTATCCAGTGAGTATTTTAAATTCCCATTTATTGGGCCCAAAACTGACCTATTTGGCCCTCGGCATGACCAATCCCGGCTTAGAAGTGCCCATTGGTGTCACTAATAACTGCATATTATATTGACTGCGAGGCAAGAGCCGCTGAGCTGGCCGAAACAAGGCATCACCCCCGAGCAGGTGAAACTGAGTCGAGTGGAAAATAGGGCCTAAGACCACCCCCACCAACCAACCACTAACCCTAACCTGCAGCTGCATTTTTATGGGCTTACGGCCGCGGCAGTTCTGCCAGCTCTTCCGCCAGTTCAGTTGGCCCAAGCAGTTTAAACGTAAAAGTGGTCCGTCGTCAACAAATTAGTGCGTGTGAGCTGAAAATGCATAGCAAATAAAAATCAAATAAAATAAGACCTACAACAAGTGAAGTGAAATATTTTTCGGTGGCAATAAAAGATGTTAGCCCCTGGGAAAACAATCAAAACCAAACTTATGCAATGTAGACAAGTGCACTTTGCAGTTTTTCAACTGCTATTGCCTTTGACATGAATTAAAAGTGTTATGCAAAAGCCGAAACCCGGAAAACCCGCGTCCAAGGCCCCAGTGTCGATTCCACTTTCAGAGATATTCTGCAGAACATTCTGCTGGGGTCGAGTTTAGATTGGCTAGCCATTAAGTGAATGAAGCATTTCGATAAGCCAGAAACGGATAAAATAATATTGTGCAGGCTGTCAAGTTGTCGAGTGCCGAAAATTGCAATTACTGATCGGCACCTTTGACAGCCAACCCTTTTTCACCCCCTTTTGCGGAAACCCGAAACTTTGGCCCAGCAAGTTGGCTAATTGCAATGACCAATATTTGAACTGGCTTCGGGGTGCACCGTGTACATATTTATTTGTGTAATTATGGGAAAATGTACACTCGATGGGCGAGGGAAAAGCACTCGAATGAGTGAGTGACAGTTTGAGCCAATAACCATAACAACCAGCGAGTGCCGGGCCTAAGCCAAGTTAGTCAAAACAAAACGGCCGAAACAGGTGCAAAACACTGCGACATCAGTGCTCCCCGGGGGTGGGTTCAGAAACGGCGAAAAAAAATAAAATAAAAAATAGGAGAGACCAAAAATCGAATAGAACATAATTGCAATACTGCACCCGTGGGCCCAGGGGCTGGCAAATCAAATTGGACAAACGGAATTCGTGGCTTGAGTGCTGCGTACATCACTGGGCAAACATAAAACGAGACTCGTTTAATTGACCCTAAAATCACTGAGGCGTAGCACTTGTTTTTTTCTCCTCCCTGGCTAAAAACCAAAACTATTGTGGCCCAGACTGTCGGAGGGCTCGGTGCGTGAATTTGTGAAAAAGTGCGGTGGATGTCATAAATTAACTAAATTCGCCTTTAAAACATAAAGCAGTGCTATTGATTTTCCCAAAGTGGGAGGGAATATGCCGAAGAGAAACAGAAATATTTTCCACCGCATTACTTTGCACTGATAGTGGGGAAAATCACGAAGAAACGGACTTGGAAAAGTGCAAACTGTGTTAGTGTGACATTTTTTAATGCGATTAAAGTGCAACACTCTCCACGCGGTCGGCAAATGTGGCTTGAAGTGGCCGGGAAAAATACAAAGGGCTAAAAATAAAATTGTGCACTGGTCTTTAATTGCTAATAACCAACTGGCAAATATCTCTCTGTTCCAGCGTGCTCAGAAAATGCTACCAATTGTCGGTACTTGTTGAGGAAAAGACTGCGAAATCGCTCTATTATCAACGGTCACTTTTTGTTTAATTAAAAACCATTAAACTCTTGGAATGAAGGTCATGAATTCGCGGAGGAAGCCATTGCCAGTGGGTGAGTGCTCGGCAAATGTTGTAAGGCAGCAGTGAAACGCAGTGGAATAAATGACAACTTGAGCGGACTTCTTATATTTCTTCTGAGCATTTTCAAGTGCTTAATTTTTCTCTCGAATGGCATTCAAGTCTTGAGTAAGAGTTGAAAATGGCACGGCCATTTCTACAGATTTCTTTGAGATTTCTATATAGTTTAATCAATCGATTGCAAGTATTTCTGCAAATTAGGGAAAATGTCAAGTACCTTTATTGACATTTCACAATACATGTATTTAGATATTGCTATAAATATGGCTCTTTATTCCGTTCTTACAAACTATAAAACATAATTTTGAAACTCCAAAATGTCTTTAGAGTTTTCTACTATACATTAAATTACTTTAAATATTTCTAAATTAATCAATAAAACATTTCCTACATCTGCTTTCCACTTTTTACCCTTATTTTACTTAAATTGAATCCCTGATTCCCAGCTCTTGTGTGCCTCCTAATCACCCTGGCTGTCTGCATCTTGGACTGCCATGGCATCGAAGTGACATCACCCACCAAGAAGTCGGCTCCGCTTCGCATAACCAAACCGCAGCCCACAGGTCAACAGGCCAAGCCCGTCGGCAGCATAGCCACAAGGGCTCCCACAACGACGGTGGGCCAGACCACCGACGACGGAACCGATGGAACCTCCAGCTCCGCGGATGGCCAGCTGGCCCTGCTCATCTCATCCACCACCGAGGGCAGCAGCAGCAGCAGTGGCACCACTGCCAGCTTGGTGCCGGAAATATGTCTCAATGGCCTGCAGATGACCGTCAGCAGTGCGGATGAGGGACCTGTGGTGCGGAAGCAGGAGGAGTTTGTCAAGATACTCGAGGGCGAGGTGATGCTCAGCGTCCTGACCAAGGACCCCGACTCCGCCCTGTTCGTGATCAATCGAGTGAACCAGGCGAATCTCATAATGGCAGACTTTGAAATTGGTCAGTGGAGTGCTTTTATAAACATTTATTTTATTTATAACTATGTTAGCAATATGTGCAAATATTTTATTTCATTAAAATGTATGTAATATATCTAAGGAATTCGCGCCATCAGCATCGACAACGCCAGCTTGGCCGAGAGCTTACTCCTGCAGGAGGTGCAGTATCTGCAGCAGTGCACCGCGTACTCCTTGGGCATTTTCCTCGACTGGGAGCTGTACAAACAACTGGAGTCGGTCATCAAGGACCTCGAGTACAATATCTGGCCAATACCAGGCACGCGGGCCCACATCTTTCCCAAGGTGGCGCACTTGCTGCACCAAATGCCGTGGGGCGAGAAAATCGCATCCGTGGAAATAGCCACCGAAACGCTGGAGATGTACAATGAATTCATGGAGGCCGCCCGCCAGGAGCACATGTGCCTCATGCACTTCAAAAGTGACGAGAACGTGTACATAATGTTTGGCAACAAGCTGGCCAGCCACTTCAAGGAGAATGGCACTCTGTTCTCCGTGCCCACCGAGCGAACGGACGATGAGTTTCTGGCAGGTGGGTAGGGACTGGCTAGAAAAGCTAGGGGAAGTCAGGAGTATAGAAATACCTTTTAAAAATATATTTCAGTAGTGGTGAATTATCTGGTTTTCGGTTGAATGGGATCATTTTCAGGAATGTACTCTATTCGTGAAGAAAATTTCTCGAATAGAAAAATATACCATATTAAAGATACTTTCCTTCACATTAAACAAATTTCTTAGATTTCAATAGTTTACGGAGAATTCTGATTCAGGGTTTCCAATTTTATTTATTGATTTTTATTTTGACAAAATATATATTTCACAATAATATAGAACTTAAAAGTTAATAAGAAAGTTGTAGAACAAACTTAATTTAACATAGTTACCACTCTTTTTACCCCAAGACTTACCCAACAGAGCCTTCGTCCTGATGGAGAACGAAATCGACCTGAGCACCGCCACCGAACTGGACTCCTCGCCCAGCTCGCTGGACGACATCCTGATCGGGAGGAGTGTGGTGCCCTCGCGGGTGCTAAGCTTCGCCGGCTCCATGATCGACCTGATGAACTGGCTGCGCGGCTCCCTGTCCAAGCACTGCAAGCGGGACGCGGAGCAGGATCTGTATGTCCTCGAGAGTTGCTTCAGTTTCACGAACTTCATCGAGGACTGGAGGACCTCGGAGTACAGGCAGGCGCACGATACGGCTGAGATCCTGTCCCTTCTAATGATGCGCAAACTGGGCACCGCCATGAATTTCCAGATGTACCAGAAGAAGGTGCTGACGCTGGACAAGATCACGGGCGAGTCCCGCACGGAGCTGCGCGAGATTGCCTCGCAGAACTTTGTGAGCAACGTGACCACGTACTACCACTACAATCGGGACAATCACACCAGCCTGGAGCTGAAGACCAAGTTCGGTCAGGTGTTCAACTGCCAGTACAGTGCTGGGGACAACAGGCGGTATCCCTTCCTGTTCGATGGCGAATCGGTGATGTTCTGGCGCATCAAGATGGACACGTGGGTGGCAACTGGGCTGACGGCTGCCATTTTGGGCCTGATTGCCACGCTGGCCATCCTGGTGTTCATTGTGGTGCGCATCTCGCTGGGCGACGTCTTCGAGGGCAACCCGGCCACCTCGATACTGCTCCTCCTGTCCCTCATCCTGGTCTTCTGCTCCTTTGTGCCCTTCTCGATTGAGTATGTGGGCGAGCAGCGCAACTCGCATGTGACCTTCGAGGATGCCCAGACCCTGAATACCCTCTGCGCGGTGAGGGTTTTCATCATGACTCTGGTCTACTGCTTTGTGTTTTCCCTGCTCCTCTGCCGCGCGGTGATGTTGGCTTCTATAGGCTCGGAGGGAGGTTTCCTATCCCACGTGAATGGCTACATCCAGGCGGTGATTTGCGCCTTCAGCGTCGTCGCCCAGGTGGGCATGTCCGTGCAACTCCTGGTCGTGATGCACGTGGCCTCGGAGACGGTATCCTGTGAGAACATCTACTATGGCCGCTGGTTGTGGGGTCTCTTGGCCTATGACTTCGTGCTCCTCTGCTGTGTGGGCGCCTTGATACCCTCTGTCTACCGGTCTCAGAGGAACTACCGCGAGGGCATACTCATAGTCATTGGATCGGTTCTCATCATGGTGATTTGGGTCGCCTGGATAGCCTTGTCCCTGTTCGGTGATGAGTGGCGAGATGCAGCTGTACCCTTGGGGTTACAGGCCTCTGGTTGGGCAGTTCTAGTGGGTATCCTGATACCACGCACCTTCTTGATTGTAAGGGGAATCGAGCGGTCGGATATTGCCCAGGCCTTGCCCTCGCTCACCTCGCTGGCCTTTGCCCAGAACAATCAGTACTCCTCGGAGCAGGTGGGTCTTTATTTAAAATAAAATTAACTTTAATTACATGTAGATTATATTTTACAGAGTGTCTACGAGTGCGTGAATCCCGCCATGCGGCACTGCTCGCAGGAGGAGATGAACCACCAGTCGCCCAGTGAGATTCCCACGTTACCCTTGCGCGGAGGTGGACCCCGTCGCCAGCAGTTCTTCGCCAATCTCCGCCAGGCCAATGCCAACATCAATCCCCAGCGTCCTCCGCCAAGACCCCAGCAGAGTCCCTCCCGATCCTCGGTGTCCTCACTGCCCCCCTCGCCCGATCACAACAAGATCACACGATTCTAGCCCATTCCCTGTGTAATGAGGCACCTCTAGTCAAAGTTCCACGAACGTGAATTCAGCCCAAGAATTGTCCAACATTTTGAATCACTGACGAACCAAGATCCTATGGAAGTTGATATAATAAACAGATACAAGATAGCACTATCGTAATGTAATTCCTTTGGAAGTTATTATTATTATCATTTTGGGAGACAGCTAAATTGAACTACGAATATATATAAATCATTTATAATATTTTTTTAACATCCTTTTTTTGGGGAATCCCCTCAGAGCCGCTCCTGTAGTTTTACCAATCAAGAAAGCGGTTTTCCCTAAATGGTTTGTGCCCCTGCTCGGAGAAAGCTCCCAAAGCTTTCCGACTTTCTCGTCCCGGCTCTCTCTTAGGCCAGACTATAACTCTAATTTGCTGGGCAAACACGTGACAGAGCAAACAGCGAGAGCTAGGAACATCATCTTAGGCCCAACGGCAACGACGACAATCACAGGACTCTATATCCTTGTGCGTCACGCGACATTGGTCGCCCATTTGTTTGGCCTTGGTGCTGGGGGGGTGGGGGTGAGGCCGAGGGTGGGGGGCTTCCCTGGAGGACGCTGACGTCAGGGTGACACTGGCCAGGCCGAGAACATTGACCGTGGTACATGGACAAATGCGCAACAAGATATGCTATCGGGCCGCCACAAAGGCCGGCGAAAAGCGAGGTTTTCCGCCGAAACCACCGACTACACGCGACCATTTCGAATGGCGCCCAGAGTGCTGACAATGCCACGCGCCAGGCATTAGAGGGTTAACGGGGAGGACCAACCTCAATAAAGTTATGCTTTGCCATGTAATCTCACTCGAAATGCCCCAAAAATCCCCCATACCCGCCTCTCCTGTGAGTATGGCATACTTTTCGGGGCTACGTGAAAGGCGCTTTGTTTTCCGCGATTTTCCTCGCTTTCCACTGGCCATTCCGCTGGCATAATTTGCACTTCATTTGCCGACACACAAAAAGAGGAAATGTCTCTGCCAGCCAGGGACAGGGATAAGGATGCGGATAAGAATAGGGATTCGCTCGTGGGCGTTTTGCTCTGATTGCCGGGCGGCGATAACACTGCGAAATGAGTTTTTCCTCTTGCCATTTTCCTGTTTATCTTTGGCATTCTTGGCATGGCCGCCACGTTCTGTCCTTGCGTATGTTTTGGCATAATTTCCAGCACAGTTTTCGTAATTAAATTTTGCGATTCTGCAGGAGATGGCGGAGTGGGAGGAGATGTATGTAAAGCAGGGGGTTGGGCAGACCCCCCCCCATAATTGGCCATGTTGAGCTTGGCCTAATCTTGGATTCCGGCTGGAGTGGAAGTGGCAGTGGCCGTGGAGTGTGTGTGTGTGACACTTGACTGTCAAAAGCTGTGCTACGTGACATTATTAGCAATGCAGTCCTGCCGCAATAACGTGTTCGTCCTTGCCTCCTCGGCGTGCTGCCGTCTATACGAGTGCTCGTTCCACTGGGCGTATGATTTATGACTATGACAGAACTAATGATGCCACATTCGTTAGAAGCCAGGCGTGCGCCCGAGGCGAGAAGACATCCCATGGCACACTGGGAATCTATTTATTTATATATCTGTATCGGGACATACATAATATTATGTTCTGTGGGGGATTTCTTTTTGGTTGTCCCCCAACCACCCTAAAATCAAGTCACATTAGAAACGTCACCGCCCGTGACGCTCTTGGCCCACGCTAAAGATAGCCCTAAACAATCATAAAAGTCGCTTCCACTTGCAAACTTCTACTTAAAGTTCAATCTGGCATCAGAAAAGTTTTTCCTTTGTCGTAACATGCCGTAAAACACCCACTCCTTGCATTCCCACTCGTGAATCATTCAACAGCGTATCCTTTGGTTCAGTGACGACATCAACTCACCTACCGGTAAAAATCAGACATTACCAGTTAGGGATTGCACTGGGAGAAAAAATGTAAGGTCAGGATTAAAATAAAAAAAAAGGTTGAGTGTAAGCTGTCAACAACGATTTACTGAAGAAGTTATACTGTAAATCTAATAAAAACAAAGAAATAGGGAAGTTACAATTTAATTTGGTGTCTAAAAGTATGCAGTACAAACAGAAAACGAATTTATAAAATATTATTGCATAGTTTTGGACACTTTTTAAAAAAAATTGTTCTATGGTTTTTAAATCCAGTTCTGAAACATTTCTCTGAGTACTGAGCATTTTGTTTAGGAATGCGTATCTGCCCTGGCATGTCGCCAAATGTGCGCCACGTCCCGCGACTCTTTCGCCATTTGCCTATATTAGTCATGCGGCCCGAAAAAGACATGTGACGCTCGGGATGCCACCCACTCCCGGGAAAATCCCCCCGACTTACAAGCTTTTACTATGCGGGGACGTCAGAGGATGGCGCTACTTTACAACTACAGCGACATCGGCGGGAGTTTTCCCACTTTTCCGTTTTCCACGCGACTCTGAGATAGCGGCAAAGGCGAAACAAAAAGCTTTTCATTCATCAACAGCAATCGGGAGCAAGTGAGACGGATGCACGAGGGTGGAAAAGGACGCCCTATGGGTAGAGTTTGCGCCATTTGGCAGCTCGTGGAGCTATTTTTCGCCTATTTCGTGGCTGGCTCCGTGCTATTTTGCTATTTTCGACACATTTCGCTGGCCAACTCGACGAAGCTTCTATTTCTGTGCACTGGCTTTTCATATGGCTTTTCATATGCGGTTGTTGCTCTTCCCCCATTTCCACTTTCCTCGCTTTTTGACTTCTTCAATTGCGAAGTGGGGTTCATTCATGAAATTTGACAGGCCGACTCGCGTTAACCAAACAAAGACAAATTCCGAGCTTTTCTTTCTTTTGTCACTTTAATTGCCCTGGGCAGGCTATTTTCGGACCGCCATTGAGCTCTCGAAGGGGCTTTGGCATGGCAAATTATATTTTATATGGCTTTTTAAGTTTAAAGCAGGCTTAAATCAATTGGATTTGCCAGTTTCAATTATCTATTTCTGTCGTAAGACCAAGAATGCTTATAAAGTTGGGTAGAAAACTCCACATTATTCGTAAACCGTATTTTTCTATTTTTTGAATTTCTTAATTTTATTTTTAATTAAATAAGTTATGTTTGTAAGCATATATATAAATTATTTTAAAGTAAAATATAACAAATCGTTCTGGAATAAATCATATCAGACGTATTAGGCATTTTTAAAAATATTTGTAAATATTATTTTTCATCCTTATTCAAACGAACTATTAAACTCCTAATCAGGACACTATAAAATACACTTTATAAAGTATCAAATCTATATTGCTTTTCTGTTATAGGACGACTTTAAGTTCATAGTGTTGCAGTGCTACCCACAATGCTGGTTAAGCATTTGTTTATAGAGAAAGTCCTTTCTGCACTTAACCCATAACTCGGAGACTGGCGGATGCTCCCGCTCCGATGCTCCGCTTTCACTTTCCCTCTCCGCAGAACAGCTGTGAGCGGGCGCCTTGCTCCGGAAAGCTTTCGTCAAGTCGGCCGAGCTTTTCCAATGCGATCCACAGCGGCAGGAGCAACATCCTTGAACAATCGCACTGGAGTCCAAGGGGCTGTTCACGTTAATACGCGACGTTGCCTCCGAGAGAACGGACACGAGGCCCGAAAGGACGGCTGACAAACGGGAAAATCGCTGAGACAGGACCTCTAACACGCGCACTCACACACACACGCACACACCCGCACACAAATCCCCACTCGCCCCAATCCATACGTATGTACAGGATATATGTATACAAGTGAAGCGCCAAGTGCCAGTGTCCTAGAAATTAAACACAATTCAAGAGCCCGAATCCGAAGCGACAAGGGATAATGGTAAATTAACTGGTAAGACCCCGTCGATGAGAATGAAACGAATCCCAGGGAAAAGTGCAAGTGAAAAGTGCCCGAAAGAAGCAGAAAATCACACACTCACACACAAAGGAAACGTCATATGCCAGAGGCATTGACAGGAGTCCGTGGAGCCCGCATTTTGTGTATCCTATTTTGTGTGGCAGCCGAGGGGAGCAGGAGGTCCTCCGCCCAGTGCCCCAGTGGCCAGGAAAACAAAAACAAGCACGCCACAACTACACCGTGTAGTTGCCATAATGATAGATTTCAAAAATAAATTGAGCAAATTATCCTGCAGAACGTGCCCCGCTTCGAAGGTCTAAAAATACTCGCGCGTCGCCGAGCTGTCGAGAGTCCAATTCAACTGGCTGTGGAAGGTCTGAAGTGCCGCAACAGACTTTAAATTATGCATGCACATTGATTTTCCGACCTCACGGCCCCCGTGGTAATAGCCCCATCTACATCATCTATATCGCATCGCATGTTATCAGCGGAACTGGCGTCGTCGACGGCTTTGTTGAACGCGAGTTATCAGCGCAGCAACGGCCCCACAAAAGGTGAGCACCTTGTCCTGGACCACTGGGCGTATGGGTAATGGGAAAGCACTTCATTGATTAGGATGCCGATGGGGATGCGGATAGGGAAACGGATACGGCAGACACGGGAAAAACGACGTTGATGAGTGCCCATCATGCTCAACAGAGGCCAAGAATGAAAAGGAAGCTATCTGGCTTAAGCAGGCATCAGCCGAGAATCTTTAGACAGCTGGGGGCAGGTGCTTAGCCCAGGGAAAAGCTAGAACGATTTTGGTATCCGTGGGATTGTCTTTGCAATAATCTATATTAATAGTAACTCATTTAGGAAAATTAAATATCTATATTTACGGGTAATTTTAAGAGGGCTTTGCTAGGAAAGTACTCAACTCAGAATTCTACTTAGGGGAAAATAACAAGTTCGTTTTAAGACATATAGTTAATATCTTTTAATCTCGTACAAGCACATACTATATTTAATAAAAAAATGAAATACAAGTGAACAATCAAATATTAAGAACACATGTATGACGAAATACTTATGACTGGGTTACTCCTTTCCCATTTATACCCCGCTCTCTATGTGTCTAGCCTCCGTTGCAGCTCCCTAGTCTCCCCTCCTATGCCATTATTTCAATCAAAATGTCATAAAACACATTTATAACTCATTTACAGTGCTTATTAACACATACCCAGAGTGGGCGCCAGCTCATTAACGCCCCCAGGACACGGGCTGTGCGTGGATCCCAGTCTCAGCCCCCTCTCGAGACCATCCCCATGGCGAATGCTGCGTCATTGTTGGCACTACAACTGCTTTTAATCAGATTTCAATTATAATTCCATTTTACTGCACTAATGTCGTTGGGCGCCCACTGCCGGCTGCTGTGGCTCCCTGCAAATGGCCTCGAGCCACCCACCGCTGAACTTTGCCAGCCACCCACCCACTGCGGCCCACCTGGCGGAGAGCAGCACCGCCCACCGTTGGTAATTTCCCCTTGTGCAACAGCATTCTAATGCAATTTATTGGCTCTGACAATGGCCAGTTGCCTGCGCCCAAGGCGTTGAAATTTCCATTCGAAGTGCCACCGGAAGTATGGTTATAAAATGTCAACAACAAAGCCAGCCGAAAACAGTTGCCACACATCCGGAATGCAGCTCGCTGGCCTTTCTGTGTCTGAGTGGGCTGTGCTGACGTTTTTCTAACGATTTTACGACTTGATGTCATGCACCGCAGTCCTCCTTTCGTTCCTCGCAAAATTTCCAACGGCATGCAACAAGAAGGGAGCAGGGGCCGAAATTGACTTTATGCCAGCAATTGGCTTAATTATACAAATTGTTTGGCGGATTATAAATTACTCTGCAGTTTGCGTAACGAAGAGGCTAGAGGGGCATTTCCGAGAACTCAATGGATATAATCCCGATACAGGTTTCCGTGGAAGCTCTTGAGCTGCAGGTCCTGGAGGACCTTGTTTCTGGAAATCAGCTATCAACTTCCTAATCTACTTTTAATTGAAATGGGCAAAGAAGTATTAGAAAAGTAGAGGAGTATTCTAGATAAAGTAATTAAACCAATTATTCTGAGCATACGTGTTCTTTATTAAAGAAAGAAGAGGTAAATTTATGCATTAATATAGTCAAGAATAGCCAGTGTCACAAGACCATAAGATAGGAAAGCTTTCACTTTGGATGGAATGTATTTTCTATGCTTTCATAGACAATTCATATAATATATTTCATATATATTCATATAATATAAGTTAGTATCTACACAGTTGCTAAAGGTTCAGTCTGATACATTTTGTACTTGGCATTATTAAGTGTCATGTTTCTGACACGAAATCCGTGTGAAATCCCGCTTCTGACTTCCTCCATCTATTTTTGTGTGCTCTGCAGATGAAGTTTGCCCCTCGACAACGTATGACAAGTGCCGCACAACGACAGGAGCCACATCGGGAGCAGCAGCCACACTTGCCACAGCAGCAGCCACAATGACCAAGCAATTGACAACGGCAACTGCAACAAACGCTGCATCGGGCATAGGACAAGCGGGCGATTTGGCGCCCACAGTTGTATCCCCGACGGCAGCCACAACACTGGAGACGGGATCGCCAGGAGGAGGAGCAGCAGGTGGCACCAGTTCACCTGTCAGCGAGACAACAAAGACTGCGGCCCCACCCCAACCCACGGAGGCGAAACCCTCGAGCAGCGATGCCAGTGGCAGGTCGGCGGCCCTGGAACGGGCCTACGTGCACGATGTGTACGAGCACTGCGAGGAGCCCACGGGCCCAGTGCGTCCCCGGATGGCGCACTTCCTCAGCGGCCTGGACCCCGGTTCCGTGGTCTGCGACGTGGGCTGCGGCAGTGGGCGGTACCTCACGCAGTGCAACCCGGCCATCTGCACCATCGGCGTGGAGCGCTGCTACCGGCTGAGCAAGGTGGCCCACGAGAAGGGCGGCGAGGTGAGTTTTGCCAAATATCTAGTTATTTGTACATAAATTTTAATCTAGGTACACTTACTGAGATTGTTTTTTACTTAGGTACATTCAATTGTCTTCTTTGTACCTTAATACTTCCTTCTTTACTCTATAATGACGTAGGAACTCCGTATTTCCCTTTACCTTACCTAGGTACAATTAAGCACTCTACACTATACCTCTATCCCAGAACATTATTTATGAATTTAAAACGATATTTAGTGTTGCTTAATTAGCAAAAAGTTTTACAATACATTCAAAACTCATTAATCTATTTTGTGACCGGGGTTGAACCAGTCTCCGATAGGTCCCCATGGGCTCGGTGGTTGGGGATCGCTTTTGGCAAGGGCCAGAGCGAATAGAGTTGCAAATACCAAATAGAACTTCATCTCGTCTGGAATACATAAACTTTGGTTACCAATTCTATTTATATACATCTCGAACCGAAACTAATGTCAATTGCAGTCGGTTAAACCCTATTCTTTGGCACTAATCAAGGTTCCGTGAATTCAAGGTCCCTAGTTAGTAAGTTCTTGATTAGCTGAGTTCGCAAAAGGGGCGCCGCATGAACTTCAAGTGTGTGAGCAGCCTAATTGCAGCCTGCTAATTGCATGGTTCTTCGGAGCGGTCGTGTTCCTTGGAGCTCTTGGCCACACAATTGACCCATTTTCCATTTTCAGGGGTCCCCGTGCTGTAAAACATTCGCCAGATTCAAATGCTGGTTGCTCCACTTGGAATGGCCATTAGTAGCACGCATAAATTATGCTTATCATTGGGTATTATTTGCACATGTTCCGCTCGCCGTTCGCCATTGGGAGTTTTAATGCCTCATAATTGCAATGGTCCGCAGCGGTGCCGTAAAACCAGTCATCTGGAGGAGCAGCACGAGCAGCAGGAGCAGGAGGAGCAGCCAACGATGCAGATCCCATAAACTGCAGATGGTTGGCAGCCAAAAGGGATGCATAATCGCCTATTTCATTTTATGCAGTTCGAGTGGCAGCAGTTCCGCTTAAAGCTTAGCACCCTAGCACTTGGCACTCCAAACTAACATGAATGCATATTGCATGAGCCAATGGGATGTTGCATAAATAGGTAATATCAAAAATGGCCACTAAGTTGGCTAAATTGGGCGACTGGTCGGAAAAATTAGGCCAATTGTGCAGTCGAGTTCGTTAAACATTTATTTATTCCAGCTACTGGCCAACTAATTTGATTTCAGAATGGCTTGATTTTTAATTAATTTGCATTGAATTAAATTGGATTTAGAAATATTAATTGCTATAAATGGGTGTTTGAACGTAATTTATACATATATTAAAAATATAGTATATTTAAAAGTCAAGGTAAAGCTTAAAATTACACCTCACTAAATCCAGAAATGGTAGATAGCATAGGTTACTTTCAGCTGTCTTCAACAGGGTCTCGAGTTAATAACATGGCACCGTGCTAAGCTCAGAAATTGAAAAGTTTATGGGGCGGGATGCGCGCCCCCAACTGCTGGGCACAATTAAGTGATACGCTCGACTATGTCATAATGAACATGAAGTACAGCGCACTTAGTTCTCCCCCACGAACAATATTCGCTCGACAATGACACAACTCTGCTGCATAGTTTTCCCCACTTTCCTTTGTTGCTGCTGGCTGTTGGGAGCCCCCAACATTTCCTCTTACAAGGACTATAACCGACTGTGTAATGGTGTATAGCGACCATTATTCAGCGGCATGGCCGCCAGAGGTATGCAATGCCTTTCGCCATAATCTATTACTAACGCAGGGCGCTTATTTATGGTGCCATTTCCAGGCGGAGTGGGTGGGCCCGAGTACCATTTCCCAAGAAAATCCCCGCACTTTCCATGCACCACGCCGCGGCAATCGACAACACGCATTCCTCGCATTTAAATTGCTTTCGCGTGGAATTGACAGCGGCGCTGCAGTTGCAACAGCAGCTGCTGCATTTCGCCGACCATCGGCCATTTGCTGCAAGCGGCCTAATTTATTTAATAACATGCCGCATTACCATTCGGCCGGACAGGAGCTTAGTGCCTCCAATTATTTGCCAGCGAGTCCCTACGACCCTGACCTTTTACCCGCCGATGGCCCGCATGTGTTCCTAATCACTTCGCTCCCGATAATTTGCATAGCGAAACGCTTCCGATCGGTATTTATTTCTATTTGCCTAATGTGTTTAAAATAAAGCCGACACAGAATGCGCACGTGACATGCGAGCGAATGCAACTTTTGCTGCAGGGATGGCACACAGCACAACTTTATGCGAAACCAATTTAACTTGCTCCGGGTGGGGCACCGAAAAGTTGTTGCCACTCTTTGATTTCTGCAGCTCGTGCCTGGCCTGATTCTCAATAATTTTGTAAGGGCAATAGGCATGGCAAGTGGGGCGACAGGCAGTAAATCTTGCAGCCCGGAAAAACCCCAGAAATGCTGCAGAGCCCCGCAAGCATAAAAAGTGAAACTCAATAATGGCTGGGCCTTTTCTGGGCCAGGTGAAACCTGCAATTTTCCTGGCTGAAGCGCCATTTAAATAAGCCGCAAAGGCGGAGAGATACCTGCTGAATAAAGTATGCAGTATGCAGTGTGCACAGAGGGATTTTCCTCTTTTGGCCCCGTCTTTTCGCCTTTGAGCTGCGCTTTGGCCTCATTAGCGTGCAACACTGCGTATGCGTTACGTTTTTCACTTTCACCTGACACTTGCCCAGCCAGCCAGCTCCTCCTCCTCCTCCGCCTCCTCCTCCTGGAAAGTCCTGTCAACATGAATTTCAAAGGCGTCATGTGCCCGACCCGCGTGACACTATCCTGCACACACAAAAGCCCCCTATGTGAGAAATGGCCACTGCTATAAATACGATTTGTATGGCGCACTTGGCAGGGAGAAAGCCATGGCAAATAAAGGAGAACTGTCACCGTGCGCATTCATCGAAAGCAGAAACTAAAGTGCAGGGGTTATGGTTATGGTTATGTGAGGTGTGGGTGTGGATGCGGGGATCCTGGGGATCGGATGAATGGCTCTGCCTCGCCATGCATTAGGAATCATCCTCGTGAGCGGGAAACAAAAGCTTGCTTACCTAAAATGCATGAGATTCTGTTTGTGTGCCTGGGCGTTTCCACAAAGGAGAATACAATGATTAATAACCGATTCATGCATCCAAAAGGAAAGTGTTCATGGTTTGGGAAAGGGGTTATTCAATGGGATACATTTTAAACCATTTTCTTCTAAGAGTTATGTAGTTGAGTATCTGACTTAATACAACTTAACTTAAGGATTGGTTTTAATCCTTTTCGAGTTCTTTTATCCCCTGCAGCTATCCTAAAAATCGCTTAAAATATTATTTCCCGCCAACAAAAGCAGATTTTCCTGCTAAGCCCCATCGAAAGCTCAGAGGCCGAAAAACACTTATGTTAATTGATATTTGCTGAAGTCTTCGAGCTTGGAATGGCACCGTCTGAATTTCTGCTGGTGGGCAGGGAGCACCTGAATCACCTCAGGCGGAAAACGCTGGGAAAGTGTAAGGCTTGGCGGGTCAAGGATTTTTATTTCTGCAGAAAAACACACCCACAGCCTGTACACCCACACAGCCGACGCGATAATAGTTGAGCAGGAAGCGGAAATACAAGATTTCAGCAAATAAAATGGCATTTCACCGGGGAGCGAAACATAATACTTGTGTAGCCTTTTCCAATATTTAATTTGGCATTTGCTGGGGCAATGTAAATTCGATTCCGCGAACGAGGGGATTGAGAGCAATGAGATTTCCAGGGAAATTGTGAATCCATATTGCATTTCCCGGAACAGCTTGAATCGATATTAAATTTCTCCACTGACGCGCCTGGCAGTTTGTCATCCAGTGTACACAGTCCACGTATATATAGATATTGAACGAATAAAATACACCTTTGTTTGGCCAACTCCCTTCATCCCAGCCACGGTAATTGACACCATCAGTTCTCTGGCCCTGACACGAAAATGAATATAAATGGCGTGCACACGGCTGGAACAGCTGCATCGGGTTTGGCCACATTGTGTTAGGTCAGGTTGCTGGTTCCGATGGCCAAGTGTTCGACTTTCGAAGAGCACTTTTCCCCCGGCGTACATTTGAATGACAAATGGTCGAAGCCAACTTGCAATCAGCCAGGCGAACCGATAACTTTGTTTTCCCAGCTCGCAAAAAGTTACTAATTGCGAAATGATGTAGCCGACCGAAAGGAATACTGGCTTATTGAATCAGGCTGCAGCCCTTTGATATGGAAATTTCCCCTTTTTTCCGTGTCATCCATCCTGAAAGTTCAGCTTTCCTAGAAGGCGATTGATGGCGGTCCCGGGCTCAGGGCTTAAAAATTGCATCATCTCTTCTTTGTGGCCGCAGCTTACAGCACATCAATTGCATACTTTTGCGGGCAGGACCCGTGGGAGACTCCTCGGAAGGACTCGATGTCAGCGACCGCAGTCCCGACCCCACAAAGAGGCTCCTGCGAGGACTTATCTTTGACACAACTTAATTGGCATGGCTGCCCAGGGAATCGCTGGTGGTCTGCGATGTTATGGTGTTGGGCCTCCCCCTGGGGAAATCATTAAGCCCGTAAATCAATCAAGTTTTTCAATTTAAGAGGAAAACATAATTATCTCAGATTTATTTTAGTTATAGCTATTTGAGGTATTAATGCAAATTATGTTTAATTAAAGTACAAAGTAAAATAAAAATCCTGTTTATGATTTTTTATCCAGGTGGCCCTTTGCGACAATCTGGAGCTGCCTTTCCGGGATGACAGTTTCGATGCGGTGTTGTCGCTGGCAGTGGTGCACCACTTCGCCACCACGGAGCGGCGGGTTCAGGCTCTGCGGGAGCTAGCCAGGATCCTGAGGATTGGCGGCCGTGTGGTGATCACCGTGTGGGCACTGGAACAGCGGCATCGGCGCTTCGAGTCGCAGGATGTGCTGATACCCTGGCAGCCGCCAAAGAACCGGAACTACTCCTACTCGGATGAGGAGGACGACGACAACTTCCAGCCGCCCTACCACGCCTACACCGAGGACTCCACGAACTCCAGTCGATCGGCAGGAGATGGGGATAGTTCCAGCCTGAGTTCGTCCTCGCCGGGGGAGTCCTGCTACAGCTTCGTTCGCAGGGCCATTCAGGTATTAAAAGGACGTTATCCCAGTTAAAGGTTCAGTTATTTACTTATATTTTATTTTGAATCTTTAGAAACTGGCTCGTGGACGAAGGCATGCCTGGTTCATGGACTCCTGGTCCTCGAAGGACACCAAGAACGACAGTAGTTTGGACTACGAGGACGCCAAGGATCTGCCTATCGAGCTGCGACGCCTGGAGGACTTCGAGGACTTTCCCGATCCTCCCCTATCGGCTGGCCTCAAGTCCCGCAGCTTGGGCAGCATCCTGCAGCCTCCCCCCCGCCAGATTGTCCGCTCGAGATCTAGTGTGCCCAGCCTGGGAGGTCCTCTGATCCCGGGCGAATCCAAGGCCAGTGCAGCTGCCCTTTTACTCAATGCGCCGGAGGCACAGCAACTCCAGTTGCAACTCCAGCTGAATGGAAGACATTCGCCCACGGCCACGGCCAGTGCTGGGAACACGTTGAGCCGGCGGCCCAAGCTCATCAAGCAGAAGCAATCCCTGTGCGATGATGACGCCGTCGGCGCCGCCACGCCTCCCACCTCCGAGTCCTTCCAGATGGTGAGCAGCCTGAATGGTTCCAATGGCGTCGTGAGCAGTAGTTTGTACACGAGAAGCGGCTGCTATGCTGGGAATTTCCATCAGCATGCCTCATCGACGGCCACGCCCCCTTTGGGAGAATCTGTCGAGGGAGGAGGAGTAGCAACGGGAGGATCTGGATCGGGTGCACCCACCTTCCTGCGCAAACAGAGCTCTTTGAACGAGGATCTGATGGCCTGCAATCGACTGAGGGAGAAGGAGCGGGTGCGCAAGCGCATCCAGAAGCAGACCTCGCTCAACGAAGCCTTCCTCTGCAGATCGGCTTTGTTCTCCAAGAGATTACAGGTGATCCGCGAGGGCTTCACCACGAAAATCAAGAGCTCCACGGGCAGCCTGGAGAGGGTGACCAAGACAGGGATAAGCAAACTGATCCAGAACATCAAAAGTGTCCCGCAAGCGCAACCCAATCCTGCCCAGAGTACCACTCAAGTGGACAACAAGAACCCCACGCTGAATAACAACAATAAGCAGGCTGGAGTGGCAGGAGCGACGGTGGCCCATCAGCACCACCATCACCACCACCACCATCCCGTGCATCATCTGTCCCACTTGATACTGCCCTCATCCTCCACGTCCTCGGGACCCGTGACGTACTGCAGCAGCGTGGAGTGCACCATGGGCAACCTGTGCCACTGCAGCCAGTACCAGCAGGAGTGCCCGGCCTGCGCGGACGGCGGGCAGGGAGACAAGGCCAGAAGGCATTCCCGGGAGTCGGGGTCGGACTCCTCCAAAGACAGCAGCCTGCAATCGGACACCAGTATCGAGTCGGAAGACAGCTTTGCGTCGGTCATCTTCATACCCAAGCCGGAGCAGCACCAGCAGCAGTTGAACTACCAGCAGCAGCACCAGAACTCCAACTCCAGTTCCAGCAACTCCTCATCGAGTAATGGCCAGAGGGCCCAGGGAGCCGCTGGAAGGGATCAGGGTTCGGGGAATCCCGGCTCTCGACTGCCGCCCACCCACTCAGTGCCAACGTCGCCCCTGATCATGCCCTGCCCACCCACTCCGGCCCACTCCCCGGCTGCCATCCAGGGCACGGTGACATCTCCGCCGCAGTCCACGTCGGCTGTCTCCGCCGCCATGGCCATCTTGACTCCTCCCTCGAAGCCAGCTCGTTTCAGCTTCGATGAGGCGCACATCAAGCAGCAAAAGGAGCAGCAGAAGGAGCAGCAGATGGAACCACCCAAAAGGGAGCCGGTGAAGGAGCAGCCGAGGGAACCGCTCAAGGAGTCGCCTCCGGTACGCCGGATCACCCGCCAGGCCATTCGTGACTTGCCACCCATTCCCAAGTTCCGGAAACAGCAATCCCTGCAGCTGCAACGCCAGAGTTTTCCGATCGTGAGGAGAGCCTCAGGTTCTGGGGTGTCCACCTCGGCATCCTCCACCTCGCTGGCCACCAAGCTGCTCTCCCTGGAGCTCTTCAATCCGGCCACCGATGACCTGGACAGCGATTCCAGTGAACCCTCCTCTCCTGACTCCATTGACAGTGTGATCAGTGCTCCAAGATCGGCCAAGGTGCCTTCTGGAAGCGACGAAGGAGGAGGTGCCTCCGCCAACTCGAATTCCGCTTCCCAGGACGAAGGTGAGCCCAGTCTAGCCCAGTTGATCAGCATACAGCAGGAGCAGTATCACAAGGGAGAGCTCCAGATCAATAGCTCCCGATCGCAGGCCGAGGATGATATAATCCTGAATGCAGATAGTGCCACACTTCTTCCGGAGAAGAGAGAAGCAACCCAGAAGCAGGATTGTGCGGAATTCGCCGAGCAACTGACTGCCCAACTGCAGCGGGAACTGGAGGACAAGAGCAATCGCACCGAGTGTCGATATCTGGACGGGATTGGAATGGGCGATCTCTCCGAGTTCCTGGGCGGCGGCAAGAAGCGTTCCAATGGCGATCTGAGTGCATTCCGGGATGAGCTCAGGGAGCGTCGCCTGATGTTGGCCAATCTATCCACGCAACCGAGTCTCCAGCAATCCCCAGTGAGCTCCTCTACCTCATCACTATCCTCGCAGACCCGCAGCTTCACCATCCAGGAGGAGGATGGCGAGGAAGAGGAGGAGGAGGAGAACGAGTCCAGCTACTCCCTGGGCGTCTATGAGCACTGCAAGATCTCCAAGTTCAACTACAAGAGGAATCGACACTATCAGCTGAATCCGGAGACAGCCTACCTTCTCCAGGACGATGGAGACAGTGATGTGCGGGAGGAGGACGAGGACGATGTCATACCCGAGGAGGAGGAGCAGGAGGAACATGACGAGGATGCCGAGGCTGAGGCTCTGGAGGCCCGAGGTGGAGATCAGTTGGGCGAGGGAATGGCGGACTATGGCCAACGCAGGCGTAACATGGCGGCGCTGAAGGTCCAACCACAGACGGCCTCCCAGCAGCAGCAGCCACAGAAGGAGCCCAACCAACCAGCTAATCTCCAACAGCGACCCTCCAACGAATCGCTGGAGCACTCAAACAGCTCCACCAACTCCCTGGACAGCCCCTCGCAGGGAGGAGCCAGTACCCACCACCGCTACTATCATGTGTTCCGCGAGGGCGAGCTGGACGCACTGATCAACCACCATGTGGCCAGTCTGCACATCGTTAGCTCCTACTACGAGCGGGCCAGCTGGTGTGTGGTGGCCGAAAAGGTCCAGGTGTGGACCATCTAAGCACACTACACTCTCAAAAGGGGATTCAGAACGTAACTTACTTTTGTCTTAAATATCCAATCCAGTTTAAGTTTTTGAATCAAAATCATCCTAATTTAGACGTCATTTAAAATTGCAAGGCCACACTGCTAATTTTTTGGAAACCAGTGTGACCTTCTTTATAAAATATTTAAAATAAAACACTTGATCCTTTTTTTATCAACTTGCATAGTAAGCCCGTTTGAGTCCCCGCTCTGAAACGAAAATTCATTCCCTAGCTGTAGTCTCTGATCTGATGCCCCCAAAGGAATTGTTAAATTTAGTCTATTACTCTAGTCGGCTGGCGAATCGCGGCGGGGAAGCCCCGTTCTGCGACCCAGCACTAATTTATTGTTAGCAGGCCTGCTCAAGGACGCGAACGCAGGATCGCACTGCATTGAAATCCAATTTCAAGGGAAAACATAGCTGTAAGACCGAATCGAATCGAATGCGATAACGATACAACGCAAGCTAAATACAAATCTTACTAGTTATACGAGCATATTCTATTTACAACGAGCATCATTTTGTATCTTGCGCTACTGTCAGTCTAAGTTTCAAGCACCTTAAGCTATGATTTCGAAGCAAATAATCATCAAACGTCCATCAAAACAGAAACAAAATATACCACTTATACATGAGTAAATAAAAAATACAAGGTTTACAGCAAGAACAAAGAAATATAGGAAAATCATATATACACTCAACGCTACCAAGTTAATAGAGCCCTCTAACCTACGAATATCAATAACTGCATTTAAATCTACGACAAAACCGTACATATGCAAAGTAAATCAAAAGATTATACACAAAACTGTTTAAGAAGCTCACGAACAATTTTTAAAAGTCTTATATTTTCATCCTGTTTAAGAGCACCATTTCAGTTTCCTCGATTAGAAGAAGTAACCAACTCACTTCCCAAAAACGGCCAATAAACACGATTGTAACATAAGCCTATGCCTAAACTTAAATTTTTTGTCACTTAAGAACGGTTATTTGAAAAATAACGCAAACATTTTCAATAAAATAAATTATATATATACCTATACGCGACTGTACATGTGTTTTTTAGCTAGCTAAACTAACTTTATACCGTAAAATAATAGAACAATTGAATAAATATTAACTAGCGTTGGACGCAACACTAAATCACAACAGATAGAACTCGATTTGAACCTACTACTGCTCGAAATGCTGAAACATTAATAATATTAAGTATTGCTGGAAAGTATGTATAATTTGCACAGAGTCCACCAAGCACACGAGACACAAGAACCCAAGCTACGACAGAGGAAAACCATCTGAAATATTCAATATTGATTATTTGTAATGCATTAACAACAACATTAAATAAACTAATAATAATTACTGAAACGCATTTGTGTTTTGCTTGGTTATTTATTTAGATCATATTTTCTAAACTGCGAGAAAGCTCCACCCAAAACAAACCTTTTTAAAATTTAGAAAACGCGCGATTTGAAAAACGCGCGCACTTGACAATAGTTTCATGGTCACCCTAAGCACGAACCTATACTTAACGGAATATTGGCCAAACGCCCATCTCTAGCAAAAAAATGTCAAACAATAAAAAAATTAATTGCGTTGTAAAAGAAAATTTTTCTGCTTAAAAAACAAAATTTGGAAGATCAAAATGTTTAATAACAAATTCAAAAAGAAAATTATTGATGAAGAGGTATTCTAAAAATGCCTGAATACCCTCATTATTTTTGTGGTATATTTTCCAAGTGGGCCTGGTATTTTTTCCCTGCATCACTATTTTGCTCGGAAAACTGGACTGGACGGTGAAAATAACGGAGTTGTGCGGGAAAAGGCTTTTTAAAAGGCGTGAAAAGCAGACAGTGGACATCTCAGGGACAAGAAAAAGCCACTGAAAGGATTAATAACATCAAAAACATGGCCCTCAACGCCTTGCCCCGCCCCCAGCTGCACCAACAAACGCCACACTTTTCGACCACAAGAATGCAGTAAAAAACGCATAAATAACCGTGAAAAGACCACAACAAGATGACCCAGAAGCCAGGCGAGTGGGCCAGTGCCCTTTTGGCCCGTTTCGAGGATCAGGCAAGTGTTTTCCGAGCGCTTTTCCGCAGTTGCGTTTTCCCAGGCGAAAAAATGTACCTGCTGCTCTGCCTCTTGCTCCCCCATACATGCACACCCCTTCCGTGTGTTGGTGCCTCACGCGCCCTGAGTGTGTGAGGTCTCAATCAAAGGCGTGGGGGAGCGAGACAGCAACAATAACAATAACATGGAATTCCGCATGAATGAAGTGGATTTACTCACTCAATGGTTGCTACTTGCAGCTGCCGAACCGGATCGGAGCCTATGGCACGCAGGCCAGGATGAGCCAGGACCAGCTGGTGGCCTGCCTGATCCACATATCGCGCTACCGCTTCTCCCTGGTCATCTCGGGCCTCACCAAAATGCTGCAGAGGGTCAATGAGGCGGTGAGTACTCCAAAAATATGCTCCATAAGAAACCAGGAACCATCATACTTTACAAAAAGGTTGCCTACTTCAAGGCGGGATTATGGGAACTTCCCCTCCCCTTTTTTCCTATCTTTATATAAATGATTTCTTCATAAATCCTCTAGCTAATACAACACTTCCCCTGCAGGCCCTTCAAAACCGCCATGAGCCTGAGCGTTGCTACTTCGAATCGCTGGTCATCATACTGACCACCCTGGAGCGCTGTCTGACCAACCAGACCAAGGACACCGCCCGCTTCGAGGAGGCCATGAACGTGAAGCTACTGCTGCGCGAGATCTCCCAGTTTGTGGACGTCCAGAGCGACAGTAATCCGAATGCTGCCCAGCTCAAGGCCCTGGCATCCAAAGTGCTCTTTGCCCTGTCGCAGAACCACTTCTCGGCGGTGTTCAACCGCATCTCGGCCAGGATCCAGGAGCTGACGTCCTGTTCGGAGGAGAATCCAGACTACAACGACATCGAATTGATTCAACACATCGACATGGATATGATCAAGTTGACCAAGCTGCTGCAAGGTGGAAAAACTAACTCAGTCTATGAAAGAAATGGCTATTATTACATTAATACTTGTAGAAACCATCACTAAGTTTCGGTCCAAGCGGGCGCCTCCTTTGATTTTGCTCTACTCACTGGAGAAGGCTATTTGGAACTGGATCGAGTACCACCCACAAGAGTTTCAGGACCTGCAACGCGGCACCAATCGAGATATATCCACGTAAGTCCAAACTACAAAATGACTAATACTAAAATGATATTAATATGTTATCTTTTAGCTGCTGGGAGCCACTGATGGACTTTGTGGAGTACTTCAAAACCGAAAACAAGAAGAGCAAGACCCTTGTCTGGCCGCTCCAAATGCTCTTGCTAATACTGAATCCCTCCTGCCTCGAGGCCGTTGTCAACGAGCTGCAGCAGTCGGAGAAGGAGAAAGAAAAGGAGAAGGAGAAGATGGCATCGAAGTCGGGTCAATCCACCTCCCGCGACAAGGACTTTTCGGCCAAGCAGTTCATCGAAAGCATCAAGCGGGGACTGGGCCAGCACTCGCCATCCAAACAGGTCACCGAATCCTCAGCCATTGCCTGTGTGAAGCTCTGCAAGGCATCCACCTACATCAACAACACAGACTCCAACAATGTGGTCTTCAAGCTGGTGCAGTTCTTCATCAATGATCTCAAGGCACTGCTCTTCAATCCGGCCAAGCCCTTCTCCCGCGGACAGGGCTATAACTTTGCGGACATCGAGCTGATGATTGACTGCTGGGTGTCGTGTTTCCGGATAAATCCCCACAACATCGAGGCGCTGAAGGTTTGCCTGAACTTGTCGTCGCCGCAGGCCTATCACTTTGTCATTGTTTGCTCTCTGCTAAGGTAATTAATTTCAGTATTACTCTATTATGTCACCTATACTAATCTTTGTTATTTAATTTAGGTTGGCTCACATTTTTGTGGACTTTCGGCTGCAGAACAAGAATCCCTTCCGGATCGTCAACCAACCCAGATTGTCCTGGTGGCCACAGACGGATGTGGTTCATTACCGATCTGCTGAGCTAAGGGCTCTGTTCACGGATACTCTTAACAAGGCTACGCAAGGATATATAGCACACACCCCACTCCGCTATATTACCTCTCTGACGCTCAAATCGAAGGATACGCAGAAGGGTTTGACCCGGGCTGAAGAGGGACCCGCCCACAAAATGCTATTGTTGCTGCTCGTGCGTTTGATTCATGCCGATCCCACGCTTTTGTTGAATGTGAGTTTAAATCAACTTATCAATAAAACCGTCTAGTTCACGTATTCCTTTCAGACACAAGGAAAAGTGGCCCATGAAGTGCAGAGCTCCACGCTGGAGCTGATTAACGGCCTGGTAAGTTTGGTGCATCAAACCACCATGCCCGATGTGGCCCAAGAGGCTATGGAGGCGCTGCTCGCTCTGCACGCCCCGGAGAAAATAGAGGTTTGGAATCCAGAGGCTCCCATCAACACGTTCTGGGACGTCAGCTCCCAGGTGCTGTTCTCCATTTCGCAAAAGCTCATCCAGCACCAAATAGCCAACTACACGGATGTCTTAAAGTGGCTGCGCGAGATCTTGATCTGCCGGAATACGTTCCTCCAGCGACACAAGGATTACGCCCATGTGGGCAGTCAGATTGCCATTTGTAAACAGGCTCACATAAAGATGGAGGTGGTTTTCTTTATGTACCTGTGGAGCGTAGATTTGGACGCAGTGCTGACGTCGCTGTCCTGTTTTGGATTGTTATGCGAGGAGGCTGAGATTTGCTGCAGCTCGGATGAGCTGACAGTGGGCTTCATCATGCCGAATTACCATATTTACCAGGAGCTGGCTCAATTGTCCACTTGTGAGTTTAATAATCTAGTTGCTTTAACCTATATTTAATTGTTATATTTACATTCTAGCCGCAACCGACTCTCGTATTTGTTTCTTTGACAACACCCATGGCAATGTGCTGAGCCGCCTGACCCTTCAAAAACGCATAATGACTCTTTTGCGCAAGATCGAGCACTGCGTCCATGGTGTGCAACCCGCTTGGGAGGAGACCTTTCGCAACTGGGAAGTGTCCAGCAAGGTTTTGCAAACGTACCCCAAATGCAAGGGCGAAGATGGCCAAGCAGAAGTCTTTCACCGAGGAATGGGCAAGCGGCGAGCGAGTCATCAGAGTTCAGAACACGATCTAGAGGAGCAGATCAATGAGTGGGCCAACATGACTTGGTTTCTATTGGCCCTAGGCGGAGTCTGCCTTCACAAACGCAGTAGTAGCCGCCAAATGCTGCTGCAGCAATCGCAGAACAATGCCTCCTTGGGATCACTCGCTCAGAACTCACTTTACTCCAGCTCCACAAGTTCCGGACATGGTTCTCTGCATCCCAGTACGGTTTCGCTCTCCACCCTTCCACCAGCACCGCCACAAGATGTCAGCTACTGTCCTGTAACACAGTAAGATTCATAAACACAAATTATTTAAATTAAAACTTAACCTGTATTTCTAAACCACAGATTTGTTGGCCAACTACTGCGTCTGCTGGTCTGCAGCAATGAAAAAATCGGCCTGAATATCCAGAAGAACGTGAAGGAACTGGTGGGCGAGGAGATGTCCACTCAGCTATATCCCATACTTTTTGACCAAGTTCGAGCCATCGTGGAAAAATTCTTTGACCAGCAGGGCCAGGTGAATGTCAACGTGACCGACATCAACACGCAGTTCATCGAGCACACCATCTATATAATGAAGTCGATCCTGGACCCCAAGGCCAGCAAGGATCTCAACAACGATCAACCCTCGCCATCGGAACATTTGGGAGTGACAAGCATCGAGGGCATGATGCTGGGAATCGTGCGCTATGTTCGCCACCTGGATATGACAGTGTACGCCATTCGCATCAAGACAAAACTGTGCCAGCTAGTGGAGGTGATGATGAAGCGACGCGATGATCTCGCCTTCCGTCAGGAGATGAAGTTCCGAAACAAGTTGGTCGAATACCTGACCGACTGGGTGATGGGCACTTCGCATCAGATTGCGCCGCCCAGCTCGGCGGATGCAGCTATACTGACCAACACATCCCTCATCTTTCGCGATCTGGACCAAGCATGCATGGAGGCAGTGGCGGCCCTGCTGCGCGGTCTTCCTCTCCAGCCAGAGGAATCGGATCGGGGTGATTTGATGGACGCAAAGAGCGCGCTCTTTCTGAAGTATTTTACCCTGTTTATGAACCTGCTGAACGACTGCATCGACAGCTCGGAAGCGGAAAAGGAGATGAATAACACGCCACTGTTGCCGCCACGTCCTCGAATGGCAGCTGGAAAGCTGACTGCTCTTCGAAATGCCACCATCCTGGCCATGTCCAATCTGCTGGGTGCCAACATCGACTCGGGATTGATGCACTCTATCGATCTGGGCTACAATCCCGATTTGCAAACGCGTGCCGCTTTTATGGAGGTGCTCACACAAATCCTGCAGCAAGGCACCGAGTTCGACACCCTGGCTGAAACTGTCCTTGCAGATCGCTTTGAGCAACTGGTCCAACTAGTGACAATGATCAGCGACAAGGGTGAGCTGCCCATAGCCATGGCGTTGGCCAATGTCGTGACCACTTCCCAAATGGACGAATTGGCCAGGGTCTTGGTCACCCTCTTCGACGCTAAACACCTGTTGTCACCCCTCCTGTGGAACATGTTCTACCGCGAGGTGGAGGTCTCAGACTGCATGCAGACACTCTTCCGTGGAAATTCCCTGGGCAGCAAGATTATGGCCTTCTGCTTCAAAATATATGGTGCTAGTTATCTGCAAATGCTGCTGGAGCCACTGATTCGACCGTTGCTCGATGAGGAGGAAGAGACCTGCTTTGAGGTGGATCCAGCTCGACTGGACCCAACAGAGGATATTGAGCAGCACAGGAATAACCTGATTGCCCTGACCCAGAAGGTGTTTGATGCCATTATTAACTCATCAGATCGATTTCCGCCTCAGCTGCGCTCCATGTGCCATTGCCTGTACCAAGTGCTTAGCAAGCGCTTCCCGAATCTGCTGCAAAACAACATTGGTGCAGTAGGCACTGTCATCTTCTTGCGCTTCATCAATCCCGCCATAGGTAATATCGTATTTAATGCCTGAACTATAGCAAGTATTGATACCCGTTGTATTTTCAGTCTCACCGCAAGAATTGGGCATCGTTGACAAGCAGGTGCACAGTTCGGCTAAGAGAGGTCTGATGCTAATGTCAAAGATCCTGCAGAACATTGCCAACCATGTGGAGTTCTCCAAGGAGCAGCACATGTTGTGCTTCAACGATTTCCTGCGCGACCACTTCGAAGCCGGTCGACGGTTCTTCATACAGATAGCATCTGATTGCGAGACAGTGGATCAAACGTCGCACAGTATGAGTTTCATCTCAGATGCAAACGTACTGGCCTTGCATCGCTTGCTGTGGACGCACCAGGAGAAGATCGGGGACTACCTCTCCAGCAGTCGAGATCACAAGGCTGTGGGAAGGCGGCCATTCGACAAAATGGCTACTTTACTTGCCTACTTGGGTCCACCGGAGCACAAGCCCGTGGACTCGCACATGATGTTTAGCTCCTATGCACGCTGGAGCTCCATTGACATGTCATCGACCAACTTTGAGGAGATTATGGTCAAGCACCAGATGCACGAGAAGGAGGAGTTCAAGACCCTGAAGTCGATGAACATATTTTACCAGGCGGGGACAAGCAAATCAGGCTATCCCGTATTTTACTACATAGCAAGAAGATACAAGTAAGTGAATTATTAGTGGCATTACAACCAAAATTAACTTTCTTTCTATTCAAGAATTGGAGAGACAAACGGAGATCTGCTGATCTACCACGTCATACTCACGCTGAAACCCTTCTGCCACTCGCCATTCGAGGTGGTCATCGATTTCACGCACACCTGCTCGGACAACCGCTTCCGCACCGAGTTCCTGCAAAAGTGGTTCTACGTTCTGCCCACGGTGGCCTACGAAAATGTCCATGCGGTGTACATATACAACTGCAACTCGTGGGTGCGCGAATATACCAAATTCCACGACCGCATCCTGGCCCCCCTGAAGGGCAATCGCAAACTTCTGTTCCTGGAGTCACCGAACAAACTCACCGATTTCATCGACGCAGAGCAGCAGAAGCTGCCAGGCGCAACTCTTTCGTTGGACGAGGATCTGAAAGTGTTTAGCAACGCGCTGAAACTCAGCCATAAGGACACAAAGGTGGCCATCAAAGTGGGTCCGACTGCCCTGCAGATCACATCTGCAGAAAAGACAAAGGTCCTCGCTCACTCGGTGCTCCTGAACGATGTTTACTACGCCTCCGAGATTGAGGAGGTGTGCTTGGTGGACGACAACCAGTTCACCCTGTCCATAACCAACGAAAGTGGCCAACTCAGCTTTATTCACAACGATTGCGATAACATCGTCCAGGCCATTATTCACATCCGGAATCGCTGGGAGCTCAGCCAGCCAGATTCGGTTACTGTTCACCAAAAGATCCGGCCAAAGGATGTGCCCGGAACCCTACTTAACATGGCGCTACTAAATCTAGGATCATGTGATCCCAATCTCAGGACGGCTGCCTACAATTTGCTGTGCGCCTTGACCGCCACCTTTGACCTGAAGATTGAGGGGCAGTTGCTCGAGACGCAAGGTCTTTGCATACCCTCCAATAATACCATATTTATCAAGTCCGTCAGCGAGAAGTTGGCCACCAACGAACCTCACCTTACTCTGGAATTCCTCGAGGAGTCCATTCAGGGCTTCCAACGCAGCACCATCGAGTTGAAGCATTTGTGCTTGGAGTATATGACGCCTTGGCTCAAGAATCTTGTCAAGTTTTGCAAGTCCAACGACGACTCAAAGAAGCTGAAGGTGTCTCAAATTCTGGACAAGCTCATCAACTTGACCATTGACCAGAAGGAAATGTATCCCTCGGTGCAGGCGAAGATCTGGGGATCAATTGGTCAGATTCCCGAGCTCATCGACATGGTTTTGGATAACTTCCTGCATAAATCGATTACATATGGCTTGGGATCGCCGCAAGTTGAAATTATGGCGGACACGGCAGTGGCTCTCGCCTCAGCAAACGTGCAGTTGGTGTCCAAGAAGGTCATAACAAGAATGTGTCGCGTGATGGACAAATCCTGCACGAATCCAACGCAATATCTGGAGCAGCACATGATGTGGGATGACATAGCCATCCTAGGACGCTACTTGCTCATGTTGTCCTTCAACAACTGTCTGGATGTGGCCACGTCGGTGCCGTATCTGTTCCACACCATCACGTTTTTGGTCTGTTCGGGATCGCTCTCGATGCGAGCCTCCACCCACGGCCTGGTGATCAACATCATCCACTCGCTGTGCACCTGCACAAATCCCTCCTTTTCGGAGGAGGCGCAGCGTGTGCTTCGGCTCTCGCTGGATGAGTTCTCGTTGCCCAAGTTCTACTTGCTCTTTGGCATCAGCAAGGTCAAGTCGGCAGCAGTGACTGCTTTCCGCTCCAGCTGTCGTCATCCCACAGATAAGTGGCTGGGAAATGAGAGAGTTACCCAACCGTTACCAGCAGATCGGGAGAGATTGTCGCTGCCTTCGCTGGAGGTTATAACCGATGCCCTTCTCGAAATCATGGAGGCCTGCATGCGCGATGTCCCCGATTGCGAGTGGCTGAACACTTGGACCTCCCTGGCCCGCAGTTTCGCCTTCTGCTACAACCCAGCTCTGCAGCCAAGAGCTCTGATCGTCTACGGATGCATCAGCAAGAGTGTTACTGACCACGAGGTGAAGCAGTTGCTCCGCATCCTGGTCAAGGCCCTGGAATCGTTCAACGATCTCATTCTGATTGAGGCGCTGGTCATGTGTTTGACTCGCATTCAACCGCTACTGCGCCCTGAGTCGCCCATCCATCGGGCGCTCTTCTGGGTGGCCATTTCGGTGCTGCAGCTAGACGAGATTACCCTGTACGGTGCTGGACTGGCCCTGCTTGAGCAGAACCTGCACACGCTCAAGTCGCAGGGATGCTTTGATAAGAAGGAGACCATAGCAGAGGTGATGATGAAGACGCGGGAAAAGCTTGAGTGGCACTTCAAGCAACTGGATCACGCCGTGGGCCTTTCGTTCCGCAGCAATTTTCACTTTGCCCTGGTGGGGCACTTGATCAAGGTATGGTTTGATCTTATAGAAGATATTTTGAGATTTAATGGTATATTTTTTCAGGGCTTCCGCCATCCGACACCCACAACTGTTTCCCGCACTTCCCGAGTGCTGACCATGCTCCTGGGCATTATAGCCAAGCCGCTGCACCGGGACAAGTTCGAGGTGACCCCCGATAGTGTGGCATACTTAACTGCCCTGGTGGCTGTCTCCGAGGAAGTGCGCTCCAGGTGTCATGTGAAGCACGCCCTGCCCCGCTGGCCCGCCGATCTGAGTGGCAGTGTGGAGAATGGCGAAGTAGCCAGTGGAGTGCAAGCTGTAAGATAAAAGAAGCTGGATTTTAGGAAGTGAGATATATATTTTAAAATCCCCCTAGATTGGCATGCCGCTGTCACGCCGGCAAAAAAGTTGGGACATCCTAGACCAGTCCGCCCTGCAGTTTGCTCGCCAGCACAAGGTTCCCACTCTTCAGGTGAGCTTTAAAGATCGATTAGGCCCAGATGTACTCCCCACTTGTTCGAAATTCGCTGTGCAAAAGTTGTTATAACCATCTGCTATAGTAACTTTTGGCTATCTACTTGAGTTTACATATTCCAACCTATATACTCTGTATATCCAACCTACTATCTAATATCAACTATCTATCGAGATCAGCCGTTGCATAACTAATAATCGTTCAATGATTTTTTCTTTTCTCTTTTTATGTTTGATTTGAATATATAAAAAACGTTACATATGAATCACAATGTATACTCGTTGAAACCGTATTAATGCCATAATATGCCTGCCGAATCTTACATCTAATTGGTGCTTGTAACTCATCAATATCGATATTACTATATGTCTTTATGAACTATAAACTGTAACTGCCACCTGCCACCACTACTACTTCGCATGAACATTGTATTTGATTTACGTTTGATTTGGTTACCGAAACCCGCTAAAACTACAACTCCAACATCAACACTGTGACAAAAACACCACCACGAACATTAAATTAAACATCCGTAGAACGCGCGGGTTTTGTTCAAAACTCAACGCTCATTCTCGGTGCCGACAACCAAAGATCCGAACAATGCCGCCGGCATCGAAGAACGTCAGGTATTGCGTAACATAACTTATCTCTTAGCTAAGACTAACTCTACTACCCCACTAAATCCTCTATTTCTAAGTTCGCCACTAAACCCACTATTAAGTTAACATTGATGTTTCGCTGTATGTCATTTAGTTTCGTTTTTCTTGCATGGCACTGAATGAAAGCAGTAAAAAAGCTGTTCCGAGGCCAACATGCACATTCTGTTTCTATAGTAGATCTTTCATCTTCACTAGTTTTTTTTAGACCATATCTGTGTGTAATTTGACTGCACTTTTGTGATAACTTTATTAACACCTGTATATATGTGTCTGAACAGGAACGCGGCTCGCGTTCTTCGGTCTCCAACGAGTCGAATGTCCTGCTGGACCCCGAGGTCCTGCCTGATTTGTCCATACAAGCCCTGGTGCTGACTGTTCTGGCCACCTTGGTCAAGTACTCGTCGGACGAGGGCGAAACGCGCGTTTTATATCAATATTTGGCCGAGGGGTCGGTGGTCTTTCCCAAGGTGTTTCCAGTTATGTGAGTATATCTGTTCATAACTCTTTTCTAAGAAGTAATAATATTCTTTGTGGTATTTCAGCCATTCTTTGCTGGACCAGAAGATCAACAATATCCTGTCAGTGTCCCATGACCAAGTGGTGCTCAACTCAGTCCAGAGCATTATACAAAACATGCTGGCCAGCGAGGATCCCTCCCAGCAGCAGCTGCACTTCCTGCAAAGCTGCGGCTTTGGCGGACTATGGCGATTTGCGGGACCCTTCACCAAGGTGGGTGCCTAACTATGACCTATATAATATCATTTATTATAAATGTAATACATTTACAGTACAATATGATGGGAGAATCTTCGGAGCTGTTTGTCAACTGCCTGGAGGCCATGGTGGAGACCTGTTTGCCCGGCGACGAATCCGCCCCGGTGCCACCCTCTCCGCGTCCCTACAACCTGAGCTCCAGCCTGAGCAGCCTGACCTTGGGCTCGCCCACGGACAAAGGTTAGTACCCCTTAGATCATCCCTTACCTATACCGTAATGCATTGCTTTAACCTAGAGCGTTTACTTTTTAATAGCAAGCCCAAGCCCCATTTGAATGAACACAGAATTTTACAAACAGTATTTACTCAAACCTAACCTTTTCTTTATGTCACACCAATTGCGATATATAGCATTCTCATCGGAATCATTAGACTTTTATGACAATTGCCCAGGCAGCGTCAGCAGCCTGCGACGCGCCTCACACAGCAAATCACGCGCCAAACATCGAATTAACGACAGTCCATCACATTGAACGTTCCACAAGAAAAATACAAACTATATTTAAACCGCAACTAAAGACAAACGATGGGTAGCCGCAAACAATGCCACTAAATAACACCATGATTGGAAACAAATGTGTATTTCGTAGTTATCTAAGCTTTGCCAAATGGAATTATTGTCCCGACACACTCGAAACGATTCATTTTGTAACTACGGACACCGTATTCGATATGCAAATTGTTAAACACAACATAAAAGTCATATGGAAATCCCACAAGATAATGCACTTACTCGTAACACGCATTAGCAAATTGATGTTGAAGATTTGAGAACTATATATTGATGATAAATCTGGTACCTTGAAGCATTTACAACATATTTTCGAAATCGTGTGGGTGAATTATGAGCACCTTTTTTGTAGCTTAGTGTAGTGTTGTCATAAAATAATTGTTGTTAAAAGATTAATAGAGTCGAAAAATGTAATTCACGATAGCTGAGTTCCCACAGAGAACCGAATATATTTCTGATATACCAATGCATGCCAAGTAAATTTTATAATATTGCAAAAATATACACCCGTGCAAGTTTCAGTTTCCAGTAGCTGCTAATTTGGCTAAGAACAAACGAGAAAACACAGAGGATACACCAAGATTTTATATATTTTCATTGAAGACTATATTTTATACGAGCCAATAGATAATTGAAGTAACTAATAAGTAAACTTAATATTCTTCACCGCTTTTTCGCCCAGATTTTCCTTTCACCACGACTATGTTCCCTTCGTCGATGTGTTTATGCAACTTTTGTCTTACTTTCAGCTGCATGAATAACAACTACAGACCCGCGCACTAGACGTACCACACTAATCGCAAAAGTAATGCGTTTCCTAAATCTGTTTAAAAAGTGCTTTTAGAGAACGTGAAAACCAAGTCCCCACAGAAAGTCGTACAAAGTCATAGAATATTTATATATATTGTATAGAATGCCGGCAAGCGATGGCCACTCAATGCGAAGGGAGGAGATGTGTGTAAAAATGAGTGTATATAAGGTGTAGAGGGGAGTGGAACCAGGATGCTGTAACCCCTAGAGGATATCGAACGGAATATTTTTTAACGATTAACGATTGTACATTTTAAAGTTTGCCATCCGCAACTAGGCACACCAAGTCCACCAGTTCCTGCGAAGATGACCACGACCAGGCGAAACGGAGTTAACCACGAAAGCGTTTAAAGGCGAAATAAAATCAAACGAAACGAGTAACAGATTAACTTAAAGCTTTAAGAGAGCGGCATGTGCCACATGTCGCCGGCATTGTTTTGTATTATAAAGGAATCTCCCCGCGCAAATGTATCAGATGGCATTTATTTTTTATTTGATTCTACTTACTATTTTTTTAACCAAGCTCATATCTCATTAGTCCTTACTAATTTATTTCATCAGCACATTCTCGAAGAAAGTTCTAAAACACCAAAAACTAAACGAAGATAAGCTTAAAAACGACCCAGTCCGCTTTAATATAATTTAGTTGTAAGCACAGAACAAGATTTTTATCGAATTAGCGTTAGTAAGCGAAAGAATCGAACCAAAATAAAACCTTACGAACGTTACAACACATTTGTACCTCTTATTAACAATAAACGAAACAAGTTAGTCCGTTACACTTACTTTCTAGCACATGGATTTTAAACTGTATTCGGCGTTACCCGCGTAAAACATGAGGAATTTTTTAAACCTAGATGAGCAAATGGAACAGGATTCTATGCATTATTATTAATCTAAATGTATATGTGTGTGTTGCTATATGTGTATCAAACGAATATGTATCTTTGTATATTACAGCCACTTGAAGATATTTATGAAATGTTAATGTCCCAACTTTATCAATGTAAAAGAATATCGAACCACTTAATATACTTTCAATTAAAGTGTTTAAAGAGTATGCGATCGTTTCTTTCAATGGCCCTGATCTTTCCTTAGGATTAGCTGAAATATGGCAAGATTGTGCAAATTTCTTGTGGGATCCTTGAAGTGCCAGCAGATTTTAGGACCAACCCCACATAAGTGGGATGATTCATCATTGTCAGCGGTTTATCCCTCTTTAAGACCTTCTTTCCATGCAAATTGAAGTCTTTGTTTTTGCACATGGCTGTCTTCCTCATCCCATCCCGAAACCCATATCAAAACATTGCAACTCCGATGATCTCAAAAGCCTCCCCCACGAAGAAAACTGGAAACGAAATGTACGAAATCAGTGCCATCAGATGTCAGCGAATGTCGCTCTGTTTTCTGTTTGTTAACTTCTCGATTTCATGGCTGCGATTGCAGCGACCCCTGGTCCTGGACGTGCACTGGAACTCACCCTCGGGCAGGTGGATTCCGTCAATGGCCCAATCCGAAGGCCCAATCTCGCCAAATGCGCCAAACAAGTGTCACAGCTGACCGAGGCCGAGCCCAAGCCGAGCAACCGGGAGCAGGAGTGCGGCACAATCCCAATACTTGTGGGAATGTCTCCAGCCAACTTTCTCACGATGCACATGCACCGACTGCCGACCGACACCGACCCATCGGAGCACCGGCTGTTTGCCGCTTCCCTGGCTCTGGGTGGTGCTATTCCACTCGTGGTGGTTGCTGCGGTGGTTGCTTCTGCTAAGTGTAACGCAATGTCGCGCCAAAGAGGAAATGAGGTCTGTGTGACTGTGCGCCAAAAGGGAAGAGCCTGCACTGGAAGAATATTCCACCAAAGGTGATCATCATCATTATCGTTAACGATAAATAAATAAATAAAATAAATATAAATGGTGCTCCCTGGGATATAGAAAATAACAGTTTAAATTTTTCCTGAAAGAAAATAAGTCTCTAAATAAAAAATTAATTTTGTAAAGACCTATAAACTAATATAATATATTAAATATTATAACAATATTATTATTCACTTGAAAGATAATTTTTATCTTAACAAAACTATCTTCATTTTCGATAGTAATCCATTGAAAACTATAAAGGTATAGATCATTCATATATATTTTTTCTTTTAAGAAACATAATTTTAAGGATATTTTGTCAGAGTACAAACTTTATTTTACAAGCCATTTTCCCTCAGTGTCCCTGCACGCACACAGGCAGAACCCTCACCCATGTGCAACAATGGCATCGCCTCGACGAGATTGGCTCTTTGGCTTAAGTGAGGACGGCACGCATGGGGCACGGCTCTCTTTTCCCGAGCGGAGTGGGAACCAGGGAGCCCTGTCTAGGGAGCGGGACGAGTGGCACGGATGGCTGGCAGGCAGGTCGAGGTCAGGGCGACGCCGTTGTTGTGTCGTGTGTGCGTGTGGTGCGCTGCTGGTGGTGGTGGTTGATTGCTCCGGCTCTCGTCTTTCCTCGGCTCTGGCTCTTTTCTTGCGCCTCACCTCCGACCCTTCGTCTTCTTCTTCTTTTGGCTGTTGCGCCGGCGCACGGCAACAGCACGAGGAAGAGAGACGCCAAGAGAGCCAAGATCCGAAGAACGTGTTATTGGACCCTAGTCAGTACACTGAAAATATTTTTATTGGCGGTTGTATTATTTCCTAGTAAGAAGAACTTTTAAGATACAAACAAATCCATTCCCTTTTTATACGTTGTTATTTTTAAAGAAGTTTATTCTGGTAGTTAGTCTTATCAATAGAGAACTGTTAAACTAGAAATACTAAGCTATATTTAAAGGATGTTCTAGTTCCTCAGTAGGAAAAATCTATAGTATACTTTTTAGCGACCTCATGGGACAAGATTTTTTAAAGTTTTTATCACACTTATGATCAATCTTAAATATTTCAAATGTATTAATCCCTTAAAGAAATGTTATTATCTCAAAACATTTAAATGCTGAATTTTTTATTTATATAGGTTATCATTGTATTACAGTGGAAAACTCTGTATTTTTTTCGTAAATGTTTTTGCCCCCCCACTATTTTTTCTCAGTGCAAAAGAGAGAGCAGAAGCGGCTTCCGCCCGATCCAATTTTTTTGAAGTTGCACACGTGCAGCGCCGAGGGAATCTTGCCACAAGCAGAGAGTGACCCGATTGATGCTTCGTGGTGATCGTGATCGTCGCAGTGATCACTGTGCGTGGTGGCAGTTAGGGGAGGATTTCGATTTCGCTTTCGCAAGTGTACGGCACCGGCTGTGTGGCAGCTACAAAAAGGATCAGCTTACCTTGCGGCAAGATCATTTCTCAAGTGACTACCGTGCAGTGCGGAGCGGCAGCAGCGACATCGCAACCTGGCAACCTCGCAACTTTATTTACAAACAACTAGAATCTCTTCAAACACAATGGCCGTGCAGGGTCAGAGATTTATGACCAAGACGCAGCACTACCGCAAGGTGACCAAGCCTCTGCTGGAGCGCAAGAGACGCGCCCGGATGAACCTGTATCTGGATGAGCTGAAGGATCTCATCGTGGACACAATGGATGCGCAGGGCGAGCAGGTCAGCAAGCTGGAGAAGGCGGACATTCTGGAGCTTACAGTCAACTATCTGAAGGCGCAGCAGCAGCAACGGGTAGCCAATCCGCAATCTTCGCCTGTCGCCACCCAGGTTAACCTGGACAAATTCCGGGCCGGATACACCCAGGCCGCCTACGAGGTCTCCCACATATTCTCCACCGTGCCCGGCCTGGATCTCAAGTTCGGCACCCACCTGATGAAGCAGTTGGGACACCAGCTCAAGGATATCAAGCAGGAGGAGCCCTATCCCTACATGGCAGAGGAACCCGTCAATCTGGCCGATCAGAAGCGCTCCAAGTCGCCACAGGAAGAGGATATACCCCATGGCGAGGATGTCTGGCGTCCCTGGTGAAATGGGCATCCCGAATTCACGCAACCAATTGACATTGATAGCTTTACTACTTATGTAGTTTCATTTAGAAACGATCCAAGTTTTCCAAGGTCTAGTGTAAACATTTGCCTCAGAATCGTATTTAGTTGGTAGTTGATTTGATATGATGTGATGTTCCTGTGATAGTTGTTAAGTTCGTATTTTGTATTTCGTATCTGATCTCCCCTAGGCTTAATGATTCATGTATTTAATTGATTGTAATTTATTGGATCATCTCAACAAAGAGCTTCCCCACCGAGCTTCCACTTAGTTTCATTCAGGAAACACATTTTTTATGCTTTAAATTCACATTTCTGCTTTACAACATTTAATATAAGCCAAGAATACTTGAATAATAAAAAGAACATAAACTGAAATTTTAAGAGTCTTAAATTGTTTGGGGTATTAAGAATCGAGGGTTGGAATAATCTACTGGTTACTTTTTTAGGCCTTTTTAGTGGGAATGCCATAACTGAAGTCAAGATTTCAGTAATATAACCGGGAGTCTTATTGTCAAATGATCTTTATTACGGCTACTGGTTTTCCAATATGCTTTAAATGTTTGCTCTATAATACTTCTGTGATTAGAAGTACTAAAGTTTGCAAACCTACCGTATCTGTAAGATGAGTTTCGTATAACCGTGTTTGTGTTATAGAATTTCAACAAATGAAAATTAGTGCATATTTCAAATCATTTTTCAAATGTTTATAAAAATTAAAATTCAAATTCAAAATACACATCGAACCGTCCAAACTTTTGTTCCTATATATGAAATGTTTTTTAGGTATTCTTAAAAGGTTATAATATCCGAAAAGACAACAAGTTTTTAAAATAGACGATTAGCTAAGGATTTTCTTATTAGTATATATTTTACTAAACATTATCTTGGCCCTTAACTTTTTTAACCCACTCAGTGTACCAAAAGATACCCTAGTTCAGCTTATGCTTTATCTCCTTCATAGATTCCCATTGACTCCACCCACTTCGAAGACCCCACTCGTGTTTCAAATCCCCGGCATGCACCACCCATCCATCCATTACAAGAATCCTGGAACGCGAGCAACTTACAGCCGAAAGTGTGTCCACCGCGAGCCACACGCGATGCGAGCAGCGCTCCAGGATCACCACGGCTGGCCCCTGTTACAAGGAGGGAGAGGACTGCAGAGGTCCTGCCGGGTCAGGGGGATCGCTGCATCGCCGAAGTCGAACACACATTAAGCACACTCGACGCACACGAGCAGCGTTCCCACAGGCTCATAACGGCCGACCAACAAGTGCAGGATGCCTTCGTCCTTGTCTGCGCACCTTCCTCTGTCGCCGAACACGAACCCGATCCCATTTGGAATGCCAACGGTAAACAGGAAGTCGTCGAGGAATCGCAACGCCTTGTCCTAGCCCCATCCCCCGGCGGAGGTCCTCGCTATCGTGGGAACCCCGAGAGGATCCCTACCCCGATGAGATGGCATAAAGCAGGCAGTTCATTATCCTTAGCCCCCCGCCCCTGTCCCTGGCCCTGCCATAGTCAAATCATAACACACAAATCTAGAAGCGGCAGCTGTTCGCCCTGCAAATTCCCATAGCCATGCTCGGCTGCCTCTGCTTTTTGCGGGCAGGTGAGCGAGGCGATGTGAGAAACCGGGCAGGAAAGTGTTTCCCACGATCCTGCCAGCGATCCTGCTCCCTGGCCCTCGCTTGATAAGGGTGCCGGGGCCACAATAAGAAGTCGCCCGAACAATAAGGAGCGGTCTCAAGAAGCGGAAGGGTCTGCACATGAGTATATGGGTATGAACCAACCCTCATTCCAGCACACGATGCGTGTCGCCATCCCTCTTGCTCCCGTTCCTCCTCGAAATGCCAGCACACACGATCCCATTTGGGGGTTGTTTCTGGCCGACCGGCTATATAAGGCCGGGTCCCGAAGGTCCGACAACACACAACGTCTTCGAGCGTCAGAGCAGCCACAGCTCAAAAGAACTCAGCCTATAGTACACCAAAAAGAAAAACAGAAAACCCAAAATGTCGTCGCTACAAATGTCCGAGATGTCCAAGACCTATCAGTACCGCAAGGTGATGAAGCCCATGCTGGAGAGGAAGCGTCGCGCCAGGATCAACAAGTGCCTGGACGAGCTGAAGGATCTGATGGTGGCCACTCTGGAGTCCGAGGGCGAGCATGTAACCCGGCTGGAGAAGGCCGACATCCTGGAGCTGACCGTCACCCACTTGCAGAAGATGAAGCAGCAGCGCCAGCACAAACGCGCTTCCGGCGACGAGAGCTTGACCCCGGCCGAGGGATTCCGTTCCGGCTACATTCATGCCGTGAACGAGGTCTCCCGCTCCCTGTCCCAGCTGCCCGGCATGAACGTCAGCCTGGGCACCCAGCTGATGACCCACCTGGGTCAGCGCCTCAACCAGATCCAGCCTGCCGAGAAGGCCCCTCTGCCCATCACCGCGCCACTCTCCGTGCAGATCGCCACCCGGGACGCCTACTCCGTGCCCATCTCGCCGGTCTCCAGCTTCGCCGGCAGCCCCAACTCCAACGCCAGCTCGGCGGTCAGCCACTCCCTGCTGACCACCATCGATGTGACCAAGATGGAGGACGACAGCGAGGACGAGGAGAACGTCTGGCGTCCCTGGTAGAGGAGTACCCACAGTACGCCCTCCACAAGAAAAGAACCCAGGAGAGATTATAGAAAGTAAAAGTCTTCCGAGTCGCTGGAATCCCCCAGTTCCGACTCCCAACCTAGTTTTAAGCCAACACCCTACCATACCACACCACACACACAAAGCTTTAGAAGAGGACGCGCAGTTCATGTGATAACTAAATACATAATAAATTATATAGCTAAAATTGAAAGATCACGACTTTTTCTGACACTATTCCAGTGAGTAATCATGCAAATTGCTGAGACACTCCCCGTAGCCAAACGGTTCCCTATAATCTGCGGTCTAGAACGGAAATGCTAGCTCCTCTGTTTGCCCAGCATTTGTAACGAACTCTTCGATCGCCCCACGCCACGGCACAAACAAAAGAAAGCGAAAACAATGCCAAGGCCGAAACAAGAAGAATTAAGAAGAACCCAAAGTCGGGGCTACCGATGGGTATGGGCTTGGACCATACCTATAGGGCTGGACCTTTGAACACGTGTGCGGACAATAAGCGAGGGTAACACAAAAAATTAGAGTCTTATCTCAGTGTGTCTAATCGAGTTACGGCAATGTCGCTCGGCGTTGCAAGAAAATAAATGGGCCCAGAGCCGGGGTGGAACTGCTTACGAGTATCCCAAAAAAGGGATCGAGTCATCATTCATCCCGCATCCATCCCGACTCCGCTTTGTTCGCTCCTCTTTGTGCTCCTCGCCGAGATTCTCCCTGGCCACTCGGCTAGAAAATCGTGTGCACAATGGTCAAGGTAAGCCATGGGCACATAATTGCTTCGGATCAGGTAAATGAGTGCCTTGCCCTAGGGCAACTTTAAGATGGAGGAGCCCCCGCCCGGGACAGGATATCGTTTTTTGTTTCTTTTTTATGGGTTCTGCTTAGGGCCTTTTCGGTTCTTTTTTCATTTGGGTTTCGATCTTTCGTTTTTTTTCCCATTTTTTTTTGATTTGACTGACCCAGCATCATTTGGTTATCTGTGTGCCAAGACCAGTAGCGGATCCCCAGACGCCTCTGTCTTTAAAATCGGCGGAGGGCAGCGTTGACGAGGGAATAGTCAACGAGATCGGTATCTCAGGATCGCCCGGGGACTAGCCAAGGCCAGGGCTGCAAGGGTGTAATAAATTCAAGGGAACCAAATTTATAGAGATTTTTCAGTTGATTAAAAATCTGTTGACTTGTTAAGCCGAATGGGATTATCTTAAGATCACCTTTATCAACAGTGTTTTTACTTAATTTTACATTTCCGTCCTATTAGTGCTAGCAATTATTTATGGAAATGATTTAAAAACGGGGACTTGCAATATAAGCTTCTTTGTTTTGAAGATTTTTTATCGTAAAGGGACCATACGTTTTGTAGTTGAAAGGCTCTTTACAATATCTCTCGTCTAATAACCTATGCACCCATTTAACTGAGCAATTACAAATGCAATGATATCCCAGTGATCTTTCACTTATAACGTTCCTAGATTCCATTAATCATTGACTGGTGATCACCCCAAGGTCGTATCCCAAAAAGTTTCAATGCCACTTCCACCCCAAGCCAACTTTTTACCCTTGAAACAAGCAACACTCCTCAAGAGCCATGCAAAGTCTCAGCCCTCAGTCCCTGTCCATCCCCAGATGATCCGATCAGGCGACATAACCCTCGCGTTGACAATAAGAGGAGCAACACCAACCCGGCCAGAGCCAGTTACGCTCGGTTATAAGTACCTCACAATGGGGCAATAAGAAAAGTACGACCAGGGGAATCGCACCCGAAATGCCAAAAGGAAATGCTGGCACAAAAGATACTTAATCTTATAGGTAAACCCGATGAATGATGAACGAATGGCGGCGACGTAACCGAACCCCCGATCCAGCAATCCGGCGATCGAGCTCGAACGCAAGCCCAAGTCATTAAAAACTACAATACACAAACTGCATACGAATCACTCGAACGCGGACTGAGGCCCAAAGAAAGGGTCCCTTCAGAGGCAGGGGCAGGGGACAGTACCGAGGACCGAAGACCGGGGACCGTGGCCAGAAAAAAAGAAATATCAGAAGCGAAGATCGTGAGAAAATGGTTTGGAACGTGGTTCTCACACGATCGACACACCTGCCCTTTTTGTATGTGTGTGTGTGTGTGCTGGGCCTCCGCCGTCTGTGTGCTCTACGAATTCAAGATACAAGACCACTTACGGGCAAGATCACGACCGACTCGAGCTGCGGCTATGGGTACGGGCAGGGGCAGGGGTTCGACTGCGGCTATAAGGCTGTGGATCGACATGAAAGAGAAAAGCAGCGTGCGGTAAGTGTGTCTCAGGCGAATCCCCAGCTCAGCCTCGACTCTTGTGCATTGGCCAACATCCAACATTGTAATGACTGTGGACACACGATCGTTAAGAGCGCGCCGTGTGATCTGCCAAGGGGGTTCCCGGGGCTTCCAGGGGGCTGGAGTTCGGGCTCGGCGCATGCGTCGCTGTTTTGTTGAACGAACTCAATTTAGTTGGTTTATGGCCAAAAGGCGAGAGCGAGCGGGACGCACGCGGAGATCGCTTGTGGAGATCGGAGTGGGAGATGGCCGTTTGGGAGTTGGGCCGCTTCGACCGATGGACCAAGCGATGCAGCGATGGAGCGCTGGAGAGGCACCCAACCACACTTATATGGTGTGCTATTGACTCTGTAATATCTTTAATATGGGATGTTGTTACACTACATTGGCACACGCTCTGGCTGCCACTGGACAAGCTGCCCACAGGTTGTGTTTGTATGGGATCGCATGGGAATGGATGAGGTGAGGCACGAGTGCCGACTCCAGCCCAGTGCCAGGGCATCCTCCATCCAGTCCGGTTTGCCGCCGCCTCTCCTTTATTAAGTGGTGGTCTTGCGCTCACTTTAATATGGCTGCATTAGGCCCGGGCGGCGTGCGGAGTATTATGACTGAAGTAGGTGGCCGGACCCGCGGTGCTCGGGATGCTATGTGGGGGCCCACCGACACACAGAGGTCACGTGATGGATGACGTGTGGGCTCTACTGTACCTCCTGTCACGGCTGTGAAATGGGTTGGGTTGGCCCAAGGCACGGAAAGAGATCATGGGATATTTAGCAACAATAAATAATTACAGAAAAATTATTGTTCAATAATTATTATATAGGTAATTTTATAAAACACATATATTAAAAAAAAAGTATATTAATTTTAAACAGAATATTTCAAAGATTTTATGAGTTATCTTTCAATTGTTTGAAAAAATCCTATCATTTTACATTTATATTTATGAAATATTTGATTTTCCAATTATGATTCACTGATAATATTTTATATTTTGCTCACTCGGATATTAGTAGATATGATATATGTATGAGCCCCTTCAGTCACCAAAGATCACACTCATTAAGCTCTCAGGGATGACGCACGTTTCGGCCGAAACAAAAGGCCAGGCCGCAGACAGGTTCAATGGGAACCCCTCTAGATCGGTTTCCCAAACGAAGCCATGTCCCCCGGCTATGGCCTAGGCGGCCCCACTCAGTCAATCCCAAGCCGACCGAACCGATTGCCTTCCAACTGGTCCATCGCGAAATAGATCACCCGAATCAGGGGACTACCGTTGAGCCCTATAAATAGCCGTTTTGTGGCCCAAAACAACGCAGAGAAGCGCTGGGGGCACCGTCTCGATGCCAAAGTTACGTGACTAATCACATTTGCTGAAGATTAACAGCAATCAGCGGCGGCTTGAACGGTGCCAGACTCGAGACGAGCCGGCAAGTAGTCATCATCGTAGTTGTCGCTGGCCGGCAGACAAAGGCGCTCGGACCGGGGTTCCGTAATCGAACCGCACTCCGAGGCCCAGACCCCTGCCCCGCCGGAGTCTTGGGACTTAAGTGCCGAGACGGCCGCGGTCGCGGGCTTAATTTGCAATGTCTGGCCGCCGGTCCGCGCATGTGCCGAGCGGTCAAGCGCAGTTGGGGCTGTCAAAGCCTGGGCAAAAAACGTATCTGAAACAGAGAAAAAACCAAAACACAATGACCACAATGCCGAGCCATTGACAGCGGAGCCGCGGTTCTCACACTCGACGGGCCTCATAATAAACGACGTTTCCTAGAACTGACTTTTGCTTTATTTTATTGTTTAATTGCGACAGCGCGACAGCGCCGGCGCAAAAGTTCCCGCAGATATGGCATACGTATGTGCAGCATACCCCTCGGAGCCCCGCCTGCCCAGGGAACTCGAATTCTCGGGGCATAATGAGGCCAGCTCAGAGAGTCCGCGTCCGCGTCCGCGTCCGAGACCGAGTGTGGGAAAATATTCAGCGACTTCCGGCTGTGCGCTCTGCGATTCGGTTCGCCACGGAGTTTATCTTTGATTCGCCTCTTGGCTGAGGGGCTTTTGTTTAGTGCTTTGCGCTCGGACGCCTACTAAGTGTCTGGGAAGTGTGAGTAATCTACTAGAAATGATAATGCAGAGGTTCTTGGGTTGGAATTTCATTTATTTTCATTTTCAGTTCTATTCAGGTTGGTTTTTCTACATTTCCAATGGGTGAGCAATCTCTATAGCCGGGAACTGAGGCTCTGCTAGAGATGGGTGACCCTGCGCGGGCCTGCTGGAGGAGCTAGTCCTGGGCAGCGTTTGAGGGGCTCCACAGTCTTCGGTGCGGTTTCCATTCCAGCACCTTTTGGGGCGTCGATTTGTAGTGGCCTTCCGCTTGAAGGCGATCCAGGTGAAGATCCGCTGGGGTCCAGGGCTCACCAGGGCCGCCACATGGGGCCGGAGGCGCTGGAGCTGGCCTCGCTGGGCGCCGGGCTGCAGGCTCCGCTCTCCAGGCTGCCGCACTCCGAGGGCGGTGGGGTGACCATGGCCTGATCCTCCTGGGCAGCCTGGAGGGGCACTCCGATGGGCAGCGAGGGAACCACCACTTGCAGGTAGTTGAGGCGATGGCCCAGGTGACTCATCAGCTGGGTGCCGAGGTCCACACTCACGCCGGGCACGGCGGCCAGGGTCTTGGACACCTCGTTGGCGGCATGCACGTAGCCCGCCCGGAAGCTTTCGGCAATGCTGAGCTTGGGATCTTGAGGGCCCGCCGGGCTGGCAGCGGAGACACTGGACAGACGCAGCTGCTTCTGGGCGCGCAGCTTCTTCATGTGCTCCACGGTGAGCTCCAGGATGTCGGCCTTCTCCAGCCGCGTGATGTGCTCGCCCTCCTGCGTGAGGCACTCGACCATGATGTCCTTCAGCTCGTCCAGGCACTTGTTGATCCTGGCGCGGCGCTTCCGCTCCAGCATGGGCTTCATCACCTTGCGGTACTGATAGGTCTTGGACATCTCCATCTCCAGAACCATTTTCGATGAGACTCTCCTTGTGTAGTTGGTGGCGTTGACTGAGGTGAAGTAGACTCGCGTAATCCACAGTCGCAGAGATACTACTAGGCGGGGGACTACTACTCTGTGTGCACGCAACGAAGTCGGAGCTTTGAATGAGTCGGCTGGCTGTGGGACCGGCTTTATATAGCCTCTGCCCGGCGAGATGCGAGCCGTGAGTGCGAGCGGGACACTCGTTTTGCCTCGTGCGCGGCCTGCTGCTGTTGCCAGCGGTGGTTTCAGATGGCTCGGTGGTTCGCAGAGCCCGTGGTGGTGGTGGTGGTGGTGGTGGCTTCTGTTTTTTTGTACACTTTGGTACGGCCCGGCCTGGCCTGGTATATGTGAGGGCAATAAAATGACTTGAGCGGGCTGCGCCTTCTCCCTCTCTCTGTGCATCCTACTCACTCCATCCCCCGGCTATGTATGTGTTGTGATTGTTATACCGTGGGAAACTGTTTCGCAGCCGATTTCCACGACGACGACGGCTGGCCTGACTTCTTCTGATTGTGCATGCTTGGGGTCTTGTACGATCCCTCGTCCGTCCCTCGGCCGGAGTCTTTCTGGGACGGACGGACGGACGGACTGACGGACCGACCGCCTTTAAGAGGTCTGTGCGACTTGGGATCCCAGATACGATGCGAGGCGAGCACATGCCTTCCATCCATAACAAGATGTTTGCATTTCAATTCATTTGTATGGTCGCTCCATGCCGGAGTCGGGGACGGAGTCGGGGTCCGGTCTTTTGGGCCTCAATTCGGTGCGGTTCAAGTCTTGCCATGTGCCTTCACCCTTTTGCTGTGGCTGTTGCTCTCGCTGTTGCTGTTGCTTTTGCAGTCAGTAGCTTATGGCACGCTGATAATTGTGGAATCGTCATCGGGGACTGCGACTGCGACTGGGACTGGGAGTGGGCTACAGCCGTCGTCTCGGGGTTTCTGGGTTTTTTGTTAGCGCTTTATGGATCATTGATTGGATCGTGGTAGTCGTGGGTTTCGTGGGACGAGCATTACGCTTTTCGTTTACATGATTATTCTTGATTGTCGGTTGGGGATTGGGTTCGGGATTGGGCTCGGGTTTGGGATTGGGATTGGGATCCCCATCCAGCGCGGTGCTATCTTGGGTCGTCGCTCGCTTCTATTTGTAGACAATTACCATCTCGACTCGGGAACCCGGCGATCTGCGATCTTGGCCACTTGGGAACCGATCGAAATCGACGTGTGCGCGAAAGTCGGTTACAATCGTACGGCTGTTGCCAGCACACGCTACGAATGCGATGTATATTTAGCACATTCGGTGTTTATTTTTAGCGCTAAACCGTATCTCATGGCCGTGATTCATCGGCCCGGGATGCTAGATCCCCATCCGCCGGCAAGTGATACATCCGAGACAGCTGACACATCAGCTCGCTCGGCCAAAGCTCAGGTTTCACCATATTTAATTAGAAGTGCCGTGCCGGCGACGATGACGATCGCTGATCGTTGGAAGTGACACGAGCCCGGCTCATTGGCACACAAATAAGACGCTACAAAGGCCAGCTACCCAGTGCATGAAAGGCACACTCAAACGAGACAAATTAAGACTGCCCCTCGACGCATCCGAAATGAGCTACAGTTAGCCGAAACAAAACAGCAGCGGCGATAAACGGGCCAACACAATCAGTTAGCATTAACAACTTATCTAACCGACGCGTTTTGTATCTTTTGACCGCTGGACCGGGACACTAAACTGTGGATGGCACAAAGCCGAATGCTCCGGAAGTGGCTAATTGGATTTTATGGGTCGCCAGGATTTTATGGGTGGTAAATGCACTTTTGGGGTGGGTTAGCCATAATGCTTTTGCAATGTCCCATTGAAGATAATCTCCTATTGGATTATAGGGAAAAGGTGCTATAAAAATATTAATCAACTTTGAAAATACCACGTTATTAGCGGTTAAAGCAATCCTTAATGTAGCTTTCATATAATAGCCATCCATTTATAATATTTGCCTTGCTTTTGTAATATTTTTTTTTATATAACAAACCATTTTGCAATAAGTATCTGTAATTATCTTGTTAAATATCTAGGTTGGTTTATTTATAAATATTGCTTAACCTATTAGTTAATAGAGTTCTGGTATTCCGGATACCATATAACATAGCACTATTTATTACCAAGCTTATTAAAATGAATTGACTTAACCACCTTATAAATAAACTATTTATAAGGGGCTTTGGGATACATTTTAAATATTCAAATTTAGTGCAAGATCCAATTCCCCTGTAAAGACTACACTAAATGCCTAAGCATGCTCCCGAATGTTTTTCCCAGCCTAACAAGTTCTGAACAACCTTCGTAATTCGTATCATTAATGCCAATTGCAGCAATTAGGAAAATCAGTGGGCAGGCACGTGCCCTCAATAGATTAAATCAAGCCTGGCCTCATGATTCCAAATGCAAAAACCCAGTCTGCTGGTTCGCCAAGAACCCAAATTCCCAATGACATTATCAGGAGCGTCACAAGGAAGTGACGGCCAACGTGAGTCACTCGTGAAATTTCACCAGACTCTGCAATGCCCGACGGGGTGTAGCGCATGTGCCCAAGTCGCTTAAGACTGGCCTTATACACCCAATCACCCGAAGAAACAAACACACGTACCTAAAAACGTATATATGTATAAAGTATCTCGAAAGACCTCATTTCTCTCGCTTTATTATTTCTCTTGCTGGCTTTTTTGTTAAACCATTTTTATTTTTTTATCGATGGCATACGCACGCGCGAATTTCAGTGCCCCCGCGGAGTCGGGCGATCGCCCAGAGGGGGCGGAGCGGTACAGGGGGCGGGGCACGAGAGCGTGCAAAACTTGGGAACCCGAGACCGGAGACCGGAGGCCGGAGATCGGAGACCCGGAGCAACAACAGCAGTGTGTGTATGGCCATAGCGTGTTGTTGAATTAATTTATATCCAACAGTGCGCTTTCAACTTTATTGCGCCGCGAAAAGCAGCCAGCCAAGTCAACAGTCGTCGGTGGGTCCCCCCGCCGCGGGAAGACCCCCTGCGCCAGACCCCTCGAGAGCCCCCCGCAAACCCACAGATACACCAGCTCACAGATACGCCGCACACCAGCGCAACGCCAGACCGTGGGAAACAAACTCGTGCCAGTCGTTTCATTGCTGTCAAATAATATCTTGATGGGGATCAACTTGAAAAGATTGGTTGGGGCTTGGGCCCGAGCTCGGTCCGCCGTCGGTCCGGGCCCCCCTGCCCCGCTCCGCCGGTCCGCCGCCTCTGACGGTTGCCGCTGTTTAGGATGCGGTCGACGCTTTTGTTTTTTTACCCAGCTCTCTCATTTTCTCATTTTTTTCGTATTTTTCAGATCTCTTTTTTAATGCTTTACACATTTGTTCGTCATAGCCGAGCGTTAAGTATGTGTGTCCATGTGTGCACTCAGAAAAAGGGGTTATAGGTCGCGGTTTTTTAACTTGAGATTATAGGGATTTCAAATATGACTAATACTACGAGTTTAGATACAAGGAAAGACGTATATCTTTAGGATGTTTCCTAGATCCGGTCTCTATCTATGCTAATCTCATACCAATATTTATTATAGCCCTTTATCATATTACACCATTTCAAGTGAATGGTTTATTAAGTTCAATTCCAGAATTAAAGAAGTTCATACTTTATATTTAATATCTTTAAAACTTTAATCCTAATGATTACCATTCTTTTTCCACCTTATATCATCATATAGAAAATCGTATTGCAAGATCATTTTTAGATAAGGATTTAATCGAGTTCCGATTTTATGAACAATCAAAGATAACTGGAAATCGGGTATACCATTATTTTTAAGATTTAACTTAGATTGAAATTTATAATATTATTTTTTAGCCATTTCATTATCTTAAAAAGAAACCTTTTCGAGTGTACCTTTGCTGGCATTGGCATCCCTCGTGGTGTATGGAAAGATCCAAAAAGCCAGAAACCAGTTTGCCATCCGCCAAAGCCAGTGGACTCCGCTCTGTGGCTGCTGGGATGCCGACACATACTCCGCTCGGAGATCACATAAAAGACCCGGCACACCTCCTACTGCAGTCTCGGAGCCCCCTGCGCCTCCGCCCCCGATCCCCTGCTGAACCTCCTCGCCCCCCACTTAACCACCGGGTTGTGAATGGCTCCTCCGCCTGCTTTTATGCACTGTTTGTTGTGTATACACGGTCGGGCACTTGGCACGTTGCCCATTATCTCAAACTCAAACTGGAACTGAGGCTGAAGCTGAGGCTGAGGCTGTGGCTGTGGCTTTTATTTTTTGTAAAAATTTCGAGTGCATATATCATATTACCACCACCAGCAGGCAGAGATGCATCATCATCGTGGTCCCGGCCTCCGCCAAGTGTAAACTGTCAATGGCCCCTTGACAGGAGGCCCCCAGATTGTGGGATCGATCCCCCCAAAAGACTCCCACTTTGCCACTTGGATCTTCGGTTTTTCCCTTCCTTTCCCATAAACACCACTGTCAGCTAGTCTTGGCAGGGGGTGCAATCTGAACGATCCATTAGTGGCACTGATAAAAAGACAACGAACCATTAAACAGGATCCCCATCCCCCGGCCACTAAAACGTATCTTCAAGTACGCGTTCGTATCTCGCCCTCAGCTCGCTTCGCACACACTTTCTCCCTGCGCCCTGTCGAGGGCACAACTCCTATGCTATCTGCCCGAAAGAAACCCTCCCTATCGCTCCACACTTTCAGCACACTTGGGCCGCAAGAAAGGGAATTAATTAAAATATCTATAAGATTGCCGGCTCACCCCTGGGGAGTGTTTCCAAAATCGAAGACAAGTGGCAGGACCGTATTTTATTGGTGGTGGTTTCGAGCCCTGTGGGAAAGTTGGAAATCGGAATCAAAACACCATGACAAGTGATTCGAGATGCCTATACAAACAGCAGATATGCAACCCCAAGTTCTGTTATTCTCCCTTTCATACGTGCCTTTATCCATTTGAAACCAGAACCAGGACGCAGAAATGTGTGGGAATGCGTGGGAAAGGTCCTGGGGACTCGGTGAGTTTCGAAAACCCAGAAAGGGTCCCCTATCCCCTGGGCCTGTATGTTGATTGCCCATTAGGAATACAATTTGCAACTCCTTTTCCATGATGTGATCCTGGGCTTCCTTCGGTGTCGTGAGAAATTTTACCAAGGAACACCTGCCCCGTGTCGGTGTGTCCTGGTTTGCCAGAGTGTTGGTGATTTTTTCAGCTCCTCTCGGGGATTTCTCGGGGCACTTGAATACGTTTCCGAAAATTTTGAGGCCAACGAAAAATTGTTTCCCACACTCGTCGGACAGTTGCAGTTTCTGTAGGGGTTTGTTTCCTTCGGATGGTGCACTTCTTCTCCTCTACCTGCTCCCGAAGCCGAGCTGAAACTTCCCCCGGCTCCTGGCGAGCGTCGTATTTCAGGTTCTCCGCCCCGATTATCGTCGGTCTTTGAGGGCGAGGGTCTCTGGCCTCCCGTCTCCCGTCTCCCGTCCCGGTCTCTGTTTGTATTCCCCTCCCGTTCTGCGGTGCGTGTCTGCGCCAGGGGTCCGTGCGCCCCTCTCTTTCCCTCGAGCGCACAGGAAATGCACTTCGGCTATAAAAGCCGTCCGTTTGCCGGTTGGGAAATCATTCTGACATCGTCAGCCTTTCAAGCAACACACGCACTCAGCACACTCAAATAGCCACATTTTCAACAACCAAAATGTGCCAGCAAGTCGTCGTCGTCGCCACCACCAACAACAAGATGAAGACCAGCTACAGCATCAAGCAGGTCCTGAAGACGCTCTTCAAGAAGCAGCAGAAGCAGCGCCAGCAGAAGCCCCAGGGCTCGCTGGAGTCCCTAGAATCCGTCGACAATCTGCGCAACGCCCAAGTCGAGGAGGCCTACTACGCCGAGATCGACGAGAACGCCGCCAACGAGAAGCTGGCCCAATTGGCCCACTCGCAGGAGTTCGAGATCGCCGAGGAGGAGGAGCAGGAGGACGACGTCTATGTCCCAGTTCGCTTCGCTCGCACCACCGCCGGCACCTTCTTCTGGACCACCAACCTCCAGCCAGTGGCCAGCGTTGAGCCCGCCATGTGCTACTCCATGCAGTTCCAGGATCGTTGGGCCCAGGCTTAGAAACCCAAAACAGTCTAGCCTTCCGCCCCTCAATCTTCAAGCTTTAAGAACTCTGCAAACATTGTGATAGCACCAGCGGCTTTAACCCACTACAATCTCGGCGATCCAGCGCTTCCATTAGTTACTAAGATATTGTGATAGACAAAAAAGAGAGCTTTAAAACACACGTACAAATTACAAAACAAATATCAAAATCAAATTCATTCATCTTATTATTGGTCGAGGGGTTTGGGTTTCAGCATAAGAAGAAAACACTGCAGTTATCTCATCCCAGATTGTTATGATTCGTCGGCATTCCTTGTGAATGAATCGCCTGTTGTCCTACACCAAATATTGTTCTGGAAGTCGACGTGCCAGATAAGAGCAAGTAGTTGAAGAGATATTCTTCGAGGTTTTTCCAGAGCATGATAAAAGAGGAGAAAACACTTGAATTACTTGCCATAAAGTTACTGTGTTATGATTTCGGGGAAGTTTGCTGAGTAAGAGTTCAGAAATGGAAAGGAAATAGAACAGACCTGCAATGGATGTAACAATAGACTTTGATTTATAAATGTTGCTTTAGAGTTCTCTGTAATAAAATTTACTTAAGATTAAAGGATTAAAAAAAGTATGATACTGTATTGTTATGATTTCAGTAAATTTGTAGCTAATTTATAGAGAAGAATCGTGGATATACAATATTTAAATAGGTTACTTCAAGAAACTTCGTTGATAAGGATTGGTATTACCAGTAACATACCAGTGGATTATAATACGTTATCATTAATCTGCTAAAGAAAATATCTTAGGATACCTATAATTATCATGACATCTATTTCAAGCCAGTTTTATGGAATCTACAAGAATATGTGGTAATTGCCTGGGGTACAATGAAATGCCCCTCTAACTGGGTCAGTAAAGACTCCAGCACATCCTGGAAGAAAACCAGCCCACACGCTTTGGCACAAGAAAGTCATTCCTGGGATAGTTCTGTCCCAAAATGGACAACCTTGCGGGCAGCCTTGTCTTGTGGCCATTGTGGCCAGAAGGTGTGATGTGCTCGCACTCCGGAGAGATGGCCGGGAGCCAAGTTGGCCAAGAGCCAAGTGTTATGGCTATCACCTTGGCTAAGGCCACCATCGCCACCTGTGTGCGGCCAAATATGGATGTCGTGCGCATAACTTCACGGCAGCTCCTGGCGAGCGGGCTGCTTGTCGCTTGTCGTACAACTTATTTATGAGTCGGCGAGGGAGTGGAGAAAGGCGGCTAGAAGGCGGGGAAAACCCCAAGAAAGATCCCAGAACGAGGAACCACGAACCAAACACCAAAAACCACAATTAAAATGCAACATGTAGACGTCAACACCTCAAGACATCGAATCACATGCCGAGGCGTCTCGAGGCGGACGTTGAAATTGGGCATAAAAACAGTTGCCGCAAAAAGATAATCGCCTGGGCTAGGGAACTGGAGAATCAAAATCCGACGCAGGTCCCTCGCACGACATTCCCACTCTTTCACACACTCTGTCCGTCCCGCCCTATCAATCTCAAACGCATTTCTCCTACACTAAAAATGCAAATTGATGTCGACAGCGGGGAAGGAGCCAGCGAAGGAGTTGGAAAAGTAAAGAAAATGAATAACAACATGAATAACCAGAAAGATCCAGAACGATTCGAAGGTGTTCGAATCCATAAGATACTCTTCCTTAAACTTAAGGTAGATTTAGATAGTTTTACTTGCTTATGACTCCCAAGTCCTATTTCTTAGAAAACAAATTCTACTACATTAACTTTTATAAGATTATATAAAATATATCAAATGGTTTTATACTTAAAGCACGGATCATATTATTATAAAAGATCTAACTATCTAGATAGGTTGTTTTAATACAGTTTATTAAGTCTAGCTCATTTTGATTACACCAAAGATATATCTGTTAAATAAGTATTTTAGAATCAAGTAAATATGTAATATAACCCAAACCTCCCCTATATCTTATAATACCTCTCCCAAGTGAATACCAAACTTCTGGTAGCGCCGTGACGTAAATTAAGTAGCAATATAAGTTTCTGTTAAATTGCCTTTGACAGCACATAATTAATTTCGTATGCAAAGCGGGGCTTGTCTGCACGAAAGAATTGAGAATTGGAAGAAAGAACCCATCATGGAATGCCGTTGATAATGCTGATGACACTGTTCAGGCCGTTGGCGATGGCGATGATAGCGATGAGTCCGGGGGAGTGGGTCTCTGAATCGTAGCCCCGATGGCTATCTCGCATGGGCTGTGCCTCATTTGCATACCTGTGCACTGAGACCGAAGCAACAACCTGATCCTGCGCTTGCTTTGGCTCTGGGACTGGAACTGGGATTGCTGTGGGGTTGCGCCTCGTGGTCTTCGTTCCTCGGAGCTGGGTTTAATGGACGCGTGTGTACCCAATTCTGGCTGGCGATGACCGGCGGAGCGGCCTTCGCGTGCGTGACGAGCATTCGCTTAGCGGTCATTGATTGGCTGGTCTCTGGGCTTGTTGGTTTTGGCCAGGTCTATGGAGGGCGCCGTCAGCAACAAGTGTGTGAACACCATTAAACGGTGATTAGGCCCGGCCACCACGCTCCCTTGGCCACCGCCACCGCCGGCGCAGATCGGGATTCCCCGCCTCCTGGCCACCGTTTGTGTGTGGCGCGTCGAGAGGCCTCAATTACCATTGTGCCCCACGGAGATCGGCAGTTGCGATGAGCTGTGCAACAATGTGGGCGGTCAGAATGTTGTAACCGAATTAGACCGGCCATCGAAATGTGTGGAGCGATCCACGATCATTTGTCAAAACGTCTGCGAGTGAAGGGTATGGGGGTTTTTTGGGACTCGATAATGAGCGAAGAATCGTGTTGTATCACTTCTTAATCTACTTAGCCATATACCTATTAAATTATCCGATTATTGTACTTTTCTAATTATAAATGTTACAGTTTAAATTATTAGATATAACGTGTATATATAAAGTGTATTTTATTAAAGACTTATGTAAATACAATGTAAAAAACCTAATAGGAACTCTTAAAAAAAAAGCAATCAAAACAACCTTTAATTTGATGGAAATGTCAGCCGTATTTTTAGTAATAAATCACTAACGTTCCAGAGAAACAAGAGTCATCTTCCCAAAAAAAAAAGTTACCTCAACTTGACAATTTGTAAACAATGTTATCACAAGCACAGCCAAAAAAACAACATAGAAAAGTATTCTTCCCCGATATTATCAATATTTTCAGACAGAAGCGTTGTTATATGTGATAAACAAGATAATAGCAGAAACTTTGATGATGCTGTTTTGAAAAAAACATTTTACCTAGACCGCAGACAAGTCAATTGGAAAATCAAAAGTATACTCGCTAGGGAAAGTCAATTTTTTAATGCTCTTACAGTCATTAAAATTTATAAAGATATTTAAGTTCAAGGTTCTTTGTGCAATCAAATGAATACGCAACAGGGATATTTTACGCAATAGTAGGATTTTTATTACAATTATCAGTATCTTCTCCTGATAAAAACAAATATACCCCGCGTAAGGGTATAAAGGTAGTTAGTCACCCAAACAGAGCCGGTACTTTGTAGAACTTTGGAGACCGCGCCAACGAGTTTTTGTTTGGGTCGCTGATAAGGGGCCCGTCCCTATCAGCACGCTATAACTGATACCATATCTCCTAGTAGCTATAGAGAGTCATAAAAATATATAAAAATCAATGAAACTTCAGACAGTCACGGCAATTGAAATCGATAGCTACTACAGAGAGAACGCATTCGTGGTAAAAACCCAAAGAACCCAAAAAACCTAAAAAGAACAACCTCAAAATGATGAAACAAGCTTTGACAATCTGCTGCCTGGTGCTGGTGGCATCCGTGTACGGAAACACGGTATCCACCAATGACACTGCCTGCCCCGTGATGTGTCCCAGCATATACAAGCCCATCTGCGGCACTGATGGCCAGAACTTCAAGGAGTTTGCCAGCGACTGCAACCTCTTGTCCCACAACTGTCGCCGCGAGAGGAACAGCCTGCAGGGTGAGCAAAAAAAACAGAAATTAGCTTGGAAACCGAACTATAAAATCCTTATATTCCCCCAGCCTATGCCGCCACCGATGCCGCCTGGTGCAGCTCCGAGTTCGTCGAGAATCTGCACGAGAAGCTGGGCAACTTCAAGCTGGAGGTCAAGGAGTGCTTCAAGCCCTGCTCGATGATCTACCAGCCGGTGTGCATCACCAACGGCAAGTACCGCGCCGAGCTGGCCAACTCCTGCCTGCTGGAGACCTTCAACTGCGCCCTGCAGGTCTCCGGCGCCCAGCCCGCTGAGCTCTTCCGCCTTCTGCGCGACCAGAAATGCTAGTCGGGATCGCCATGGTCGTAAAGTCGGAAACAATACACTGGACCACCTTTTGTCCGACATAGCCATCCTTTTGTCTTGGACAACAAAATATAAACCTACGAATTTATGAGACACGAGCAAACGAGTTGTTAATTGGGGTGCTCACAGTGGGTGGGTACCGAAAGTGAAATGCATTTTAGGCACAGGCAGTTGGCACAATTTGATATGGTCAGCAGTGCCATCACTTGTCCAAAAAGGTATTAAAGGTCGTTTGAAAATGTTGAGAGATCTCTTAGACTCTCTTAATAAATCAGAGCTTAAAAATATATACGCAATGTCAAACTAATTATATTTTATTTGTATTCCCTTTGATTAAAACATTTTATTTCTGTTATTTTTAAATATTAGTTATGTTTTAGATAATAAAAATCTATTTCCTGTTGGCTATCAACATTTCATGTTTCTTAAAAAAAACCCTTATCAAGCTGTTTAACCACAAGGGTTCCCTCCCACAAATTCTAAATGGTTATTTATTACTTCCAGAATTCGGGATAATAATATTTAACCACAAGCTTTATCAGCTACCTATCTTGAATGAAATTTCCCTAGCGAGTTTCCGTTGGTGCCTATAAGAGGTGTAAGCTTAATGACTGCCCATATCCTTTCACGACTCATTGACTTGAGCCACTCATGAAGGGCATTGACACAGGATACAAGTGTTCAGGCTAACCTTTGCAAGCCTTAATTCTTAAACCTATAGTGTGGCAGCATCGATGGGGCATTCACTGCAAGGTGATACCTGTTTGCACATCCTCCCCAACTCTTTTCATCTTCCCTTTATAGTTTGACAACCCGTCTTCGCAGACCGCTCATCTGTCAGGCCTCATTAGGTTCCACTCATAACACTGCTTCCGTTATCCTTTGCTCTGATCTTCGTTCTTCCGTTATGCCAGTACTCTGAAAGATCGGGTTCTCACCCAGATCCCCAATGATGATAGTACGGAATAGGTGTCTGGTGTCTTTCTTACTGGCAAAGATGATCTATCGAAAGATTGCTTTCCTTTTACAAATATCTTTATCAAGTACTAAATATCCACATTTGATTTCCTAAGTTCTAGAATTCGAAGATAAACACACTTCAAACCCTTTAGATACTGTGTCTCCTAGGTTACATAATAGAATAATATTTTCAAACAACTTAACTACCTTTGGGTTTAAAGGTCCAAATTGTAAATTCCATTAACAACAGAACGCATTAAAAATTCCCATAAAATTGGAGCCCCAAGCATAATGGTTTTCCTTATCGAGAGGGTTCTTTCCCTCAGACCCCCAATCAAGTAATAAAACGTTTCCTTTCTTCTTCTTTCCATTTGTATGGTACAAATTGAGTGTTTATATTTTATTTTACATGCAAATTAGTATCACATTAACAACGTAAATATTGCGCAGGGGAATAAATAAGTGAAATTACAATAATTAGGGGTGTGACCCCCGGTGAGCTTGAGATCTGTTTAGTGTTGGGGGGGGTGATGAGGTGTTTCTGTGGGTGGATTACAACTAGCAGAGGGTTCCGGGCAGCTGACTGAAGCTCTGGCAGAGCAGGGCGTGCAGGAGATCGTCGTCCACCCGATCCTGGGTGTTGGCCCAGAAGAAGGTGCCATTGTCGGTGCTGATGTACTGGAGGGGCAACTGCAGATCCCAGAGGTTGCTGGGCAACTGTGTTGCACTCGCACTGGAGTTGCTGTTGCTGCTGCTGCTGCTGCTGTGGTGTCTGTGCTGACAGTTGCGTCCGTGCTGGCAGTTGCCGCAGCTCTGGGCGCTGACCTTGTCCACATAAACGCTGCTTATCAGGGTGGGCGTGTTGGGGGGCTGGGTGAGGGACAGCTCCTCCTCCTGCTCCTCCGGCAGCTGCCTCAGCTCCAGGCCGTACTTGTGAATAGCCTCCTCTGGCGTGGTCTTAGCCTCCTCCTCCGCAGGCAACTGGACTAGCTGCTGTGTGTTGTTGAGATCCACGTTGTTGGGATGGGCCAAGGTCAGCTGGGCGGTGCGACCTTTGCCGCCCACTTTCAGCAGGCGACGCAGAGGCTGCCAAACGTTGCGCATGCGCCGTGTGGCCTTTGCGTTGGCGGGTGCGGCCGCTGTCAAAGCTGCCGTGCTGCCGGTTGCCATGTTTTTGGTATCCAGATACATGTTGTTTGCGGAGCTTTTGCTTGTGGGTTTCTATAAAAACTATGGTTTTTCGTATCTGGACGGCGAGCGTTGCGTGTGCGCACCTCGCGAGAGTTGGTCGTTTACTGATGCTGCTGCGCCGGCGTCGCTCATATTTATATATGAGGCCAAGTCGCTGCGCTGCCGATGGCCAGTCAAGAGTGAAATCGTACGCCGGCTGATCTCACGAGCGGCTGTGGCCCAAGCACCGTACGAAATTTGAGTGCACTCTCACACACAGCCGGGCCAGGGTGAGAGGTGAACCCACCGGAGGAGGGGTGCACTCGGAGCCAAAGGCCTTTTTATGTGCGCGTATTTCCCAAATAAATTCCAACAGGAATCCACAAGCTCCGGTCTTCTGTGTGTGTACTTTTCCCATGCACGTACAATCGACAAGGGCCGCTTGATGAGTTTTGGCTGCAGGTAGATGAAGACGACGCTGCCGCACAGTGGGCTCAGCGGGTTAAAAAATATAAAACAAAATGAAAACAGTTCTTTTATTATTTTATTCCATTTCTGAGGAGTCCCCGAATATTAAAAAAGGTGTTAGTGTTTTAATTTTAAAATAAAGATACAAAAAAAATTATTTAAAAAAAAATGTCTTTAAAAATTTTGTAATTGCCTATATTTTTTGAAATGCAATAAGAAAATCTAAATAAACGTATTTGAATATTTAAAAGTAAAATATTAAAATAGTAATATTTTCAAAATTTGGTTAAAATTAGATTAAAACAATTGAGTAGGAACGTTACACTAACTTAGGGTTCGTATAAAAAAGCAAGAAATTCGGACAACAGTCTAGAGATATTTAATAATATGTGGGATATAGTTATGTTTTTAAAATATTTTATCAACTTTATTGCCACATACTTATGATATATTGCTTTATTCCTAGGTGGGTATTTAGATTTTCATCATCATGTACTTTTGTATCTAATTTCCCCAATAGATGGTAGCTCCAGCCCACTGTGCGCATCGCCTGTTCGTCATTTATGCACGACTGACTTTGTTTTCACATTCACACGGTACCCAGAGCCCGGAGCCCAGTAGTACATGGGTTGTTGTCCGGTCTGCAGGCTTCAGGGCTCGGGGTCGGGATTTCGGGGGAGATGGATGTGGCTGGCGCAGGAGGAGGGGCTAGGGCTCGCCGCAGTGCCGTAGTCGAAGGGGCACGAACAGCACCTGTTCCTGTGGCTCTCCTTCTGCGAGCGTGGGACTAAGACGCTGGGCATTTCCGTCCTGGGGAACTGAACCGAGCTGAACGGGCAATCGAAATGAGGCAAAGGCAAAAGGCGCAGGCGTCGCCGTTGCTTCGATGTCGATGTCTTCGAGTGTGGGAAAGGGCTTATAAGAATTTCACTTGGTTTTTCGGCTTTTTCGGGGCACTGCCATTGTTGTTGCTGCTGACGACGCTGTTATTTCTGTTTCCTTTCGATGTGATTTTTGTTTCTGCCCGAGCCGAGCAGCTGTTATTGCTACTTGTTGGCCTGTTTGTTGTCGTTTATAATCAAGGCTCGCAGAGCCCGGCGCTGATAAGTTCATTTTAAAAAGGGACTAGTCGCAACGAGGGGATTATGACATGTTGTGGTTCACACGCTCGGCTAACTGGGAACTGGGAAACGAGAACGGGATGGGAATGGGAATGGGATATAAGTAAGGGTATGGTGTGCCTCTGGGCATGGGGGATCTAATGAGGCCGTGACCTCGTTCAGGCAGCAAGTCCTTGCCGCAGCGCAGGTTCCCACACTGCACAGCCAGCGGAGTTAGCTGCCATAACTAGTTGGGCCGGCTGAGGCTCAGAGCCACGAATCGGGTTTTCTCGGCTCTGTAGTTTTTCTATATTTTTTTGTTGGCCCAAACTCGTGCCAATCGCGTGTGCACCGCACGCTTGCGCACCAGAGATCTCTCGGCGCGACTTGACTCGGCTCTCTTGCCTTTGGCCGCTATTAATCTTGGCTGAAACACTGCCACCTCCTCAGCCTCCCGCCAGCCCGCGCACTTTTGCCCCCAATCAGCGTCTAGGCTTTGAACTGCACGTTTGCCAAATTGAAAGCGACTGACTTGGCAACACGGACACCGGCTCAGGCTGCATCTTGGAGTCGCAGCTCGGAACTTGGAACTCCGAAGCCAACTCCGAGTGCGATTGCGATTGCAGCTCCGACAGAGGCCAGCTTGTGCCTGGGCTTGTGCCTTTCGCAGACCGACTCGGGGAGTCGTTAGGCGATTTCTGCACTTCCTTATGAAGGGGTTCCTTGGCTACAGGAAAAAAGATCTTAAATAAAAAGGGAAAATTAAAAAAGATGAAGGAAAATATTTTGATATTATTTTCACACCAAATGTTTATAGATGTTTATTAAACCTAAATATATTACTGGGGTCTAGGGTAATATTTATAAAGTAATAACTATTGTAGCGATTAATTAATAGCTTGTCAATACAGGTAATTTTTATACATTTCCAATGTCTTCTTTTTTCTGTCTCTTTGATTTCATATGGTATTATATATTATAATATATATTAGTATTCCTCCTTCGAGAGCATTCGAAATTCGGTGCCGAGCGACCCCTCAACGCTGTCTTTACCCATCAGCAACTATTTGGCTCTTAAGCTTTTGGTTCACACGACCAGCGCGATGGCAACAAGTTTTGTGCAAAACTATATGGCATATATACACATCGGCGGACACGCGGACGGGGGCATATATGACAAGCAATTAGTGTGCATTGAGGTTAGTCGAAAATGGTTTTGCGGTCTCGCTGTCCGCGCGATTATTTTGCATATTCGCATTACTCATACGCCACGTGTGCCGGCCAAGTTGAAAGTTGAGGCATCTTGAAAGGCGAGCCATCGCAGTGCCTTGGGAGGCTTAATTGTTATGGCTCCAGCTTCAGTCAGCAGAAAGCCAAGCCGTGCCAGGCCAAGTCGAGCCAAACGGCTAACGGAAGTCAGGGCCAGAAGACAAACAAACAGAGCGATTCTGCAGCATCATGGGAAATGCTTAGCCAGGCAAAAAGCCCGGCCACAAAATATACAAAATACAATCGGAAAAAAAGAGGAGAAATAACTCCGAGGCGTCCGACCACAAGTGTCATATTGCCGCCATGGTGATAAAGCCAGCTGCGAATAAAGGGGGCATAAAACAGCCGGGGCAACATTTTATACACTCTGTGCTGACCAGTAGCCCTGAGATCAGCGAATTAAAAAAATATATGTGTGGAGGACGGACGAAAAACGAATCTTAGAACGACAACCGGATGTTAAAGTTTATGGCGAAGGGTTGGCAATCGGACTATGCAAAAGCAGTTTTCTGTTTTATTTTTTTGGAACCGCCAATGCGCCGAGATAGCGAAACTGTTACACTTAATCGATACGCTTCAGCGAAAAGTCAACCCGAAGCCAAAGCCATCATAGTGGTGGTGCACTGAGAGAAAAGAGGGAAATACAGCTAGTTTGCACTAAATTTATGTGGGGCTTGGCAATTGTGAATTACATAAAACTTTAAGTTAGAAATTGTTGACATGCTAGGTGTAGATTACTTGTAAGTCACTAGGTAAAACAATTTTGGCATCTACTTTAAGCCAAGTCCAGACAAATAATTGTTTTGGGATTTTAAATAGCAAAAAAAATCTGTTTAATTTTGTATATTTTTATTAACTATTTTATTGACTGATTGAATTGTTTAAAATCTCTTTAAATGTTGAGTATTCAATTTTAAAATTCTGTAAATTATTTTATTTTTAATTTAGTTTCTAGTTATTAAAAAAATGTTATTGTACCGATAAATTACTGATACCACAAACTCTTCCTTGAACATTGGGTATTAACTTTTAAGCCAATAGTTTCAATGAAAAAACTATCTAAAATGTATCTTCAATGTCCTTAAGAGAAGTCAGAAACCCCCCAAAGGGGCACCCCGATTTCTCCCCGTGCAGTTGTCGCAGTCATCATCATCAGCCAAGCATGCGACATAATTGCGCGAGTTAAGGCAGCCCCTCCCCCCGTGCCACCCCATCCCCCCGCCACCAGCTCGCCCACTGCCCCCCATCGGCGGCTGACAGTCAACCCGCTTGAAATCAACCAGCAGCAACAGCAACAACATTTCAGCAATCCATCGGATCGCATCACAATCCAGCCATCCGTCCAACGTGTGGGAAACACACGACAAATCTGTTTCCCACGGTCTCGTAAAGTAGGCACACCGCACTCACACAGCCGCGGAGCCATGGGTCCCACAATCGCATGGCCGTACATACAGGCGGTCGGTAGTCGTAGTCGTAGGCTCCCTCGTGTCTCCGTCCCATTGTTGGTGCGAGCGGCACGGAGCAGCGGACTGCGACAGCGAATGGGAGCCGAGCACTGTCATCATTGACAATAAGTGCGACTGGGGTGAGGGGCGGCCCCAGGGGGTGCGGGGGAGGGCCTGGGCCTCTGAGAATGAGATCCAATCCAATCCGAAAGCCGACTGCTCGGCTTCCCTCTGGCCATGCAATCAATTGAAGACGACGCGCGCCAGAGCACCAAAGCCACAGATACAGATACATTTATAGCTGCGGCCGGGCACGCTCTCACTCGCTCCCATTTGCAGGCACCTTGGTGCGAAACTGGTGAGGTTCAGCTCATAATATTGCATTTTTAGTTTGTAGTAGGTATTGCTTTTAATTGGGGGTTCAATAAGTGAAATCCAAACCAGGTTGTTTTTATAGCATACTTTTCGGAGTCCCTAGGACCTCTTCAACAAAGTTATAAGTCTCTTGAATCTTTTAAAATTTGTTGGCTTTCAAAAACAAATTTTTATTAAATAGTTTTACCACGATAAATTAAAATATAATTGTTTTTAAGTTCAAATAATAAATAAAAGTACCTAAGCACCCTAAAACTACTAATATCCTTTTTAAGTCGGAATTTTATAGCATACTTTTTGGAGATATCTAAAAAATACAAATAATTTTTGATTATAAATCAATTTTAAAATGTTCTGTATAAAAAGATTTTTAAAAAGGGTAAGTAAAAAAATTAAATAACTTTAAAGAAATATTATTAGTTAGGAGAACCTAATTATTTCTTGGTTAGTTATGGTACTTACCTCATCTCTATGCTTAAGATAGCATGTGTAACATACACTTTAATGGATTATAAAGACTTCAAAATGAGAATAGTAATATGATATTATTTCCTCTTTTTTATGAGGATCAACAAGTGTCTATGCTATTGCAAGACTTAAATATTGAAGTCTATGCTAACTCCTGCTGTAGAGACTTTCCGATCCTTCGTCCTATAATACCTGGTATTTTAGTGGATATTATGCTGTTTCGAATTTTTTCTACATGCAAAGATATATTTGAATCCCCATCCCACGAATTGTAGACCCACTGTGCCCTGCAGACTGCAGGTCCAACCCCCATCGGTGGCCCACAGTAGCCTCTCTTTGTGCCGCTGCCGAGCGCCGCTGGCCGAGCTACCGATCCGCGACCGAAAGAGCAGAGCCGAGCCGAGGGGAACTCGATCTTGGGCCCAAGTGGCGGGCCATGGGAGCGTGTGTGAGTGATCATGCGGGAGCTTTGTGGCCGGGAGAGCGCGCTCCCCGATCTCCGGGAGAGCCGGGCCCGCCGTATAAAAGTAGGGCTGGGAACTAGTTTGCCACTCATTTCGTAAAAGTGCCGCCAGTCGAACGCACCGCAATCGGTGGAACGCGCAGCGCACGCGCACTCTCGTAACTCGCAAAGTCAAAGAACCATCCGAAATCCCAAGTGATAATGTGCAGTTGAGAAACCAGAAAGAACGATCCTTGAAACACACGCGTAGAGACACCCAACCATGGTCATGGAGATGTCCAAGACGTATCAGTACCGCAAGGTGATGAAGCCGCTGTTGGAGCGCAAGCGACGGGCCAGGATCAACAAGTGTCTGGACGACCTCAAGGACCTGATGGTGGAGTGCCTGCAGCAGGAGGGCGAGCACGTGACCCGGCTGGAGAAGGCGGACATCCTGGAGCTGACCGTGGATCACATGCGGAAGCTCAAGCAGCGCGGCGGCCTCTCCCTGCAGGGGGTGGTCCCCGGTGGTGGCAGCCCGCCCACCTCGACCAGCACCGCCCACGTGGAGTCCTTTCGCTCCGGCTACGTGCATGCAGCCGATCAGATTACACAGGTCCTGCTGCAGACCCAGCAGACCGATGAGATTGGCCGCAAGATAATGAAGTTCCTCTCGACGCGCCTAATTGAGCTGCAGACGCAGTTGCTCCAGCAGCAGCAGCAGCAGCATCAGCAACAAATACCGCAGCCATCGGGGCACTTGGCCTTCCCACTGCTGGGAGGATATGGACCGGCGGCCGCCGCTGCCGCCATTAGCTACAGCTCCTTCCTCACCGGCAAGGACGAGCTGATCGATGTGACATCCGTCGACGGGAACGCGTTATCCGAGACGGCGTCGGTCAGCTCGCAGGAGTCCGGCGCCTCGGAGCCCGTCTGGAGGCCCTGGTAATTGGGTCTACGCCTGCCCGAATCTAGATCTTATCCTTACAACATAATAATCGCAAACCCAAAAATGCAACACGATCCGTTGTCTTCCAAAGTAAATCAAAACAACCCAGGATAATTGAGGTCGATGTTTGGCTAATCGATTTCTGAATGCTTTTGAAATACTTTAGTTTTAGTCCCGATAATGGTAATTTGTAAATTGTTTGTTTAATTTCAAACTGTGATATAACTAAAGTACGATCAATCAGTGAATAGGCATATATATCTACTCGAGTGCGCTATTTTCCTACTGCAAACGCTTCCTAAGTTCATTAGCTCGTGGCGCTCTCTTCATTGCTTAGATACCTTATGTTAAGCTTTAAATAGTCTATAAATGTTAATTTATGGTTAGTTGAGAACGAGAAATCAAAAACAGACTACCCAAATAAAATAAATCAATAGAATTGCACATTATATTTTTTATTGGTGGGGGAGGGGGACTTTCTTTATTATCAGATTTTCAAAAGGATGTGTACACTCTGTTATAATGTTGTTAAATACTTTTCAAAAAATTGATACTATTTTGGATTAAAAATTACATGTTTCAATTAACCCAAATGAAACCATCAAAACAGATCTCTTTTGTTTGATAATAATATAATAATACAAATGTTTAAGCCAGGTAACTTAAAATCCTTACGCCTATTTTTTATATACTTTGTTATTTTCAATAAAAGCTATTGTATACTTTTAGATTTAAAGTATGATAAATACATATACTTCAAAGTATAAAGAATTTAATATATTTTCTATAGGAAACTTATATATTATGCTATTTGCATAAACCAATAATACAATATTTATTTTTTTTGGTTTAAAGTTGCGCAATATCCAAGCGAATACGTTTATTTATGGGCCCAAATCACCCATTTTGTTTACTGCCCCAATAAATTACCTTTAATTGCCGTGAAGATGCCTCGCCCTGAATGTATGCAACACAATTCCGACTCGGCCCTGATTCATTCACATAATAAGCTGATCATCTAATTGGACCCTGTTCGTCCACCAATCTGATCGGCCATCAACAGTTCCTCTACCTGCCCGAACCGAAAACTGGTTGGAACTGCAGCCAGATCAACAGGCCAAGCAAGCAACCCCCGACTGTCCCGTCCTCACTACCTGCTGGCAGGTAGGGTGATCAACAATAAGACCCGAAAGGTTCAGGATCGAATCGGATTAGGGCCCGCTCGTTTTTCAAATGAGTCATGCCAATTAACAAAGGATCTCGCTCCCTAGTTATTTTCCGTGTTGATTTGTAAACGGAAAATCGTTGGAACAAAGGAGTTTCGATTTCTATTCATGTGGTTTTCCCCTAAAAAATGTAACACAATGTTATGGTAAAGATAACCATTTCCCCATGAAATGCTTTACAAATGAATTGATAAAACAGCGAAAGTTTCTTTTAAATTGTATATATATTTTGATTGTTTTTGTAAATGTTAAGTAAAATGTATCACAATTTTTGTAAAGCTGAGTTGATCGGCTTGCGAGTTAATTTTTGTGGAATGATGTCAAAAATTAACGGAAGACGTTGATTAAAGCTGGAGATCCAATGGAAGACTTGGTTGCAGGTGGGGGCGGGCTGGTTCTGGCTCGGATTTGCTTAGGCCTGAACCCAGCGATCCTGGGGGATGGCGATCTCGTTGCCGGTGGAGCAGTAGAGGGGCTCGATGAGGTCGTTGTCGGCCGGCAGATCGGAGACGGCGGTCCAGAAGAAGGTGCCGTGGGCGGTGCGGACGAAGTGAACGGGCACGGTGGGCAGTTGCTCCAGCTCGTAGTCCTCCATGTCGCAGGACTGGGAGAGGCGCTCGTTGGCCTCGTTCTCGCAGGACTCCAGCGAGGACTCCAGATCGGCATTGCGGCTGTTCTCCATGGACTCGAGCGACTCCAGCGAGTTGGCCTTGAGGGTGTTCTTGAGGTTCTGCTCCTCCTCCTCGACGCGCTGCTGCTGCTTGAAGATCTTCTGCAGCAGCTTCTTCACGCTGTAGGACAGCTTCTTGTTCGACTTGATGGTCATGGTGTTGGTGTTCCTCTTGTTCTGGCACATGGTGATGTAGAGAGGGAGATGTTTGCTGTACGAAGCGATGAGCTCGAATGATGTCTGGTCCTCGGAGCCGGGGCCCTTTTATACCCGCCAGGACGCAGGAGAAACCCGAACCCCGAGCAGGTCACAAAACACCGAGTGTGGGAAACTACAAGGATACGTGTCCCGAAAAATCCTATACACAGACCGTTCCCCGGCGGGGCAACAACAAAAACGGCAGGTGTGTTTTTCGAAAAGGGACTGCATCGGCATTAACCTGCGTGCGTTGGAGGGTGACGGCATGTGGTGCCGTTTCGCTCGCACCTGTTGGCGGCATGGGGAATTTTATCCTGCTGCAGGATCGTGAGAAACGAGACTTTCTACCAGTTCCCACAGTCTCGCAGAGGATCCTTTTTTCCAAAAAGGAGATTCGTTTGGTTGTTGTTTTTTCCCTTTTACTGCCGATCACTTTTGGTTTTTATGTGCACTTATCTCATTATCCCCAGGCGGTGCGAGCGGGACGGGGCTATGGATCTGGACGAGGGATCCAAGGGGGCGGGGGAAATCCCTTTTCCATTTCTCGAACACGTGTGCAGCTCGAGAACGTGGGAGAATATTTTCAATTTTCAACGCTCGAACGGCGGCGAACAATTAATGCCCGAAAACCAGAAGATCTCCGCATAGCTCAATAGGCAAACAATCCGTAGAATCTGGCGGGGATGGGGTAGGTCCACACACACCATGTGAGCGAGGTCCTGAGATCCTAAATGCGCTGTAATTTGAAATTTATCAAATTGTATGTGGAGGCGAGGCGTGGCCCAGAAATAAAAAGAGCGCTGGAGATGGGCCTGGGACTGGGGATGGAGGACAAGGATCGTCGACGTCGAAGGAGTTGCTTTTAATTTCTGTTGCTGATGGCACACAATTAGCAGGGGACCGCTTCTTATTATGAGGGGCCTGGAGGGTATGGGTAAGAAATAAAACGTGAGAGCAGGAGGAGGATCACGAGGACATCGCTGGAGCAGCACACGCACAGCGGACGCCCGTCCCTTTTTTGTGCGGTTCCTTCGAGGTTTTTGTTTTTTCATGTGGATCTTTGATGGCGCGTGAGGCGCTGAAGCCAAGGTTTCCCAGGATTTCTTTCGCCTTTTTGTGTTCCCCAGCTCCCTTTGGATATCTCCCTGGCGTACTTAATGGATTGTCCCTTGACTTAACCATAAATATTTGGAACCCGGTGTGAGTTGGGACAAATTAAGCAGGACTCCTCGGTGAGAAGTTGTAGGCTGGCGTTAACAGTTCGTCCTGGATCTGGGATCTATTGAGCTGGCGGTGAGGTGATGATGATTATATGGTGCCCTTTGTTGGCTGAGTGGGTGTGGTAACGGATCGATGAGTTGTAGTGAAAGGATGGGATAATTGTCTTTATTTGGGGATACCATTTGGATGACTTATTGAACGAAAAATTACAGTACCATAAAAATACTATTGCCAAGTTAATATGATTTATTGTTACAGCGATCTTAATAAAAGGATTAAGTAAAATAAGCTTACAATTTTGAATCTTAGGTTGCAAAAGCTTAAAAAACATTTTTAAGCAAAACAAATTTAAACATGCTGGGCTTATTAAGGTATATTTAAGGCATATTTATTAACATTTTCTTGAAGACTTTTAAGTCACCAACTCATTTCAAATACCCTTTTTTTTGTGCAAATGTATGTTTTCAGGACATATATATTTTTTTCCACCCAAGCCCCAATTAAGTCATTAAAGAAGCACAATATGCTGACAAAAGCAACAGAAAACTGCACCAATTTTCGGGATTAAGAGCTCAGGCCATTCCGATAAAGTCCCTCCTCTACTAAGCTACAAAGTATCTTTGATAGAGAGGTAGAATATTTCTATAAAATCCCCTGTGTTTTATCTCAACAAGAGCTGCCTCCAATCTCTTCAATATCCTTTGCTGGATCAACAGTCCCAAATTATTGAATTACTTCTTGGAATCTGGCCTTTATAGCCTTGGGCTCGGGACTCATCCAGTTCCACGTATCTTTTTCGGTTGACTCATGCTACCGCATTATTCGGCCTTATTATGCAGGGATTGTGTCGTTCTAATTGTGTTTTGGTCCTTTATTTTTATTTTTTTTCGGTCGACTCATTGCCCCCAGTTTTCCCTTTTTCGATCGTTGTTTTTTCCCAACTTTATTGTGTGCCCACGTGTGCAGGGCCAAAACAAATAAAAATAGCTAACCATTTGGCTGGGAAACCAAGGCCCCGCTGGGGGTCTTTAGGATCTCGGCTGCCCCTGCAGTGGTTTTTTTTCTGGCTCTCGGGTGACTACTGTGGTGCCTACCATCGCTCCCCCACTCCTCCATCTTCCAGGGAAATCTTCGGCCGAACACGTGCACTGATTTCCTATCGCAGCCCGATCATTTAAGGTTCCAAAACTGTAGATTAGCCCGACGCGCACAAAAGACCAGAGGAGAGAGGTGAAAAAAATAAAATAAAATAAAATCAACCTGACCCTGGCAGTCCATTGTCTGCGGGCCAAGTGTTCGGACTCGGACGGGGGGTGGGAACGATCGTGTTTGTACACGTGACGACCTCGTTTCGCTCGCAGCAGGGTGTTACGGTCCAAACTGCGGCCCCGTCACGTCCCCTGATCTACGGTGCACTCCTATCTAGCTGACTATCCACCCAAAACCCATTCCACACCACAGTGCGGCAACGTGAGCAACTTGCCAACGTGGACATTTCACACATGTGCGCTGTTCGACTGGCGGCGGGAAAAGCCCACCGATCATCGAGGTCTTCCCTCCCGCCGCAGGTCCTGTTCCGCAGGTCCTGTTACACCGGACAGCACTAAACGAGACCGGTCAGGACCTTCCACACCCACCGGCGGTGCGGCGACCAGAGGATGTGCTAACTGCCCGAATCTGCTACGGTATTTCCGTTTACGTTTTCCGTGGTCAGCAGCGTGAACATCAAACGAGGCGTGCGAAAAATTCCGTCGAACGTAAGACGATCTGCACTTGAGCTATAAGGTTGGGATGAGAAACATCCCTAGTCAGTCGCATGTGCACAACAGTTAGCATAACAATAACAGGGAATCGGTGAATAGCGTATCTTAAGGAACGAAAGTATCTCGAAGTTTCGATGTTCCCTAAAACTATTAAAGAAAGAAAATATAATTTTAAGATAGATTCTTATTATCATATTTGTTTATTGTATAAAGTAAATTTTAAAGTTATTTGTAGACTTAAAAAATTACGTATAATATAAATTTTATTTAAGTGGATCAAGGCAAAGTCTTAGGTAATATCTAAATAGGTAGAAAATATCTTTAAAAGAATAATTTCTTCTGTTCATATCAAAATATATTATCATTATCTTATCCTTACCAACGAATATTCGAATCCTTAGGATCTCAGCTAGAGGGTACCGCCCCAACTAAAATATAAATATGATATGCTGGACCTACGTGGCGGTTTCTTTGGGTTTGTAATGATAAAACAACACAGCCCGCAATCAGCGTGGTGATGCACAACACATGTGGGGTCCTCCGGCTCATCGGATTACACAGGGACACTGCACTTGACACGAGACAGCGCAACATTCCCTTATATGTGGTTCTTGTTTTTTAGTTTACAAATTAGTATGTGCGATGGTGGGTCGCATATCCGAACTCTATATGCGGGAGGCGAGTTCCAGGAAAGCTGTGGCCATTGTCACTGTTGGTTTAGGATATCAGCGGAGCATCAAGAGTCCCGTTGCCGTTCGATCCCCGCCCATCACTCGGCACGCACGTGCAGTCCACAAAAGGGGTCGTAATTGACGGTTTAACTCGATGGTGCCGGAACCTCCCCTAACTGGATAAAAATAAGAACCACAGCGCTATGTGAGCCCTGTCCAGGGGTTCGAGGCGTAGACGGTATGCAGATTCGACAAGACCCGGCAACACGTGCAGCACCACGGTGTTAAGCTGTTGATCGGGGCGCAGACAGGTCTCAGTATCTCTTTTGTGTCCCTGCGCCTCGGGGGCGTCGTTTGGCCAGGGGCTTGTCTGGGTTCGCACTCGAGGACCTCCTACATGGACCCGGGGGACCCTGGCACTCCGCCGAGGAGGTCCCAGCCGGGGTGTCACGCACGGAACTTGTTTAGATCGCTCGTCAGGTGGGGGAGGGACGGCCTTTGACCCATAAACTGTGGAATTATTCTAATGAATTGATCTATTCAAGTAGGAGTAAAAGATATGTGCATGACAGAAATAACATTGCTTGTTCTAACATTACTTGGACATAATAAGATATCTGTGGATGGGTTTAAGATACATTTGTTTGACTGCACTTAAAATGAAACCTTTAAACAAGATAGCATATCTAAACTGGTTTAAATATAATTTTGTGTTTGCTTATATAAAGCTTTGCTTTATTTTTAAAAAATTAAAGATGTGAAATGATGTAATAAATATACTCCGGTAAACGCAGCCGAGAATTATACTACTGGATTTATTGCTTTCCGATAAGGACAGTAAAAAAATAAAATCCAAGAAGATTTAAGGTAAGTTTTAAAATCACTAGAAACCCAAAACTAATTAGATAATATCTTAGGTAACCCCACACAATTGTGTATCTCCGAAATATTTTTTAAATAGATAATAAAAAGACCAAAGTATTTAGTTTATATGTTTTTTATTTAAAAACTATTAAAGCTGCGGCTGCATTCTCTTAAAACCTAAATCTTATTGAACTAGTAAAGCTTGGTTTTCTTAAAGTCTAAATCTTAATGAACTAGTAAAGCTTGGTTGGTCCTATAAACTAGGTAAAGCTGTTATCACAGTGCTAACGATTCAATTGGAAGACATGATTCGTTTTAGCAGGAGTTGCTAATGGAAGACAGGATTCGATGTCGGTAGTGATTTGCTAATGATTTAGCGATGGAAGACAGGATTCGATGTCGTTGCTTATCAGGATGATGATGATGATGATCTACCAAGGGCGCCACATGGTTTCCTGGGCTGGCTTGGGGCTGGCGGCGGACTCGGAGTCCTCGTTGTCGCTGTGATAGCCCGAGGAGGCGGGGCTGAGTGGGCGAGGGGCGACTGAAGTCTGGACCTGATCGGCCTGCAGCATGCGCTGGAACTCCACTCCCAGGTGGGTCATCACCGTCTTGCCCACATCCACGCTCATGGCCGGGGTGCAGGCCATCACGCGGGAGATCTCGCTGACGGCGTTCATGTAGCCGTTCTTGAAGCTGTCCATGGGCAGTGGGGAGACCGGCGCCTGCTGCTTGACGACCTGTTTGCGCATGAAGACAAGTGCCGCCTCCAGCATCTCGGCCTTGTCCATCCGCAGGATGGCGTCGTCGCCCTGGAACTCGGCCACCAGGGTCTTCAGCGTGTCCAGGCACTTGTTCATGCGGGCCCGTCGCTGCCTCTCCAGCAGCGGCTTCTTCACCTTCAGGTAGTGCTGGGTCTTCGAGACGAAGCCGTTGGAGCCGATGTTGCTGGTCTGTGGTGCCATTTTGAAGGTTGTTTTGTAGAAGTAGTTTTGTGGAAATGAAAGAGCTGATCTGTATTGCTTGCAGGATGCTGCTCGAATGATGCCGGATTCCTCGACTGCTCCGGCTTTTATAGCCGAGATGAGAATCTGGAGAAGGTCCTTGCCGGAGGACCTGCTACCTGCGAGCCCCGAGCCGTGGAGAGCTGGAAATCTTATTGCTCGGCTGTGCGTGCGTGGGAAAGGAAACCGAATTCGAAATCGCTGTTGTTGGGTAAAGAATGAGTTTCCTCGGCTGCTTTCCTTGGCTCCCTTTGTGTGTTTTATTCCCTGCAATTGTCTAGCCATCCAGGAGTGGGGGCACTTCGTCCTGGCGACGCTTTGTAACTGCAATTAAACCGTAAAATGCTGGCCAAGACGTGGGAACGTGGTGCCCGGAATTGGTGTACCAATTGTCTGCGACAAACTGATTCGGTTTGGGCCAGCAAATGAAAATCAAACTGGGTAAAATTGTAATTGTCTTGTTGTGGCTTACTGATCTTTGGACCGTTGAGAGGAAGGGAGGAGATCGCTTAGAGCCTCGAGGAGATCATTGCCAGTTACACAAATAAGTAGGTGTTTTGAAGGAGTCGCATCGTGAGCCCCTAAATATAACAAAAAGTACCTTATAATAACATCATATACTCGTACGTATTACAGATATTCTGTGATTTATTAGTATAAGCTTACAGAACAATAATACTATTAAATTAAATTACTAGATTGTCTCATTCAAAAGAGACGAATAAATCAGTAAACTAATTAAAAACCTAAAAAATCTTTCTATTTTTAAAGACTCCTCCGCTCATGCAAGTAATTGTAATTTCCACTTTATTACAAACAAGCACTTAAAGCACTTTCCTAGTCATGGACCCCCATAGCATTTCACTGTCCCATAAATCCTGACCCAATGTTAGGTCGATCCCCACATCAGCACAACCCTTAATGGTAACCCCAATCCCTATTCCAGATCCAATTCGAATTTCGGATCCCGAGAAAGTGGCAGTCACCGTTGCTGCCGCCGAGGTCTCGAGGGGTCTTTCGGGGTCTCTCGGTTTGTTTTGCTCGATTTTCATATCGTGAGAACCGCTCGAGACGCGTCGTGTGTTTCCCACGCGATGTGCACACCTGCCATTTAAGACGCTTATATGGTTACGATTACAGGCACGGATACACGGAGCGAAGTACAGACACAGATACACTGGGCCGCAGATACACAGAAGCAACAACCAGATGAGGACCTACATTTATCTGTCGGCACACATTTATTGCGCCGGCGCGACGCTTATTATCAGGCCCAAGTAGCAATCGTCGTGTGACTGACTGATGGCCTGACGGACTGAGGGACTGACGTACTGACGTACTGGCGGATTGACTGACTGCCAGACTGACGAACAAACCGACTGATTACCGGCTACTGCTTCACTTTAGTTTTTCACTCTTGTCGCCGTCATTGACGATTGTTTAATTTAAATTGCCAGTCGGCTACCAGTCGGTTGAGTTGGCTTAATGATTATGGCCGGGCCCCGAGTTCCTCGGAACTCGTACGCAATAGTTATTTGTACTTTACGACATGGGCTAATTGAACGAACGCACCCGCAGAAGAAGTTTAACGAGCCGTCTGTCATTGATTGAAGTCGAAAAAGCTGAGCGCTCGAGAGGGGGCGCTCCAGCTCGTCAATGGGCAATCAAATCATTATGTCTCCAAGGTGAGTGAGACTCCCAGTCCCCAGTAGCCAGCCGACAATGATCCCATCGCGGCTGACTGGCAATCCTTTGAGGGATTTATGCCGGACCACCAGTTCGTTTGTCAGGTAAATGTCGCCGGCAAATGTTTGCCCGGCCATAAATTAGCCGCACGATAAGTGGACAATTGTTGCGAGCTGGCCTGAGCTCAGTGTCCACGGTGTCCGCAATCCGTGGGATGCTTAGAATAGCTTGGAATAACTCAGAGCTGGCTGGAGAAGAATGGCCACTTCCTGGTGTTAATGCGATTGTTCTGGCCTTAAATACATCATGGGAAAAATAGCCGAGACGTTAATGAGAGTGGGCCTGAACATCTTCGAGGCTTTCACTTATCTTGACATTACATGGGATTGTCTCTAGATTTTTGTGTTCCAAAATTACAGAGGAAATTGTTTTCTTACTCCGAAGCTAGTGAATATAAGGTAACCACCGTTTCTAGGGTTATTCGATTTAATTATCTTATTATTATATATGTTTTATTATATGAAATGTCAGGAGCTTTAAATATCGGATATTTCCCATTCATCTTTATTTAGTATTTAAAGTAAATAACAGTATTTTAAATAAATAACAGTTTATAAACTTATTAATGAACGTTTTATTTCTGGTTTGTGGCATTCAAAAGGTCTGTTCCTACTGAAGTATGAAGTAATTATAATTATAGTTAATTTAAAATATAAGAAATAAGCTTCCAACTTAGTAATAAATATATTATGTATTCAAAACTATGATAATTTAGCAGCATCTTAACCCCTTCACTTTCTCTCCAAAGCAACTCAATCCATTTAATCAGCTGAACCATTTAGCACTCAAACACAATTGACCTTTCGCAATCGACCCCAAACCCACTTTATAGAGAGCTCGTGCCGAGGTGCAGCAACCCTCGTGCGAAAACCCACCTCCCAATCCTCGGCCCACAGACAACAAACACTCCAAATTATAAGACCATATAATTCGAATTAAAACACTATCAAAAAGGCCGCCGCAAACGCTGCACCTTGCTCCGGCGAGGATTCCCTAAGCCGGCTGTGTTCCAAACACGTGACTGACCCACGCTCCCAATCAGCGGAGCAGAGCAGCACTTGTCCTCCGCCACGCGTTCGACCAACCTGCAAGCTTTCCAATCCCAAAAGCAAACATCAATCAGGTGGAAAGCAAAGGCAGCGCGTGACCCAACGGCGGGCGAAGCAATTAAGCAAAGTTGCTGCAACTCGGGAGCGGCAGCAACATCAGCAGCAAGTGCAATATGTGTCAAAAGGGGCAACAGCCACAGCAACAGCAACACCATAGCCAACGACCATAAACAACCACCACCACCACCACCAATATCAAGGCAACGAAATGAGCGGGGCTGTGGCCTAAATTGCAAACAGCTGCCACTCGAACCGTGGGATACTTTTTCCCCTAGCCTCAGAAAGCCGAGATGTGTGCCCAGGATAGGGGAAGGAAGGCCCTTGCTGTCGAACCTTATCCATGGGAACCACAACTGCTCAACGCTCTCAATATTTATTCTGCATTGAAACGGGAAAAAATGAGGATGGTTCGAGAAATAAAAAAATTAAGAAGGGACGACAAGAGTCGGGGGTAAAAACGAGATTATCCTGCACGTGTTGAGCTTGCTGCTGGGTTCCTTGCGCTGAAAGCGTGGCAGGCGAGCGTTGGGCTGGCACTCTGGCACTCTGGCACTTGGGAACCCGGGATGATATGATACTGTAGCTGCTGCTCCTGCGCGGAGTTTGCGCATGTGGCGAGCACATGTGGCACTTGTCTTGGGTGGTGGGCCTGCTGGGTGGTGGTTGCCAACCACCGCCTGCCTATAAAAGCGCGGCACTTGCCATCAGCCCACAACAGTTGCAATTTGCAGACCCACGCGTCAAGAACTCGAAATCTCTCTGTCATCATGTCGAAAGTGAAGAACTTATTCGCCAAAATGCTGCAGCGTTTGGGCAAAAACCACGCAAATACCGACAGTCAGCGGTACGATAGCTTGGAGGAGATTGCCCAGAACCAGGCCAACGAGAGGATGTTGCGGGAGACCCAGGGGGGCGTGGAGGAGCACCTGGTCATCTGCCTGGAGACGGCGGCAGGCAGCTTCTATTGGCACTCGCAGTAGCAGCTCCGGCAATCTGGGCAGAATGATTGCTGAGAACCAAATCATCGGCTATCACAATTGCTGGCGAGTCAACAACAGCAATTATAGTAAACACAGAAGCAGCAGCAGCCACTCTGGTTGCAACAACAGCAGCAACACGACGAAAGATGCCACAAACTGCAATTATTATTGCAGTGTCAACAGCAAAATCCAAAAATTCAGAGCAACAAGGAGTACAGCAGCAGCATCCCAAACAAACTGCAATTATTATTGCAATGTCAACCTGCAGCGACACCTCAAAGAGCCAAAAGCCCAGTAGCAACCAAGGGGACCCCTTAAGCAACCGCAAAAGCCACTTGGCCAACAAAATCTACAATAACCTGTCAACAAAAAAGCGAGAACATCAAGAGCCAAGACAGTAGCAGCCACATAAACTATAACAATTGCAGCAATGTCAACAGTAGCAACATCTCAAGAAATCACCACAACAGTCTCGAACAACAGCAGCAACGTCAAGCAAAAACCGGTAGTTAGAGCAGGCCAAAGCGACTGAATGGATGAATGAATAATACAAAGCATATCATCATTCGATTTTCAATGAATGAATGGAGCTGTCAATGGCATGGGGTGGAGCACCAAGTACCCAAGGGATCTCTCCAGTGGGTATCCTAGGGATATTATTATGATAAATATAAAATACATTTGTGATATAAACTCAAGCTAGTTAGTGTACTAGAAATGTTATTAGCTTTTAAGACATCAAAATATAAAGAGAAAATCAATCGAAACTATCACCAGTTTTTTATGGGTAATTGGTAAATGGGAAAATCAGGCCAATTGGATTCTGATTAAAGGAAAATCGAATAATGGTTGCCCTCGACAAATCTTTTAGGCGGCTTATCAAATTTAATTAGATCTATTGTTGACTTTGTAACATTGATTGATGTTTGTTATTATGAAAACCCTCTTAATTTGCCACAGGTTATTACACCTCGTTAATAACTTGATTTAACACAATAAGTGACATTTAAAAAACCTACTTTGTAATTACGAAACAAAATGTAAATCAAAGCTCAGCCCCTTGAGCTGGCAATATACCCGCATATCCGGGCATCAGGCTAATCGCAGCAAATGATAATCGCCGCCCTGTCATTCCGCACAAAATGATAATTTCCTGTCGCCGGTTCTCAAGCTTGCTAAAAATCCAACTCTTTTTTTTTAGCTTTTGCATTTCATTCGATTTTATTGCGCATGCGTGGCGCGCAGCGAGCTTCTGTTGGGGGCCCTTTGGCTTTTGTTTTTCAGCGCTGCTCGCTTCTGTCGCGCGTTTGGCGTGCCAAGCATGCGCACACATATTCAATTACACGGCAGCAACATGCACAGCACGGCGGCAGCAGCAGCAGCCCAGCAGCAACACCAGCGATTATAGCGAGGCATTGACAATAAGCCAACCCCGTTGCGTGCCCAAATGGCTGCCCCTATTTAATAAAAAGAGGAAAATACAACAAGACCCCTGAGCTGGCCATGTGCAGCTCGAAAAATTTTCTCACAGTCCGAGTCGCCACAGAAAATTGTAACGGCTTGTTGTGCAGCACACTCTCAGCACGCAGCGCACACACACTTCCTGCCACAGCCACGGCCCCTCAGAGCTCTCCAGACCGGCCACGTATATTGTTTATATAGTTAACGAATGCGATACATTTAATCTTTAGTGTGTGTCAATTTGCCGTACAGTCATTTGGTTTGCATGTCCCTCGTCGATCCGCCGAGCACAACCATCCCTTTTTTCTGTCTCTGGGCTCGGGGATATGGGATATGGGATATGGGAACTGGGTCCCACGATGATGATGTCCCGACGTGAGCAGGAATACCAGACGCGTATATGTGTATGCCACTTAGCGATCCCGAGCCGAGGAGCCCAGGAGTCGAGGGCCGAGTGTTCAACAGAAGCTACAATTCAGCATTCGTAATTGACAACAGCGGGAGCGAGGGAGACGGCTGATATAGGGCCCGCGATGGACAGGAAAAAATTAAATAAAGTAAAGGGCAGGTGGTAGTTTTTTCAGCACTACCCGTGACTCGCACTCGCAGCTCGGTCAGATTTACAGTGGTTCGGGTGGGCTTGGAAAATGGTTGAAAACCTCGGAGGGTTGATAAAATAAAGTTATCATCTGTTTCATTAATACTTTCTACAACTACATGACTATAAAATCTTTTACAAAAACATTTCATTCACAAATATACCATTTTACCATCTTTCCTTTTTGGAAATACCATCATATGGTTCATGGGTTCATAGCAAACCTGCCCAAAACACCTTCCACACAAGTTCCTGTATCTTACACATCTGTTTAGAGAATATCCCTGAAACAGCGATCTTAAAAACACCTCATCGACCTTACGTTTTCCAAGATTCAAGTTCCCACACACCTCCGGAGTCTAAATTATCCGTAGCAAGTAGAAAACAGGCCGCAAATATCCGAAAACTACAAGGTACCGAACCTGCACGGAACACCTTCCTCAAAGGAACCTACATTTTCAACACTTACGTCTAGCAGACATCCTGAAACCTGCAAGGATACCTTTTACAAAAGTCCTAAAATTGCACACATCTTCCGTTTGGAAAACCCCAAAAACCACATCTCTTTCCCACGGCATCCTAAAGAGATACCAAAATTTACCGTAGCAAGTTAGGAACAGGCCACGAAAAATCCGTAAGGTACAATATTCGAAACCTGCAAGAAATACCTTATACAAGCTCATAAAATTGCACACATCTTCGTTTTGGAAAACCCCATTTTCCACAACCCAAAAATCACATTCCCACGATCCCTACGAGAATTTCGAAAACTATCCCCAGCAAGTAGATAGCAGGATGCGTAAAATCCGTATACCTTAGATTTCACCTAGTTGGAAAAGCCTGGAAATCGTCATTGAAGAGAGCAAGGGAATTGTGAAATTCCCGCATGTGTTCGATCGGGTTGGCCCACTGTGCCATGTGCATAAGGGCTCGAAACTCGGTGCTCGGACTCGGGACTCGGGACTCGCACACGGACTACCTCCGATTATAACTTATAACACCAACGAGCGAGAAAAATCTTGTGGGAAACTTGAGGGCAAAGTGTTTCCCACGATTCGAATGTCAGTGGAAAGGAAAACAGAGAAGCAGCATGTGCAACCACCGTGGCACCACCACCACTGCACCGGCGCATCTTCATCCCCTGCCGAGACTTGGTTACGGAAACAGTTGGGGTCACCTTAATAGGATATAGAATAAAGGCCCTACATTTTTAGGGTTCTATATAAATTTTGTATTTAAATTTAAATGTATGCTCTAACATATGAGGTATGGCAGAGAAAATTAGTTGGGAACCCAAGTTTGTAAAACATTTTTATTAAGATCTTAAAATAAAATTTAAAGTATATAAAAAAGTTATATTTTTTAGATTTTTTTTAAGCTAGGATATCGAAACATTGGAACTATAAGTTTTTGAACCTCTTATGATAGTTGTTAAAATCTGGAATAAATATCTCATATAGGAACGAAGAACTCGAGGTGTTCTTATTCTCGGGATCATATTATCTCGACCCTGGCTGTGCACCAAACTTGTTTGTGGAGAAAAACCCACCACCGAAAATGCAGGCGAGAGGATCGTGTCCCAGTGACTGAGTGAGAGTAATTTGCTCCGCAGGTGGTGGTTCTCCTGGGGCCTTGCCACACTCTCTCCGCTCTTTCTCCGCGTAGCGTGCGCTGAGCACGAGACGCTCTCCCCAGCGGCACGTGCAGCTATAAAAGCAGCGGTAACCGGAGACGAGGGCAACATTTCCAACGCAATCGTCGTGCAGTCAACATCTCAGGATACATTCCTCCGCAAGACCGAAGAGGTTCTTCAGCCAGACATTCTTCAAGTTCCCGAGAACTCACAACACAAATTCCAACACAATGGCCACCAAGTACGAGATGTCCAAGACCTACCAGTACCGCAAGGTGATGAAGCCCCTGCTGGAGCGGAAGCGTCGTGCCCGGATCAACAAGTGCCTGGACGAGCTCAAGGATCTGATGGCCGAGTGCGTGTCCCAGACGGGCGATGCCAAGTTCGAGAAGGCCGACATTCTGGAGGTCACAGTGCAGCATCTCCGCAAGCTGAAGGAGGCCAAGAAGCAGGCCCCGGCCAATCCCGAGCAGAGCTTCCGTGCCGGATACATCCGGGCGGCCAACGAGGTGTCCCGCGCCCTGGCCTCCCTTCCCCGAGTGGACGTGGCCTTCGGCACCACCCTGATGACCCACCTGGGCATGCGCCTCAACCAGCTGGAGCAGCCCATGGAGCAGGCGCAGGCCGTCAACACTCCGCTGAGCATCATCTGCGGCGGATCCAGCAGCTCCAGCTCCAACTCCAGCTCCTGCTCCAGTGCCAGCTCCTCCTACTCCGCCATCAGCCCCGTCTCCAGCGGCTACGCCAGCGACAACGAGTCCCTGCTCCAGATCAGCAGCCCCGGCCAGGTGTGGCGCCCCTGGTAAATCTGGACACGCATCCGGATCCACTTCGAAGGACTGAACCCCCGCCGACGGGCAATCGCGCAATCGGAACTGCCAGCTTTAGAAAATGCTTTACAATGATCCTCATTTATTTGTTACGTTACCGAGTTTTAGGTTTCTAAGTTAAGTCTGTGATAGGGCGCGCTTTATTAACTTTTGTCTTAACTCAATCGAGCAGAAGTCTGTTTTTACTCTACTTATACGCAAATGTTTACCAACTAAGAGATCTCAAGAATGCAAGCAAGAGAAAAGATATGAAATCATTTTAAATACAAAATATCAAACGAAATTTACCGAAATCTTCTTATTTGGGGAACTCTTTTACAGCACTCTCCAATAGGATATCTTGGTCCTGCACGAGTTTTGGATGCCTTTCTTTTCCAATAGGAAGTACAAATCTCCTGGGTAATTAACCTTTCATTGAAGGAGAAGGCTTCTTTTGATTGAAATACATCACCATACAAATGTTCATGCACAATACTCTGAATTCAAATATATTAAATATTTACGACTTACCCACGATTTTATATCCACCGCAAAACATGTGCACCGTGTGCTCTAGTTAATTTAATACCTACATGTGTAAGGGAATGGACTTCTTATAAATTATGTTCATTACCTCGAAAACCATCATTATTTTAAACGAGCTAAATTAATAATATGTTCCCATAACAAGCAAAACATAATGAGCGATACGAGATACACTGATGAGCACTTAGTTGTAAGGCCTGTGGTTGTGGTTGCGAAACCACTACCCCGTCACAATTAAGAACTTGGCTTTTTATTGTTAACTATTTGTAAACTTACGTCTATTAAAATGGCTTCTTCATAAAATAAACCATCGAATACAAACTCGAAATTGATTTGCGATCTCTAAACATATCAAATAAATCAATAAATAAATCAACCATATCAATCATATCATGTCAATATCAATCAAACATTACACATTTTTCAAACCAATTAGGACAACATGTGAATTGTTGGACACCTCCCCTACCCACTTAATATAATCCATAAAATATATCCTCACATAAAAGGTCAATAAGGAATGTATGCATCTTGTCTCATTTTAAAACCTTTACCTTCTTTAGGATATCTGAAGTACTTCCTTTTGTGTTAATCAGTCAAATTTGTACATATATTGTGGGGTGAAAAGGGAGGTAGGCACTCGAACCCAAATCCATTTTACATCCCATTAGCCTTTGACCCCTAAATGACGTAAGAAGTGTGAACATCCCTACCTATTACAGCAGTCAATGAAATGTTACTTTACCACTTATTAGTGGTCAATATTATGGTCTCTCAATATATGGGATGCTTCTCCTGATGAATCAATCTTTGAAGATTAATCATCTTTCAGGGGGTTGCAAGGGAGGGTCGTAGGTCCCCTAGGTAGGCATCATTGCAAAAGGTCACCTATTGTTTCCACTATAGTAAACCCCCTCCCAATTTACATCTTGTTAGCGTTTGACTCTTGGATAATGGCCAGAAGTGCTTAAATCGGTTGCATATTATAAATACACAATAGAGTACTAATAGAACACCACTTCATTATCTGCTTGGTCTTTATAGAGAATCACCTATTGTAATATTACAACTATTAATCAAATGATTATGATAAGTCAATAAAATAAAAATGAGTATGTAAACACCTCAAATTTAACCGGCTTTAAATTGCCAAAGCCAGATTTAGTATCCCAACATCCTAACTTATTTAACCTACTCCCAATACCTAGCTCCTAGAGTACTCAAAGAAGTGTGGACACCAATTGATCACCTATTAAACGCCAATTAGGGGGGTTGCAGGGAGTCAGCTACATGCCGTGGGCAGGCATTCCGGCACAAGACCCACCTCACCCTGGGCAGTGAGTACCACTACCCAATCCACGAGTGTGGCACGCGGGGCACACTTTCTGCGCCCGTTTGACCCACGTCGTCCCCCTGCCAACCACCCAAATCCCCGAGATCGAACGAGGCAACCCAAGTCAAGCCGACAACAGGCAGTCGAACGACCCGGCACGAAGCCAATATGCCACATCCACTAATTGTGTCCAATAAACACTCGTCGACGGGGCACTGTGGGAACGGAAAGAGGAGATCTGCCGGGCGGAGGAGTCGGGGGCCCAGGCCATCATCATCGTCTGCAGGCCGGGCATTGATGAAACAATAAGCGAGTAGATGGCACGGCAGGATAACAATGCCGGGGCAGCCCACGCACAACCAGATCCCCCACTCCTCAGGCTCCTCGGTCGCCAGCGATCCCTAGCCCGATCCGATCCCATTTGCCCACATACGTGTACGTACTTTCCCATTCCAGAGACACGACAGGATGAGGCAGTGAAGTATGCATTAAGGATAATAACACCGGCCCAGAAAGCAATGCGAGCAGCCAAAAACAGCGACAGCTGCAAAATTTGTGCCCTGATCCTTAAACTCGAAAAAAGAGACGGAGCGGAGCGAAGCATGTGGCCAAAAGGGAAAACAAACGAGAAAAAATTGTGTGAGAAACTTACTTTCAGCTCGGTTCCCACGCCACGAGCCACAAGGATTGTCCTCCGTCCTCCGAAAATGCAGCTGTTCCTTCAGAGGGAGACGGCAGGAGCCGGGGTGGCTTGTGCGAGCGAAAGAGAGAGCAGAGAAGGTGCGTACCAGAGGGTGGATTTCGAGGGCCCAGGGAGCCGGTATAAAAGGCCGGTCCTCCACAGCGCAGAGTATCACTCACGATTCCGCCATCGAGCAGGCAACAGCCAAGCCGAAAGAGAACATTTCTAAAATTTCCTTTCCGAAAAACACGCAATATCATATCAAACATGGAATACACCAGCAAGACCCAGATCTACCAGAAGGTGAAGAAGCCCCTGCTGGAGCGCCAGCGACGGGCCCGCATGAACAAGTGCCTGGACAACCTGAAGACACTTGTCGCCGAGCTGCGCGGCGACGACGGCATCCTGCGGATGGACAAGGCCGAGATGCTCGAGTCGGCGGTGATCTTCATGCGCCAGCAAAAGACCCACAAGAAGGTGGTGCCGGAGGAGAGGACCGCCCTGCCCCTGGACAGCTTCAAGAACGGCTACATGAACGCCGTCAACGAGGTGTCACGTGTCATGGCCTCCACACCTGGCATGAGCGTCGACCTGGGCAAGTCGGTGATGACTCACCTGGGCCGCATCTACAAGAACCTGCAGCAGTTCCACGAGGCCCAGGCCGACTCCATGGACTGCTCCTCCATGGACAAGGCACCGCTCAGCCCCGCCTCCTCGGGATATCACAGCGACTGCGACAGCCCCGCCCCCTCGCCACAGCCCCTGCAACAGCAGCCCCTGTGGCGCCCCTGGTAAACACCTGAAGGGGTCGAGTGGTGGTGGTGGAGGAAGGCGATGGTGATATGGGAGAACCAACCAACAACGCATCTGTGATAGCCCAACTGTGATGGCAACCAACTAGCAAAACGAAAACAATTAGCAAAACAATTAAAGCAAATATAAACCAATTTAAAAAGAACACGTAAACAGTTTACTTCATGGGGTTGTTTGGGTTGGGGATTGCTTTCACTTATTTCAGGTATTTAACTGCCAATTGGAACCATAAGGGAATTTTCAAGATGCAACTGATCTACCTGTCTTTCTCAGGTGTTAAAAGGATACCCACTTTACACGCTAACTATATTAAATTGAAATTTAATTCCGGCCGAAAGTCTTAGCAACTATGGCCGATTCCCCCTGTACCTTAAGTTTACAAATAAATAAATACAAAAAAAATTAAAATTTAAATTTTATGGTTCAACTATTGTTTTAAATTAAAACATTTTTTAAACTTATTTTCAAGCTTTTAAATTTTCATTAAACAACATTATTTTTTCTTTATTTTTGGTGTTATTATTAATATAATTAAAATTGCGCGCCAACTACACTGAAAGAACGGAATCACTTTTTTTTTTAATTTCACACTAAGTTTTGTTAAAAATGTATATTTCTAAATAAATAAGAATTATAAGTTCTAAAATATAAAAAAACATTCATTTTATTATTTACAACTCTTAGAAATATAAAGAAAAACTTACTTTGATCATAAGGTAACTGCTGCCAGTTCATTAGTTTCCGCGCAATAAAATGTATATATTACATAATTAATTTTAAACAATTTTTAATTTACAAAAGATATGAATTGAATTGAATATGAATTGTTATAATACATTTACCTCAAGATGAATTTGTAATTTAATAATCTAGGACAGTGGCGCCACCTTGTCCATTTTCGGAACTACACAAATAGAATTTTGTACATGAATAAAATTACGTTTTTATTTATTAAAAATAGAGTTTGAGTGTAAACTGCAGTCGAAAGCTATCAGGGCAGAAAGTAGACTAAAAATGTAACAGTCGTTGCATTTTAAAGTCCATACCAAACTTTTTTTAAGTGTCCTTTCTTTGAACATATGCGCGCCATTTGAGTGGTTTTGAATCGCGCGCCAACATTTGTATTTCAGTATATTTCAAAAAACTGTGTTGGTATTTTTTATACGGCTATGTAATTTATTTTAAAATAAAATAACCCAAGCCCTGGTAGAAACCGTTCTCCGATGTTGAAATATCTTTATTTGCTGACACTTAATATAATTGAATATCAGAATATAAAATCAGTATGCAAATAGTATTTTTATTTCAAAACGTATCGATATACCGATGCGTTTACCAACACTGTAGCCGCGCCTGGTCACACAAAATCCCAGAGCGCACGGCAAAATTGCCTAAACCCCGATAACGATAACCGATAACATACATGTACCGACGCGGCCCGTCGCGGACAAAAAAAACAGGAAATTATAAATAGAAACGGGCAGTGCCGATGCCCCAAAGGCCCCCGATTGCCAGCTGCCCCCAACGGCGAGGATTCGCAGTGCCACCGAGGTGAAAAGCGGCGTGCAGAAGGAGTTGCAAAAATAAGATTGAGGCGAGAACGCCATTTACAAGCCGCGTTTGTACAGCGAGTGCGCGTGTAGTAGAGCCGCCGCAGAGAGAGCGAGGGAGAGCGCGTTCGTGCGTGTGTGTGCGAGAGCGAGAGAGCGCCGCCGCCAAAGCTGCCCAACACATACACGAATGCTCAGACACACTTCGGTCGGCAGAAAACAGGCAATTTTATACGGGCGAAAAGTTACAAAAAATAATTTACCCACTTTTCGGTGGCGAAAACAGTGAAGTTCGCGCAACCCAGACCAGCGATTCGAGTGCGGAGCATAGGGATAGCCTGCGATAAAACGTGCTAATCCGGGGCATAAAACTGGTACTGCCATTATCTCGCTTTTTTAATTGCTTTTGTTTATTTTTTGTATAGGACACACAGTATAATTTTTCTTTTGCGCTGCCCGCGAGTGTGTGAGTGTGTGTGTGATTTGGCCACTCGCTGGTTTCTATGTATGTGCCCGTATCGCCGAGCAGAGTTGCCGCCTGTCGCGCACAGTTGCCCAAAGGCAAACACATTGCTTGTAAAATTAAATAAATATCGAAAAGGAACTACGCAAGTGCAAATGAACCTAAGAAAGTTTAAGTATAACAAACATTAGAGGCAGAGGAAAGCAGAAAAGAGTGCCTCGCAGCCATTCGTTTCGCCAACAGCATGGCAACCCTGTTTAATTGCAGTCTGTCTGTATATGTTCGCATGTTGTTTGTGCAAAGTGTGCCGTCTTTAGGCAGAAAAAGTGCTATATTTTCGTTGGCCTATGCCCGACCCGCTCCCATTAAACAATCGGCAAGGGCCCCACGGAGCCGGCCGAAAATCGAGCTGTGATTTTGCGTAACAATTCCGGGGGCCACATGCAACTGTGCGCTTGATTTTTCGGCGGTAAACACTCACACTCGTACCCTCGCTCCCGTTTCCTGCGCCTGTGTGCGTGTGTCTCGCTGGCCCGCGTGCCCCTGTGTGCGTGCCCATGTACGTGCGTGCGAACGTATCGAAAAAAATGGTGCAAAAATATATGAAAAAGCATAGCTAAGCGAATACATGGTGATGTTGTTGTAAAATTCTATTCGCAGGATATGCAGAGTGCGGAGTAGCCCGGAAATGGAGTGCCACTAAGAGCCGGTTCCGTCTGCTCAGCGGGAGAAACAACGCGAAATAATAAAGCGGACAACTGCCATCGTCGGAAGCATACAAGAAAAAACACAGCAGCAGCAGGAAGAGCGAGAAAAAACAAGAGAACCATAAAAAGTGCTGGGTAGCAGAGCTCTGGGTCTCGACGGGGACTTGCCAGCAGTGGAGTGCAGTGCCGTGCTCAGGGACAACCGGAAGGAAGCAGCGAGGCAGCAGCAGGCGGCCAAGGAGGAGCAGCAGCAGGACTTCCGCCCCGGCAAGTCGGTGTCCACCTCGGAACTATCGCCACCGCTCTAGCCGGCAACATACCAGCCTAACAACAACATGTATCCCTCACCGGTGCGCCACCCCGCCGCCGGGGTAAGTCCAACCGCCCACCCCCGAGCCCCGAATCCGTGCTAATTGTGTTTCGTTTCTCCCTCTCCCTCCCACGCCATGTGATCCGCCCGCCACATCGATGTCCGCCTGCACAGGGACCACCTCCTCAGGGTCCAATCAAGTTCACCATCGCCGACACACTGGAGCGCATCAAGGAGGAGTTCAACTTCCTGCAGGCGCAGTACCACAGGCAAGTAACCAGATGAGGTGGATTTTATAGTGCAGGCTGATCCTAATACCTCAAAGGGGAACCAAGAGTAGTAAACCCCATTTATCTAATCATATTTGGAGAGCTATGATCCCACAGAATGCTAATATCACATAACTTATTCTTTTGAATATGAAATAAGACAAGGTCTTTAGTTTTTGGGAGAGAAATCTGATATCCTAGGGCTAATCCTAATCAATATAATGCCTTTTCAAGATCTAATCGTTAATATATTCAAGTAATTTGATAGAATTGATTAAATTACCATCCCTACTTTACAAGAACTTAGTTATCCAAGATCTTATTAAGCAATCCCTATAAAAGCATAGCGGATTAAATCTTTTTAAATCTCTGACTTGCCCAAAAATTAGTTTTACATGGCATGATATCACGAAATATATGTTTCTTACCAGCTCATATTAAATGATTAATGGTCTTTGGAAACATTTTATTGTTTATTTACCCGTAATCTATGTATCTGTAAGCCCACTTTAATAACCAATCAAGTGATTATCACTTAAGAGCTATTCTGCCCCAGAAGTAAAGGCCCAATCAGCCCCAGTTGAGGTTAAACGAAACCTATTAGAACCCTCTGCCCTAACATGCCCCAAAGAGATCGCATCTTAGAGACCTCGCTGTGCCGCCATCGTATGGGACCGTGCGACTGTGTGAGTGTGGATGCTGCGTCTGCGTTTTGCGAAAAGTAAAACAAAAAGCCGAGCTGAGGAGAGCTCAGAGCTGAGCCAAACCGGTTTGGCGCGCCATATGCGCCGCCGCCGCTCGTCATATAGGATAGGATTAACCTGCGCCGCCGCCTCGGCCGCCACTCCATGCTCCACAATCGCCGCTTCCTTGCGAGCTCTGCCCGAGAGTTCTCAAATTCAGTTCGCTTCCGTCGCCCAACTAATTTGCCCGTTGATCACTTTTCCTGTGAATTCCAGCATCAAATTGGAGTGCGAGAAGCTGTCGAACGAGAAGACGGAGATGCAGCGCCATTATGTTATGGTAAGTCGTCGTCATGATTCTCAAATTATCGAGAGATCCCTTAGCTAATGCCCTGTGTTTTGCCATCCCCCACTCCCCGCAGTACTACGAGATGTCCTATGGCCTTAACGTGGAGATGCACAAGCAGACGGAGATCGCCAAGCGGCTGAACACACTGATCAACCAGCTACTTCCATTCCTTCAGGCCGACCACCAGCAGCAAGTGCTGCAGGCGGTGGAGCGGGCGAAGCAGGTGACCATGCAGGAGCTCAACCTGATCATTGGGGTAAGTGCATCGAGGACGGACGAAGACGCAGAAGGATCCCGCGGCAGCAGCAGCACAACGGTTGAAGCGTTCTCGGCTAGAGTCGAGCAGGGAGCAGGGCGGATTGGGGACGCGGTTGCCCCTTTGGAAGGGTTCTGCACAAATTAAGTTTGTTAAAGAGTTCCCAAAGGTGGTTTCCATGCAAAGAGGCAACCGAGTTTGAGCGGGAATCTTGTTTATATTCAGTTAAGCTCCCTTCTTTGGGCCACATTTGATTTGAGTTTGTTTTTCTACTTCCTAATTTGTTATGATTTCGCATTCCGACCAATACAATCCAATCCAATCCAAACAACGTTGTGCAGCATCAGCAGCAACATGGAATACAGCAACTTTTAGTAAGTTTGTTTCGTTGCAAGTTCATTTACTTATTGTTTGTTTACTGTTGCCGTCTGCCGCTGCATCCGCCGAATGTGCCACTGCCACAACTACAACTACAGCTACAGTGCCTCACTCCCCCTTGTTCCTTCTCTGATTTGATTGTCTATTTATATTATCAATATTGTTTCAATAACGCTTCAAACGCCGCCAAGTTGTTGATGTTCTTATTAACCGAAGATGGTCTTTGCTAGAAAGATAACCTTTTTATTTTGGAAGTAGCTCATTTAGGATAATATCCCTATTCATTATCTTCATTGCGTACTTATGATAACATTTCAAGAGTTAACAAGATGGTTAAATTTAATGCCTAAAACATACTCGAATTTAAATCAAGTCAAAGTTTCTTGTTCCACCTTCTGGGGTAACGAAATTTGCATTTTTGTATTAACTCACTTGATAAAAATTAAATTCAAATGCCGAACCGGAATTTGTAATTAGCAAATGCTAGATAAAAAGATTTATGGCGGAAAAAGAATAACATTGGAACCCTAAACGCAATAATATCACTTAAATATGGCAAACACCACCTAGTGTTAATGTTGTCGTTGTGTTTACACACATCCACACACATTCCAACGCTTTCATTCTTCTCACCAAGCACGATGTTCATGCTGAAAGCCAGCCACGCCCACGCCCGATTTCATACGATCTCATGGTTCCATTGCAGCAACAGATCCACGCCCAGCAGGTGCCGGGCGGACCGCCACAGCCGATGGGAGCACTGAATCCGTTTGGCGCCCTGGGCGCCACCATGGGCCTGCCACACGGACCGCAGGGTCTGCTGAACAAACCGCCCGAGCACCACAGGCCGGACATCAAGCCCACGGGCCTGGAGGGGCCAGCCGCCGCCGAGGAGCGATTGGTGAGTGCTCTAGATCTAGCTCTGCACATTCCCTGCATATTTCGAGCTCATTTTCATGCTGATCTTGCAGCGCAATTCGGTTTCGCCGGCCGATCGTGAGAAGTACCGCACACGCTCGCCGCTGGACATCGAGAACGACTCGAAGCGTCGAAAAGATGAGAAACTGCAAGTGAGTATCGAGCTTCTTTCGGTGTTAGCATTGTGCCCTGCCGCCAGTCCTAATAGTCCTGGTATTAGTAGTATCTATCATCCATCATCGCGAATAACCGATAACTGTCATCTCATCTGAGCTGTTGCTGTCTCTCAACTCACCAAAAAACCAAATCTCGTAGTCTATCCATTGTTGTTGTCCAAGTCTGCTAACACTCCCCCAAATCATGCTAAACAAAAACTATATTGCTAATGTATAAGAGACAAGACTGGAGAAACCATGCCTAAAGTCAAGAGCCTCGGCTTTAGGGGCCTGTTCCGGTTTTCACTTCTTAATTTGGGTTGGATTTAGGGGTTCCCTATGAAAAACACTATAACTTTGAAGCTTGCGCCATTTTAATTGCTCAGTAACTTATGATAAATAGTAGTGATATTTTAAAGTAAAATAGAATAAATCAAAAACAAATAGTTGAGCTCATTTAGTATATATTAATATATATTTAATTTCTAATTTGTTAACACGTATTAAACTAGTAAGTTTGCTCATATAACATTAGTCTTTATTATTTGACACATTTTCATTAACTTACCTTTTCTAAATAACAGCTGAAAGTCCCCACCTAGATAATTAGTATTTAAAAAAGAAAATTAGAAAAGGTGTTTCCATTTTTATTTAACGACAAAAAATACTTGTGAAAACCAGAACAGGGCCTAATTGCCAATTATTTGTTACTAACTATTGCTATTGTGGTTGTTGTTATTGCTGTTGTTCCCTGTGGGTTTTTGTATGAATTTTGATTTATATTGTTTTTGTATTTTTTTCAAAATTATTTCCAGGAGGATGAAGGCGAGAAAAGCGATCAAGATTTAGTCGTAGATGTTGCAAATGAAATGGTGAGTTGAGTGTCGGCCCAGATTCAATGCAACCATCCCAAAAAATCCCCACAAAAAAGAAAAAAGAAATAAAACCAAACCACACCTTTGCTATTTCGATACCCGCCTTGAAAACATTACTAAGTACCCACGTGTGCCTTGCAGGAATCCCACTCACCGCGCCCCAACGGCGAGCACGTGTCCATGGAGGTGCGCGACCGGGAAAGCCTGAACGGCGAGCGCCTGGAGAAGCCCAGCAGTAGTGGCATCAAGCAGGAACGTCCGCCCTCTCGCTCCGGCTCCAGTTCGTCACGTTCCACACCCAGCCTCAAGACAAAAGATGTGAGCAGCTAAAGCTTATACCTAACAAGTATCGAAACTAATTAAGAAACCTCCCTTCCAGATGGAAAAGCCGGGCACACCGGGCGCCAAGGCACGCACACCGACACCGAACGCCGCCGCTCCGGCGCCAGGCGTTAATCCTAAACAAATGATGCCGCAGGGACCACCGCCAGCCGGCTATCCGGGTGCACCGTATCAGCGGCCGGCCGATCCCTACCAGCGTCCACCGTCGGATCCAGCCTATGGACGACCGCCACCAATGCCGTACGATCCGCACGCGCATGTGCGAACCAATGGCATTCCACATCCCTCGGCCCTGACGGGTGGAAAGCCGTAAGTTCCTATTTGTCACCATACTGCGTCATAAACTAACATATCCAATCTCGTCCACAGTGCTTACTCTTTCCATATGAACGGCGAGGGTAGCCTACAGCCGGTGCCCTTCCCGCCGGACGCGCTGGTGGGCGTTGGCATTCCTCGGCACGCCCGTCAGATCAACACGCTGTCGCACGGAGAGGTCGTCTGCGCGGTAACCATCTCCAATCCCACTAAGTACGTGTACACGGGCGGCAAGGGGTGCGTCAAGGTGTGGGACATCTCGCAGCCGGGCAACAAGAATCCCGTCAGCCAGCTGGATTGCCTGCAGCGCGACAACTACATCCGCTCGGTGAAGCTGCTGCCCGACGGCCGCACGCTGATCGTGGGCGGCGAGGCGTCCAACCTGTCCATCTGGGACCTGGCCAGCCCGACGCCCCGCATCAAGGCCGAGCTGACATCGGCGGCGCCCGCCTGCTACGCCCTGGCCATCAGCCCCGACTCGAAGGTGTGCTTCTCGTGCTGCAGCGACGGCAACATCGCCGTATGGGACCTGCACAACGAGATCCTGGTGCGCCAGTTCCAGGGCCACACGGACGGCGCCTCGTGCATCGACATCAGTCCGGACGGCTCCAGGCTGTGGACGGGCGGCCTGGACAACACGGTGCGCTCCTGGGATCTGCGCGAGGGTCGCCAGCTACAGCAGCACGACTTTAGCTCTCAAATCTTCTCGCTCGGCTACTGTCCCACAGGTGGGTGACACCAGATGCTGGTTTGTGGACTGCTATTAATCCTTTTTCTGTCATACCCCAGGTGACTGGCTGGCTGTGGGAATGGAGAACTCGCATGTAGAGGTGCTGCACGCATCGAAACCGGACAAGTATCAACTGCATCTGCACGAGAGCTGCGTTCTGTCGCTGCGCTTTGCCGCCTGCGGCAAATGGTTCGTTTCCACCGGCAAAGACAACCTGCTTAACGCATGGCGAACACCCTACGGTGCCAGCATATTCCAGGTGAGTTCTATTGCTATACTATAAACACTATCCCATATTAATGTCCTGCTCTTTCAGTCGAAGGAAACATCATCCGTACTTAGCTGCGACATATCAACTGACGACAAATACATTGTGACGGGTTCGGGCGATAAGAAGGCTACTGTCTACGAAGTTATTTATTAAATCCACAAAACCAAGCAGTTTTTTCATTTTGTAATAAGCTCGTATAGTTTTTATTACATCAGAAAACAACACAACATTTAACTACAACAAGCAAAATGTTCGAAATCATGCAAACAACAGAAAACAGAAAATCCAGCAAGCAGCAGCAGAATCGGCAGTTTAAAGCGAAGGAAAACCAGAAAGGCGGCAGTAGCAACGCATCAAAAAAGCGAAGCAAAAATGAAAATTCTATAATATATATACAAAAAGGAAAACTAAAATTTTAAGCGTACTTGTAGCTACTAAGCCTAAGCTAAGTCCAATAAATAAAAACAAACCAACAAGTTGAACACACACAAATTGCAAGTAAAAACGGAGATAAAACAAGTAAAAATGAGAACCAGAGCGAAATAAAATGCATGCGAGCAACAGAAACGAGACGAGTATGTTGTAAAATTAACGAAACAAAACAAAATCATAAACAGAAACAGTCGGCGATACCTACCTACGTTCATCTTAACATAAAACAAATAGGAGGATAAGTGGAATAGTCATTGCAATTGCACGATCAGGAGCAGGAGCGTTGAGATTATGATTACCAGCTGAGCAGAAGAGTTACACACGATGCGAGTGCTTTTAGTTTGTCCTATGTGGAGAGGTTTTGTAATTTAGCTGACGAGTCAGGCAGCGAATGCAGCAACAAATGTACTTTTAAGTTGTCACTTTCCTTACCTCCCGACTCCCCGGCACACACACAGCATACACAACACAACACCACACCACAAAACACATTGCATAAAAGAAGGTATATATATAAATATAAATGAATATACTTAGTAAGCATTTTAGTTAAGAGTTTTACATTATAAATTAAACACGGAACAACTTTTGAAACACTCACTCGCATTGGGGGTCAGAGGAAAGGCGATAGATGGATAGAGCTCTGAGCAGTCGGCTTTTGCTTGTAATGTAATTTGTAATTTGAAAATGTGTAATGAGGACGATGAGGAATCGGCGTCGGAGTCGGAATTACTTGTGTGAATCAAACTCTTCAGAACCAAACTGTAAAATCCTATATTTTGAGCAGCTAAAACACAACAAGGGACGCATTGAGAACCGAAACCGAAAAGTAGAACACACAGCTAAATTGTTTAGTGTTTAGAGTATATATATATGAAAACGAATCGATTTATATATAATGCGAACGGCGAAATTGTAATAAGCAAGAGATAGAGTGCAGCACACGCTTCGATTTTTAATTTTACAAATATTATTATTATTGTGGTTATATATGTATATAATTATATTATAAATAATTGAAGCAAAACGAAAAAATAAAAAATTATATGTAATCGAAAGTAAATCTCCAAGGATTGCTACCTTAAAAACGGGGAATCAACCGAATCCTTTTGGTGTTACACCAAATTCATCTTATTTTAAAGTTCTGCCTCGAGAACCATTACTTATAGATTAATTCTCGCTTAAAACACATCTGTGGTGTAGACACTTCGCTGGCGCGGCAATGGGGCACCCTGCTGGCGGGACATTTTCTTGTGCAGCTCCCGCAAGCCTTCGCACTGGCGGCCCGAGATCTGGCGGAACTTGTCGATGGCAATGGGCAGCAGGTTGTCCACCAGAAAGATCTTGTTCTTCATCACAAAGTTGGGCTGAAAATTACACTTTTTAGGGGGAATCAATAACCAATTTATAGAACTCACATCCACGGCCATGTCGCTGGGAGGTTTCAGCGAATGTTGAGATATAAACAGCTCCTTCAGCAGGAGTTCCAGACTCTGCAGCAGCGTCTCACACTTGGCCAGGCAGCCACAGTACTCGGTGAGCTGCAGGAAGTGCCTGATGAAGACCACCGTCGACTGGGTGAGGTTTATCCAGGTGTCGCCCGTGGCCTGGGCCCGCACATCGATGCCCAGGACATCCAGCTCGAGGAGCAGCCGCTTCAGATTCGACTTGGTCTGCAGGTTGTACGGCTGCCAGCTCTCCTCGGTGCGACCCACGGAGTCCAGCAGCCGCTCCTTGGACTCCTCGATCAGCGATTCGAGTGTGGTGCGCAGGAGTCCCTCCAAATGGTAGCTGATGTCCAGGCCAATCTCAGTGAGCTTAGTCGAAGGCTTGCGCACACGCTCCACGCACTTGGCCACCGCCTCCAGGGAGGTTCCTTTGGTCAGATAGTGCTTGATCAGCTGGCTGGCAAAGTATTGCAGCTCGGCATTGCACCAGACCACGAGAGCTGGAGGAATCATTCTGATTAGATTGAGTTTACACAGAAATATAGGGGCGGAACTCACCACTAACGCAAGCTGGTTGCTGCTCGAAGGCGGTGAGGAAATCGCAGGCCACCTGCGTCAGATCACAGAAGAACAGCTCCGAGATATCCGCGTTATTCCTGCGCGCCTCCCTTTGTGCCACCCTCAAGCTAACAGCGCAGACCTTCAGCAGAGTGGCACTGGCCTGCCGATAGCGTCCCATCTCCACGAGGATCTTCAGGGGTCTCTTGGCCGCCCTCAAAGCGATTTGCAGATTGCGATTGTGGCTGTTGGACAGCTCGTTGAGCAGCACATTGATCAGCTTCAGCTCCTGCTGCTTCACCTTGCTCTCGATGGCCTCCGCCAGTGGCACCTTCTTCCTGCTCTCGTTTCGCAAAAAGTCCTGGGTGCGCTTGATCAGCTCCTGGGCATCCTCGAAGTGCCGCTGGGCCACCAACGTTTGAATCTCCTCGCTGGCCGTGCCTAGCCACTCGGGCGTCTCGTCCTCCAGGGACTTGGGTTCAGCCGGACTCTGTGGAGTGCTCTCCTTTTCCGGCGTGTTCGCCTTCGACTGCTGTTTGGCCCGAGTGGGAGGCTGTGGTGCCTGACCCTTCTTCTTTTTCTGGTCGAAGCGGAAGGCCTCTTCGAGCTTTTCGATCCACTCGGTTTTGCCCGCAGCCGTTATGCTCTGGTAGATCTTGGAGCCATCTGGCGTGATGATGTTAATGGCGTTCTTGACGCCGTCCAGGTCCTTGATGTTGATCACAGCTATTTTCTTGGGATCGTACTCGGTGAGGAAGTCCAGGCGTCTGGGGGATACGCATATCATTAGTTATTAGATTAAATATGAGATAGAGAGACCTACTTGTCAGGCTTGACTTTGCAGACAATCAGCACATCGTTGAAGAGGAAAAAAAACACCCGCTGGATGGGCCTGTAATCGTTGCCATCCAACACAATGAGCGCTCCCTCGTTGAGGAAGGTCTTGCCCTCCAGGTTGCCGTTGAATCCCTGCACCATCTCCTTCACCGCTCGGGTGGCATGGCTGTTCTCCACCTCCTCCGCCGCCGTGGAGCTCTCCGCCTCCAAGCTCTCGGCTTTCAGGTGACTGGAGGTCTTGCCATCCGTCATGGTGGCCAAAATGTTGCGCTGCTCAATCAGAATGTGGGACAGTTGATACATTTCCGACTCGAGATCTGAAAGGGCATGTTTTCGGTGATTTATATAGATGCTAGGGGGCGTAACCTACGCGATATCTCCTTGGCCGTCTGGATGAACTCCATGTAGTTCTTTTTGCATGTTTGCTTCAAAGTGGCGGCCGTGGTTTCGTTGTAGGCCTCGATCTCCTTTTTTCGCTGCTGCAAATCGCTGCCGCCCACACATTCTTGGGTGAGGTCTTTGGTGTCTGTGGGAGATGTGCTAGGTACAGATCTTATAGAGGTATCAAATCCCAGGAAAACCTACATTTCTCAACGCTGAAGTTGAAATCGTCGAACTCCTTCATGATTTTATTTGGAATGTAAACTGCAGCTGACGCACGACCATTCGCAGCGAAGCACGGTAACCTTAGTGATGAAAAGTAAGGTGGCTCAATGCAACTGGAAACAACATGTTCTCACTCGCAATTACGTATATGCTATATTATCTTGCTTTATTAAATGCCTTAAATGCGTAGGTTATTTTTTTTTTAACAATTTTAAAGTTTTTTTTATCCTACTGGGTCTGACATTTATTTAAGAACGTTTTTTTTTCTTTTATTAAATCCTTTGAATATAGTAGGCAACTGATTTTAAAAATGCCTTTCCATAACCACCTGTAGCTGTGCAATTTTCCATTGAATGCAATGGGAACAGTTCAAACTCAAGTGCCCCGGCACAGCTGCTTCTTCTTTCCAATACATTCTCCTGGAAGCGCAGACACGCCTTGACCACCTTACAATCGCACACACCCTGCGCTTATTGTTTTGGTCGATGAGTAATCTTTGAGAATCTCCAAGAAACTTCGTCATTCCTTCGCAATTGGCTCTGGTGCTTAGAAAACATCCTCAAAATGGACTGGCTATTCGGCAAGAAGATCAGCCCCGATGAGATGCTGCGCAAGAACCAGCGGGCGCTGAACAAGGCGATGCGGGACCTGGACCGCGAGCGGATGAAGATGGAGCAGCAGGAGAAGAAGATCATCGCGGACATCAAGAAGATGGCCAAGGAGGGCCAGATGGACGCGGTGAAGATCATGGCAAAGGATCTGGTGCGCACACGGCGCTACGCCAAGAAGTTCATGCTGATGAAGGCCAACATCCAGGCGGTGTCCCTCAAAATCCAGACGCTCAAGTCGCAGAACACAATGGCGCAGGCCATGAAGGGTAGATATGGGTTAATCAGCTCATCCTTAGGCTTACTAACTTCATGTACTCCCCATCCAGGTGTCACCAAGGCCATGCAGAACATGAACCGCCAGCTGAATCTCCCGCAAATCCAGAAGATCCTGCAGGACTTCGAGAAGCAGTCCGAAATGATGGACATGAAGGAGGAGATGATCAACGACGCCATCGACGATGCCATGGAGGATGAGGGCGACGAGGAGGAGACGGATGCCGTGGTCTCCCAAGTGCTGGACGAACTGGGCCTGCAGCTGGGCGAACAGCTGGGAGATCTTCCCTCCGCCTCGGGTTCCCTGTCCATAGCAGGGGGCGCTGGCGCCCAGAAAGGACCCCAGGCGGTGGCCGCCGGCGGAGTGGGTGGCGCTGGGGCCGCTGGAGGCGGGGGCGGCGCAGGAGGAGGCGGAGCAGGGGGATCAGGAGCTTCCGGTGGCAGCGGCGCCTCCTCGCCCATGTCCGACGCCGATGCGGATCTGCAGGCGCGCCTGGACAAGCTGCGCAAGGATTGAGCTACTCCCAGGAAGCACTGCCCGCCCGTTTTATATAAGAGCCACCCACACCACACCTGTTTGTATCTCCCGGAAAGCGAATGTTAAACTAAAGAGAATGCTTGTGATTTTCCTTCCCTGCGTGCTTGAAAAATCGATGAGTAATTACCATTTGCGCGCTATAAGTGGGAAGTACTAAGTAGTTACATAAAATTCGCAATATTTGTTACTTTAGAGCTATGCAAAATTCGGTATTTTAAAAGTTGTATACATTTCATGCCTGTCTTCAATAAAATTAAGCAAGAGGAATTGAGAAACTTTGTTGATTATCATATTTTATGGGTTTCAATTTGAATACTTTCAAGCAGGTGTTTCAACAACCGATTGTGTCTTATCTGGATAAAGAAATGACACCTTTTGGAGGTGACAAACGAAATTTCAAGATAGCAGCTGCACATACATCGATGGTAAATAATATTTAAGTTGAATACAGTATAGGAACAGGTGATTTTTCATTGATACTGTTTATTGCTTTCCAAATGATCCAACTAAAAATTATTTTCCACAAACTCCATTTCTTAAACATTACAATTCCATTGGGCTTCCGAATCCTTTCAACCAGATACCGACGAAGATGTGTACCTCTTTCCCTAATTAAGTATACTTTTTCTATGTATCTTTTACCTTATCGCGGGCGGAGAAAAAGTGTCTTTTCCATTACTATTAACAAGCGTATATATTTGGAGGAGTACAAATGAAGGGGAAAGATAGCACACTACACTCAGAGAAGCGGAATAGGAGCACGGCATCTAGAAGCCGCTGGCCAGGAACAGCCTCTCCACCTCGCCGAACACCGCCTCCGCATCCGGACTGGCGTCGACCCTTTTGACCTGGCCGGCGCCCTCGAAGAACTTGATGATGGGCAGCGAGTCGTTGTTGTAGGTGGAGATGCGCTTCTTGAGGCTCTCCATGTTGTCGTCCGTGCGCCCGGAGCCACTCTGGCCGCGTCCCAGACACCGCTGGACGCACACATCCTCGCTGCAGTCGAAGAAGAGCACGAACTGCATGTCCACCTTCTCGGACATCTGGCGATTCCAGCCGTCCAGATTGTCCTGGTTCCTGGGGAAGCCGTCGATGAGGAACCTGGACTTGCCCGACGCCTTCATGGCGTTCTCCAGCAGCGAGCACGTGACCTCCACGGGCACAATCTTGCCATTGCGGATGTAGTCCTCGATCAGGTTGCCGAACTCGGAGCCCTCGCGGGAGCGCTCCTCGCGCAGCAGATCGCCCGCCGAGAGATGGGTGAACTGGAAGCGGTCCACGATCTTGGAGCACTGGGTGCCCTTTCCGGCGCCCGGACCGCCCAAAACGAAGACAACCTTTGGCTTCTCCACGCTCATGCTGGCGACTTTGTAAGGTGGCTGCTGGGGTCTCGCTTCACTGGCCTTGCTGGAATGTCGCAATTGCAACTGCTGCGTCAGCGTTAGAGGGGCGAACTTGGGGGGGAGTAGTCCAGCTGCTGGTGACCTATCTGCTGCTCTCAATGCCGTTTGCGCCAAAGCCCGCCACATTGACGACTGAACTCGGGAATTTCGGGGCTAATTGAGTGCGTGGTTCGTGTGTATAGCTCACCACTGCGCTGCCTTCCACTGGAAGCGTAACACTCTGTGACGTCACGCACAAGCGCAGCTGTTCGGAGAGGGCGGGCGCTGACCAACACTGGCCGCGGGGCCGGCTTTGCGCGGGAGCGCGATTTGAATGGCACTTTCAATGCAGTTTACTTCCGGTTTTGAATATTATTTTTCATATTTTATGTTTACATATGAAGAAACTTAAAATTTAAATTAATTGTTCGTAATCCACAATATCACTTAACTTATCAATCTCTACAAAGGTTCCCTATTACAAGCTAAGCAACTTTGTGGTCACAGCATGATTATGATTTTCTCACTTTTATTATAATTACATTTTACCTGGTAAATAAGCCTATTAAATTAGCTGCGCCTGGTTGTTCTGTATCAAGTCGGCTACCAGCTGGTAGGGAATAATGTGCTGGGAGCCGGCGGCCATGTCCACCTCCTCATCATCGACGCCCACGATCACGGCGGGCACTGAAAAGGGAACCAGCCTTTAAAATCTTGAATCTCAATAAGTTGGTTATAGTTACCCGCCACATTGGCCTTGAGGAAGACATGGCTCATCAGGTTGGGCGTCACGATCCTCTGCTCGGCCTCGCCCCTCTGCTGGTTGGGCATGTACTGGGTGGCCACCTTGTGGAAGTACTCGTCCACATTGGCGGCGAACTCCTGGGCGAACTTGGTCTCCTCCGGGGACAGGCGCTTGTCGTCCGGCTCGCGACTCGCCTCCTGGTTGAGGATGTGCTGCGTGAAGGTCTCGATCTTCTGGAGGCGACACCGCAGGTAGCTGGCCATTATGTAGCGCACCCTCTCCAGTTCCATGGAGTGCACCACCGCCCGGAAATCGTTCTTGTCCAGGTCGCGCATCTGCTCCTCCATGTGGGCCACCTGGGAGACCATCAGCTCCAGCATGTCCGTCTGGCTGGGCAGGATCTCGGGGGCACACATCTCGTTGATCCAGGCTGTCTCCAGGATCTCCAGCACCTGTGGGGAGGGAAATGTTTTGTTTATAGAGTTTTTAAGGATTCCCTGTCAGTATACCCTACCTTTTGGGCTGTGATCTGCTCCATGTCGTCGTCATCCTCCTCCTCCAGTCCTGCTCCATCGCTCACGTCGATTTCCAGCTGGGTTTCGGGCACATCTTCAACATCCGACATGGTTTTGGGGTTGTTTGTTTATTTTGGTAGTTTTTGGCGCAATGTTGGCGGCTTTCAGAGAATGGCAACATAAAAATACTTGCGACGACTTGCAACACTGTTTTAAGTATTTAAAATATAATACATTTTTAAATTAAACATTAGATTAAAAAAATTTTTTTTTAAATCTCTTACACTTGAAGCCTATTTTTAAACATTCTAAAATTTAAATACATTTTTAATTTTTAGTTGTTCCCTGCGAATGGCCAACGGTGTGTCAGTTACTCCCTGCGAATGTCACTTATCCCGAACAGCATGGCAGCCACACAACAAACCGAGTTCCAAAAGAATTTCCGCCTGATTGTGGAGAAGATCTTCAACCACTGGCAGGATCTGCGGCTGGCGGTGGAGCATGGCATGGGCGGACGCAATGGGCAGCAGGTGGGTTCAAACATCTCTAAGTTCCTTTCTAACCTAATCCCAATGCATCCCCTGCAGGTGGCCATAGAAATCATGGACTACACCTATCAGTACTGCATATCCAATGAGAACATCACCCAGGGCGAGCTGCAGGAGGTCGTGGAGGAGCTGATGGACCAGGAGTTCAATACCCTCTGCGACGACGACTCCATTCCGGAGATTTGCCGAAATCTGCTGCGCTACAAGCTGATGGCCCAGCAGAATCAGTATCCACAGATCGAGGCGGAGCTGAGTAAGCTTCCTGCCGGCAAGGAGTGGCTGCGTCCGGATGTAAAGATCACCTACACGCCCATTGAGGGGGACTCCTCCTCCGATGAGGACATGGATGACGACGACGAGGAGGATGATGATGAGATGGAAGACGAAGACGCTCCCAGCAGCAGTGGCCGGATGACGCGCTCGCAGACCCGCAAACAGCAGGCCCAGGAATTCGTGGAGCCCGAGGAGGGCTGGACCACCGTGCGAAGAAAGTGATCTTCTTTGGGCTTATTAAAAGCAATCTATTAGTTTTTTAGTTGTAATACGCTGTATTTACTTCCTGGAGGTCAAGAAACCGCAGTGGTGGAATGGGCGCCCTTGTCACGGGCTGGTGGAAGCTTTTGCACAGGTTGCAGTTCACTGGGGAGAGCTTCTTCGTCTCGGATTCCTTGCTCTCCTGGCCCTTTTGCAACTGCGACCAGGAGGTAAACTCCGCGCCCTTGGGCAGCACCAACTTGGGGTCCACCACGGAGGCAATGGCATCCACATTCGCGGTCATCGAGAGATTTATGGCCGGATAGATGAGGAAGGCAAAGAACCAGGCGAAGACCAGCACCAGGAAGGGCACAAAGACGGCGAAGTACTTGTCGGGCAGGTAGGAGTGCAGGCCGAATTCCCGGGGTAGCAGGGCCCAGGCCACGTAGACGAGGAACAGGACGGTAAACAGCATGTAGAAGGCGAAGCCATAGATGGCCCTATGCGGAGTCGGAGCCGGACTGTGCTCCGGCATCCTCCTCGGTGCTGTCGGGGATGGGCTTGTCCTCTGCGGAGTCCCCAAACTGCTTGATGGTGTCCTGGCAGAGCAGCAGGCTCTCGAAGAAGGAGGTGATGGCGGTGCGCAGGCTCTTCACTTGGTCGGCCTGGAAGTGGACCACCAGGACATCGCCGTCCAGGCTCAACGTTTTCTGCACGAAGTTGCGGCGCGGCTCCTGGTCCACGTTCAGCACTCGGTAGGCGATCTCGGCCAGGCGTGGCGTCTCAAAGGGCACTCTTATTGTGCTGGTGAACAAAACATTGCTTAGTTGTGTTAAATAAGTTAAACTTTTCGTAAACTCACGATTCATTTGGTTTTTTAGCTATTTGAGGCATCATAAAAGTTTGTAACCAATTTGCATGTCAGTGGAAAATGAGAATGGCAAACATAGAAGAAGAAGCAATCCGCTTGTTTACCTCCTGAACAGCTGTTTTCAACAAGTTGCAACTTAAAAGTTTAAATTAATCTTTTAAATATTTAAAATAGAAAATAGAGCGCGTACTATGAATAAATAATACGTTAAACTTAAAAGATAAATTCCTTTAATTAGCCTAAAAATTCGTTGATTATAGATCACATTTATTTAATGACTGTATTTATATTGTCAGTTAAAAAAGCTTATATCTGTCTGATGAAACTTTTACTTTAATAGTTTAGAAAAGACTTTAACACACTATATACTATATATTTCACTAATAAATAAATTTCTAAAACATCTGTATGTTGTTTTCAAATGTAGATATATTATAAAAAACATTCTGATAGTTTGGTTATGAACCTATAAACTTTTAATGGAGTTTAAAACAAAGTTAACTTCACTCGCACTACCAACTGCCGATTAAAAGGTGCTGTTAACTAGTCCAGTTTGTGGTTTCTTTATTACAAAAAGCAGTCCAAAATCAGATCCCTTGGGTTGGCTAGGTGGGCGATTTACTTCTTGGACTTGACGACGCCCTTGGGGGCGGGCTTCTTGCCGACCGCCTTGGCTCCGGGCTTGCCGGCCGACTTGCCCACCGGCTTCTTGGCGGCGGCCTTGGCCTTCGCCGGCTTCTTCTCCACCACCTTCTTGACGGGCTTGACCAGAGCCTCGCGCTGGCTCTTCAGCGCCTTGACGATCTTCTGCTCCTCGATGAGGAAGGCGCGGACGATGCGCTCGCGCAGGCAGCTGTGGCACAGCACTCCGCCGTAGGTCCTGGAGACGGTCTTCAGGCGCTTGGACATCCTGGGACGCTCGCTGGGCCTGGAGGGCGTGATTCCGTGCAGCTTCTCCTTGCACTGGCCGCAGCGCGGAACCGTGGGGTTCTTCTTCACGTACTGGTACACCAGGCGGCCTCCGGGAGTGCGCACACTGTAAACAAATGGCACAGCCTTTAGTAAGCCTCTGGATCTCTCAAAACATCATGTACTCACATGCGCCTCTTGTTGGAGCGGGTGTTGTACGACAGACGTCGCCTCAAAGTCAAACGCTGCACCATTTTCAGGCTGCTAAACCATAATATCGCCCGGAATATCCATTATTTCCAAACAAGACATGAAAAAGATCAATAAACATGGGGTCCATAGCATGAGTGGTTTGTTGGCACATAGTATACATATTTCTTCAACTTTATATAAGCTTTAGAAACGCTTTTTGCAATCAAAATAGTTAATAAAATTAAAACACAAACCTCTCCGGAAATCAAAAGAAGGAAGAAGAAAAGCTAGGGATGGAACCAAGCCCGATAGTACTATCGATACCAGCCAAACATTGTGTTGTTCCAGCCCTGGTAAGATATATCGATAGCCTGTTGATCTTACCAAACTCCCATCCCTATATTTCAAACACGCGCTTATTTTGTAAATAAACCGCAGTTTCTTTAGTTTTTGACTTAAAACATGAGTTTTCTGAAGCCCAAGACCCACATAGAGAAGGGCGATGTGGTGATACTCTACCTAAGTGTCAGTTCCATGCATGCCATCGAGGCGGTGCCGGAAATAGTCAACAAAAAAGGCGAAACCATACCGCACATCTTCCAGACGAACTATGGATCCCTAAAAGTTGAAAGTAAGTTTAAAATTCTTTGGTTTATAGCATTTTCTAAAATAAATGTTTATTACAGACATCATAGGCGTGGAGTATGGAAGCAAGGTGGAGCTCTCCAAGGGCTGGGCCCATGTCCTGCAGCCCACGCCGGAGCTGTGGACCCAAACCCTCCCCCACCGCACCCAGATCATCTATACCCCGGACATCAGCATGATTATCCACCAACTGGAGGTGCGACCCGGTGCGGTGGTCATTGAATCGGGCACAGGATCCGGTTCCCTGTCGCACTACTTCCTGCGGGCCCTCAAGCCCACTGGGCACCTGCACACCTTCGATTTCCACGAGGCTCGAGCGGATCAGGCACGCGACGAGTTCCGCCGACATGGCATCGCCGACTTCGTCACCGTCTACCACCGGGATGTGTGCAACCTGGGCTTCGGCGCGGAGTTGGACGGAAAGGCCGACGCGGTCTTCTTGGATCTGCCCGCACCCGATCTCGCGGTGCCGCACGCCTTCAAGGCGTTGAAGCTGTCCGGTGAGTGGCCAACATCGCGTTGACAACTAGTTGTCAGCGTCCTTTTGCGGGCAATCCGGCAATCAGGCGGATATCTCGGCTTGGCAGTGCAGGCGGGGTACATTTGGGAGTTGCCTTGGATAGGTACAACATGCTGGGGTAAATAGGTACCATGGGAAGGTTTCTAAATGGTTATCTCACTCCTTCGGTAATAGAATATGTAACGTAATTTATTATTTTTTACAGAAATAGGATGTTAATATTTTGTAAAACCCTTAAAATTCTTAGAAAATTATTGACAAAAAAGGTTTTAACTCTTATTGCAATGTACCTAGTTAGGAGAAATATTATAAAATACCTTTGTACCACAACACTGTCGGTCAGTCAGCCAGTTATCCATCCAGCGGGCCAGAGATCCAGTCAGCTAGTCAGTCGGGCTGCCATTTCACCGTGTTTGACATTGAATGAGCCCGCTTTTGACACTTGATGCGGCCAAGGCAGGCTGACCGGGCGAGTTTGTCATTAGGCGGATGGGAACTTCAATTGTTCAGCAGGTCTGCACCGGACCTAGGGTAACCACGTCTTAAAAGGCAACCCAATCGAACACCAAAGATGTGGCGAAAGTTGGGTAAACCCGTTTGCATATTTATATGTTAAACAAATGCAAAAATAGGGGTATTGTTTCAAAGATTTTCGTTAAATTAGGGTAATAATTCAATATAACAACCCATGTAAACCTGATTTCCCCTTCGTTTCTCCCCCAGGCGGTCGCTTCTGCTCGTTCTCGCCCTGCATTGAGCAGTCGCAGCGCTGCATCCAGCAGCTGACCCAGCTGGGCTTCAACGAGATCGTCTCCCTGGAGGTGCTGCAGCAGGAGAGTGTGGTCAAGACCCGCACGCTGCCCGTCATCGATCTGGAGTTCCTTAAATTGCCCAAAACCGATGAGGCGACGGCGACGACGGCGGCCAATGCCGAGGAGAGCAAAGCGCCCAAGGAGGTGAAAAAGTACCTGACCTCCAGCAATCCCCAAACGCTGCCCGGCCACACGGGCTTCCTTACCTTTGCCACTTTGCCACCGAACATACCAAAGGCTGATAAATAAACTTGAATTTCCTTTTATTTGACTATAAATCCGCGAGCTCCATCATTCGTCGTAGGAGTAGGAGTAGGAGAACTCCTCGAAGAACTTGCGTTCGGTGGTCTTTACGAATCCGCAGTGGTAGCAGCGCGGCTTCTTATCCTGCTCCTGGTGCTTCCGGTTCCAGGACTTCCGCTCCGGCGCCCAAGGAGTGCGCTGCTCGGGAATGGCCACCTCGGTGCGCTCCGGATTGCCGCTGCAGGTGGGACACCGACCCACGACCGTCGGCTTGGGCAGCATGCCGTAGATGAGCGGGCCCGGCGGTTGTTTCCCGTAAATGGTGACGATCTCCGGGAGACTGGAGTACGGGCGGGTGGGAAAGAGCTTCTCCCGATTGAGGAAACTGAGATAAAGATAAAAGTGATTGTAGGATTGTTTAAATATTTTTCAAAAACGGCATAAAAACTGAAATCAGAAGAAATTAGCCCATATATTAAAAAAGTTTGTTTGTCTGAATGTATGATGCCCTTAAAACAATAATTTTATTTTTTTTGATACCTACTTCAACCTTAGATTTATGGGTTACTTAATTTTCAATAATATTATATAAAAATCAAGTAAAATAATTTCAAAGTTAGTTATAGCTAACAAATACTTATTAGTTTGGTATATCAATTAGAAATACTTCATTAAAAATATGGCTGATTGGTAACAGTTCCGCTTATGTTGCTAAGGTGAATAAATCAGGGAAATTAATAACACCTATAAGTAATCAGTCAATCAACTACAAATTGAACTATAAATGGTTAAAATTAAAAGCAACAAATGTTATTTTTTGGATCGAAAGAGATTCCCTTTTTGAGTCACGTATGGCAGGGCTCCCTCGCCCTGCACCACTCACTTGGGCCTCGGCTCCAGCCAGAGGTTGTTGATGCGCTTGGTGCGCATGATGTCGCCCAGCTTCTGGAGGAGCCGCAGGTTCTCCCGCTCGATCTGCTGCTGGCGCTCCCGCTCGACCTGCTGCTTCTTCCACTTGCGCTGCACGTGCTCGTGGGCACGGGGCGTGTGGGTGTCGATGGCTGGGCGGGCGGACATGACCTTCTCGCGGTGCTGGGCGTACCGCAGCTGCTCCCACGGCTGCTGCAGCAATTTGTCGCGTCGTGAGATCATCCTCGGTGGCTATTCGTCGGACAAGTGTTGCTGTTTCCAGTGGTTTCCTACGGTTTAATCCCCTTCACATGCACACCACCACCACCTGTGTTTGCCACAACAAACAAACAAGCGGCGATGGTGGTTGTGCGTCCATAACAACCTTGCCAGGACAACGGACACTCGGCGAATGTTGCACCATCATGCTGGGATTAAGTTCAACAGCCAAGCGAATGGGCGGCGGAGGAGCCCAGGAACCGGGGAGGAAACCCAGGCGGCGGCCGCTTTGCTCATCTGTCCGCCGAGTTGTCCATCCGCAGAGAGTGACATCTCCAGTGACTCTTGGACTCTTGACTTGCAAATTTGCAGGCCACTGCCAGTGCGGCGGTTGTTACATAATTCTGGGCCGGCTTCTTCGGCTTGTTAGGTCCCCAGGCTGCCCAGGCTGCCCGGGTTCCCGGGGATTCCTGTGTAGTAGCCGCTGCTCGTCGAGAAACACCGGACTTTGGTGTGGCGGCAAAAGTTCCTTTCTTCTTTGCCAGCCGCCGTTGCCGCTGATGTTGCTGCTGCTCATATGTCAACCGACAACATGTTGCATGTGCAACCGGCAACAACTGGTTGCCGTTCTAAATACTCCTCGTTTAGTGTTTTGATGGATGTTAAGTGCCACAGCCCCGTATTGAATTCAATCATTTTGCATCGATCGCAATGGGTTCTCGGTAGTCATTCAGTTTTCCGCTGCTCTCCCTTCAAAGCACTTGTAGATCGCCTTTGATCTGCAAAGCCACGGTTTGCTTCCTCGTTGATTAGCCAACAATAAGGGATTAATTGGGGAGCAAAATATGATGGTTATTAAATTAAATATTTCCTAACGTGCTACGAGGCTTGTAATATGTAAATATTTAATAAAATTATCTTGCATATTTGTAGTATTATAAATATTCATTGTTTGCTTAGTTGCTACCTTATAACCCCTAACATTCAATTGGCATTTTGAGATTGCAGATTAGAAACAATCTGTACTGACACGCAACTTAAAACCAGATTTGGTAACGACTTTAAATTATCCTAAAATATTTAAATGTATATCGTATCATAAAGTGCTAGTTAACTCGATAAAATGATTCATAGGCTTGGTGTCATTTAGATTTCCTGAATAAACTGGAAATAAGTACTAGGAGATTTAAAAGCTTTGATTAAATTATGCCATTTTGGTAGTTAGTTTCTCTTGCAAAATATTAGATATGTTAGATATTTCCTAACAATCGACTCGTATTTAGATTTTCCCCAGAGATACCCGTTGAGCAATGTGTTTACTATTGATTCAATCGTTTTCCATCGTTCGAGGTGGTTTTCCTACATAAGTATTACCCCCACCAACCCAGTAACCACTTGCAATTCCCATCGATCCTGTCGAGAAACCAACTCGGCGCGATTGTTCTCGTTTGAAGTTGATTAGCCCCCCGCTGTTGCTTACAAAATGTGTCTATTGTGTGTTTGCGGCTGCAATGGCCAATAAAATTTCCTAGTATCTGGTGGATGCTGCGTGAGTTGGCGTATTTGAAGAAATTAAAGGTCCACGCCGCATTTCTGGTCGGTTAATTGGAAGATCGGTAATTCGATACAACGTGTTGCTTATCACAGCTCGCCTCGTTACTTTGCGCTGGCCATCCGGATTATCTTGTTTGATGAATCGACAACTGGAACGAATTTCCACCTTCCAAGCACCAGGGGGAGTCGCTTCCAGGGGTCGGCGCTTTTCAGCTCTTCAGCTTTTCACCTTTGGCCGAAATCAAACATCGAAACCACTGAACCCGCCGCTTGACTCGTCACTAAACACCTGCTTAGCTGTGCATAAGTTTCATTTGGATATGATTATTTTTATTGAAAGTTTTTTCTCTCTTTTTTTTTTGCAAAATGGCATATAATTGTGCCGGCCTGGCTCTGTGGTCCAAGTTGCCTGGGTGTGTGTGTGTGTGTTACCAGGGTGCAGCCGTACACCCGCCAGCTATATGGCCAGTTTCTCACCTTTAGAAGCCGGCCCCAAAGTCTCCGATAGCGAGGGACGAGCGAAAATTGATGGCAGCCAGTGCCGCTCGCTGGGCTCCCAGGTGGTGGCCATGTGGATACTCTTTACAGGTATATAATTAAATGAAAGGGTAGAAAAAACAAGGCAATTACTGGTTAATAATATATTTAGTTGGTTTTTTCTAAGTATCTTACTATCATACATAACTATTAATTATGAATAAAGCTTGCTTACTTGTAGAACTCGGAAATATTAATACCTTCTTGTTATATTATTAATAAAATTATTTTATTAATTTTGAATACAAAATACACAATTTGTATGATTGGTTTTCTAAAATCTTTATAACATTTTAAGTAAACATTTTGTTGGCCTTGGAGATATACATATATATTATAATTATATATTTATTTTGCAGATTTTTTGTTTTTCTTTATTTATTTAATATTTGTCGAGTACCCATCCCTTTAGAGCACCCGCTTAAAATGGCATAGTAGGTGTAAAGTGCGATCTTCCTTTATAATTAAATTAATTAAATAGCGACGTTTTTCACCTTTTCCCCTACCTAATACTCTGGTTTTAACCATTTCGGTCCCAGAACCACCGACTCCCAATTGACCCGATAAACCCGCCCGCATGCAGGGAACCCTTTTGTTCTGGCCCAGCACTCGCACATCACACAAAGTGTATACACAGAGGGAGTACTGGGGCCCGAGTCCCGTCCATTTATTACAACATGAGCCGGCGAACAGCCGCGGAAAGTCAGTTGAAAACTGAAAACCGCGATTTGCTGTCAGCTAATAATAATAATTTCGATATTGAAAATACGTTTTCTTAGTTAGGTACGACACTAAACGATTTCGCCCAGTCTGCGGCGGTGCTAAAAGTCAGGCAGGCGCAGTACGAGCACCTCTGCCCCACCGAGTGCACCACTGCCCCACCGAGCTGCGAGCTGCGAGTTGACCGTTGGTGGGGGCGTGCTGTTTGCTGCCGCTGCTTCTTCCACTCCGTCTGCCCCTTTTTTGTACTCCGCAGACAGGTGGTGTGTGGTGTCGATGTTGGCCGGATCGTCGACTTTTGGCTCAGACTGTCTGTTGCCCAGTGCCCGTTGCCCGGTGCCCGTTGGTGTTCAATATGAGCCACAATTGAGGCATTTAATCGAGCATCTCTTAACACGCCTTGGAATGTTGACTTATTATTGGCCCAGCCAACCACTCGAGCCCCCTGCCCGGCATCCCCCTATCTGCATCTTTCGGTGGTGCCTGGTGGTGCAGTCCCCGGCTGGCCGTCCCGCCCCACAGAGAGCCTTGCGTCGGTGTCAGGAGTCTGTAGTTACCTCACAGTAAAAGCGTTTATCATCATTAGACTCAATCTAAAGACGTTTTCGGCCGGGGTTATCATGTTGATTATGTTGTGTGAAAACAAATTACATTTCTTCTCGCCCTCTCGGGTTTTAGCACCACTTTTCCGCTGCCCGGTGGTTCTCCTTCGCCGCTGCTGGCTAATTACGTAGATGATCGCTGATTTCAATTGTGCTTATTGACAAACCAATTGGGCAGAGATGATTTTTGCTGCTTGGTGAAAGGAAAGGCTTTTACCCGAGCCGTGAGAAAAAAAACAGCCGCCAAGTCGAACAACAGCAGAAAATATTTCCAATTTGCTAATGGCAATAATTGTTTCTACGTTTTTTTCCTCAAGTACCCATACTTTGGTATCATTTTTTCTTCTATTTATTTTTTTATTATTTTGCCTGGCACAGCTGTGTTCTATATAGTTGCTGTTGTTGCAAGTGGCATTGCCTGCAGCTGCAACAACAACAGCGGCGGCACCGGCAACTTACAACAGCAACGGCAAGAATAACTGCTTTGGCAAGGTTAACTTTGGCCCTGGCCGCCTGATGAAACTGGTCAACAGAGCGGATCTTAAACTGTTTAAAGTAGAAATTTAAAAAATAAAAAAAACATTTTTTTAAGTTAGAAAAAGTAATAAATGTAAGTAAAATGCTTTAAAAATTAATGTGAATTTGTAAGCCAATTTCATCCCTGCTAAAGTAACTCCTTCTGGGATTTGGCTTTTATCTTTTCTATAGTACTTATAGATTAGTTATTAAATCCAGAATAATTCAAGGACATAAACAGTTTTTATTTTTTGTCTGTCGAAAATGTGGAAACCTTCCTTAAACCTTTTTCTGTAGACCAGTGTAGTTCATTTGTCGTGGCGTGGAAAACCGAAACTCCAACTCCACTAAACATTTTATGCACTTTTAAATGCAATGCATTATTGCAGTTGCCCCGATAACGTTATAATTTTTTGCAGCTTTGTTGTTTTAGATTTGTGCCACACACACAGGCAGCCAGAGTCAAGAAACACAGAGCACAGTGCAAGTACGGGGGAACACCAGGGTCAATGTCGCACCTTGACGCCACTGCCACAGCCAGTATATAGATTTCGAAGCCGATTTTTAGTTTTTTTTGTCACAATTTATTGCATTCGGCCGGGAGTCGAGCGTTTTCCATTTTTATTTGTATTATTTTATTTGCCTGAATCGGTGTGTGGCTTGGCCGTTTTATCTTGTCAACGCAATCGCCTATGAGTGTTTCTTTTTAATTAATTAACAACAATCGCATGGGTGTCAATGGCATGGCTTCGTGGTGGCATACTTGGCTCCCATGGAATCGGACTTCAGTGTCCTCGGAATGCTGAAAGTGAGTGGGGGGAAGTGCTCCTTCTACGTAAACTTGGCCCCGAAAAATGCACAGAAAGTTTCTCCGGCTGGAAACAACTTTGAGCTATGCAGAAACGGCAACTCAACAGGTATGCAATGCCAATCAATAAACTTTCGCACAGAGAAGCCGCGGGGAGTTCCATTCTCGGGGCCCCACGAGAACTAATTGAGCCATTTCGAGGTCTATGATAATCGTTTTTGATGCAGCGTTCAGCAGAAACCAACTAGCAACCAAACGAAGCCAACGCCTTCACATTACCCAAGAGTCAGACTGTGTCAACTTAAGGTACACAGGAAAAAAGGGTCGTAGGTAGAAGTTTCCTTTCTAAAAAATATAATACATATCTTTGAAATATCAAATACATTCTCATATCATTAATTGACATTCTAAAAAATATTTATTTCCCAAATCTATCAAAAAGTTTGCAACAAAAATGTCAACGAGACCATGGACTGATTTTGAAGACGACGTAACTTTTTACTGCATACTCTTAGGCATTTTTATAGGTGATTTTTAACCTCACGATTTGATTATTCAAAGTTATCTTAATAAATACAATAATTTATTTACAAATCTTTAAAAAATATTTTCATTTGATGCTATGCCTAAAGGAAAATCAAGCTTAAAATCTCTTCAGAACTTAAAAGAAACAAGGAATACTGCGTAGCTGTTTTCAGCAGTGTGCAATAAAATTAAAGTTTTGTTTATGAATGGAATTACACGACGACATTTAGATGGCCAAAAGAGCAGCTCGGCCGGGCCAACGCAGCTGGAAATCGAGAGGCCGCCGACTCGGCTCAGATTCACAGACACTTCATCTAAATGTCAGGCCATATCTAGCGACACTCGCAACACTCGGATTCGCACTAGCCTGGGTATTGGCTGGGATTGGATTGGTCTCTGTGACTGGGGCTGTGGACTGTGGACATCTCCTGGTTTCTGGTCTCCGGTCTCCGGCTGTCGGCTCTCTTTGGCGGCTGCTTTGGCTTTGGCCAAATCAATTGAGCCGCCTTCCCCCATAAACGAGCCAAAACAAATGACTCCGAGTTGGCTCGAGTGGAGCTCCACTCTTGGGACCCGGGGCAGCTCAAGATCATTAGTATAATTTAAGTAAATTAAACGCAGCGATTAGGCTCGGGATGCAGCGGTCTGGTCTCGTCTGGCATCGTCTGGTTGAAATAAAACCAGGCAGGACGGACAACAAACGGCACCAAGTATTCCCCAATCGCCAATCGTTGTCGGCAAAATGCTTGTGTTTATTTAAATTTATTGTAACATTTTCGTTGGCGATTTCAATTTGTAAAACAAGCGAGCAAACAAGCTGTTAAAATATAATGATTGGCACCAACGGAGGATGCAGCTCTGCAGTGCGGTGGAGTGGTGGGGGCAAATCGGACTCCAAGATGTGGGTTAAACTGGCCGCATATGCTTATCCGATTCCCGGGAGATGCTTAAAGCGAATTTATGCGGCGTTTAAGCATTGTCCATTGGCCGGAGTATTTTCGCTTTATGATTGCCATGAGCAGTCGAATGCATAAACCATTTGGCATTGAAAACTATCGGTTAGCATACATTGTGTTTTGGTTTTCCTTTTTTATTTTTATTTCGTAGAGTCGCTGGCTTTTTCCCACACAGACAATGGGCCAAAACGGCGACAACTGCGGCTGGCTCTCCGGCCCGGCTGGCCTGGTCCCGAGACTCCATTCGCGTCTTGTGTCTCGGATCGCTCCGCATCGTGTGCAATATGAGGAGCGTTGCAGAGCCGGCTCCGAGTGCAACTGCAACTGCAGCAGCGATCACAAAAGCTCCCAAGGAGCCAGACAGAATTACCAGAGCAGGGCTGCGGAACAATGCCGAAATGCAGGCAGGCAGGCAGTTCGATTGAATGCAGTGGTTAGAATATTTGGTAATGTGTTAGTATCCCCATTTTTAAAAAATAATGCATTTTTTTTATTTATTAATATATTAAAAATATTTTCTGTTATATTTAAAAAATTCTTGAGTTCTCTTTCATGTATTGTATATAGTACTTTCCGTTTGCTGATGTTAAAATTTTCATATTTATAAAAAAGAAAATATGTAAAAATATTATATAACTATTTTAACACACCTCAAAATTGTTTACATACAAGAATCCAATGTAACTAATATTCATTATTTATGAACTTTCACTTAGCTCCCCTATCCCAAACCACTGTGCCATAGCAATTGACAAAAGCCTCGAGTACTCCACCACAGAATCAACAGCCTAGCCAGTGAAAAGAACAAAAAGGCGAGTAACAAACAAATAAACAGTCAGTAGAGTCAGACACAAACAGCAATTCATATTTGCTCTGATTTATATGGCGTCTAGAAGTTTTCCATTTTTATTATGTATCATTATTATTATGCTTTTTTCCCAGGCCGAAAAGCGGGCTGTGGAGCAGGCCAGCCTGCATTTTCTGCCTGTGCCCTGCTGGCCGGTGTAATCAATCAGCAGGAGGAGCCGAGAAATGGTAGTACTATATCCCGGTCTGGTTTTGGGCTTTCGGTTCAGGATCTCTCTCCGGCTCTGCGCAAGTTGGGCGAAAATTAATGTTCTTTAATTTGCAAGTTTGTGTCCTAAGTCTTTCGTTTCGGCCCGCCACACACAGGCCAAATTGGAGTCGCACGGGGCGGCCTGGGAGGTGGGGGAGGGAGGCGCGGTTCCTGGCCGTTGTGGTTGTTTTCCTTCCCCAGAAATGTCATTAAAGCGCCACACAGATCTTCGTGTGCTGGGTGTGCGAGCCCCGCTTTTTGATCTCCTTTGAGCCAATGTCAATTGCTGGCATCGCCCGCGGATCGCCGAGATCAGAAATCCGACAAAACAGAGTGAGATCTGCATAGCTTGATATTCTAATTGCTGAAATTGTTTGCCGCAGACAAGTGTGCTTGTGTGCGGCCCTGTGGCTGCCATGCCCAATGAATAATCATCGAAATCCGTTCGTTGACAAAAGCAGGGAACAGCCCCTGGCAGTGAGAAAAAATTGGGTCTATCAGGGTTTTTATGGAAATAAGTATAGGATTTGTGTTGTGAAAAATAAAATAAAATAGTATACGTTTAAATATAATTATAATAATTATAGCAATAATATAGATATTTCTGTATTTAAAAAGGATACAAAAGATTACCAAATAAGTTAAGATGACATCTTGGATCTAAGTTCCTGCATATTTGGTATCGCACTGAGGGAAATTGAGTTTATTGGAAGTTTTTTAAAAATAAGTTCAATAGTCCAAGATTTTTACTGCTATCATTTCCTGGATTCTCCGAGTGCAGGACAAAAACTGGGATGCCTGCGCTACATGGCCCTGTGTCTCCTGCCTCTTTTGGTGGTCCCTGCCTCATTGGCCTCCTCATTGTGTCGCACTGATCCAAATCGCATCAAATTTTTCGCTGCACTCGTTTTCAGCTCAGTTTTCTGGTTCCCCCGGCATCCTTCCCCCTCCGGCTGGCTGGCAGTGTCTGCGGGTGCCCAACTCCATCTCCTCCTTGGCTCTTGGGGCTTTTCAATCAGATATGAAAGCTGGAGCGCGTCTTCGCGGTTGTTGTCGCAACGCAGTTTTGCTTTTTTCTTGCTTTTTTGGGCCTTTGACTTGATTTTCTTAATTAAATTTTTTGCTACGCCGCTGCCAAGGCTATTCCCGATCCAGATCCTCCGGCTCCTGCCGAGGATGATAATGCGGCGGTGGGGTTGGGGATGATGTGTGTGTTTTATAAGTCGAATGTTGTTGGCTCAGTCGCTGATTTGAGGCCCCTGATAGGCTGGCCTCGCAGTTAACACACTCCCACAACACACAACTCCCTCGAGGGACGAAAAGTGCATTCACAAATTTGGCAGAAACCGAAAAAAAGGGAGAAGGGGAGAAGGAAAACCAAAATCAGCTTCTTCTGCGGCACAATCTTAGGAGCCATTACGTGCACTTGGCCGCTCAACAAGAACTTGAACCTCATTAACCCATCAGCCCCCCCGAAAACAATTTGACCCGGGCTCAACTCGAGCGTACTGCCAGCCACTCGAGGTTTCCACTTGGGTCCGGAGCCAGCATCATTTACATCATCATTCACAATAAAATAAAAGTGCACACGCCCACTTAAAAGGGCCCCATAAATTGTATGGAATAATCAGTTTCAACATAATTTATTGTAATTTACGAGTGTCGGCCAAAGCGGGCCACAACTATATGTATCTATATACCTATATATATTTTTATGTGCACCGGCGTTGGGCACTGACATTGCCAGAAGAGGAGTCGCCTGGGCATTTTTTTTATAGAGCAGCTAAATGCTACAAATGAAAATCCTAAACGAAACATTGAAAGCATCTTGATAAGAAGCCGGGAAACGGCAGGCGAGCACTTTTGTTTAGCTCTTTAGCTGAATCTGAAGGAGAGCCAATGTTGAACTTCAGCCAAAGTTGAAGTCGCAGTCGAAACTTCGATTTGAGGTTGAGCGTGCAAACACCTTTGCAACTCCATATTTCATTGCCTAATAACATTGTGTTTGCCCCCATCTAGATGGGGGTTTCTTGAACTCCTCTGGTTTACATATCCAGCTCCTCCAGTTCGGGGCCTTTGTAATTGAAACTATTGTTTTGCTTTGGCCTGGCTCACTTGTGCTTATTCCCCCTGTGTATCAATCACTCAATAAAAATTCAACGATCAATCAATTTCAGCCATCCGGGGAATCGGATTCCCATCGAAAGTTGGGCTTTTGTCTTCGAGCCATCGCCGTACCACTTCCAATCAGAATTGAAATGTCAGCGGATAATAAACTTCAAGTGTCAATGCAGTCGCAGATTGACAAACTGACAGGCCGAATATCCTTTTCCTTTGGCTCCTTTTATCGCCGTTTCGCAATCATTCAAAGTTTCATCGCGGCCTCGTCAGTGGTCCGCGTATCTGTATCTCTATTTTTACTTTTCCGATTTCATTTTCAGATATCACTGCTTGGCGTACGATTGTTAAGCTCGTTATAGAGTGGGTATTTATAAGGCGGCGTTACTTAAAAGCTTTGCCTCCGTTTGGGTAAATTGGAAATTTTCACTTTGTTGTTAGGGGTAAATAACCTTGTGGTTAGGTTTTTTTTTGCATGGTAAAAAGGGTAATTTCATTGTGATTTTTAATGTGGGTGCAATTAAAATTTTACCACCCATTATAAGACAATTCTGAAAATATTTAGATTGTAATTATTACATTTAAGAAAATCACCAATCCAATTCCAAACTCCATTTAAACATCAAGCAAATAGCTGGTAATTTGTCTACTGGGCCAAAAAGAAACTAACCAAGTTGGCAAACGGTAAAGCTCACATTTTTCTAGTATCTCAGCTGATAGATCACTTCGGTTGAAGTATTGGCAAATATTTGTTTGTTTACTTTGATTAAATTTCGCCGTCTAAAGCGCTTTCATTCTGCAATTACTCAACGGGCGTAATATGTCTGGAAGACCTTCAAAGTTGGCTGCAATTTCTGCGAGTTCAAAGTGCTTAGTAGGATCTGAAAGGAACTCGGGCTGTAGAAACACTGAAAAAACAAAGTGCTTAGAAGGGTGATTATAATAAATAAATAAATGGACTTAATGGTAAATAATGTAGTTAGAATTGGCTATTGCGCAAGTATCTTACTATTAAAAAGGCTGAAGAAAACCTTTGAATGTTATGTACAAAATGTTCTTGGGTTCTTGTTAAATTTAAATAGAATATTGAAGACATACTAAGTGAACTTTAATAGTTTTTTTTAGTGCAGAGTCAGGAATTCTTAGCCTTGCCTGACTTCGCTAATTTGCCACTGAGTGGAGGACTTGACTGGGGAGTTACCTTTCGTTGACCAGGTCGCCGCGCATCTTCCCAGCGTAATTTAAACTAAATCGGTTCGCTGGCCGCGCTGCGTAGAGCACCGAAACAGCCCGGTCCCCAGTTGATCCCCAGAGCCTGGCCCAGTGTAATGGCTAACACGGACGGGGCAGCCACACACTCACTCACACACGCGCGAGTGGAGCGGCTGCTGCGGTGGGAGCCGTGGCCCGAGTTGCATGTGCAAAGTTGGCCCCGTCTTTCGGCTCCGTCCTCTCGTAATAATCAATTATTTCTGTGTAATTTATGGTAATGTTCAGTCATGATGGATTGACTGCTCTAATGTCGCTCTAAATCTTTGTAGCTCGCTTGCCGGGGTACGCTCGCCACAGAGCGATCCTACCGGAGCCCAGCCAAATCCAAAACCACAGCCAAAACTGAACTAAAGTTGAAACCAAACCAGAGCACAGCCGAGGAGATGTGGCCCAGGCAGGTGCAATTGCTCAGCGTGGAGAGATGTGGCTGCGGCGCACGGGTCTCCCACTAAAAGACTTACCCGGCTGTCTGCCAAGCAGCCGAACTGCAACCAGAAAGGCAGGTCGTTGGACAATGGGTCATGTCTCTAGATATTTTGGGGTCTTTAACGGATAAGTAATGAGACACAAGAAAGTATCCAGTAAATACATACATATATATTATTAATATAATATTTGGTATTTGAATACATGTTTTGAATATTTATAAGATGTTCTATCCTATAATATATGATCCCATCCCATGGTGCAGCTCACTTCTCTACTTCCGTCACCTCGCCTCATCCCCAATCCCGAGTGCCTCACCTTCCCGCAGAGGTAATATGTAGCATATGTTTTCGTAGGTTTTTTCTTGTATTTTGTTTAATGGCAGCTTAGATTACACGGGATCCCGACGGGCAGGTGTGTGGGGAGTGGAGTGGGCCAAAGCAGAGCTTCGCATGTTGACTGCCGCTTCCCAACGGATCGGCGAGTCCCTGCCCCTGGAAAAACCAAGAGTCTCCCCCCTTTGCTGTCCAAAGCCCATGTAACCGATGTTTAAAATTGCTCTGTGATTTTCGTGGCGAAATTAATGTTAAATAAGCTTTTAGTTTATGTCCCGCCACAGCGTTGATCAATTTCTCAGTCACCTGGTCCGATCTCATCCTCTTCTTTTCTAGCTGGTTTCCCTACTGCCGCTTCGGCATCCCGGTCCCCTTCTAAGCCTGGCTAAGATGCACTGCTGTGTGCTGGCCGCTGTTGCCTGGATTTGTGCCTTGTTTATGTGTAAATTATGCTTGTACACATTTTACCCACAATTGTGTATAAATTATAGACGAATTATTGTGTTTGCTGTTCGGCTTTGGAGTGGCTTACATATTAATATAGCACCAAAAGCCGCCTCTCAGCATTTGAAATTCAAACGATGGAAAGTGTGTGTAGTGAGGGGCTTAGCTCGAAGTTGGATTGAAATATTATACGGGATTTGGGATTGTAGTCTTATTGTGAATAGAAAATATTAGGTTTATAAAGGGGAAAAAATGCGCTAATTTTTATAAGGATGTCTATCGTTTTTTCTATAAATATATCATTGTCGAATGATATACAGACTTTAAATATCATAGTTACTCAATATTGAATACGATTTCTTTTTCTCACACTCACAGTTATTTTTAACATTCATTTAATAATATATTAGTATTAACAATATTTTATCCAGATGATTTTTTTATTTTCTAATTTATTGTGGAACCCATACGCCCCTCCATCTCCCTTGTAGGTCATTCCAATGGTCAGCTCTCCTCGTTGGCTATTGGTTTTCCTTAGTTACGATATTCAAGCATTGCTCTTGGTGAGGGCGGAGCGGAATATATTTGGCTCCTAAGAGCTGGGGCATTAGTTCCACTGGCAATTGCTGTGAAGTGCATAAAAATGATTTGGCATGCAGTGGCAGAGATCCAGAAACCCAGCTCCTCGAGGGCCTGCTTAGTAGGTGGTTGCGCGTCGCGAGTTGCAGGAAGTAAATGGTTAGGGCCTGGGAAAGATGCATAGTGAAATGGGATTCGGTTTCGGTTTCGGGAATCCTTAAGCTCGCCGTGGTGTTATGCAAATGCCTGGGGCCCCATCATCGCCACCAGAATCAGCAGCACCACTGAGGCCAGTGTGGCACCACCGGACCAGCACCACCAGCACCACTCTGGCCAGGAGGCACCACCCTGTGTGCAGCACAATGGCTACCGTGCGCGTGCAACAGAACACGTACAAAACAGCAGCTGTTTAACATTTATTTGCCTATTTATTAATTTCATGTAACATTTTTTCCTAGGAAAAGTTCCACAATGCGAAATCAAAGCCAAAAGGCAACAAGCTCGACGCATTCTCTTGACGCCAGGCAGTCGCCTCGGGCTTTGACTTGGCTTTTTGGCTTCAGCCTGGGTTCGGGTTCAGTTGCAGGGTCTTCGAAATGTCCAAGCCATCCAGCGGGGCCAACTGTTTTGGCCAAGACAATAAGCTGAAAAGCCCGGGGCCTTCGGGAGGGACTTTCTGCCATACTTCTCCCACTATTTGACTCGGTCTCCGGGCTCCTGCGACTGCTTATGTCGCTGCTGCTGCGGCTGCTGCGACTGTGGCTGCTGCCACAAAAAGTGTCGTGACCCCGGCCAAGGCATTGCATATGGCCAGGATTGTGGGAGGCTTTAAGAGGAGCCGGAGCCGGGGGACCAGGAGGAGCTGGGGAGTTCAGACGGTACAAAAATTACATGTTGTTCCTGTTGAAATGTTTGGTTTTGTGTGCCCAGCATTCCCATTGTCGTCGACGTTTATTTATAAATTTCTTTGCGTTGTTTACCTTTTGAAATGCACTTTGAAATGGGGACCATGGGCAAATAAACATAACCATTTGTTGTAAAAACAATTTATTAGCTGAGTACTTAAATAGCAACATTAAGAATTTGAAATACAATTTTTAAAATAAATGCATGAGCCAGATTCAAATTAAATAAGGTATTCATTATTATAACATAATTTCACAGGTTAGTTTGAACAAATTTTTGGAAAGATAATTATAAATCTATTCAAATAAAAAATATATTCATGACTTGATCAATTTTATTTTGTTTGCGTTGGGGTATATACATAAAGGTTTTTAAAATCGAATAAATAAATGCTGTATTCAATCATGAATATATCTATCTTATCTTTCTTAAAGTAGTATCCATTTTTAGACAGAGTATAGAGCATTCATACCACCATCATTACCCAGTTTTTATGTGATTTGGCCTTTGGGCTAATATTAAAGGCTGAGGGGAAATATGTAACAGTCCTCGTGCTGCTCCTGCAGCCTCGGCCAGGAGTCGCCGTCTCCTCGCTGGCCGCTTACATAAGCATCTCTGGGCTAGGACAAAAACAAAGGAAATGCAAAAATGCCAAAAATCGCACAACTCAAAAAAATCGTAAAAAACCGGGGGAGAAAAATAAAGAAACAGAAAACTCGAATGCGAATTCGAGTAACTTGCACACAAAACGATTCTGGCACCCATGAAGAGCAGTGGTGGCCGACGGATTGGGGCTGGGATTTGGGGAGGATCGGATGCGGAATCATCGAATCGGCCTGGGCGGGTGGTGATCGTGGCACATTTGCATACAATGAGGCCAGGACTGCGGCACACACCCTCCCCTCGACCAGTGTTCCCTCTCCTGGAGCCCAAGTACTATATGTTATCTGCGACTGTGACCTACACCAATATTTCTGAGAATGCTGCTGTTGGCCAACGTCGTCGCCTGTAAGTGTGTCGTCCTCGTCCAGTCCCAAGTCTCCATCTGCAGCCTCAGTTGTGCACAGGAAGAAAATTATATTCACATTTTTTATAAAAAACCCTGAGAAAGACTAAAATTATCTGATAGAATACATAGGAATATGTATTATTCATTTGAGCTCAACTAAAAAAAGCAGTTCATATCTTTTTCTATAAAATGTTTTACTGTTTTTAAAGCCAAACTGTGTCGATTGCATGTTTTATAAGGCACTTTTTCTATTCTAATACCAAAAATGATCTATTTTTGTATATTTTAAAATGTCATGACATAATGTCACGTGTCATGCATGAAAATGTTAAAATTGAACTTCATTTGTGCTGGAAGGTCTTGTGACAGTCATTTCAAAATGTTCTCTTATGTGATGTATTTAGTTTGATTGCCATAATAGGTGACTATTTCTGCCAGTGTGGTTTTTCCCGATCCAGCCCGCCGTAGCCAGTCACATAGTCACATGGCCAGTCAGTATCTCAGACAACCGACAACGGACGACGACGAGGAGTCATTCAATCGCGCCAGCTGCGGCGTCTACATCGTCAGCGTTCCGTTCCGTTTAGCTTGGGCTTTTCTCTCCTCTCTCTGGATTTTGTTTGCTTTGTTTTTTGGTTATTTTGTTGGCCATTCTACTTACAATATTTGTTGGATATCACCAAAAGATCTTGGCAACAGCAGCAGCCGCAGCCGCAGCCGAAAAAAGGAGCCAGCCTCCTCAGCGAGCCACTCTCGAGTGGGCCTGTGTGTGAAATCCAACTGTCTGGCGTCTGTTCTGCGTCGTCGCCGAGGTTTCATAGAGGTTTCATCGGCGGTTCGTCGTCACCATGAAGTGGTGCCCCCAGTTCGAGTACTTTGAAACTGAAAATGTCTATGAATGCTGGCCCAAGCCTGGCGTTTTTGGTGTGGGGAGTGGCTTCAGGATTTTTGTTGATTTTTTTGGGGATTTTCGGTTGGTTAGTTTCTGGGCGAAAGCGAATGATTCGAATTCGGCTGCTGGTTCAGAGAGCAAGGCATTAATGGAGGTCCCCAAGAAAATCATGACATTTTCCCATCGCTTTTCCCAGTCATTATGGTAATAAGCTTGTGATCACCGATCAAAGACAGCATTGCTCAGATTTTTGCTGTGTTTATGACATATGCTTAGATGTGGGTCAAGTTAGTTTCCTTAAAAGCCATTTGGTTTTTATTTGTATGTAAAAATGAAAAAAAGGTAAATTATTCATTTCCGACTTAAATGGATTTTTTATAGGCCCAATGCGATTTATATAATTGCCCATTAAACTTAAGTTTACGGAAGCATATATCATAGTTTACAAATTTGCGTTCATTTTCCTCCCACTCAAAGAAACAACTTTTGGAATTCCTTTCAAACGAAAATACTTTACAAGCTTGTTTATTCAATAGGCAAAATACGAAAGCGTGGTAATAAATATGTGTATAAATAAACGTTTAATAAATAAAATAAAATAATTAACCTAAATAGTCTACGTAGAAGTATAGATATTTATAATAATGCGGAGTTACGGAGTTGCCCGATACTGAAGCACGGGTAATCGTAAAAACTTTAAGCGCGCGCCATAAAAATGTCGCTAATAAAAACGCTACAACTAATAGAGCTCTCTCGGCTTGGCTTGGCATATCATACGCTTCTGTTCCTATATAATCGCAAAACTAATTTCCGAGCGCTACTCGTTCTTAATTTTAAGTGTTTTCCTCAAGATTGCACATACAAAACGGGAATTGGAAAACAAAAGGGTTATATGGAAATCACTTAAATTAGCTGTTTGTATCGAAAAAAACGAAGGTGCGATAGCGCGTTGCGTTTTCTGTTTGCTGTTTTCCTCGTGTTAGATAAAAATAATTTAAACGCTAAGATGACAAGTGGCAATTAATTTAAGTGTGATTATCACCTGGCCGCCATGGCAGATCGCGATCTCTGTGATCTCTGGGTATTTCCAAGCTTTCCAAGCTGGTCACTAATTTTTGGGATCTGCAAGATGACAGATGAGAGACAGATAGAGATATGATATCATGTGAAGGGCGGCGGGGCATTAGCATAAGCGTGGCATGTGCTTGGCGGAAGCCCATAGCTCATCAATAATTAAGATGCCTTTTACTAGAGCTCGGCTTTGTTTTGGCGGCCTTAATTACTTAGCCATGGAGTGTGAATTGGCCGCAGCTTTTTGGAAATCGTGCCGAAACTTAGATATAAAAAACAGGCTAAATACTAACCTCTATCCTCAACCGGTTCGCCGGCATCCCCATGGCCCGTGGCCGTTGGTATCGGTATCGAAATGGGTATTGGTGGCACCACTCCTTGACTCTCCCCCTCCAAAGATGGCTCCCCACGCCCATGATGGAGTGCTAAGTGCTGCTGATGGTGCGGCGGCTGCTGCTGCTGCTGCTGCTGCTGCTGGTGGAGATGTGGCTGTTGTCCCAGGAGCAGATGCTGCTGCTGCTGCTGGAGAGGATTGTGGTGACTCTGGCTCTGACTCTGGCTCAAGTGCTGCGACAGGTGCTGATGATGGTCCCCGGTTGGTGGCCACTGCTGGTAGGTAACGGGCACCAGGGGATCCGACATCCACTCGAAGCTGAAGGCAGGTCCTATGGTCTGGGTGGTGCCCAGGCCACTTTGATGTGGGGTGGCACTGGTGGGCGTGGGGGGCGTGGTCGTGATGCAGGGACTCAGCTCGTGGGAGGATCCAAAGCTGTCCAAGGAGGCCTTTTGCGCCGATTCCGACCACGGAGGACTGGGGTTCCATTGCTCGATGAAGTCCGCAGGATCGGGAGGCAGGGATTTATTGGGCAGCCTCGGTCTCGTCGGCACTATGGTGGCATATATGACCGAGGCATCGCTACTGACCACCGATGACGAGGTGGCATAGGCAGCAGCCGGATGAGTGTGGATGGCATAGCAATCAGGTTCCGGCGTAATCGCAGCAGCCGGAGAGCGTTCGGCATGGAGATATAGGGGTTCCAATTTGCGAGCCCGCTTCTTGGGTGGTGGGGTTGTGGACGGTTTGGAGGAGGGCGGATTGGGAGTGTTCGCTGGGGCCGTCACCTGGCTGTAGTCCACGGGCTCCTGAAAGCTGAACAGCGGCTGATCCTCCTTGAGTTCGATGGACGCCTCCGCATGATAGACTCCCCCGTAGGTCCCCATGTGCGGATGGTGATGGTAGGCCGTGGCCGGGTGGTGCGAATGATGGTGGTGGTGGTGCGGGTGGTGCGAATGGTGCGTGTGGTGGTGGCTGCCAAAGCCGCTGGCTATGCCCAGGCTGGGCGTGGCGCCGCCACCTGGAGTGGCCGGCGGATGGGCGGAGTGGGGACTGTAGTATCCACTGGAGGGGGTGCCCGGCGGCACACGGATACCACTGTCCAGCGGCATGCCGAACTGGATCTTCGACTGGACGGTATAGTAGTGATACAGCCAGGAGTTGGCCAGCATTATCGAGGCCTCGCGATCACTGGAAGTGGATGGTAGAGTTGGAAAATATGTATAGGAAATACATTTAATTTTATTGAGTATTAAAAATGATTCTTTTGTGTAATTTCTATACTTCTAAGTATGAAACAAATCTCTTTATGGTAATAAGAAGTAGTTAAACTTACTTGAGTACTTGGTTGGTGCACACAATAACAGGTTGTTGAGTGGAATCGGGACTATCTCGCACTTGTAAGACCACATGAACCCATGTATATTCTCCACTAGATCTTTGCATTCGCACCAGCAGGATGCAGCTGCGATCCTGTTCCGATTGCGTAACTATCAAAAGTAAATAAATACAGATGTGTAAAATATATTATTAACATTAAATTGATTTTACTAATGTAGCAAGCAATCCACTTTAAATGGTTTTTTTCCCTTGTCAACTAACAGGTTTAAAGCTAGATACATTTAAATAATTTTTGTCGCCAGACATTGGAAAAATACCATTTACCATGAGCTTTGAATTAGTTTGAATAATTAAAGCTGGATTATAAATTACATTAATGTGTATATTAATAGTAGACATATTTCATTTGAAAGCTTTTATGTTGAATAGGCTGGGCAATATTTATACTTAACATTTTGTATAATTTATAATCTTTTATTACCTAAGTGGTTAGTATTTACATTAAATTACTAGGCGATATTATAAGCCTAATTTAAACCACAGTAAACACTTACTTAATCTGTGCTTGTTCTGCGCCTCCCTCAGATTCTCGCTGTGGATGAGGTTGTACCAGGACGTGCCCTGCAGCGCGGTCTTATCATATCCCAAATGGAACTCGCCACTGAAAGCGATAAAACAGCAATAAGCATTAGTATTTATGTGGGGTATCAACCATCAATTTCCATCTATGCCCAGCTACTCACTTCTTGTCGATGTGGGCTATTTTCATGTCCATCGAGTGGATGGTGGTGAAGACGTTGGTGGCACCTTGCACCACACACTCCCTGGTTTCGGGCATGGCAATCGGAGTGCAGGTGGCCAAGAAGACGGGCTCGTTGCGACTGCAGAGGGGCAGGAATGACAAATAGTGACCCTGGACCAGGACAACCTGCAGGAAAAAACGAGGAGACAGAGATGCAACGCGTTTAGCTTTGTTCTGCGGATTGGCTCCCACGAAAATTGGCGCCCAACGTGGGGCAGCTGGGGAGTACCTACTTACTATGGCCATTTTTGGACCGGCATGCCGGCGCACTCTCTCATAGACATTTTACTCTGATTCCATAATTTAAAAAAGGCAATCACAGAAATGTTTGTATGCCAACTCCTCCGCAGAGGAGCAAAAAACCAAAGAAAAACCCACCAGGCAGTCTCAGGCTCGTCGAATCGGAGCCATTGTCTCCCAATTAAAACGTGCCTGCATTTATTTCGTCGTCCCAACTGCAATTGCATTTGCGAGGCTTATGGGCCGCCGCCGTCGTCGCCGCAGCTTCTTCTGCTTAAATGCAAATGCAGCCAGCCCAACGATCCTGATACCGAAAACCCACCCGATCACCCAACGAAACCCGTCGGTTGGGGTTTGTTTTTTCGGTTTTTTTCAGTTTTTTCCACAGTTTTTGGTAAATGAGACGACCTTAGACTGGGGACCAGGCGCCACTGCCGGCGCTGTCGCCGTCTCTTCTCTTTTTCCCTGGCTTTTGGTTTCTTACTTTTTTCGATTTTTCAGTTTTTTGGGCTTTTGTCTATGGGGTATGGCCGTCTGGCACACTGGTTTCTAGCTCTGAACTGTGCCTGACCTCATTCATAATTATTTATTGGTCCATTTTTATTGCATATTAACGAGTGCCAGCCTGGGAGTGAATGTGCTTGCATTTGGCTCGGCTTCGGCTATGCGGCCTGACTCTGGGGGTTATCGCCGGTTCAGTTCATGTGGGTCTTGAGCGTCGAGTGTGCTTGGGATTAGATTAGGCACTTATGTTCTGAGCAAGGCTGGGAATGAATTGGACATTCGCTAAAGTCTTTTAAAGCATTCTGATATTAAATTTTAAAGGGGTTGCTAATTTTTAGTGGGCTATAACAGTTGATGCATTTAAGTGTGCTATACTATACAAGAGAATTGGTAGATCTAAATATATTTTTAATTTAATTTTTGAGACTGGGATACTCCCTGTTTATGGTACATAATGTTTTGTCTAATAAATCTAAAAATTTAATTAAAATATATTAAATTTAATTGTAACCCTTTTACTTCCTTATTGTGCATTGCATTCCCTAAGCTGAGGTCTGGCCCCTTTATCCGCAAAAATCTCCCAGCCCAGCACTTCCTGCACCTCATTAAACTGCCAACACTCAACTTAATTAAAAACGTTTTCAGCCAACTGTCAACGCCTGGGCTTATCTCCATAATTTTGCTCACTGCACATCTGTGCAAAAAAGCGAGGCAAAAATGGACGCGTCTCGGATCGGCGGAGATATGAATAAAAGTGAAGCGACCGCCCACCACATGGTGCACAGTAGCGGATCCCGCGGAGGCTACCAAGCCAACATCCATGACCAAAACGGGTAAGAGCGGCTGCCACAGCCAACGCTTCGCTCAACACGTTGACAGATTTGGTCTTGTCTTGTTCAACCTGCGGCCGAGCCGAGTTGAGATGGCTGGGAAGACAACTTCATATGGCCGCCTCGTTTTATTCACATCATCATCAGCCCGCCGAGAGGCGGCCAATCAGAGCAGGTAAAAGGCAGAAACCAGGTGGGATGGGGTCTGCGGCAGCAACAGCAACAGCACCAGCTCAGTCACCCACCCGTTTCCCATCAACTGTCATCGTTTGTCAGCTTATAGAAAAGCCGGCTCGTTGGCAAGATGTATGACCAGTTGGCCGCCGGCTCAAACGCATGGGTTCGAGGGAGTAGAACCCCCAAGCTCGAAGCACCAAACTCGCAACTCCATCTCCATCTGCAACTCCATTTCCCTGCCCTCATGCATAATTCATGCCAGAGCAAGATGTCGATGCTGAGCGGCGGAGTGGAGGACCTGCAGCGTGGTAAAGTGTTACACGCAACACGCTTCCCAGGTGATTCATTCATCAATTCCTGTCAGAGGCTTACACGCGCTTACTCATCCACGCAAACGTGCACGGAGAGAAAAATCAGCGGTCTTAAGATAATTTTAGTTAAAAATATATGTACTGAAGATTCTGTTTCATTACCAAGTTAAGCCGGTTAAGCCGATATGTCAATTCTGACTAAACGAAAATTTATATTTTAGCTAGCTTTAACTATGGATGCCTAAGAAAGTTATAATTCCCAAGCTGTTCTAGCACTTCTTAGTTCTTATAAACATGGGTTACATTCAAAGGTTGATAAGGTATGAATATTGAATAAGGTAAATTAAAATATATCAAAAGATTTAAATTTGCAGTTAACAATTATGCGTTTTTCTTTTCAGTGCATTGACACTCACCTTTTGATCGCCGAAACGCATTTGCCGTCGCGCATTGCGGCTAACGTTCATGCGACAGAGGAACATGCGATGCTCGCCCTCGAGACTGGAGGCGCCACCAGCACCACCGCCGGCTCCACCGGCAGTTCCATTGCTGGACGTTGAGTCGCCGGCACCACCGGCACCGCCAGCTCCACCGCCGCTCGCCTGACTCTGACTCGAGCCACCCGGCTGCGGCGGCACGTTCCTATTCAGCTCGGCCTGGATGGTTGCGTGATCCTGTTTGTCAATGATATCGTAAACGGAGTCACCGTGTATCAGCAGATCCTCCTGTAACGAGAACGGCGGAGGGGACGTGGTTAACACGGGTTTACACTGGTCAGCAAATAGTTGGGCCCTGTCATATAAACTGCAAGTCAGCGAATAGTTGCGCATTACCATGTAAATGCGAGTGGTGTTTGCCCATGATTCATGGTTGTTGGGAAGTGACTAGAAAGGTTCTTAGATTACACAGAAAAAGTATTTTGTATCGTATGTTGTATAACCTGGGATATAGTAACAAACAGATCTAACAATATATTTTTGTAATCACTCATAAGTTGCCATAATATTTCAAAATATTTGAAGGATACTTTTACTTCCCCTGCAATGTAGCCTCAATTAGTCAGCCTTTAGCTGCAATTTGTTAATGATGTGTCAACGGATCTCGCATGCTCATCGCCTTCGATGGGGCCCTGATGTTAGTGGCCAATTGCCTGCTGGCCGTTTATGTCATGAGCTTTTATTATTGTTGACAATTATGGCCACGGCGAAGGAGAGAGCGATCGAATCGAGGCGAATCGAAGCCAAACGAACGATCGACCAATTTATAATGGCTAGCCGATGTGGTTGTAATTTATTTATGGCCACTGTCGCTACATGACACATTACAATGGCAACTTGTTATGGGAATATGCAAAAATCGAATTCGAATTATGATGCCCAACAACAGCAGAAACATCGGCAATAGTAAAAGCAACTCAGGCAGCAGCAGCAGCAGCACACCAGCCACAATGTTGCCAAGATCAATTGACATTTTTGGCAGTTTGTTAATTAACTTGGCCAGCAGTTGTTGCTGCTGTTTTGTAGCTCTTTTTTTCGGTTTCCACCGCCACTAACTAACTCCGAGCCTTGCCACACAAATTAAAAGGTTGGGCAAGCCACTTTTGGGCCTGTCCATGTGCACACACCACGCCGATTCGGCTTTTATTGTGCCCGTAATTATGCCAACACATGGCATACGAGTGAATTTATGAACTTCACTGACCATTTAGTGGGCTCGGTGGGCTTGTGGGTGTCTCCCAGAGCTCTCCACTCCCTGGAACTCCTCGGAAACTCCTCGCAGCTCCTGATAAGGCGCTCGGCACAAAGGCCAAGAGGCTGTCAAATGTCATGGTTGCCAATTGGCTTGCTTGTTTCTTATATTTCTTCTTAGCTTTTTTGGCTTCTCCTGTCTTGCCGCTGGCTTGTTCTTGTCTAGCTTTTGACTTCCCAAGAGGGGGCTACAATTTAGTTGATATGAGAGGTTGTCTGGTCTGGCTGGCAAAAGTAAAAAACAAGTGGAGCGTTTCCTCTTGATATGAAGCTGCGGCTGATCAAGCCTTTTTTCGGCCATGTAAGCCGTTCTGGGGATCACAGGCCAGGCGCTGATTTATGGCATAATTCTCAGTGCTGGGGCCCAGACATTACACATACGCCCCGTTGCCCTCGAAGACTTTGGCTTCGAAGAGCCGACAATCACCTGGTCGCCTAATCTCAGGTACCTTTGTCAATGTCTGATATTTGTGCTTTATATGCAGAACCGAGATATGTCACATGTTCTCGAGCTGGCCAGATTTATTTAGACCGTCGGTTCAAATGCAAAGTGAAAGGCCAAGTACACATGCCACTCCATATATGTATAAGTATGTGTAACCTTGCTATTTAAGCGGCATAAACGTGCAATAAACAAAGCTTGAAACACGGAGCTGTGGTTTTTAAGGAACCAAAACCAAGCGGCTTATATAAGCTCAATGAATCGGGCCTCTTTGGGTCTTTAGACAGTTGCTAACTTGTCAACGGGAGCAGCAACAACATCAGCAACTAGTACAGCGCAAAAAGTGCAACAAATATGTTTGCTGTTGCTGCTGCAGCGCTGATGTTGCTGCTGTGCTTATGTTGCTGCTGCAGTTGCTGCTGCTGTTGGGAGACTATGACATGCTCTGACGACGACGACAGGCATCGTCGTTTGCCTGTTGTCGCTTGTCAGAGATTTGTATCACCGGTTGTAACCATTTCGCGACCCCCGAAACGGAAAACAGAGAACAGCAAACCAGCCCAAAAACAATCCGCAACTTTCGCAAAAGTCTGTGGAAAAAATGTCTTACCATGGAATGGCCCAAGTACTCGGCCGCATTATCCGATATATAGAGCAATTTGCCATTCTGTGTGAGCATCATCAAAAAGCCGGAGAGTGCCTGTAAAACAAATACGACCGTGAGTACAGGGTGGTTGTTTGGGGATTAAGAGCATTCTAGAAATAATATAGTAGTTATTACAAAAGAACATTTTGTTGTTTAAGAATTAACCATATAGAAATCTATCTTATTATCTGAGGGATTTTCCTAAGTATAAGTAAGTAGAGATGTTTAAAAAAATATTTTCTAAAATAAAGAAAAAGTAGTTTATATTGAATAATATATTTTAGCTTTTCCAAACTTTAATTTAACATAAATATCAAAAATTTTGAAATGGAGATGATAACTGCGGCAGAATATTCTATTTTATAAAGAAAGCTGTTTAAAAATATCTAAGAAATTATTTTTACTGTTCATATTCTTTGGAAAAATATTTATTTTATATTTATTAAGAATAATTTACAACGATAAATACATTTTTCAATAAATTCGCTTATGCAATTGTGCCCAAAGCCGCCTAGCAATTTAAGCGCCTTATCATGCATAAAGCTACCTCACTTTCAACACCCTCTATTCGAAAAAGCATAAATTGAATCTTGTGTTGGAAATGCAAATTCATTTTCGCGTCTGAGCACTAATAAATTGTAAGCCCAAAAGCCTGGCTAAAACCCACGTTGACAGCCGCAGAAAAGCTCCCGAAGAGAACCGCACCGAAAAGGGGGAGTATGGTTGGGTCTGGGTCTGGGTATGAGTAGTGCTCGTACTGTGGTTATAGTATTTAATTCAGTCACGAGTGTGCACAGGTATGTAGATCAATCTCGCCCGGATTGGAGCAGTCAGTGCCAGGCAGCTTGACTGACTACTGTCTTCAGTCGTTTATTTTTTAGGTTTTGTCTTATTTCGGTGCCTGCTGCTCCTGTAAATCTGTTGGCTTTTCCCGGGCATTTATTGTTTGGCCCGCTGGCTTTTGGCTGATTTCCTCTTCTCGCTTTCGGCGCAGCAAGTGGCGGCGAGCAAAACGATTTCTGACTTATGATATGGCCGGCTTTGTGCCATTAATAGAGTTGTTTTCCCGGGAACTTTCGGTTGAGTTGTCACCGCGATGGCTTAAATTGAGTTGTTTCTCTCGGTTCCCTGGGAGCCCAATCGAAATGTCATCGCAATGGAAAATTGCCGAGGTTATATGGTAAATGAACGCAGATCCGCCGGATAGGATGCCTAATTACCCGCTGATTGAATATGAATTGTGTGGTGCAATTCCAAGAAATCGGGGAACTAAATAAAGATTGTTTTGGTTTATAGGACTAAAAAGTTAATTAAATATTACAAAAATTCCAGAAAATTGTTTAATACTTTCTATGCATTTTTAAAAATATTTAAAAATTAGTTTCTTATGTATTAGATACATTTATCTTAGTTCTAGAGATACTTTCATCTTCCTTACCTTTGAGAAGCCAATATTTGGTGTAGCTGTCTGGTGATGGAGATGATGTATCGCATTGTGACGCTTGAAAACTGCAATGAGAGGAGCAGAGGAAACGGATTCTTGAAAATCATGCCAATTAAGTTAATTGACCTTTTGTGCCTTGCGCAGGCGCGCCCTGCCGATCAAGACATCCGTATAAAATATCCAGTAAGTGGATATGAGTATTTTCCCATGGCGGTAATTTGTATGCAAAAGCCTGGCTAATTAAAAAACTATCTGTTAATAATAGACTCGGAAACCTCTCTCACTTTGTGACGGCGGTTGTTAGATGCATTCGATTGTTAATTCATTGATTATATTCTACATTCTACATACAATGAGGCAACGATGTTTGCCTGCCGCCTAACAAAAACAAGTGAATCACAAAAAGAAAATGTGTCATTGTCACTAAGAGCCAGCAACAGCAATGGCAGCAGCAACAGCAACAGCAACAGCAGCAGCATCAACGATAGTGGCAACAGCAACATCAGGCTGCGATCGCCGAGTGCAATTGCTGTTTTGCAGCTGCATTGCAGGCAGCATCAAGATCAATTATTTTTAAAACACTACGAGATACTCCCGCACCTGGCAAACAAAACAAAGAGCCGAAGAGAAACAGCCGCAAAATCAGCATCAGGCCACAATCACCACGGCAACAGCAACTGCGGCACCAGCAGCAGCAGCAGCAGCAACTGCCACAGCAGCAACCGCAACTGGTAATTTCATTGAACTTGAACGGAAAGGCCATGAATGCAGTCAGATTTTCGCTGGGCCTTAATATTACCCACTATCCACTATCCGGGCGAAATACTCAGAAATCCGTTTTGCCCAGAAGTCTGTCGTTCTGTCGTCAGCGTACCTGATTCAGCCGAAATAAAAATAAAAGGGGAGTGGCAGCCAGCTTTTGCACTTGGAAATGCACAATGCACAAGGGCAAGGGAATGTAGCTGGCTTTATTATTTATTTTGCTGGAGGAAACTCAATGTAGGGTCTTGAAGGTAAAGTGTTTAATAGGATCCATTTTCCTGGCACAGATTTATATATGTATATATTTAAAGAAAACATATACTTTCTATTTGAAAAACACTTTTATGAGTTGGTATCTCTCTAATTGGTTAGTTGGCTGAATTGTATCTGTATTCCTTGTTCAAATTGTAATACCTCATCCATAAATAAAAAATTATCAAAAGCGCAACCCACATGAATCAAACACCTTGAACCTCAACCGAAAACTATTTTTAATCTGTGACCACTTCACAGCTCTGTGCCTCTTCTGGCGAGATTCGCTAGCAAACACGACAATACTAAATGCTTGCCAATTATACGCTCTGCGATCTGATCTGATCCAAGCCGGGCCGCCGGGCTCAAGATCTTGCATACGAAAGAATCTCATTGTATTGAAAACTCAATTTCGTTTATAAATATGTATTTCATTAATCGCGACTATCTCGCCCGGCCAGCCACACCCACCCACAAGCGAGTATCCACAAAAAACTCAGACGGAGAGCAAACGAATCCATTGAACTTGGATGGGAATACAAAAAAGCGATTTCGATGGCGTGCCAATATTAACACAATTTGTGATTATAAATGCTTTTAAACGGTGCAATGACAATGAACAACAAAGCCAGCAACTACACACCCAAGTGGCCCAAAAGATACGACGATATGGGGGCCTTGCCACAAAACGCCGACTATTTCTCACACTTAGGGGTTTGGGAATTTGCGGAGGAGCGATGGATGGAGAAAAGAGCAGTACTTAAGTTTAATTTTTTGCAATTTGTAGAACACATAAATCGCACATTTTGATTTATCGCAATATTTATAGCAATGCCAGGCAGAGGCTCGTTGTTACCATTGCAATTGTGAAATTGCCTGGCAAGAAGACTTGCAGTTTGCAGTGCGCAGTTCGCAGTTGGAGGAGTTGGTGGCTGAGATAGTATGCTGTGGATGCCACGGATCTGCAACAGTTTCACATGGGTTTCCTCCAGTTTTCGTTTCGTTTCTGTCTGCGCTCGCGAGATGCGAGCCGAGAGTTAAGAGCTCCCCAGCCTGGTGTGTTATCTATGGGCCTATGTACCGCACAACGCTAATTTGAAAAACAATTTTCGTAATTATCCACAAAAAACAAAAAAAAAAAAAAACAGAAAAATAAACCGAAAGATACAAAAAATAGCAGCGCAAATAGGTAAGTAAAGAGCGAACGATCTTGTTCGGTTGCGCGTTGATCTGCGCGCATGCGCATTAAAGGAGGATGGGACCTCTGGGGACCGATCGGGCACTCGGGCACTCGAGTATCATCTGAGGCACTCAGCCGAGGGGCCCCCAGCAATTTCGGCCCGCCTGGAACTGGGTGCGTGCCTAGACGCTGCGGCAATTACTTGGCCAAAAACAATTTCAGCCGGGCTTTCGGGGCCATGATAGAGGGACACTCGACATATGAATGATGTTGGTTTAAACCAAAGCGAAGCCATGCGCCTAGCGGTTTTTCATTCCGGCTTAAACGAAAGTCGGCGGTGCACTGAGCGGAAAAGGGGAGGCTATCTCACAGGTATTTTGAGGATGTCAAAGATGTTGTCAAAGGGGAAGTCAAGTCTTTAGGGATCTGTATATATAATAAATATTGAGATATATTTATTTTGAATTCTAGATTATTTTTCTTAAATAAGATATATTAAAAATATTCTTAAATACTCCTCAATTGTGGCCCAATTTAACCCATCAAAAAGTGTTCAAATAACGCCTACATAATTTCATCTGGCCAAATCGAATATATTTGCAAATTGAAATCATATGAAGAGGTGTAAGAAATGTGTTAACGTGCTAACCAATTGCTTACTACCCGAGTACTGACTTTGTAAACATGCTACATTTTTGCCTAGTAAATCTAGGGAATTTCGTAGATACACTTGTGGCCACTGCATTTGAGAAGTGCAACGGCGGTGGGTCCTGCACTCGGCGGTCTTAATCTTCGCGGCTGCACAGAGTCACAATCGCAATCGCAGCCGCAATCTCCATCTGCTCATGACTCATGCATATTCAATCAGCGTGCAGCCAATTATCAGCCTGCATATATGTATTTTGGCTTTTGGTTTGCAGTTTTTCAGTTTTTCAGTTTTTGTATCTTTCAGTACCCTGTGGACCTGGGCAGACTTACCTTGCTGGAAGTAGTTGGCTTTCCGCACATAGACACAAACGAGGGCCATCAGCTGGAGCTGCGAGAGGCGCTGGCGCGTCGATTGGGGCAGCGGCAGGAGATCCCTCAGATTGGCTATCTCCGCATTTATGAGATCGCGTCGCATCTTCGAGGCGCCCTTCGTCGACTTGTTGGCATCGAATCTGCAATGGGGCAGATGGAGAGGGGTTGTGGTTAAACAATTAGAATATATGGCTTTCTGTTCACAGCTACGGCTTAATAAGTGCCGAGTGGACAGGCTGAATGCAACGTAGCTATGGGGCATGTGTTTTCACAGCCAAGCACTCGGGTGTGTTTCTACTCGAGAGCGGTGTCTCTGTTTGGCTCTCGGGCTTATTAACCCATTGCCAGGTGATTTAAGCGATTTAAGTCGCTTGGGAATTGGCTAAGGAATGCCAGTTATTTCTGTCTAGATGTTTCGCTTTATTTAGCTTTAATACAAAGACACGGCAAACAGGCATTGACACCCACAATTCAGCAAATCAACTTGAAACACTCTATCTTAATTTTATGGGGTCTGATGGATTGCCTTAAAAGACGTGTCTATTAAAAATATACTGCTTTTTCCAAGCTAATCAACATTTTTTTTAAAAAAGTCTTCATTACATTTTTTTAAGTTCTTAAGAGTTTGAGCCAGTAACTTTTCAGTAAATGGATTGAATATTTTATAAAGAATTAGACCACTTGATTTGCCAGATTGCACAAATTTTGAATGTGCTTCTATATTAATTAAATATTAAATATTTAAAATTGCTCAATTTTTTTTCAAACACAGAAATAATTTTTATGAACTATATTTGCATTTTTTAAGCTGCATAAATTAATAAATATTTCATAAGAAACACGTGTAACTACGTTTTAAAAACTCATTAATGTATTAAAATATATTTAATATTTGCATTATTTATTTAATTTTATTATTAGTACTAGGGTGTATTTTTTAAATATATATATTTCAGCATTAACAATAGAAAATAAGTGATAATTTGTTGATAATATTCTTGCTATATCACTAATCCTCCAATCAAATCTTTCTGATTCTCAATCCCAATCAAGTCAGTGTTTACCCAGTTGCGACCACTTTATTAACCCGCCGATCGAGTGACCACAATGGGTTAAGGATGGCTCGCACATACCGCCGATGCCCGATGCATAAATAACTCATCGCGCATTTAAAAATCATACGAGCAGCGGTATGTGGCTGTGGTGCAGTGTTGCAGTGGTTCGGTGGTTGCCGGTGGTTTGCAGCAGTGGTTGATGTGGGGCACACTTGCCACATGCCTTGTGCGGAAAAATTGTGCAAGTAGGTTGGTCAGCAACGATTGTTGTTGCCGTGGTGGCTGCTTTTGGGCACTGGCGGCACCAGCGTTTAGCAGAAACTGTCCGTGTGTACTTTTGTGAGCATATTATTTACAAGGTTGAAATCATAAATCATAAATTTGTCTTTTTATGCAGTCGGCGTCGGCGGCGCATGCGGCGTATGAGTATTTTTTATTTATGCTGACGTTTCGCCCGTCCATTGTTGTTGTTTCTGTGTTCCCCTGCGATTATTTTGCAAGCCATGATAAATATTGGTAATATTGTTGTAATAACAGCAAGTGCCCGCGCCTTTTTGGCTTTCCTCGTTCGACTGTCTGCCATTTTGCCGCTGTTATTGCCTCTAAATGGCCATGTTAACATTTAAAACAATCTCACTGCGTCCGTGTGACTGTGAGTTGCATGCAACAACCGCTTCGGCGGCATGCAGTAAAAATCGGAAAAAAAGCATAGAAACAGCCACAGAATCTGAGAGCAAATCGAACGCCATCCAGCATCCACAGATCGCTTCGTTCGCCCGCTGGCTTTGAAATATATGCAAGCATAAGGCCTATTCACTCTTGACCACTTGGTACTCGGCTCTCGGATAGAACACTCTTGGCCCGGGCCCAGAATCGAAATTGAGTGGTCGAGCTGGGCTCACACTCACCGGCGAGCTGGCGCGCATTTAAGTCAAGGTGATTTGTACAATTAAAATGAATATTGATTTAAATGCTGCGATTGCGAGTCGCTCACTTCTGGCCGGGCTGACACATTTGTTTGCTTTTCAGCAGGGCGCCCAGCATGTGTGGGCCGTGGTGAAGGGTCAGCCAATAAACTATCTAAAAGTATTCCAAATTTAATAATTTCGGTTTTTGGTGCTTACATTAATGAGGAACGGAAGCTGGGTTCCCTTGCTACACGCATGTATCTTTGAGATATAAAGAACAGTATGCAAGTACCCAGTTTTTATAACTTCAGAAACTCACTTCATTAAAGAGGTATATTATTAAATGTTAAGACCATCAACTACTATTCATAAAATTAGTTTTAATGATATCATCATATGTTGACCTTTGCCTGAACATGATTAAGTCATTTGTTTGAACCCCACAAGTAAGCATACTCACTTAGAACCCCTTAGAAGATTTATTAAGCAATCTATCTGTAGGTTCAAGATAATATTTATATTGTGTTTCCAAATCTCTGTGCTAAACTCGGTCAAAAGCTCTCTCAAATTCCCCACTCAGCTGTTGCTTTCGGTTGACCCCTCTTGATTAATATCTTGTAAAGCCCAACTTTGGTCATTCCACCCCGGCCAATCCACAACAATCCTCCCACACTTACCACATGTACTCAGCTGGGAACGTTCCCCTCCCAATTAGCTACTTAAAAATGTCAAAGGCTTCTGCGATCTGCTATCTGGCTGGCTATTTGTGGCATAATTAATAAGTTTCTCAAATATTTATCATAAACAAGATGCCAGCGCTGCAGGCGATAATATGATAATGCCATCAGCCTCTCGTAATGCCTGGTCGCCGGAGGAAGGAGAATAAAAATCCAAAAACGTGTTAATGGCCAGGCGGAGATATATCAGATATATAAGGCTGTAGCGGGTGGACGGAGGACCCCGAACAGCCCGAACAGGCCGAACAGCCCGCTGTAATCTACATCAAAATTTATCTGAGTGAGCGAGACATGTCAACATTTCTTAATATATCTATCGCTACCCTGAAATCTGCACTAAGTAGCACCAACTTGTTGGCCGTTCGCCGTTGTGGCAACTACTGTACAAGTTGTTGTTGCTAATTAAAAGCATAAACACGATTCTTAGCGAGGCGTTGTGGGATCATCCAGCCAGTGGCCACTGTGTTGGTGGCTGGTCGCTCCGGTGGAGCCACATGTTTAATCTGCGGCCGGGGATCCTCTGGCGCAGTGAAGGAGATCTTAATCAAGTCTGGTCCAGCCCGAGTTCTGGTCCTCGGCCCTCTGACTAGATAAAAAAACCCAAGAAAAACACCGAACTGACGAGGGAAAACTTAACGTGCTCCACAGAAATTAGGCACAAATCTTGTGGGCTCAGATTCTTCCGATTCCAGTGCCAGTTCCAATTGCGATTTCGATTCCGATTCCTGCGATCTCAATGCCAATCGGCAACCCTCACTAATTAGCACATAAACCGCCGGGGTAACATAATGCCGAACTATTAACTTAAATGGATTTTAAATGCGCATCTATGGGGCTGGCTCAGATCCTTCGTTTTCCGACTGATTTTTATGGAGGGCCCGGGCCCTCAGAGCGCCATCGTAAAAATGTGGGCAGCGAATAAATCACAAGACCACTGAACTCCCCAACCCACCCCACAGCTGAACTCCACCCGCTAGGGCTACACAGGGAAAAAATATATTCTATCGATAGCATATTAAAAAAATTGAATTCGTCTTAAAGGGGTTTTAACAATATCTAGAGATTTTTATTGGTCGTATAACGATGGTATATTTGAAGTCATATTTTATAACTCCTCTTTAGAGGCATTAAAAACCTTATTAGATACAAAAAAAGTTAAAATAAATTAGCTTTAAAGTGGGTTGTGTTAAAGATCAGAACGGTGTGATATTAAAGTTCAAGTAAACAGATAAGAGGGATATTAAAATGCTCTTAAAGGTAACCACTTAGAAGCCTCCCATCTGTTTTTTATGATTTATTTAATTTTTTCTCCGTGCAGGTATCAATCCAAGCCGAGTTTTAATATGCATCAGGGGCGTCAGTCGGGTTGGAGGATCCCGATCCCAAAGGCTGGCCATCGAGCGGGTCCAGAGCCAGTCAGTCAGTCAATACCAATTGCAGGCCAAGAGAAACACGAAATTTGCGCAAATTTTTATTGCACTTTTTCCCGGAGCGTCTTGTCTTCTCGGCCCGGCTCCTCGCCCCTCCGCCCGCAGACTGGAGTTGTGCGAATTGTCTGGTCGCAGACTAGATAACTCCCTGCGAATACCCACAGATCCGCAGATCTTTCTCCATTTCTAGCGCTGTGTGTGTGTGCAATTTGGGCGAGTTTATTTGCCATATTCCCACGATATAGTTCGGCCAGGCTATTGGGCTTGCGGGCAGCTCTAATGATTTCTGGCCGCTCCGCTCCGCCCCGCCCTTTCGACTTTCGAACTTGGACTGTGGACTGCATCTCTGCGGTTTGGGCCAACAAAAAATAGTGCAAAACGGCGTATAATGAATGCCAGACCTCTCAAACTGATGGGCAGTTCTCCGGGCAGCCAAAAGTCGGGGAACCTCGGGTAACCCAAAACCCGCACTGAACCCACACCGTGTTCTGGGTTTGGGTTTGGCCATGTTCCAGGCACCCGGTTCCCTGGCAAATTAATTGCCCAGGCGCCGCCGCACAATGCCTGCCATTTTTTCGAGGTTTCCAGGTTTCGAGGATTTCTCGGAATTTTTTATTCAGCCGGCAAACACTTGTTTTTTTGTCTGCAGCTCCTCGCGGGTGCCTCATTGTGTTCTGCGTAAGTCGGTGGCAGTAATCGATACCTTTTCGCCAAACGCACACCTACAAATTAGCATCGGGGCGACGTTTAGCACAGAAAAAGAGCTGGACAAAAGGCATAAGACGGCAAAAAAACAATCTAATAACCATGAGGAGAGCAGCGGCCTTTAGCCAAATTATATGCCAGGCCATGGGTAAGACTGGCCCCAGGTGAGCATTGAGTGTTATACGCTCTGCAGCCAGTTTTTACGCTATTTTAATATGGCTAGAAGATCACCAACCAAGAGGCTGTCTCAAAGATACAACTTTTTTATTGGGCTATAATAGGTCAGTATGCTATACAGCTGAAAGGTTTTTAAAATTCCTAAATCAGTTTAATTTACAAGTTACTTAATAAATCTAAAAAATCTGTATCTATCTATTTATCAAAATGTATATATGAGTGGGTAAGTTAAATGAACACCAGAAATTACTTTACTTTTCCTTTGATAGATGAAAGGTGGATCTTCCCATATTATCATCTAGATCCCAGAACCAAAAAAATATTATAAAAAGTATATAAACAATTGTTCTAAATAAATAAAGATAAATATCCTTAGATAATGTTTATGATTCCTAGTATATGATCCTCATTATACCAAACCAAAAATAACTTATAATAAGTATACATACTTGGCTTAATTAGGTAAAAACCAGTAGTATCACTTCCCTTTCTCAATAATCCTTTTCGGCCTGAACCCGAAACCCCAAAATCCCTATCCTTCCCCATCCCCAATTATCTCAATCAATTAGCTTACTTATGAGTTTGTGTGTCCGTAAATCGCAGCCGTATAATTTACTGCTCTCAAAAGCCCATAAAGAAGTCTGGCGGGCAGCTACTGTGTTTATTTTGACGCATATATTTCAAAAATGCGAGCCACACCACCCTGCACCACTCAGCCACACCAGCGGTGCCCAGGCCGAAAGTAAACCACAGACCGCAGCTGAGATTTCATTGCCTGAAAAGAAATGAAATCGAGCTCTGATGCTCTGATGCTCCGATGGCCCGATGCTACCGACCGCCGACCGCCGTCTGCGATGGTCTTGTATGTTTGATTGGAATCTTAGCCACAATTTAATGATGGACTGCCAAAAGCACACTTCGATGATTGGCTCTTGGACATCGTCATTTGCGGGAGCGCTCCTCCAAGCTGGCAGTGGCGAATCTCCTCCGACGCCGCCGCATAATTTTTCATATTTTTATGATTTGTTGCTACCGGGTACTAAACCCGTTTCTTTCTGCTGATTTTCTTTTTAGCTCTTTGTTTTTTTTTCTGGGGCTTTGAGCCTAACCATGGAGAGCGGCTACCGTTGCTGCATTTGCTTTCGATTATCTTAATTTGCGTGCGAAACTGAGTTTTTTCTTCCTCCGCCCGTAAGCCAAGCCCCAAATTGTGTGTGTACGGAAATTTTCCCATGACTTGGTTCTTGGTCTCTGGGTCTCTGGACGGGGCCCTCTTCTGCATACTTTTTGTGCCCGGCGGTGGCTTGGCCAGAAATTACCCCAACTATGGCATAAGCTATATGGTATGGTGTAGCTGCAACTCCCGGGATTGATGGTTTGCTGCCGTTGCACTTTACCGTCAGGCAATTAGCACAGGGATGCCGCAACTAAATAATTTGGCTGGCCCCAGGGCAGCCCCATCGATCTGGAGCCCTAACCCCCGGCGGAGGTGGCGCACTTATTTGCTCAGCATTTTGTAGCCGAGCGGTTTCGGTTTCGGGCATGGGGATTTTACATAGTAAATCTAAGCCTAAGATTGTGCCGAGTCATGTAGCATTCCGAAATCGATTTCGACGCGCGTCTCCAAATATTGATCTTAGGAATTAGATGCAAGCGGAAGTGAGCCGCAGCGAGAAAAGCAATTCGGGGAAAATCCCTCCATGTTGGGAAATTAAAAATGGAAATCTTTGTATTTACAAAAAAAATACCACATAAATAAAAGTTGATGGAGAGATATCTTAGGAATCATAATATTATAATAATGTTCTTCAATTCAACTACTAAATTTATTCGGGACAAGTGAAAATATTACTATTTTGAGGACATTAAATACTATTTATATATAAGATGCCGAGAGAAAATATCTTATCAGTGGCTGTAATATATGTTTGCAAGCAGAAATACACATGCCATTTTATTTATTATTATTATTCAATGTCACCGGAAAAAGAAATAGTCTATTCTTTTAGTTCCCTTATCTTACAAAACCAAAAGTATCTGAAAGATATTTTTATATCCTACATTTCCATTCTTTTAAAATACCCTAATCCTTAAAATACATCCGAAACTACTTATAAAAAAGTATCTCATGGATGTTTTTACATCCCATGCTTTTCCAAGTACCTTAGAGAATCTCTCGCAGTGCATTGGGCACACTGAGATGTAGTGCAGCATTTGCTGCACCGATAGCCGAGTTGTGGGTAAATAGCTCGGTCCGCTCGGCTGATCGCTTTTCTCGTGAAATGTGTTAATGAAATTAGCAGCATAAAATTGCTACCAGAGCTGGCAGCCCCGCGCAGTGTGTTACAGATAGCCGAACGAAATTGTATCTCAGCCGAGTGTCCGCGGCATGCTAATTACCAAAATTAACACCAGCGGCGCAGGCCCGAAAGCAAATACGAGCTCGAACTCAAACAGAATCCGTACGCAACGGTTTCGGTTAGTTTCACTCAGGAAGCCACCGCGATGCACCCCACAAATCCGTATCTCTTGGCTTTGACTCTGAATCGGAATCATTTAGCTAAGGCCGGCTTTTCCTGCCTTCACCTTTTCTTCTTGGATCTTTTACTCCACTTTTTTGTGGTGGCTCGAGTGGCGGCGACCAGGTTTGTTGACTCTGCCGGCTGGCATGTGTTAAAAACAACAAACGCCGGGTTTTCTTCGGTTTAATTAGTGTCATTTATTATTTAGAGCATATTGATATAGTTTTCGTTGTTTAACGGTTGTTTGTTTCAGTGCGAGGCGTGTTGTTGGCACTTCTCGTTCGAGCCGTGGAAAATATTTATAGAAATCCGCCCGATTTTACCATACATTACAATCCGTATCTGTGAGTGTGCAGAAGCGCGTGCTTTGGCGCGCGAACAATGAACTTTTTTTGGAGTGGAGTGAAAAAAGGTTTGAAGCTTAATTTTCGATAGTTCGATGGCTGGCAGTCCCAGCAGTCTCACATGCTAATTGATAGTTTCATGGGTCACGTAAAATTCAGATGAATGAACTGAATCCAGCTGGTAATGAAGACGGCCAGTCTGTCATTCAGGTGAAAAGAAAGCCATCTAAATCAGAAATTTGCAATCTTATTTGTTTTAAGACACATTTTCTTAGGCATAACTTATATATCTATAGATTTTCTTACGTTTCCTATGACTACTCAAAACTCAAGAGAGGCTTCCACATAACTATCTCAATTTTCGTAAGCGAGTTGCTACTACAAAATGCTCTAATTTCAATGGCGCATCCGGCAGAAAATGACACCCACCCAAAAGAATGGTAGAATCCCCAAGATCAGGGCAACACCTACCCAAGAATCTCCCACACAAAGGCAGGATACTTCGCCAGTCTCAAAAAAAAGAAAGAAAATCTCCAGAGACAAAGAACGAGCCATCAACAACATCACACGTGAGTTTTACACATTTCAGAAGCAACGGCAGCCAGGAGATGTGGCTAACTTCACTGGCATCTCCCCGACTTTGTCGTCGCTTCCCGAGGTTTCTTGGGGTCTCTGTTCCTTTTTGGCTTTAGTTCTGGTGGAGACGCCTTTTTTGGGGCCCCATCCCAGCGTCGCCGGCTTCGTGGACGTCCGATTGGCAACGTGGTAATGTCAATCGCATCGCACTGTGCGGGTTTAACTTATGGCAAAACATTTGAAGCACTAATTAATTGGAGCTAAATAAAATGGCACAGCATCTCCGGCGCGGTTCGGATCGCTTCAGTTCAGCTGGGAGTGAATTTGCGCGTTTTTCAGCTCCTCCGCGGCGGATTGGCGCTGGGTGCTGGGTGCTGGATATTGGGTACGCAGACCGGCCGGAGAGATTACGAGGGCCAGATAACTGCGAACTACAAGTTGCCAATACAAGAGGCCATTAAAACCGGCAGCAGGAGCAGCAGCATCGGTACACGGAGAGAAACAGATTAATCACGCGCAACAATGTATAGGCAATCTACATGCGAATCTGTACAAGTTGGCCAATTAACTCTTTTCTAATATCAAGAGCAATTTTTTTTCGGGAGATGCTAGAGTAGTTTTCTGCCGGATATATTGCTCACTTTATCAAAATTGATGAGATACGATTGGCTTAATCTATTAGAAGTGAAAAATCTATTCCATTCTAATATAACTTCTTAGATATATTCTTCTTTTATCTCAGATACATTCTGCATCTTATCAATATGACATTCGACAGGCTTACTTTTTTGCAGATTTAAGGATGTACATATTTAAGATACTTACTGAAAAACTGAGTTAAATAAATATCACATTTTGAGTAAACACAATCTAATCATAGTCTCATTAGAAATCTTAAATAAAATTATAAACCATAATTCTAAGAGGTTAATGTACAAAATCTGTTTGCATTAGTCATTATTCCTCCTCTATATTTTTGTATCATAAAATCCCTTCCTAAATCACCCCATTTTCTCTCTCTGCATCCGCCGAGGAAGACCTAGCGAAAAACAAAAGCAGTGAAAATCCAGGAGGCACCGAAGGAAATCGACGACGAAGAAATGGAAAGGAGTCGAGAGCCCAGGGAAAGGAATCGAATGGGTCGCAAGGAGTTTCGCTGCCGCCAAATGCGAACTTGGCCCCGTATTTCAAATTCGAATTGACAAATATCGAAGCGTGCGAAACAAATTGAAATTAAAAGTTTGCATGTTTGCGGGGCTGCGATGCGTGGCCGTGTGAAAAGGGAGATAAGCCAGAATGTTGGCGCTAAGAACTTACCTTGTAAACATGCCGGCTGTCTGTTGCTGTTGTTGCTGCTGCTGCTGTTGCTGCTGCTGCTGTGTTGCATGTTGCTGCTGTGTCGCCTGCTGCTGATGCAGGTGCTGCTGCTGCGACAGGCTTGCTGGCGTTTCAAAGTTATGATGCGTGTGCATTTGGTGCTGCAAATGATGTTGCTGCTGGAGGTGTTGCTGCTGCTGCTGTTGCTGCTGCAGTTGCAGGACATGCTGCAGATGTTGCTGCTGCTGCAGGGGATGTGGCTGCTGCTGCTGCTGCTGTTGCTGCTGGAGGGCGTGGGTGGGCGGGGTCGCTGCCGTCACCTTGTCTAGGCCACGTTTATTATCCGCATACATTTCGCCGATCGCACGTTCGCAAATATTTGTTGGCAATTCTAAAAGCAAGAGATGACAGGGCATTTTCAGCGCTAGAGTCTCGGATTGTCACGGTTGTTTGGCCAAAATCTTAGGCCAATCACAATGGGGGAATATAACGATAATATCAATCAATATGTAGATCTTAATGAAAGTCTGCAGACTCTACCCGTTTCGATTTGCTAATGAAATGGAACAACAATTGCTGATTAGGTTTGTCTTTTTCATACGCTGGAAATAGTTCATGATATTGTTCGAATTGTCTGCGGCACAAAAAGAGCCGTATTTTGAAGCAACTGATTTGTATTGTTATTGCCCATTTGAACAATTGCCACGCGGTGCTCGAAGTATTCCCAATGCCCTCCGATGAGTTGGCGCTTTTGACGGATTCGATTTTTTATTTGGCCACTTCGATTGCATAAGGAGCTGGAAATGATTTATGGCATTTACGGCTCGGCGTTTCGCCCTCCGATGGCGGATAAGTAACTAGGGGTTAATGAAATGTCTTACAACACAAATACTAAACACTCGGTGGGTTAAGATCTGTGTTGATCGTATTTGAAACTCGTTAAGTCTCGAATAATGATCAATCAATTTAAGATTTGGCTTTCCGAGAAGCGACTCGAGCTTGTAAATGTTTTCCAGAAAAGGGAAATCTGAATATCTTTAAATAAACAAATTTGTGTCAATCTGAAATCACTGAAAGCCATTAATTTCTATTTCATTGGTAATACGTTTTTTAAACTTAAATTTTATTCACCTTTATTTTAATATACTTTGGTTGAGAAACTAATTATTTTTAAGTTGACAATATATTGAAAATAAAAAAATGTCAACATGTATGTCAATTTAAATTCCTTTGATACAAAAATATTTACATTTTTACTTTTACCGATTTTAAATATAAAGTAATGGCAATCATTGAAAATTTAATTTCAATAAATTAGAAATTGTATGGATTCTATTTCCAAGAAAATAAAGTTTTTTTTAATGTCTGATTCTTTAAGAAATTTATATAAACAAAATATTTTGAAGGCAATACCTAAAGCAGTGACCTACATATCATGTATCCATATTTCCCGGCCAAACCATCCCACTATCACTTTCCTTAAAGCCCAAAACCAATACGGCACATTTCCAGGCCACTTGGGATGGCGCCAAGAAAAATCTCGAAAATCTCTTCTGGGTTCTACTTGGCCCGCGGCCGAAAAGTGCAACAATTGAAATTAGTTTTGTTAAGTGAATTTCAAATTTCCATTTCGAGTGTGCGAGTATTCACTACCGTCTTTGGGGCACTGGCGTCTTGGCCTGGCTCGCTGCTTTTTGGGCCTTTGCTGCAACTCATTGTCAAGTGAACTTATCACCGAGGAGGGAAACAGGCAGAGACGACGACGGAGATAAAAAATTTGTTCGAGTTGACGTTTCGAGTGTCATCGAGGCGATGCTTGAATTTGTTTGGAGTTGTTTGAATAGGGACCACCAAAAGTCATTGAATGAAATGAAGAACTCCACAGATATATCTCTTTGAGCGCGACTGCGACTGTGTATGCTTGATATTTTGAATTCATTCGGGGTTATGGCGCTGGTTTTGCTCGCTTTTTAAGTATTTTGTTGTTTGATTTCTATCAAAGTTAATAATGAAATCGGTAAATTACGGCTTGGGTGCGGGTGGGAGAATGGCAGTGTGGGCCTTGGTCTCAACTTACCTCTCTGCTCGAAAGATTCAATTTGCGATATCCATTTGGTTAGAGAGCTGGCTCCAAAGACGTTTGGCACAAATGATTATTTCATAACTCACTTCGATCAGCCACAATGTTTGACACTTGCATACAATAACTTGTATTTATTATATTTATTTGGGTATTTACTTAGATTATTAGCTCCAATGTGACGGGGTTTCTATTGCACACTATTTGCTTTGATTATTGCCTATTCTTTGCCTCGGCCATTACATAGGTATTCAGAGAATCATTGCATATTCAACACTTTGATTAAATCAAGATTTATGGGGTTTCTTTGCGAGAGAAGCTCGCCTAGAATTTGCAAATCAAATGGGCGCGGATGACGCACAACATGGGCAAATCGCGTTAAGTAATAACTTTTAGGACCGAAGCGATGAAAGAGCGGCCGACTTGCGATCACGAAATCTACAGAATAAAATACCGACGGCTTTTGGGGCTCAGCCGACAACCTCTGGGGCCTCTGGGGCTGGAGCCAGGCAAATCCGTTCCGTTTCCGATGATCGTATAAATCCACAAAATCACCAAAGAACCTCGATCGAGGGCCACACAACCGTGTTGAATGCGCGCGTGCACCTTTCTGTGCGGATCACCGGAGCGACACAGAAGCGGCAAACTTGATTTCGAAACAGGTAAGGCGGCTTTCGTTCAGTTTCAGCCAGTCTGCCGAGCGGGCCAACATCCAAAGCCGGGCTCTGCATGTCCCTGCTTCTGGAAGTGCCTCTGTGTTGGTGCCGAGCGGAGAGCTCGCCCAATGAGGTGGCTGATCAGGCACTGGCAGAAAGAAGGGGTGAGAAAACTATGTCTATTTAATATACATTTTGAATGTAATCTGAATTTTTAAATATTTTCAACTTAACAAAGGTTCTAATTATCAAGTTATAAGATTATGTGATTAAACAAAGATAAAATACCCAATTTTGAAATATTTTAAAGGCAATTTTTGAGCATCAACAAAAAATGTATACCTTGAAATACTTTTGTATATCATATCAAAAATCATGTACTGGTATGGCATATCTTTTAATCTGCATTTTAGGATAGTTTCGTTTCATCCAAGAAAACCTTTTTTATACAATCCTTATTTATATATATTAATATAAAAATATTTAAAATATATTTTGTAATATATATACTTGGTCAGTAAACCTATATGTTCAGATCAATAAAATATTTGTATTTATTTGGAAATATTTTTGCTAAAACTAACCCCTATTTCTGTTCAGTGTACCTGGCTTAATCATGCTCCGCTGCCCACAAACAAGTCAACGCACACTATTACCAACCCAGCCATCTGACCAATACAAGCAGCGAAGCGATCATTTTGTAGACGCCTCTTTGCACACCAGCAGCAGGTAAGCACTCACACACACAGCGGCCCACTCTTGCCGGTTTTGGCTGCCCACTCAGCTGTAAATCTATTCAAATTAGCCATAAATCAATTAAGGCCGATAAATACTATAATAAAACAATCCAAACTTGACTCGCACGGGGAAACACAGATATAATCAGTGAATATTTTACATAATTTCTGGTTAACTTGCGGCTTAGTCAGCTCTGCCTTTTCGTAGGCCAACTTTAGGAGACGCTGGCAACTCTGCTCATTTACTTGGCTAACACATACTTGGCTTGGTGTGCTGGTATTGAGCTGCTTGTTGATTGGCTGCCTGTGGCTATGCTCGTTTAAAAACTATTTACAATTTTTTTCCCTCTTTCGCTTTGCTTTGGCTCGACTTTCGTAGTTTGTGGTCAGCACAAAAGGCGGCTTAAACTGTGCGAGCCAATCGCAATCTGATTTTGGCCGATTTTTCTTTATTTCTCATTTTTTATGTGCGTGTGTGAGAGTGTGTCGGTGGGACTTAGTCGTAGACTTTTCCGGCTTAATTGCATTCGATTAGCTAAATGACTTTGCCGGAATGGAGATTGATTATAATTGTGGAAAATGTGGAACATGTGGAAATGTGGGGGAAAGCTGTAGATGAGGATTGGATATATTAGTATTTTACTTTGGTATTAGTTTTTAGTTTATAATAAAACCACTACGGAATTAATATTTTATATAAATATTTACGATTTCTAAAAGTACTATTTGAACTACAAAAATTAAAACAAGATTTTATTGTTATTAATATTTTTATACGAGAGGAAGAACATCAGAAAAAAGCTACTTCTAGAAGGATATTCTGATGCATAATTTCAAATCAAATGATTTAAATTCTACTTAACTTCTTGATTTATTTTACATACCTTTTCAACGTATTGGTCTGGCCTAAATAGTCGAATAAATCACGACTTTCGAAAACAGTGGCAGACACACTTAACATTAAATTGCTGTCAATGACTTGGGGACAGGACTCGTGTCTTTCTTTTTGGCCTTTCTTGCCTGGTGGCTTAGAATTTCAGCTATTGAACATGGATGGAAATTACCATTTAACCAGCCGAAGCATAAACAAGTCGTGCGTTATATGCAATGAATATTCGATTAGCCAAAAGAGTTTCAGTCAATCGATTTGCAGAGGTGTAAGACAGCAAGGGTCCAACAATTGAATACAAATTATTTTATTAATTGCCAGAGCTCCCGAATTGGGAATGGTATATTGACGTTTTTGCATATATTATTGGTTAAATTTGATGTTCCGTTTTAATGATAAATAGTTTAAAACATTTTAGTGGAAAAAAATCTGACTTTGGTTTTAAAAAATATAAAATTCTTAATGGTTTAAAGGGATACAAATATTTTTACAACGAGTGGTATTGATTAAATGACATTAATTTTAAAATATACAAAGTATACAAATATGCCTCATAATTTTTAGTGTGAAATCTGTTATTTTCTTGTATAGTTAAATAAATAATAAAATAAAATTAAAATAAATTAAAGAAGCTTCTATTACTATTCTTCTTCTTACTATTATTCAGACTTACATTTTTGTGATGATCACAACTTTAATACAAAGAAGTATTTCTCAAATCACTGTGGGAATTTAAAAGAAGACGGAATATATTGCCATAAAATACGATCGATATTAACAGCCCTACTAACCCTTATTGATGAGTCATTGCCATATATCAATTCCTAGTTCAGAGCTTCGGTTCGCTCTTTGAACTCTCTGGGTCGCGTGGCTCAGGAACGAGTCATTCGGTTGCACTTTTGGTGACTCAAACACGTCGGGACTATCGGAAGACAGCTTGAATATTAACTAGGGGAAAAGGTAACAGAACGTTCTATCCCGCATCGAAATGTTTTGGGTCAGACACTCGACGCTCGGCGGAAGTCAGGCAGTCAGTCGGTGAGGCACGCGCTGCTTTCGGGGCTTTTGATTTAACCGATCGGTGCTAGATCTGACCATATAATTGCTGGAAGTAGCGGTAATGTAGGAAGGTAACCCTTCCCCGGAACACTTAGGGAAAATCACTTATTTGTAATATAATATGCCATTTAAAAGAGTCATTTATTAATATTTATTAAATAATTTGTTTAGTTTATAATATAGTAATAAATATTTCTAAATTTAATTAAATTATGCCTATGTCATACTAAAGTTATTCTGTATATATATACTTTTTTAATTTTGTTTTAAAAATGTATCAAGACTTTAAAAAGGTTTTGAGTACCTGTAATATTCCACAAATTTTGTAAAACATATTTTTTCTCTGCCCAACTGCTGCTCCACTTTGCCTGAATTCCATTAGAGCCCTCCCTCGTTTTCCTTATTATTTTGGCCCAGAGCAATCCCACGCCTATAAAACGTAAGCGAGACCCCAGCACGAGTCAAATGTCGTATTTCATTAGACTCAACTCGTGTTAACGCAGCGGTGTCTTGGGTCCTCTGGAAACCCCCGCAGCCGATTCGGATTTCGAAACCAATATCCCGGGCCAGCGCCAATAGAATTGTAAACACATCGGGCCCATGCGCCCACAAGAAAATACAGGAAAAAGGAGCGCGAAGCGGGAAAATTCCGAATTGAATTACATGAAAATGCTCGATGCGTTTGCGGAAAGGAAATCGTACAAACTGGTCATGAAAAATGCATCACTTGACCAGGGCGCAGACCATAAAACGTTTGCAGCCAGACGACGACGTCGTCGGCGACGACAACTTGGCCAGAACTCTGCCGAGAACTTCGTATAGACTTGGCCTTTCGTGGCTTGGCCTAGGCGACGACGACTGGGAGACCGAGAGACTGATCCTGTTCCCGGCCGGGTGATGAAAATGTACGACTTTGGCTCGAGGCGCTAAGTGAGCGAACAGAGAATATTTCACTTTTTATGGCGATGCGGATGGGTTAGGGTATATTTTGCTATGGGGATGATTCCTGGCTTTGTAAAAAACACAAGATACTTTTGTCTTAAAAATAATTTTATTTTTCACACACATTTATTTGTCTGTTTCGATTCTAAATTATGCCACGTAGACTTAGATAAATAAATAAATTAACAGAAAAATTACCTAAAAGAAGTTATATTATTATATTAATAATATAATAATAATATTAACGAAAAGGATGTTAAAACAGTTAAAAATGTTAAAACATGTTAAAACAGTTTAAGTATTTATAGAAATTTTTTTTTATGAAGAAATACAATTTCATTTTTAAAAGTTTTTAACAAATGTTTTTCTATATCTAAATTTAAATCCATACTGATTTCACTTGGAAATACTTTAGAAATTTGTTTATTATTTAACAGTTTTATTTTTTAGTCAAGAAATCGTGTAAAATTATCTGTTTTGTTGAGATATAGATTTAATTTTTTATTGAAATATATTTCCCTAGATATAATCAATAAATTGTTAACCTTTCTAGTATAGAGTATCAGATATTCAGCTTGGCCCACTGCCATCCCATTCCTCTTATTTAGTTACAGTTCCACACACACCCAGGGAGAGCGAGAACGAGATACCCGAGCGGACGCCCCGGGGTCGCCTGGATGTTGGGACTTGGCCAAGACAATCCTCAAATCCTCGATCCTCAATCCTCAGAGCCCGGCTTTCAACGATGACGATCGACCAAGACAACGACGGTGGTGACGACGACCAGCCGTCTAGGTGGTGCTAGCCTCTTGCCCTGGTGGTTCTGGTGGTGCTGGTGGTGCTGGCCCCGGCCCACTCTGAAATCAATCGATTCGACATTATTATTAATTTTTCATAACTTCTGCGGCGGCCAGCGCCTGGCGGCCCTCTGTGTGCATTATGGCGCCCTGGAACCCCGGCTCCACGGCCATGTGAAACTAATCTATTTGTGCGGCAAAAGGGCCGCCTGCCTAGTCGGTCCGCGGTCGAGGGGCTCATCCGCAGCCTCTAGAAGCAGCTGGGGCACTCAGAAAATGAAATAGGTTTTTGGCTCTTTTGAGTTCTACAATTTGCAAGACTCTTGCTTAATTTTAAATTCATTTTACAACATTTAAGCACAAAAATAGCACCTCACAAATATTTATAACTGACTAAAAAATATTTTAAACTTTTAAAAAATAACTATATGTTTATTGATAGTTATAAATTATAAAATCTATTCAGTTATATAACATATTATTTGACCTAGTAATGAAGTATGTATATAAAATTATTTTTATAACTTTCTTCTCACATTTTTAATCCGCAAAATAGGTATTAAATATTTTCAAAAAATATTTGATAATGGACATTTTTTAAATATTCATTGCTATTAAACCCCTATATCCACACATTTTTCAACACCTTTACCCACCCGGTATTTTATCCCAGTGTAGCCAGGGGCTGCCTCTGCGGACTGCAAAGCGTGTTATCTGCTATCGCTGCGCTTTGATCTTTCACCGCTTCTGCTTTGCATAATAAATTCGCTATCGATGAAAACTAACTTGCAACCCGATGCGCAGGGCCGGGATTTCCCGGGCAATTTGTTTGCCTTTTGGCCATCGGCCGTTTAATTCGATTGCCAGCGCGATTTCGGCTTCGCCTTAACCATTTTATTACAATAGCATAATTTTTTACTATGCTTAATGAGTTCTGCTTTGATTAGTTTTTCACATTGTTGTTGCCCGGGCGATCTGATCCCCTACCTATTGCGATACTCCTTTCCCGATCCCGCCCTCCATCAGTCTTCGCTGGCGGCGAAATTGATGTTTGTTGGGTGTTCGAACGCGGCTGGATACCCGCCTTTTGCCAGGGCGAAGAGCCAGTTTAATGACTTCGGATGGTCTCAGATTTCAAGTTGTTAGCATTACTTATTGAAATGTTTTAATTTAGCAATTGACTTTTATACGGCCCGGCGGCAGGCGGCAATCATGTGGCTATGTTGATCTGATAATTAGAATTTAACAAGGTGATTGCAATTGGCTAAAAGTGTAATCCATTGGACGACTCTATACCGATGATTCCTGAAAATGTGTTTATAAATACATGGTTAACTTCTAGCACTTTTAAGAAAACAAATTAAAATCATTATACTTTTTTTTAGAGATTTAAAAACAATGTAAGTCGAAAGGGATTTAAAAGCAATAATATAATTTTTAGAAAAAAAAATTTAAAATATAAATGGCATTTTGTAATTATGCCAAAGGTTTTCGTAAACAATTTTAAATTTCCCGCCACAACTGCTTGTCAGCAAAAGCAGTCGTTTTTGAAAAGCTCCTGACGAAATTATGAGCACTTGCAAGTTGTTAAGTAGACTGCGTGTTGAACTGCTTGAGACCGCGTAGTTTTAAATAAAATACTAAAATACATATAATTATAGATTTAAATATATTTTATGTTACATATTTAACTTAGCATTTGGAGTCATTTTGCGTAATTAAGTTAGAATTCAAGACCAGTTTTGAATATGTTCGTTGTAAGTAGAAATACAAAATTTAAAAATAACAATATTTACATTACCGATTCTAAATTTGTATATTTCTCATAAAAGGTTAAACTAGTATGTCGTTCCACAGCAACTTTGTTAAAAAGCTGTTTTAATTTTTCTATTTTTAGCTTTCTTTGACGCATTTGCGGCTTTATGCGCTCTTGTATAAATATAATCATAATAAAGTTATGAGGCAGTGTTCAGCAAATTTGGATTCAAAGTTAGTCACCACAGTCTTGCCTCGGCCAGGAATTATCTCAGGTTTAAAATATAAAATTTTACACTTAAAACAAAAATAAATATGTAGAAAAAACGTGAGGGCTTCCTGTTAAACAGTGTTTTTTTAATTACAAAAAATTCCCTTGTGATTATAGCTTGGCAAATTTCCGTTCGACTGGCGAAAAATATGAATGAAAATTAACGCCAATAATTCTGAAAAACCTGTTTTGTTGCCAGGTGTTTTGCAGCAGGTGCGTACTTTGTTTTCCACGGGCGAAACGCTATCAAATTGTCGCTATCAGCGAGCATTATACGTATTTCTGTATGTTGATCCGCTGGGGGCCATCGGCTCCGGCCCTCACGCATTGTGTTTCAGCATACTGGCCGCCATAACGAGGCGCGTGGTGGCTTGTACATATATTATTCCCCCATTTCCCACCCTGCATTTAGAACGGCTATATGTAATGCAAATATTTGTATGCAAATTAACTGAGAGACGTATTTTCGGCGGTTTTCGCGGTTGTGCAGAAGAGGCCTTGACATTGGGCATGTGTGAGCGGGAAGCAACAAAAGTCAACTACGGAGGAAAAGAATAATTATAAAAGTCATCAGATTCGAAACAGCCACAGAAAAGTACACTTTCTAGATTTTTATTATAAAATATTATATGAATATAAATAAAATATTGAGATACTTAAAAACATATATCATGCTTTAAACTTTAACAATGAAATCAATGAGGCCTTAATTTACTTTTACCTGCCCGTTACCTTGATTTAATTCATTTTAAAAATAGTATTTTTCAACCTCTAAGATATCTGAAGTACCCTCTCGTAGAGCATATAAAATCAGACACATGCCGGGAAAAAAAACCGGCAAGAAAATAAAAAACGAGTACCACGAGTACCGAGCGGTCGGCGCATGTTACTGTTATTGTTATTGTTACCCACACACTCGCACTGGACACGCTCGCACACTCACACACACACTCGCGGTCAAGGCGGTTGCGAATTCGATTCTCAGATATTGCTAAAAATAAAACATCTCCCTGCGGACCGCCGTAACTATTGATAACCGCCTTTCTGCCGCGTAATGGTGTTCCTAAGAAATTCCGATACGAAAACAAAACAAATACGTTTCATTTTCGGCCAGCACGATCGGCTTACACTAAACAAAAAGTGGTGACAAATAAGTGTGTTAGCGTTACGATTATCAACCGCAGAATCGTATTTCAATCTGTGGTTAGGGTTTATTTATAAAATGATATTGGGGTTGCATGTAGAGTAGATGGTGTAATGAAATTAGTACGACTATCAAAAATAGATAGGTAGATACAATATTTTGAGAAAAGTATCTTTGAAATACTTTAACTTTTATAAAATAAAATATATACCTATGGCAAAGAACCTGCACAATCCCGCCTCTGAGTGGGCCTTGTTTTGAATGTCCAGATTATTTTGGTGCAGGTTATTTTCGTCTCCGGCTAATCGGTGGCACTGCCGAGTGACCGACGCGTGTTCTTGGCCAAATTTGGCATTAGATTTGATTACGCACTGCTGTTTTATGGGCGGCTTTATAGAGTGGACAGCCCCGACTTAAGGGTACGATTGAGTTAATGGAGGAACTCTTGCATTGACGCAAAAGCGGCGCCACGCCCCCTCGCTTTGGGGCAATTAAATGACACTTTGCCCCGAGAAAGGGGCGTGGTGGGTGGCGAAATGGGGGGGCGGGTGGAAATGCAAATGGCCAGACATGTGCGTGATGCCTTTATGGTCTTGTTCCTTTTGTTTTACGCGGCGTACACGTGTCGGCAATTGAAATAGGAAAGCGGCTCTGGGCCAGACACCCACGAGCCCATTAAATTCACACATAAAGAACATGGTAAGACCCGTGGGGGCTGGGGAGGGGTGGAAGGGAAGGGAGGTGGAACCTCCCCCAGGCGTCGGCTCATGTGTTATGCTAATTTCTCTTTTATTGTTCGCTGCTCGCATTTGCTGCCATTTTCGTCGGCAGCAGACGATTAAAGCCAAACAGGAAATCAGCCATCGCCTGGGCCATCCCCGTTCACTGCTAGTGTCGCAGGCAGCGGAGAAAGCAGAAGCAACAGCAAAGGCCGCAGCCAAAGGCCATTGAATTGCCTTTTCATTGCGACAGACGGCGAGAAAGGCCCGGCGAAAACGTATCTTCTGAGACAGTGGCTCCTCGAGACACCGAGAAATATCTATAGGCAGATGTTGAATATGTGCGGAGGCTATATTTCTTTGTCTCGAAAGATTTAAAAGCTCAACCACCCCTATTTCCGTTTCCTGTGCCTATAAAGGTTTTCAGGGTAATGAAGTACAAAAAACAAAAGAAAGTTGTTGAATATTTTTGTGTCTTTCATTAATTAAAATTACAAAAGTATTTTTAAGCAAATTATCAAGAAAAATTGTGCATCTATATTTTTAACTAAAAATATAATTTTTTAGGGATGAATAAAAGCATTTTATGGCTTTAAAAAATTCAATTTGTATCAACAAATCTACCAAAAAATTTAACATATTACAAATAACAATATTATTTATTTATTTAAGGATTTGTACAAACTCCATTCTCCCTATTTTTTGATTTAAATAGTAAACTAATTCATATCTAATTATATTTTAAGACACATATTCATCAACAAAGAAAGACTTATAATAGGCAAAATGCTTGGATCACTTCATAAATAGTTCTTGCAATTCTCAGCCTACACTTTTTATGAGTTATTCTTGCAGAACGTCCCCTGTATCTACGGATACCAACCCGTCGGCGCGAACACAACTCATTGAAAGGCCCAGGCGGAGGAGACTCTGGCAGAGGAAGCAAAAGCAATCGGCCGTAACAAAATTTCCGACACGTGCGACAAAATTGCCCTCCTTTGGGGCGGGGAAGGTGCGAGGAATGGGTGGTGGGCCCGAGGGCTCGGATTTGGGCAACCAGAAGGGCACGACCAAAACAAACCCGACCCAGCACTCAAGACCCACCCCCGTTTTCTGGCAGTGTGCCCCAACAATGTTGCTGGAGCTCGACTGAGATGCGTTGGCGGCTTTATAGCGAATGTGTGTCAGCGCTGTTTCAAAGAGGTCTAAAAATAGTTTTATTTTGATAGATGCTCGGGCATGAGTGATTGCAAATAATTATTCGTCTGGCCCCAAATTTAATTGAAACTGTATTTCCGCAGATAAGTTCAGCGATAGCGATTTAGAGATTAATTTGCGGGCAATAGTCCAATTTCTGATTGGTGATTAATCATGGCACTATGTACGAGGAATAATTAAAATGTTCTAGGAATTAAATTAAAGGTCATAAATGTCAAAAATTATATTTGATTTTGAAATATTTACACTAATACTATTTAAAATTAAATTTACTTAAATATAAAATAGCAAATTTATAATGGAGTTCATTAAATTCAAATTTTAAAATATGATGAAATCTCGCTCAAAATTTTAAATTATTTATTATTAAGTTGTAAAAAAATAGGTACTCTTTTTTTAACTTAAATATTTTAAAATTTTTTTAATTGCTGCTTTAACAAAAACATGTATTCATATGTTTTTGTTAAAGCAACAATTTAAAAAAGTTTGTTTAGGAGTTTAAATATTTTTGTAATTGAAAAATAATAAATTTACAAAATTTTTTTTACTAAAGCAAACATTTGAAACAAGTTTATAAACAAAAAAACATCATTTATTAGAGGAAACATTTTTTTTCCATTGCTTTGAACTTATTATGAGTCCAAATATTTTTGTAATAGATAATCATAATTTTTCAGTGTTTTTGAACGTTTTTCCCAAATAATTGCGCCACTTTTGTGGGGTGTGCAGCGACTGCCGGCTGAGCTGGCATTAAAACGTCGCTCGACCGACGGACCGCGTTCATTCTGCGTTGGGCGGTCGAGGCGTTCGCATCTCGGACAGCAAACTGAAAGGCTACTGCTGAATTTTCGCACTCAGCACGAGCGTTTACGTATCTTGCAGTCGTGTATCTGGTCGGTTCGCGTACTCGCATATCCGTGTTTGTTGTTTGCCAGCGCGTGTGTGCCGCTGTGTGTGTGCCCCTGTGAGTGTGTGAGTGAGTGTGACGGTGTGGTGGTGCGAGGGCCACACGCGCAACGAAAGCGAAAGTTTTGTTTGGCGCGCGTGTTGCCATTGGCGTCTGCGAATTTGCACACACACAACCCCCGTTCCCGGCTTTCCCCTTCCCGCCGCCCAGAATAGATTAAAAGCGTGTGAAAACAAATGGGAAAATATAACAAAAATATAGGAAAATTATAAGAAAAGTAAAGAGATAATGTTCATTACTGCCAATGAGGGTGCATTAAATTAGGCGAGCCTAGGCGGAGGAAACACGACGACACGGCAGCATTGCTCCCGCAAAAACCGGGTAAGTAGGTGGAAAAGGTTGCCCATAAATCTCCCGGCATTAGCATTAGCATTTGTGCGCCACACGTGCGGCGCGAAATGATAATAAATACGGCAAAAAAAGAGGAGGAAAATTGCACTTGACAGCCGACTTCCGATGCTGAAAGCTCTCCTGAACTAGAGATTCTCGGTTTTTTTATATGCCCCCCACCAGATTTCTTTCCTGCCTTGTGCCTCACCTTCTGAAGGACGAATTTAGGTCAGGATCCACGTCCTTTGGCCTTTCGTTTCGGCGACTCTTCGCTGCGCTTGCAACTGCATTGAGGCGGGCCACATGGCGTATGCGCAATATCGATTTCTTAAGCTCACTAAATGTGACTTTTAAAGCTCGAACTTAAAAATTGGAAAGCAAAAAAAGCAATGTTGTATTTTGTTGTATTGTAATGTATTTATTTTTTAATGTATTTATTAAAAACTGACTCCAAGAAAATGAGAAAACCTTATTATTCTCTTCTAGAAAATATATTTTAGGTTCATGTAAAGCTTTGACTTTTTCTATAATCAACTTAAACCGCCTTTTGTTATGTCTGGTGACACTTAAAAACGTGTCTTTTAAATACCCTGGGAAAAACTAAAGAGCATAAAGTTCGAAAAAGTTTCTGTCTTAAACATTTTAATAACCTCCCATGGGCTTCATGGATTTCCTTGCCAACATATATTTCCTGCCGCAACTTAGTTTAAGTCCCAAAAACAATCTCTAAACTATGCAAAACAAAACTTTAATGTGTTTTAGCCCTTTCCTTGTTTCTTCGGTGGTAAATTCCGTGAACTAAGATATAAAAGTACTGCCTTCCTTTACTTAAATGGTTTTTGGTTTCTCTGCAGCCATAAACCCGAAAGTCTAAGCGTGTGAAATATTCCAAAAAGGAAGATAAAGTCAACACAGACCTTTGTCTTGTCGACCAAACGTACAAAGAAAAGACAAGTTGGGGGTTTTTCTGGGCCAGCTTTTGCAGCTGCCATTTTACGGCGTGCTAAAAAGAAGCGATGGCTCAGCTAAAGTGAATCAAGCTGTGACTGCCACAATTGACAGCTGTTTGTTTATTTATTTATTTACTTACTGTGAAAACCAATGCATTTGTTTAACTAAGATTTTTGACGGGAAATGTATTCAGTGAAAAGGGGATCCTTTTTTGGGTGGAAAGCTACTTGTAGGTACTTGTAAAAATAATTGAAGGCTGCAGCACGCGCAAACAAATTTGTTTTAGCATTTGTTGTATAATATCTGTATATACATATATGTGTATATTAGCTCTGCTGTAACATTTTGGGATACTGTCAGTCACATATAATTTGGTATACTCGAAGAATTATGCATTACAGGTAACTTCATCAATGAAATTGAAAATACAAGTTTAAACCTTCTCGAAAATGAACTTCAAAAAGAAATCTTTAACTATACAAATTTACAATTTAGAAATTTATTTAATCTTCCAAAAAATATACAACGTTTTTTGACCATAAATTTACTTATTTTACTATTTACCGAAGGAAGGAAGAAATAGTTTCCAAGAATTGTTCTAAACTGAACAGTTCATTGCCCCTAGTGTCCCTATAAATTTCGGGTCTGCGGCCGACAGGAAATTGGGGAGACGTGGACATTAAGCAGGTACCGGGCGATTCCGTATCTGTATCTGTATCTACGATAGGCGTAGGTAACTCTGCGCGTGTTCGGCAGGCCGCTCCATTCATGACACCCCATGACGCCCATAATCGTAGATTTATCATTTTTGCCCGAACGCGCGCGTTCCGCACAACAACAACAAGCGGGGCGGTAAAAAATTGGGAAAAATATGAGCCCCATCCGATATGTATAAATGTAAACAAACAACAACACGGGCGGCGCTGAGCGGCGAAAAAGGCAAAAACAATACACAAAGCTGACATGCGGATCGTCGCTTTGGCCCCAAATGCGGAGAAAAGAGAGCGCGCGCAGCTCGGCGGCGCAACACGTGCGTCGTTAATTCAATAAAAAAATATACACAAAAAACAATAAATAATAGCAGCGGAAAGAAGAAGATCCAGAGCAGCACACACAGATACGCGAGCGTTTTCTCTAGGCCACTGGGCGTGTGGGGGGAGGGAGACAGAGCTATAGCATAAAAGTTCATTAACGGCATGTGAGCTTTCCTCGGCTGTGTGTGTGTGTGTGTGTGTGTGTGTTTGTGTGCCCATTGTTTTGTGTCGCTCTCCGCGGCTTGTGTTTTAGATTAACAGGAGAGCGGCTTTATCTCTCTCCCGCACACTAGAGCCAGTGCACTGGGAGAAAGTGCGGGTAGGAAAGTAATAAAAATATTAAAAAAATCTATTAAAAATATTTTATTGTTTTAAATTCTGTAGTTAAATATTAATCTGACATTAATAATGACGGGAATGAAAAGAAAAGGTAAAGGAAATCATAAAATGGCGTTCTAAAATATCTGAAATTATTAAGAATACCAATTGTTCTATGTTTTCGTTCTTTTCTATTTATTTGGACTTGAATATCCACATTTGGTTTTGCTTATTTATTTATTTTTTATTATGAATATATAGGTATTTGCTTGTGGAACTGCGATAATATATTTAATAATGATAAAAAAAAATTAGGAAACTAAGTTTGGGGAAACCTTACAAATTTTAAAGGACTTTACCTAAATCTAATCTAATTTTATTCACAGTGCATCACCCTTTCTAGGTCGCTTTATTCTGATAACAACATTGTTGTGATAATATCAGGCAAATGATATAGCTATTAAATATCATTAAATAATATGGAAATTACTATGCCTGGCAAATAGTGTTAGTCGCTTCGGAGTAATCCCACTTTTATCCGTGTGGAGCGCAGGTTTATCGCTTTCGGCTGGCTTTTCGCCCTTGTCTGGTCGCGGGGCTCGTGTCTGTGGAATTATCGCCAAGTGGGCTGCCGCAGTCGACTGCGCCTGAATGACAAAGTCTTCTCTGTTTCTGTGTGTTTTTTACTCTGTCGGTTTTAATTTATGCAGGCAGCTACAAAGTTAATTCTCTTTTTCTCTTTTGGCCATGTCAATTTGGCATCTGTCTGTGTTTTTTTGGTCGCACGTGTGCGGCAGTTTGTGGCTTTCTGTGTGTGGGGCATTATTTTAAAGTGTGGCATCTGAAAATACTAACGGCTTCTGTGGGGGCCCTCGAATGCCAAATGTGAAACACGAGACGCAGATATAACAATTAAAACTGACTAATTTCCTATGGTATAATTAATCCGGCTAATAACCTATCGAGGGGATGGCACTGTGGGATCCACTGAGATTTATTCAAATCCCATGGCATAAATTAAGCGCTTCCGGTAGGAACTTGATGTTTATTAATAGAATTAACAGTTTCGCGTGGGATTCTGCGGGCTGTAGATGTGTAGACAGTGTTACACCCAGGTTCGTGTGGCTAAGTCCCCTGAAGTTTGTTTATCAATTACGTATACGCAATGTTGACCAACTTATTTGGTTAGCAACGGAATTTCCCATGATTACCGCAGGGTGACATAACTCTAGTATTTCCACTGTTTAGTTATTAATATGACAGGCACTCAAACCCTAGCAAAAGTTCGACAAAACGGAATGATGGATGGGTTTCCACACGATTTTGGTTCTCTATATGGAAACAGAAAAAGTACCTTTCATTGATTTATGGTTGAAAAACTTCGGATAACATTCAGTAAAATAAAATATTAAAATTTAATTTTTAAGTGGCAGTGTTTATTTTATGGAACTGATGTATTTTTCCCCTATATTTTGTTACAACGTGTGGTAGCTATCAGCCCAAGTGGCCTCTTGAACTGCCTTGCAACAGCTGTTTGCACTCGGCCAACTGGCTGGCAATCCCTGGGTTCGTTACCGGGCCCTACAGCTAATTGCTGACCCAATAACGAGAGACACACGACGCCTTAATAAATATAAATGTGGCCGTAAACGAGTGCACGAGCCATTATTTGTGTGGGGAAATGCTCGTTTCAGGAAAAGTAAACCGACTCCCCTCCGTCCCCAATACACATATACAAATACCCAAATATATATGTATATTCATCCAATAAATGAGCCACACGTGCGGCCAAGACAAGCAATATGCGCTCGATGGCTGTTCGCATCTATTGTCTTTCCTTCTCCCGTTTCGCCACGTATTTTTTGCTCGTTTTATGACCACATTAGCGAATTATATTTCACTGCCATTCAAAGCGTAAAGACAGAGACTAGGCAAACATAAATTAAACAGAGGTGGGGCAAAGGTTCGGGGAGTTGGACAACACGCGCCGCTTCTGGTTTCCAGCCCCCGTTCTTCAGGCCATTTTCCTCACTTCATCTCTCCTTGGGGATGCCCCTTGGCCGGCTACTGTCAGTGAACTGTTTTGGCCAGTCTTTTGTTAAGCCAACTTGACTGGGGCTCAGGCCGGTCGGTTATCTTCAATGAGAGTTGATTTCTGTCTGACTCACTGAAGAAGAAAGCGCCAGTTCATCTTATAAGGCCACGAGCGCCTAGCTCTTCATTGTCTGCAGGTTGTTTTAATAGCAATCTCTTGCTCGTGCGATTCCAGTTTCCTGGAAAAAATCAACAGACCTCTCTTTTCCTAAGAAATAGTAATGTTTACGGCCTAATCAGCTGTCTATCTTTCTACTAGTATATCTTAAAAAAAACAAAGAGGGCCTTGACCTAGTCTTAAAACGTTTGGGTTAAATAATAAACATTATACCATAAATCTTTTTAAATTGTTATTATCAAAAAGGTCATGTTCTTTGCCAACCAGTGAGATAATATCTTTATTTTGATAAATTGCCAACAACAGATTTTGGGATATCTGATAGCCAAATATTTGAATTGCTGGTTGAAGATCCAGAATAATATATTATCACACTCATTCTGTGGATAGTAACCGATAATGATTTATGGCAATCCATATATATAGGTATATTTAATTGGTTATATTTTATTGCCAGAAATATAGAGCCAGTTATGATTACCTGCGAAAAGCGGTTTGATATTAATAAAGTTAATTGCGTTTGGCTAATACATCATTTTGAGGGCTTGCCTTGTTGAAAAGGCAGTGACTATGCAGGAAATATAATTGATTTGTATAGCTTTTGCTATGATTAGATATATTCACAAATAATCTTGGCTTTCAGGTACATTAAAAATTATATTAATTTAGATTTTGGCTTGGCCACATTACGTATACGTCCTGTTGCCTGGCAAAACGAGCGACACGTGCCCGCAAAAGTCATTAATTAATCTTAATTGTTGCGCTCAACATTTTTATGACGTGCCAATGAAACGAGCCAAACAGAATTATGGCTGACAAAATGTCAAACACTCAAACTGTCGGCTTTCAAGCCGATATTTATGTTCGGGTATCATTAAATTCATGCAAAATCGAGAAGAACAATGTGGCTTTGTGTCTATCCTCTGCCCACGATCCAATTAGCGGTCACAATCGACCATAAAAAAGGTAAACAATAAAATCGGAAATATTCCGACAGACAGCTGAAATCAGAAACACTATCCCGGCTTTTGCGTGGCGGTCTATTAATCAGTAACGCACGACCTGTATCAATCACATTCGAGTTTTATGTCTTCGGGAGATCTGGTTTCGCCTTGTGGGCTTGACAATCAAAATTTTATTAATGCTTTAGGCACTCCGACGTTTAGCTAATTAGATTGTTGATTAATTTAAGTTTGACTGAATAGCGGAACGGAAAACAAAGGATTTTATGTCTGCTATTCGACAGAGAGGTATAAAAACAAGATCAATTGATGGAGATCTTTTTAATGGGCCTCTGTTTTGTTTAATTTCCAGTTTAATTGATGGTGTGATATTATAAAATATGTCTAAGGTAACTACTTTATTTGTTATTGGAATATTTAAATAAATTAAATATATACATTAGATTGGGGAATAATCTTGTTTTAAGATTTATGGCTTGCAAATTCCGTTGAGATTCCATCACTACTCGGCATTGCAAAAATAAACGTCGTCTTCTGATGGATGCTTCTTGGAATAAATCCGCTGAGATTAGCCGAAGACTCGGGGATTATTATTCGATTGTCTCGGGTGGAAATGGAAGCCAGACGTTGCCTGTCCCAAAGTCAGGGCCCCTCAAAGTGCCTGTGTGGTTCCGGGTCGTTGTTTTATGTCTGCCATTTCGGCTTGTTATTGAATTCCTGTTATCGAGAAGTCATAATTTATCACACGTGTGCCTCATTTAATGTCTTCGACTTTTATTTGCTTTCTTCGCCTGCCATCGTCAATTTGTATCGCCATTTTCGTAGTCTTCAATCGGACAACCGAAATTTCATCATCTATTTGTTGAGAATGCTAATTTTTTGTTTTTCGTCTAGGCCTCGTTTACCAAGTGTGAAAAAGGCCCGTAAAAAAGCTGCCACTTTTTTCCGTGCTCCCATTTTCCCCCCCCCTGAAAGTTGGCAAGCCCGCTTTTGGCACGTTTTTGCCCGTATCTAAATACCATTATGACGCATTTTGATTGCCTTTTTGGCTGATTTTTAGTTTGCTTAGTTGCTGTTGTCACTGTTGCTGTCTGACTTTTAGGCGCATGTGCTGAGATAAGAGGGAAAATTAGCACTTTGATGACTTGCCCACGGGCTAGCATGAGCACTTGTGCACTGCCAGTAAAAGAAAATTGCAGAACAATAAAACACCCTGAAAATATATATCCATTTTGCTATGATTTAAGAGTTTTTTTTTTTTTAGAAATTTTACGATTAATAACTAGTTATTACAAATAGTTTTTTTTAGTAAATAGATAAATTATGTCTAAATTCCTTTTATAAGTTCACCGAATTTATTTCATCAAATATCATATAGTGATCATACCCCTCTCTCAAAATAGAGATAGAGAAGCTAATAAATACGAAAATCTCAAGCAAACATGGTTCGTGTAAACAATAAATGTAAGAATCAGTCATAAAGTAAACATGCTGCGGAAAGTTTTATTCGTGTATATAGATGTGAATTCTGTTTGCTGGCGGCGTCTTTAAAATGTGCGGCGCGTGTAAAGTTGTGAGATAAGGTCAAAATTTAATGGAATTCCCCATTGAGATTAGACCAGAACAGGACAGAGGGCCACGGGCGTGGCTGCAATTAGAAAGGAAAGGGAAATTTAATACTCTGTATTAGGCTAACAAAATATTAAGTATACGCCCCGCAGAACAGGCAATATTGTTAGCTGGAGTCGCAGGCGCTTCTAAGCTGAACTCAGGTAAATAAAAGCCAAATCATTTGGGTTATGAATATTTCAGTACTCTTTTGGCTAATGCAGCAGCTGGCAGATGATGGAAGTAAGCATTTAGAAAAACGAGACCCCAGTGCAATTTAAAACGCTTCATGAAAGTACACAAGGAAGACAGTCTCGTCATCGTAGCTCAGACATAAAAAATATAATATTACCAGTATTACCTTTGAGGATTTGTAACTAATGAAAATATAATAAGACCTAAGAAAAATATTTTAGAAAATTTATTGCACATTTTATAAAACCCAATCTTAACCAAATATCTTTCATGACCGAAAATAATTTTTAAAGGGTTCTGAGGTTTTTGATAAGAATTAGAGTGGAATATTTCCACTAACTTTTTTACTGATTTATATAATATTTTTTTCTGTGCATCCTCGTTGGCCCTGATGTCAGAGGGTGTGCTGCTTCTCATGTGAACAATGAGGGTATTGTGAGGCCCGCAGCGTTTAGCGTTACGCATGACAAATAAATTTCAAACCGGCAACGCCTCTGCAGACGGGCACTCGCGTTCCTGTACAAAAAATAAAAAGCGAGTTCCTTGAACTCCAATTTCTTGTCGGATACACGTTGACATTATTTGGCTGGCTCTTGTCTCTCTGATGTAGCCGCCGGTCACAACAGTCTGCCGCGACAATGCAATTTTCAACGAGCCAACAAAAAAAAGGAAAAGATACCCCAGAAAATCAAATTTCCCTTCCGTTCTGGTGGCGTGTGAAAAGTCATTGGCATAAGCAGGTTTCTTTTTTTTCTGTTTTGTTTTTACTGCTTGCCCTGACAGCTGACAACTGTGCGTGTGTTTTTATTTGGAATTTCGTGCGTTTTTTCCTTGTGGCGTGTCATGTTGAGCAATTATTGGCTAATTTGTAAGCACGCAGCGGGAAATCTCATCAAAGTTGCTTGATTGACTTGACCTCCGACTTGCAGGTGGCAGAGCTACAGGTGTCTGCGGTGAAACGTGTCTCAAATTGTGGCCCAATCTCCGTTTGAGCCTTAAATCTGCTCTGCGCTTTAAGCGCTGTACACTTCCTTGGCCTTTATCCCTGGCTTTTTCGCCCAGGAAGATGTCCTTTCCTTCCTTAGCCCCTCTCATGGCCATTTCTCGCTTAAGGCCCGCACGCGCCGCATTAAATTTGCCACTGGGGCAATTCGTTGAGGCTTAGTATTTGTAACGCACATTTCGGTCTTTTGTTACAGACATTTCCCGGTCTCCGCTTAGGGACAAACGGGCACGGTAGGTGCACTGAGACCGTGTACCTAGCATTTTCATAATAATTTTAGAAACGAATTATAAATATAAAATTCTTATTTTATAATATTCTAATTTTATTATAATTAATAAATATTAAAACTAAGAAAGAACAGAACTAAAATAACCTGTATTTAAATAAATCTAATTTCTAAAGAATTCGCTAAATCTTTCAATTTGAAATAAATTGTTGCCTACTCTTAGGCATAAAAAAAACTAAAATAAAGCACAAAATAAACTACTAAAACTAAGTATTTTAAAAAAAATCGAGAATCTGAAGAATTCGCGTTTTCTTATTTTTTAAATAAAGCATTGCATACTTTAAGGCTCAGGTGCAGGCTTTTTAAAAGCTTCCTCCGATTCCTCCTTTTTTTCCAGTGACCTGAGCAATCGCCTCGCCTCGGATCAGCCTTCTTCGGCTTTAACTATCGGATGACGGATAAGGCATAAATAATGAAAAGTAATTTCAGCGCATATTGGCGCATTGACATCGGCCTGGAACCGACAGACTGAGCGGCTTGGGGGCTGACGGTCTGGGAAAAGCGACTTAACCGCCCCACAAGTATTTTAAATACTGCGGACAGGGGCAAATGGAACGCGGGGCTGTGGTCTGAGCACAGGTTGGTTGGTAAAATGCCGTCAAGGGCCCCAAACATTTCATCATCGTCGCGAGCGCTTTTACCAAATGTAATTACACTCAAGAGATACACGTGCCGCCAACAGCCGGTCGTTTCTGGGGGGTTTTTCAATTTGAATTTGACTGCCGACAGGCGGGGCTCATCTCCTCTTCGCCTCATCTCCCCTCATTCCCCGCCGAAAAACACTTGAGCGATTTCGCCTGGCTTCCCATCAATATTGCGGCCACCCCCGCAGCAAAAACTCACCTTAAGTTTGTTTACCTTTGCCGGTGGACGTGGATGGTCGTTAGCCAGGATTTGGAGCCCACCTAATGAGCTTCGCTGGCGGATGCGTCATCTTAAATTCCGTTTCGATGCCAACTTGAAGATTGCAAACGAGACTTGGACCCGGGACTCTGAACCTTGGACCTTCGGAGGCCACGCGTTTATTGTTTGCTGAGCTTGATTTATGTAGTTTTAATGCCTGATTTGGGAGAAAACGATTATTGGGTGAATTGGATTTAGAGGGGATTGAATAAAGAATAGTCTGGGCTTAACAAAGGTTTAGGCGACTAAAGAAGTCTGAAAGTCTGAGTACTTAAATTCCCGAAAAGCATTAAAGTGATTTTTTGGAGGACTTTACCTCATTATGATGCTAGCAAACATCCGGTTCCAGTTCTTATCGCCATAGAAATAAAAACAAATTTACGACCCCGTCATATCCTGCCCTTAATGCCCCACAAAATGTATTCAATATTCTCCAAGAGAATCACTGCAATTGGCGCAATTAAATTGCTGAAAGTTAAACGAACTCGAAAGAATTCGTTCTGTGGGTAGTCGATTTTTATTTTTATGTCCCTCGCTGTCTGGCGCGTGCAGTGCGGCAGCTTAATTATCCTCTAAAACGTTTAATCAATTAATCAATGCGGCGGCTAATTAATTTGTGATTTTATTTACATTTGCTTTCAGTGTGAATAGACGCTGCCAGAAGAGAAAGACTCGCCAGAAGATGGCGCCCACCATATGTTCGGAGAAGAAGCAGCTGCGCGAAACGAGGCGACATCATGGCGTGGCCACAGCCGCCATATCATCCTCCTCAGCCTCAGCCGCAGCCACCACATCCTCGTCCTCAGCCTCATCCACGGGATCCACATCTGCAGCCGCCGCCACACAAGCCAGCTCGGTGCTCAACTATGGTGAGTAAGCATTGGGATTGCGCAGTCAAGTGCAGATAGGGAAATCGTTTAGGTAGATCTCTAGGATGTAGACAATTTAATTTAATTTTTGTGTTTAATATATACGACCAGTCCAGAAAACGTATACTATTTTTGAGATCACTTATAAAGGTGTGTAAAAGTATGCTACAATAGTTACAATTTTTGATTCCCAAGTCACTGCATACTTTTAGAGACCTTTGAGCTTTGAAAACACTTTTAAAATTGGCTAAAAGTATTCTATATATGTATATATATTTAAGAGCCACATTCCTGTAAAAAGTACGCCATTTGTGTCACTTCATACTTTTTAACATCTTAAAAACAGAATTTTTTAATCATTTATTGAGCCATCTAAAAGATTGATACAATGTGTATCAGTACAAATGTTCTTTAGTTCCAAACGGCGTTCACTTTTCACTGCATACTTGTAGGCAGCTTTATGGAAAGATTTTAAAATAATAGCGGTTTTTGGTACTCCACCTTGAAAAATTCAATTCCCATTTGGCTCAGTGTCACTAGAATGTGGTGGGCGCACGCGGCGTATACGTAACATTGCCTTACATATTCATTGCAATCTCCGCCTTGTCTCTCGATTTTTCTCGATACCCTTGTAGTCAGAATCCCCTGCTGATTTGCTGATGTCGCTGCCGTTGTTGCTAGTCCACTTCCCATTCTCCCGGTTGCCGAGTCGCCCAGTGGCTCACGTTACTCGGTCATGTTTAATTAATTTATGTAAACTCGGCCACCCACCTCTGGGCACCGTGCTCTTAGCTCTGTCCTCGTTTGCCACTTCCTCATTGCCATATAACACACATACCGTTTATATCGTATGTGGGGTTCGACTGGAGAACATTCGAATGCACGTGCCCCGGGGCGATGGGCTCGCATTGGGTTCTTCACGTGTTGGCCTCCGGTGTTTTATTGCTGCTAATGCTGCCGATGTTGCCCCATGGAAGGCACGCGAGTTCGGGGTTATGCCACAACAATTTGCGTCAGCAATTGGCTCCAGCTGCTCTTCCGCCTGCGTTGGCTGTTGGGTAAGACAGAGACTCGGCCCGCAAATCTGGCCGGCGCATTTATATAAGCGATCTAATGCCGCATGACTGCCACCGAAATGGATATGGGTTGGGTGGGGGTGGGTTCTCAGCAGCCCTCGCAGTGAGGAAGTCAATTTATCAGGTATCTGGAAATAGAATATTCCTTATTGGGCTGGTTATGTAAGTATTCCGCATTTAAAAAGAATACCTGGTAGGCTAAGATATTATATTCAAGAAGCAAAGTATACACAAAAAATAAATAAAATTAAGTCACATGTTTCTTTATTTTACAAAGAAAGATTAAAGACTGCATGTCTGGAATAAAATGTAATAAATTAAGAGTAATACATTTTATTACTTACGTGACGATATAAATATTCAGATGCAATCGTATTTCCTGTTGGATTTTTTCCTCAGCCACTTTTACTTACTTTTTTTAATTTTAATAACATAACCCCATAACAGCCCAGCGAAATGATGCTCAATGATTACTCATTAGTCAAGTGAAATTGCACGAACATTTACCTAGATACTTTTCCAAGAAATATTTCACAAGCACACGAAACCAGGGGCGTCGTCCGAAGGGGGCTTCCACATAAGTGTGTGTCATAACCTCCAGCGTTGTTTTCGCTGCTGTGCCACTTTTGCCGGGCTTTATTTACATGTTTTGCACATTTGCTCCGCTTGCTTTTAGCCAAGTTTGCTGTTTTTTCCCCTCTCTTCACTTTTGCTGCTGACTTTATTGGTGCCATTTTCAATGTGAATTCATTGAAAGCGGCGCTGTTGTTGCTGTCGCTGTAGCCTTTTTATTTGTGCTCGTTGCTGCCTGCTAATTTGCAGCAACACATAAAAATAAACCGAAAGAAATACACCGACACACGTCTAAAATAAAAATGGGTGTGACGAGGCCACGTGCAAAGGCCTCTCGACTTGATTTCCCCCCTCAGCCGCCCCTTTTGACTGTTTCCCCGGGGAGGCGGCCTTTGCAATGGGCGTGGCCCAGGGGGAGTGGGTGCAGGAATGTTGGCCAACGCCCTCGCCCTCTGCCTTCGGTTTTAGGGTATTTAAAATGTTATTTTCAAGCATCACCGGTGACTAATCAGCGAGAACGAAACGAGGCACGTGCAATCGCACAGCGATGACGAGGCCACAAACGAAAAGGCGGAAAACAGCTCAATACGAAAGAACACTCAAAAAAGAGAAATTTCTTGATAACAAAAAAATGTAGCTCATACAATAAGCCTAATGTTAGAAGCCTTCTAAGAATTATTCCACATTTTTTGTTCTCTTACATTGTAACTTACAATTACAAATATCAGTAGGGCCCTAGTTATTTTAAGAATATTGCCCCATGTTCATAGGTTATTTTAAGAAATCGTTTACTAGTTTTGTTTCGATAACTCACAAATGCAACTGCGAAATGCAATTCCCAGCCCAAACAACAATCAACGAGTTGGATAAGCGCAGGCTTTGTTTTGGCAGGGAAAAGAAATCTAGAAAGCATATATGCCATATAACATGTGGGTTGCATAATCATTGGAACCAGGAAGGGGAACTTTCTTGTATAAGGTAAATACACATATCAAGAGCACGTTTAGGGGAAGGTCTTCTAAGCTCAACAGGGCGTATGAGTAATTTTTTATTTGAATTCAAATAAGAAAGTTATATAAAATGCTTAGAGACTTTCTTCTTTCCGAAAAACTAAATCTTTATTTCACTGCTTATAAAATCACATTTATTTTGAATTTTTGAATAATACCTTAGTTGGTTTTGTTTTTTTTTAAGTATTTCACATGAAAATTTATTCACCAAGCGAATACAAAGTTTTTGTTCAACAATGGAAGTGGAATTAGCAAATGTAAAAAGTTTGGAGGGCTTGCAAGACTGCGCCAAGCTGCCTTTGGACGAGATTGATCCAATTTCCCGGACATCAAGATGCGATAGAACCCTGCAAGAGATCTTCCACGTCGATGAGGAGGTCAGCTTTTCATATGTTGAAGAGGAGGAGGAAATGCATCTATCCGAGCTTACTGAAGATCTAACAGACGATGAAGATCGGGTTGAAAAGGTGGTTACCGGTATAGATTGTTTGATTCGAAAAATTGAGCTAATGCAGATGGCGATTAGGAATCGTCAGGCGAAGGCAAGCAGCGACAAGGTCAGTGAAGAAACGATAGAACCTCCCCAGGAACCCTTAAGCAAGGCTCAAATAAAGTGTAATGAAAATAAGACTGAAATAAAGCAAAGTTCTGTGGCCCAAGCACCCAAGATACAATCGCTGACCGAACAGGAAATGCTGGAAGCCAGAAGCCTTCGTCAAGCCCATAATGTCCTCCAAAAACAAATTGACGAAATGGTCTGCAGATACCGAAAGCTTCGGGAAATCATCGATCTGCTACGTGGAAGTTTTGACTGTCTGGAAAGAAATCTAAGACATCAGAATTCTATGGCCGAAAATCAGCTTGCCTGGGCCCACGAAGTGGCCAAGGAGATGAATGTCTGCAAGGAGCGGTATACCCACCTAATACACGCCAAAATGTCCAAAAAGGAGGCCATTAAAACTGAGAAGGTTCATGCATACCGATTTGCCAGATTGAATACAGCCTATCTCAAGAAATGTCGCCTAAAATGCGAAATACTGGAGTTCTGTGGAGAGGTGAACGACCTTGTGGTCCTGATGAGTGAACTGCACCAGGAACTAGAACGAAATATGAGTATTTTCGAGGCACAACGCATAAGTAAGCTGGAGCGTCCGATTTCTTTTTTTATGTCTATTGACGAGGCTTCTAAACTGAATAATGAGTTCATGGAATCTGGAATGAAGCTGAAAAGCGGCGAAAATACCAAGAAATAAAATTTCATTCTGTCGAAGAATTCGTATTGTAATTTACGTAATCGAAAATATACATTTCTAAACCAAAGTAAATCAGAGAAATGACTTAGTCCTCTAAATAGCATGTGAAAAGCTAATTATTCGCGCAAAATTAATTATGTAAAGCTTCTTTTCCTTCCCAGGAAATCTTTGTAGTACGTCACTGATTTGCCACCGTTTTCCATTTCCACTTCCTCGGGGGCGTCATCAATTGGCGTCGTCTTCGTGGAGACACTCACGTTGCCCTGCACTGGGTTCGGGTGTCGCGTAAGCTCTATATGCCCACCGGAGAGTGATTCCGTTCCGTTCCATTACGAGCGATTCCAGGGTGTGCAGTGCCATGTGCTTCCACTTGCTTCCAGGCGACGCGTCACGACCCTGACCATAGACACACTCGATTCCAAAGTGTTTCCGTGCGGGAAATGTGAGCTTATATGGGGGTGCACTGGGAAAAATAACTGGAATGTTAGAAAGGGCACTAATATTTCTAAAGAAATATTTAAAAAAAAATAGGGAATCCATTTGCAATAAATGACTCTCACAGTTTATAATCTTACATGCATGCTATTTTCAGTGCTAAAATTTCCAGAAAACTGTTCTTTAATAGACCTAATTTCCTTTCCCACTATTTGTTTACCGAATGCATAGTCCATTTGTTTTCGTACATATATATTCTCATTGTGCCTTGCTTTCCGTGACTCCCAACAGCTGATGATTGCAAATGAGCGTGGCGAAAGCGTTGCGACTGCGAATTGATGCGAAACGCTTAACCCTGGTGCTGGTCACGTTTTTTGCCCACACGCGATGACCGTATTGGCACACCAGGAACCCACACGGAGGCACTCGGCCCACACTCACCAAGACCATGTGCCACATAGCTTATAAAGACTGAGACATCGGTTGACAACCGACTGATAAGCTCAGCACTTGACCACACAACCGCACTGTGGGCTCTGAATAGTGCTTGCTTTTTCTTTTTTCATTTACATCAGGAAATGTATATTCTTAGCCCTCATTTCTTATGCCCTTAATCGGCTCTCAATCACTTGAAATCGCTTACTTGCAATTATTCTGCTACAAAGTAGCACAAGGTGGGGCTCGATTTATTTTAGTTGAATGCAGGTTATTAATTACACTTTGCACAATTGAATTAATTATTATTTCAAGGGAATGATCTTGTATTCTTGATGAAAGATAATTTGTTTGTCATAATTATTAAATAACTATAAACTATATAAATAACTAATAAAGTCGTTGTAGATTAATCGTTAGACATTTCAAATCGCATTTAAATATATAATTCTATGATTTTAGTTTCATTTAATTTTAAGATTTTGAACTTTGATTTTGTATTTCATTTAAATATGAAAATCGCAGATATTTATATTTATTTTTCCCTTTTTTTTTTGTATATATAGATTCTAGAAATTTGATTAGGGGAGTTTTCAAGGAAGTATATCAAATTTAAACTACTTTTACAGGACTTTGAGCCACTGTGCCCTCTTCAGCTTTCCTTTGTTCTCGACTAACTTGGTTCTTTGTTGTCCCTCTTTTGTTGCAGTGGCCAAGGGTTCGATGACCTCCTCGGGTCGCCGCCGCCCGGTGAGGCTGCAGCGCCGGATGCCGCACATTCTGGCCCGCGTGGCCTCCTTCTCCACGGACACGAGCAGCGGCGTGGAGACGGAGGTGGAGCAGGAGATGGACTCCGACCAGCGGATGCAGGGCGCCGAGGACAGCTACTTGGATGCCAGAATCCAGCAACAGCCACATTCCAGCAGCGACAACAACATCAAGACAGTATTACAGCCGACGATGGCCGGTGGCTACAGCAGCAAGCACAACCGATCGGCGGGGCAGGCCAAGAACTGTGATCAGGAGATGGTGCCACTGCAGGTGGTGGTGGACGACGACGACGACGGCGACAGTGGGTACGAGTACAGCCAGGACCCGATAAAGGAGCAGCACCTGTACCACCAGAACAGCGAGGGCCTTCTATCCATTGCCATCAAGACCATCAAGCTGGTGCAGCGCAACAAGCTGCTGCAGAAGCGACTGGCCCAGCTGCAGCTGGAGACCTCGGAGTTCATTGCCTCGGTGCTGGCCAACCCGGAAAACCGCCAATTCCGGGAGAAAATCTCGCCCAAGGCCGAGGCCAAGGTCAGCAACATGCTGCTGCGCCACTAGGGGGGCGCTTTTCTTTTTGATCTGGAAAAATCAAAACCGTTTAGCCCCGTTTCTGGACGTGATAGAGAGGGTATAATTTACAAAATTAATTTACTTTCATCTGTAATTGTATTTAATTTATTAACTTATCAAAACAATCTGGGCAACATGTTGCTGCAACATTGCTAAGGCACATTCAAAAAACCTTGCCTACTTCTGTGCTGCGTATGTAAAATGGAAAACTACATGTCAAATGTATGTAGAATCTGAATATCCCTTTTCAAATAAAATTTCAAAAATCATTTACCAAGAAAAAAACTTGTCCACACGTCCAGGAAACCCATTTTTTACGGGCTTAGTTTTGAAGAATTCGTACTGATTAAATTTACAACAAAAATGCATCAAAGCATAACAATATAAATTTATACAACATAGAAGAGCGCTATGCTAACATTTACAAAAACAAAAATATTTATATGAATCCAAAAAGTCCAAAAGTGTATCCGTAGTCGTTAAGTACATTCTATGTTTTACAGTTTCTACACTCAAGAATTAATTTATAATAAATCTACCTAATACATATATCTAGAAACAAAAACCAGGCATAATCAATGGAACCCTACGACGCTTTTCGCTTTATACAACAAATAGGTATAGTGAAAATTAATTGACATGCAAAGCAATTGGTTTAAACAAAAAATACGTAAATCATTTTCGGTATTACTAAATTAGCCGATATACTTCAATGAGTATGCCTAAGTATATGCAAACTATCAAGCAACGCAAATCAAAGCAAAACCCAAATACAAGCTAACTAAGAGCAAAAATCGTTCCAATTCTAAAACTTTTAATCAAATCAAATTAACTGGCATTCTCCACATACTTACAAGGATATCAGTCATCAAGCTCGCCACAAAGAAGATTTCATCAATAAAATTAGTGACAAATTAAACATACTTCGAGCTTCTTTCTCTGGGGTTTCTTGACTGGTATGCAACCAGCGGCAAAGCAAACAAGTCATGGCTAAGTGAGTACTTGGCCGTGTCAATAAAACCCAATCAAAGCGTTCAAAGACCGTCTCGGTCTGAGCAGATTTGACAGGGAGTCTGTCATCGGCTCGGTCACGATATGGGATGTTCTGAAAAACGCTGGAGGTAGGTAGAATTATAAATATTTTAGAAAATATTGGAAAATGACTTATATGGTCCTAGGAACTGTAAGCTAAATTTCTATATTCAGTTATTCAGAAATTTTAATATTAAAACCAATGTATATTATACTTTAAAAGTTCAAATTTTATAACAAGTGGTTTTATGTAGGAACTAAAAAAGATCTAATATTATTTTACAGAATTTTCCCATGTAGATATATCTACGTGCTTCTGTCAGGACACATTTCTCATTCAAGATACTTCACATTTTCGGAACACCCCACAGATTGTCGGCGGCTGTAATGCATATCCACACAATGCCCAGAAAATTATTCAGCAATTGTTTCAAGTTCATTCAATTAAGTCGGTCCTCCTTAGCCTGGCTTAGACCTTTTGAGTGTCATTTGGCGATGGATTTTGAGTTCGATGATAATGATGGTGGTACACCCTTGTCTGCACGTCGGCCAGGTCCCCTCTTGGCTTTTATTTTTCAATTTTGGCCACACACTTGACACTCGAAGTACTCGGCTCGGTTTCAGCCCATCATAACTTTACCCAAGCGACGCTGTGACGTTGGTCAATCACCGGGCTGCCTTTATGGCATTGTGGGGCTCCATTACCGAGGGGGGCTGTTATTATTGTTAGTTTACAGGCATTATATTGTTTTATTGGGTTTTTTACGCACTCCGGTCACGTCTTCATCTGCCCGAGACACGTGATTTATGGGCTCTGCAACTGGGCGACCCGACCCACTTGACATTGAAGAGTTTTTATTGCCCGCCCGGCAAACGGTGCAGAAACCGTTGATTTGTGTTTACTTTGATGCCGTGATTTGGATTCGTGGTCGGTAATTTGTATTATTTGATATATATTCGTCTGGGCAGCCACCGTTTGTTTCCCTTGGCTGCCGAGCGTTAAGTCGCCAGCGTTTGTGTAGCAAATCAGATCGCCGAGCTGGTTGCCTTGGCAAGGCCGTCTATCGAGTGCCTCGGGGAGTGTTTGCCCAAGCGATTAAAATTTTTAATATTATTAGTGAGTCACATGAAGGGGCTGGCCTATAAATAACATCGGGCAAACTGGGTAAAATGCACTTGTATTACTTGTTAGCTTGAGCCAATTTTAACACTAGGCCCCTGGCATTGGCAACTGTTTGAGTTTGCTAATTTGCCACTCGAGTATGTAGAATGTACTCACATTCGTGAGCAAACATTTCATACTGTGCTAATTATGAGAAGGTTTTTTAGAATTTTTTAAAAATCTGATAATATTTTGGGTCAGTTGACAAAATAAATATAAATGAACTTGAGCATTATTGGTACCTCTTTTAAGGGTTATTATCATTTTATCCCTTCCCTCACAGCACAAGTTTTGCAGTCTCATTTTTGGCTCTAAGGCAGCTATAACTTTTTGGAAAAGCCATACAAGCGATTATCCATTTCTTGCCCTTGTTCGGCAGTTAAAATTTAATTAGCAGAGCTCATTGTTCCAGCCTTTGATCTTTAATCAATTATCAGGTCTCGAACAGAGTGGCTGAGCACTTTGTGGAGTATGTGCTTTTTAGTACTCCAGAGACTGGCTATTTTTCAGTTGCCTAGTCATGCCGAATGAGTGTGCATAAAATCCAAGCAAATATCCAATAAAGCAATGCAAAATGCATTCAAGCCGATTTGTTGAGATTGTGGCTATAAAAAGCAACACAACATGTTTGTTGTACTCAAGGTCACTTCTTCCATCTGGCGATTCAACGAAATCGCCAAAAATTGGAGAAAAAATGTGTGTGTTGTGAAAGTATCTGCGAAATCGGGCGAGCTAGAGCCGAAAAATTTGTTCAGTTGCCCATTAAAGAAACCATTTGGCTGTTGTTCGTATGCAAATGAGTCTGGGTCGAGCGTTTGTAATCCGCTGAATGCCATCCTAATGATCAGCGCAGCGGGCTCATGCTCATCGTGTAACCCAGCGGCTAAGGTCATTTGCGAAGCCGGAAAAGCGTCGCCCAAAGATGTGACATTGACATTGACTTCGCCAGCAGTCCAATGACTCGGTTTCAACTATTGTACTACCAATAATAATTCGAAAATCGAAAACCGTAAACAGTGAACTGCGGAAGCACTTTAATTCACCCACTTGATCTCGCACCTCGGCGCTAATCAGTCGGCGACAAATCGCTGATCACCGACTTGTCCAGCATGATTAGGCTTACGATCTGCGATTTTGCCCTGTGCTCATTAACATGCAGCAAATTCCCCAAAAATAGCTCGTAAAATGGGCAAACAATATTGGCAAGTTCACCCGATGAACTTGAAAAAAGATGGTCCAGCGTGGAGCTTCGCACAAATGTATCTCGCATCTTGTCTGTTGTATCTATCTTTCTTTCGTGATCGCTCGAACGTAGCCCGGCAGCTACCTGTGTTGTTAACTCGGTTTTTTTGTACAATATTCGTAGGTTTTTTTGTGATCTCGCATAGGCTTCAACGTTGCAGGCCGGGCTGAAAAGTTTCATTTGAGCGCCGGACATCAGCGGGCGCGCATGCGCATTCGTATTCGTATTCGTATCCGTGAGATAAATCGGTGATTCGATATTCGATCTGGAGTATCTTTCCATATTCGTGACCCATTTTATACGGAGCATTTCGTAAGTGCATTCTATAGCCAATAATTTTGCATCGATTTTTGCATTGGCAAACGTGTTTAGAATTTCACAAGAGAATTTGTGACAATTAGTGCTCCAGCGTGCGTGTGAATGTGCTCGAATCTGGTCTGCTGACGTAAACTCTGAAAGCATTTAGCAGGTAGTTGCTCTTACAGAGAACTAGTTACGCGGCAAAGAATGCAGTTCTGCGGTTTTTTGGCTAATGAAATGTATCTGTGCTGCGGCTTTAAGTGGAATTTATTGTGCATTCTCGGAAATTAGAAAGAACCTATGAAATATTTATCATATCTTATAGAGTTTACCTTACTTACAAAAGTTATATTATCAAAGAGCTTTAAAAATACAAAGTAATTTATTCTTTTGTAACCTACATTTGTAAACTTAATTTTGTTTTCTAATAGCTTGCACACATTTTTAATAACTGCTCCATATAGCAGAAGTAATTTGAAGTCCTAAAGTCATTAGTAAGGGTTTTAATTGGATTGTTAATAACAATTAGTTAGCTCCAACGTTTTATGTGCAATCTATGGCACTATTATCACCTTTATTAGCCCGATGATATTTCTTGACCAACCCAACCGCAATGTGTTAATCCCTGTTAATGGGCCACTCTATTACCCACGAGACCAATTAAGTTTCAAATCAGATTAAACAAATCCCACGTTATAGTTATCGAGATCTTCGGGCGGCACGTCTCAGCCCATTAAGCTCGGTTTAATGACCCGCACTGATATCCACGGAGTCGATAGCCAGAACCCTAATGAATACAACGCCCTTCGGCAGGCGGGGCCCGAAAGAGAAACCGGCTCTACGTAGTTCTGTAATCTTCATAGCCGATCGAGTGGATCCACTCCCAAGGCCAAGGTTGCAGATATAGAACTTGGCTGGGCCAAGACAAAGGCTGGCTACTTCTTTCTTATAGAGTGTGCGAAGCGATCGTTGAACCAGTTCTCCTCTTGGCTACTGTTTCGATCGCTTCAACTACTCGCCGGCTTTATTGAGGTTAATTGAAATGATTTATTAACATTTGTGCAATTTTCGATTGGCGCTCCGAAAAAAAACCCCAAGTTGAGGTAATTTGCATAAAAATACATTTGGCGCCCACAACTTTAAGTAATTTAATTTCAACGTTTATTTTTCTGAGGGTTTCTTATTTTTTCTTATTTTATGGACATCCGTGTGCGGTTTATGGGTCAACGCTTAAATATTTGCTGCGTCTGCGCGATCGATTTATTTTGATTTTATTTGCAATGTTTGCTTTGATTTGGTTTCTTCTTCATCTTGGTTTTGTTTTGACCACCGAACCGGTTCGCTGGCATTAACTTAATTTCGCTCCTTTTGCAAAGTCATTATTTTTATTGGCACTTTTGCTTTTCTCGTTTCTTGTAACCCCAAAACCTGTTGAACTTGAGCTCAAAACGCGTTTGGGATGAAGTGATGTCGATAGCGCTCAGAACCTAAGAAAATAAATGAGGGAAAAGTTAAATCTTCCTCAAGGTCGATGCAATTTACATGCAGCTGCTAATTTAGAGTTCTTAATTCCCTCAGATTTTTTTAAAGACTTTCTTTTTTTTGTTAAAGAGTATAAGTTCTAAGCTCGCTGCCTGTCATAAATAATGCTCGTGAATATGTAGAAACATAAATAATGCAGATAGGTTTTAAAAAAACAATCCTTTGACATTTTAACAGCGTGCCAAAAATAGCTAATGTGTTTAACAAGGCTGTGTTATATTATAGCTACAATAGCAATTAGCATTAAAAAATTATAATGAACCAACTAAATTGTGATATATTTATTATGATGTTAAATTTACAGTCATTCTGTTAACATTTATCCACATAGTCATTAAATATCTTTAATATACCATTATCTTTTATTCTACACAGACTAAGCCAAGATGAGATTCGGTGGAGTGCTGCTTCTCTGCCTTTGCTCCTTTCAAGCTGCCTGGTCGCAACTTCTGGTGGACTGGGCCCGCGACTTCGAGACTTCCCTGCTGAACAACCGAATTCCGGATACCAACCGATTCCTGCCGGAATATGACTTCATCATTGTGGGCGCCGGAAGTGCTGGTTGCGTCCTGGCCAACCGGCTGAGTGAGATATCCTCGGCGAGTGTTTTGCTCCTGGAGGCCGGCGATCAGGAGACCTTCATCAGCGACGTCCCTCTGACGGCGGCCCTCACCCAAATGACTCGCTACAATTGGGGCTACAAGGCCGAGCCCACGGCGAACGCCTGCCAGGGGTTAAAGGGCGGCGTTTGCAACTGGCCCAAGGGGCGTGGCGTGGGGGGCACCAGTCTGATCAACTTCATGCTCTACACTCGAGGACATCGCAGGGACTACGATGACTGGGCGGCGGCCAATAACTCGGGATGGTCCTACGATGAGGTGCTACCGTATTTTCGCAAGTCCGAGAGGATTGGCATACCAGAACTGTACAAGTCCCCGTATCATGGTCGCAATGGAAACCTGGATGTGCAGTACACGGACTACAGATCTCAGCTGCTGAAGGCCTTTCTAAAATCCGGCAGAGAAATGGGCTATGATATTACAGACCCGAATGGGGAGCACCTGATGGGATTCTCGAGATCCCAAGCCACCATTCGTAATGGCAGAAGATGCAGTACCAGTAAAGCCTTCATACAGCCCGTGGTCCAGCGGAAGAACCTGCACATCTCCATGAAGAGCTGGGTCACCAAGTTGGTCATAGATCCCATCACCAAAACAGCCACTGGGGTGGAGTTTGTGAAGCAGCGACAGCGTTTTGTGGTTAAAGCCAGGAAGGAGGTGATCCTGTCCGCCGGCACCATCGCCAGTCCGCAGATCCTCATGTTATCGGGAGTGGGTCCAAGGGAACATCTCGATGAGCACAATATCCCGGTGGTGCAGGATCTGCCAGTGGGTTACAACCTCCAAGATCACATAACGCTGAATGGTCTGGTGTTTGTGGTCAATGACTCCACGGTGAATGATGCCCGCTTGCTGAATCCCTCGGATATCTTTCGGTACATCTTTGCGGGTCAGGGACCCTATACCATCCCAGGTGGAGCCGAGGCCTTTGCCTTTGTACGAACTCCCAGCTCCAGCTTCGGTGAGAATTTATAAGGAATATATAATTTTTTGGGAGCTACATTTATTTGTCTTTCTTTTTACTACAGCTAAGGACTATCCTGACATGGAGTTGGTTTTGGGCGCTGGATCCCTGAGTGGCGATCGATTTGGCACCATGCGAAATTTGCTGGGCATCACGGATGAGTTCTACGACTACATGTTTGGGGATCTGCAGAACAAGGAAACCTTTGGCCTGGTTCCAGTGCTCCTACGACCCAAAAGCCGGGGTAGAATATCTCTACGTAGCCGAAATCCTTTCCACTGGCCGCGAATGGAACCCAATTTCATGCAGCATCCCGATGATGTGAGGGCGATGATCGAGGGCATTGAAATGGTAAATTATTTAGATTTATATTAGATGTAGGAAATTTAATTATATAACAATCTTGCTAGGATTAAACATTTTTAAACATTTATTTTCTACACTTTTTTCAGATCCTCAAGCTGGCCCGATCCAAGCCCATGGTGAAGATGGGCACCCGTTTCCACGACCGTCCCTTTCCGGGCTGCGAGCATCTGAAATTCGCCAGCGAGCAGTACTGGAAGTGCTGTCTGCGAAGATATGGTTCCAGTTTGCAGCACCAATCGGGAACCTGCAAGATGGGTCCCTCCACGGACAACACTTCGGTGGTGGATGCCCAACTGAGGGTCCATGGCATCCGGGGACTACGAGTGGTCGATGCCTCGGTGCTACCCAATGTGCCAGCTGGCCACACAAATGCCATTGTGATCATGGTGGCCGAAAAGGCCTCGGATGTCATCAAAGATGCCTGGCGCATGCGAACCACTCCTTTGGATTCATGAATATCATTAAGCTCCTTATTTATTCTTCAGCTAGCACCAGTCATTAGGTTAGGTTCTCATGTGATAGTTAAGGTAGCTGTAAGGTATTTTCGTGGCTTTAAAAAGGGGTATCTTTGAGTAATTTTAAAGAAGTGAGTATTTATTTGGTTGAAACGAATATTTATTCAATGCACTGAGTTACATTTTTCAAACAGAAAGGTTTTGTACAGTTTTTCATGCTTTAAAATAAATTTTATTTAAAGAACTTTAACAGAATTTTTTATTTTAAATTTGTAAAGACACTATTGTGTATTGTATTGTAATGTATTATTAGTTTTGAAATAACGCGCCAAGTTGAAAAGCTTTTGAAAGCCTTGTCCTAATATATTTGTGTACCAACCTGCTTTTGTTGCTTGCAAAATAAAGCTTTTTACGACAGAGTGAATAAATTGTGGACAAATCATTTAATGTTTATCTTAGCCATATAGTTGTATAGTTAAGTGCTGACATTTTAAAACACCTTTAAATAATTAAATTGAAAAATAATTCTAGTTTCTCTACATAAGTTTACATTCATGTCATGCTTACAGTAAAATTACAATGGCGCCACTTCCGAAACAGTAAAAGATGGCGTGTTACGTTACTCAGCCTTACGTTTCGTAACGGCTTTCGTAAGGTACACCAAGTGTCTGCCAAACAATGTAATGTAATATTCTTAGAAAATCGCTTGAATATCTGCTGGCTAGGCTAGCCCCAAATTTAGCTTCTTCTGTCCCCAAAAATAAGCAGTGTCACGCACAGGCATGTTGGAGTTCACATGGGACCCAGCTAGGGGCTAATACCACTGGCTTTGCGTGCTCCTTTGAGGATTGTTTTTAATGACCGCTCGCCGGGTAATTGCTGACCTCCCCCCGGGAAACGCAGGACCGGGGAGCGGAGACAAAGCTCCTGCCTAGCAACCGTTGCGTTTTAGAGGTTCCTTAACCCGGCCATAAAGTTAACCCACTTTGTCTGCCCGCAGACGTACTATGTGTACTTCCATGGGGAACCAGGGCCACGTGGCGTATGTGGAATATGCCTAATTAAATATTGAAAGCGTGGGCGGGAGTTCATGTATTTAATTGCACATCAGGAACTGATGGTCTGCTGTGGAAAATAAAATAATACTTAATTATCATTGATTTAATTACTTAGAATATTTAAAATCAGTATTTACATGGGCCTTAAAAATGATACATTTTCTGTTCAAATACTTTCATCTTTTAAGATAGTTTTTTCACTTTTAGCACCCCTTTCCATTTCCATTTTCTTGCCTTTGATTGCAGAATATTTCCTAATTAAATACTTTGCCAAACAAATATTTCAAAGGGCCGGCAAAGCTAAAGACCCACTGATTGGCATGGCTTAAATATTTAAGCCCACCTTAGCAGAGTGGAATTATCGAGCCGGTTGGCATGGGCAAGATTCGGCGTATTTGCGGTGAAATATTTCTGCGGGTGCGGACTGGGATGTCTGCTGCTGCCACCGGCATCCCAAATTCAAATTACGGCGCTGCCCGTGCCTGCGGTCATAGGTCAACAATGCGACATTTCGGAGCTCAGATTCCCAATACCCGCTGTCAGCCACAAAGCAATCCAATTACGCCCTCCGTTCGCTGCAATTTTCGAGCTAATTGATTTCGAAAATACTGGGGTCCGTAATGAAACGGAACCTGAATGAGAAAAAGCGCAGGTGATTGGGTAAATCAGTGGGGTATACAAATAAAGGCCATTTAACCAGCTACGCCCTTTTGATTTTCCTATTCCACCTGGGGTCGCCTGAGGTCTTACCTCGGTGCCCTGAAAGCCAATGTTTCTTATCTGTTTTTCCAGCTGTTGCTGTTGCAAAAAGCGAGCGTGAAACGGATGTCACTCGAGTGGAGCAACTTAAAGATAAGTCTGGGAAATGTTGCACTTAAATGCAGAGGGGCAAGTGGGCGGGCTCTTTTCATGGCATGCAAAGCAGCTCACTGGGTTTTTGCCCTATCTTCCGTGGCTGATCTAATTAGGAATCTTATGACGTGCGAAGGCGACTGAATGGCTCATAGAATGCCATGCTCCATGAACTGTGCAATCAGGGCAGATATAGTAGATACACAAAGCATTTTCCAGGCAGCGAATCATTTTGCTTAACTCACATGCTTCGCTGACCATCTAAGATATATCACTTTATTGCCAAATATGATATATAAATATATATTCGAATACAAGTATCTTTTGGATTAACTGAGTTGGCTTGGAGTTTAAGACCATCCACTTATTGAAATTGAAAGCCCAGAGAGACCGCGAGAAACCCGCTGGCTAAACCATTCCTCTAATAGTTTTTAAAACTTTGTTCGCCAACATTTTGTTTCCTTTTTTAGTTTGTGCCCGGCTTATTTGCAAAAGTGCCCGAAGCCCTCGAATCCCTCGAAGAATGCAGCGGAAACTGAGAGGAGTTGTAGAGTTGGCTGAAAAAAATTAAAAGCGGCCGCCGAGGTCCGAGGAACTGACCAGTCAAAGGCTTAATGAAAGGGAATACAGGGTACCGGCTTAGTAGTTACTTTAAAAATGTTTCGCTTGCAGGAAAGAAGCAAACTTGGCACAGTAGGGAACCAAGAAAAAATAGCAGAGAAAAGTTGGCTAAAAGTTTCCTGCCTTTGTGTGCAAATATTTAGCACGGAAATTGCACTTGCAACAGGAGAAGTCCTTGAAAGGCAGCCCAAAGGAATCCTGGTGTGATAATTAAATGCGCCCGAGCAGCGAGCGAGGAAACTTTTGTAACCGAGTTGCGGCATGTAGCGACTAATTGCATTAAAGTATAATGAATGAAGAAAGACTTTTCAATTTGCCACTGCGACTAAATGGGTGAATTACCCCAAAACTGTTTCTGCATAACCAAATCACAGTCAGACTTCCGTTTTATTATGATAAATGCGAGGCGAGGCATCGAAACTTTGCACACTTTCGCAGAAAGTTTTTGCTGATTTCCCGGGAAAATTGGCCCAACATATGTTGGTGTCAATGCCTGCGGAATTTCGCCGAGTTTACGAGGCCTTCTCAAGTCGAAGTCATTTGCCAAAGTACACGTCAAGGCGGTAAGTGCTGGCGAAAATATGGCAAGCTGGCTAAACCATTCCTCTAATAGTTTTTAAAACTTTGTTCGCCAACATTTTGTTTCCTTTTTTAGTTTGTGCCCGGCTTATTTGCAAAAGTGCCCGAAGCCCTCGAATCCCTCGAAGAATGCAGCGGAAACTGAGAGGAGTTGTAGAGTTGGCTGAAAAAAATTAAAAGCGGCCGCCGAGGTCCGAGGAACTGACCAGTCAAAGGCTTAATGAAAGGGAATACAGGGTACCGGCTTAGTAGTTACTTTAAAAATGTTTCGCTTGCAGGAAAGAAGCAAACTTGGCACAGTAGGGAACCAAGAAAAAATAGCAGAGAAAAGTTGGCTAAAAGTTTCCTGCCTTTGTGTGCAAATATTTAGCACGGAAATTGCACTTGCAACAGGAGAAGTCCTTGAAAGGCAGCCCAAAGGAATCCTGGTGTGATAATTAAATGCGCCCGAGCAGCGAGCGAGGAAACTTTTGTAACCGAGTTGCGGCATGTAGCGACTAATTGCATTAAAGTATAATGAATGAAGAAAGACTTTTCAATTTGCCACTGCGACTAAATGGGTGAATTACCCCAAAACTGTTTCTGCATAACCAAATCACAGTCAGACTTCCGTTTTATTATGATAAATGCGAGGCGAGGCATCGAAACTTTGCACACTTTCGCAGAAAGTTTTTGCTGATTTCCCGGGAAAATTGGCCCAACATATGTTGGTGTCAATGCCTGCGGAATTTCGCCGAGTTTACGAGGCCTTCTCAAGTCGAAGTCATTTGCCAAAGTACACGTCAAGGCGGTAAGTGCTGGCGAAAATATGGCAAGCTAGGCCAGCAGGGCCTTATAATTTATGATGAGCCAATAAAAATAATTGAAAAACATTAATGCCATGCCGCCTGAGACTGGCAGAGCATTGAACCCCGACGAGCCCGGCCCACAGAAGTACAGAAGTGTCCTTGTCTGGCTGAAACAAAAGGCAGCCCTTCGACTCCCCCATCGATTTCTTGGCCACGGGAATCGGAGCGAAATCGGAGCTCGCTCTAACCAGGCTAGCGGAATATTCAAGTAATGGCTGGCAATAAAAAACGGAGCCATAAAAAGGCGAGCGGAGGAGAGTGCCAGAAAAAGTCAAAGTTGAAGGCGGAAAACGCCTCCTCAGGACTCGACTCGGGGCTGTGTGAAAGGTTTCAAATAAATAAAATATTAGATGCGGAAACTGCTGCTCGTATTGATTTCAAATAAAGTCGGTGAAATGCTCAAACAAATTGCGTTGACAATCGAAGCGGGTATAGATAAAATAGTACATTATTTAGATCTTTAAAGTTAAGAGTGCTTTAACAGCTCTCGAATTAATTAAAACCATTTAATTCGTTCATATTTAAGACAGTACCCTAACCCTTCGAAAACCACCTTAGCCTTCTGGCTGTCAAAATGACAGGCACCTGCCAGGAGGTCGAAAGGAATGACAAACATTCAATTGATGCGTTGGCAGAAAGTTTTTGCCACTGACGGCCACATCAAAGAACATTCTGTTGGACAAAAACTTTGATTGAAAGTCGGCAAAGAACAGGGCGTTTTGTTTGGCCAAGACAAGCTGGCTAATTGAGTGATTGGCAGAAATCTGGTACTCTGAAATAGCTCTGCAAAAATGCCATTCTAAACTTTTTAAGTGGAAACCCTTTAAAACTCCCCAAGAAACCTCAAAAACATCAATTAGCTAATTAAAATTGTGTGGAAATTTGGTAAAAAGCAAAAAGTAAAGGCCACAAAATTTAATCTAATTTATGAAACAAAATCCTTTCAAGGCTTAACCCACTCTACACGAAGCCTCATAGCTTTTATCTTCTTGGCAACACAAAAAGTATCTTTTAAAGATTCACATTTAAGCCGCGTTAGCAAATTGCCGCATCGTATTCCGAGAACATAAATCAAAACCAAAACATTTTGATATCCCTTGCGGATATTTTTTTGTTTTATTGTTGAGTTTTTTAACACAGCTAATGCTGCAACTCCCTTGAGTATTTTTGCCAGCCTCGGAAGGGGATTTCCCGCAGACACGTACGCATATTTTCGGTCTTTTTAATGGCAAAATTTATTAACTCCGTAAAAAATGTGCGTCTGGGATTACTTTTGAATTATTTATGACCGCCTTTGGTGGCTAATAAATGCCAAAGCCCAGTGAGCACATGATAATAAACATATGATTTGCTTGACGAGATTTGCGGTGATTAACAGCGCATCCAATCTCACTCGTTTGGCAATTAGCGGGCATTTGACTGAATTAATAGGACGACATGTGGAAAATTGGTCAATATCAACGTCCGACTCTGGGGCAATCAGCCCATTTGGCATCCGTTTCGCTCTGGGTGTGGACTTAATGCAATATAAATGGTAATTTCCTGTTTTAATTCGTCCCGGGTGTCCATATTTGCAATTTCCACTTCTGGCATTTGGACATGGGACATTGGAATAGAGATGCTAGTCAAAATAATTTATGGCTAATTCCGGGTAATTGCTTTTGGAGCAATGTTGGGACAACAGCCTGTTGCTATCAAATATTTTTTGAAAATAAATCAAATTATTATTAAGATAAATAAATGTAACTGGGTATTCTAAAGTAATATAACACATTCCTCATTCCCAATAAATTATTTTAAATTCGAGGGTATAGAAGTCAAAACCCCTTTAAAGTTAAAAATGTATGTATCTTTCGGATATATCTTGGTTAAATAAAAAACCTTTAAATCCCTTAAATACGGAATGCTCTCCCCTTTATTCGACTCCCGATTCCATCTGCTGACATGGGGCCAAAGCTAATATTTACTTGCCGTATTTTAAATTAGGGATCTCGGCTGCATGTTTACGGTGGCCACAACTCACGAACACGTGCCCAAATTCGTCCTGGTTTCATTTTGGGCCCAGGCCCAGGTGGCGTTAACCCTTGTAGGTCCTTTGTTGACTCGTCGCTCGGCGCCTTTTCATTAATTTCCCGATGCAAATGCAGCGTTTTTCTTTTTGTTGTGCTGAGGCTGTGCCCGAAATGGGACCCACATCCATACCTTTTCACCTTTCATCAGCGAAGCAAGGTTGGCTGTCAGTTCCCGAGGCATGAGGAGGGATTTAGGGCTACTCTGGGAAGAGTATTTGCCGAACACCCTAGTCAGGAAAATCTTTAATTCATTTTTGGACTTTTTTATTCGAACATAAAAGAAAAAGTTTGAGTTTTCATTTAGAAATCTTGTTTAATGATTTCTTTTTACATCACTGGCTTCTCTTTTTCAGTTGAATACCCAAAATTATATTTTCCAACTAAATTTTTCCACTGCCATTACCAGTTGTATGGTGGTCAATAGATTTAGTGCCCTTTTATTGCTGCCTTTGTCTATTGACTTTGCCACGCAAAATTAGACAGCCGAAAAGCGCATTCAGGAAACCAGCAACGAGCGTTTGAGGAAATTGAAAATCAGGAAAACCGACTAGCAGAAAAGCGGTTCGTTTGAAAATCAAATGGGCCAATACAAAGGTAAATAAACCAGGTGCAGACCGTAATTTGCTTGTAAAAAGGGATGCACTTTGCCCAAATTCGTAGAATAAAATATGGGAGCATGAACTAGGCAAGGGCTTTATCTTAAAGGAAATCAAATACGTTTAATAAAAAAAATGTTGCTTATAAATTTTATAAGCTTTAGCCAAATAAGCTAAATTATTTATCCCTATTTTGCCCTTAAAAATTAATGTTTAAGCCTGCAAAATGCAAATAAACGTCGGAATATGGAGTGTCATACCTTGTTGAGCTCGTAATTAAATTCCCAATCAAATGGCATTTAAACCTACAAATTTTAATATTTTTAATCTTTTTTCAAAATTTTGTGATGTCACCCCTTACAAAAAATGAAAAAAAATGGTCAAAAAATAAAGTTGTCTAAAAGTGATGGGAATCGTTAGAATAAGTAGTCAGCTGCTTGGAACAGTTGTCCTTTTTGCTGTACGTCTTAATTTGGTTGAATTACGATTGAAAAACCGCTAAAAAAGGAAGTGTTTTTGAAAAAAATATGAGTTACTTTTCAGGGTTATTTTTCAGCCCTAAAAAATCACTGTTTTGTCTGCCATAATGCTAATATTTGTCGGAATAACAAATGTCATACATCGTTGAGATCGTAATTAAATTTTTTATCGACTGGCATTCAAACATAAAAGTGTTAAAATTTTACCATTTTCTTCAAAATTTTGTGATGGTACCCCTTACAAAAAATGGAAAAAAGGGTCAAAAAATAAAGTTGTCTTAAAGTGATGGGAATCGTTAGAATAAGTGGCCAGCTGCTTGGAACAGTTGTCCTTTTTGCGATACGCCCTAATTCGGATAAATTACGATCGAAAAACTACTAAAAAAGGATGTGTTTTTGACTAAAGCATGGAACCCATTTTGTAGCTTAAAAAATTAAGACTTTTTGACGTAATATCTGTAATAATTGTCATATTGAGAAATGTCATACCTCGTTGAGCTAGTAATAAAATTTCTAGTCGTTTGACATTCTAACCTAAAAGTATTAAACTTTTCCCATTATCTTCAAAATTTTATGATGTCACCCCTTACAAAAAATGGAAAAAAGGGTCAAAAAATAAAGTTTTCTAAAAGTGATGGGAATAGTTAGAATAAGTAGTCAGCTGCTTGGAACAGTTGTCCTTTTTGCTGTACGCCTTAATTTAGTTGAATTACGATTGAAAAACCGCAAAAAAGGAAGTGTTTTTGAAAAAAATATGAGTTACTTTTCAGGGTTATTTTGCAGCCCTAAAAAATCATTGTTTTGTCTGCCATAATGCTAATATTTGTCGGAATAACAAATGTCATACATCGTTGAGATCGTAATTAAATTTTTTATCGACTGGCATTCAAACATAAAAGTGTTAAAATTTTACCATTTTCTTCAAAATTTTGTGATGTCACCCCTTACAAAAAATGGAAAAAAGGGTTAAAAAATAAAGTTGTCTAAAAGTGATGGGAATCGTTAGAATAAGTGGTCAGCTGCTTGGAACAGTTGTCCTTTTTGCGATACGCCCTAATTCGGATAAATTACGATCGAAAAACTACTAAAAAAGGATGTGTTTTTGACTAAAGCATGGAACCCATTTTGTAGCTTAAAAAATTAAGACTTTTTGACGTAATATCTGTAATAATTGTCATATTGAGAAATGTCATACCTCGTTGAGCTAGTAATAAAATTTCTAGTCGTTTGACATTCTAACCTAAAAGTATTAAACTTTTCCCATTTTCTTCAAAATTTTATGATGTCACTCCTTACAAAAAATGGAAAAAAGGGTCAAAAAATAAAGTTTTCTAAAGGTGATGGGAATCGTTAGCACGAGTAACATACTGCTCAAAACAGTCGATCTTTTGGCTGTACGCCTTGATTTGGCAAAGTTACGATTGAAAAACTACAAAAAAGAGGTTTATTTAGTAACTTTTTACATCTGTTCTTAAACAAACATTTTCCTGAATCACCTGCTTCTAATTGCTCTCGACTAATGATTTACTGTTTCAATTATAAGTATTTAACTGATTTAATATTTAATTTGGCCAATTAGTCAGTGAGGAGCAGTTGTTCCCGACAGGTAAGTGCGACAATAACTGCCTGCTGTCAAGTGAGGCGGCTTATGTGGTCGTAAATAATCGGCGCAGAGAAAGGATATTTCACCTCCAGTTTTATGAACCCTTGAGCCTGCTTCAAACACACATCGGCCATAAATATTTTGACGCACTTGCTGCCACTTTCTGGGATCCTAATTACATTCTAATGCCCCGGCATTTGGCAGATTTTATGCGAAACGGTAACGAGGTGCTGACACCCTCTTACGATGATGATGTGTTAGGGCAAATGTATTTTTTCGCCAAACCTAGCGATAGCTAATGCACCTAATGTGCCCCTGGCATATTGAAGTTATCAATGTAGAATATTTTAAACTTTGTTTTTCTACCATGCTAACTCAACATTCAATAAATGAAAACGAGTCCCGAGTGGAGGATTAAATCGATCCAATCAGCGAAAGTAAAAGCAAACTGCTGTTAAATTATGAAACTTTATGCGACTCGCATACAAATGAGGTGCAAATATAAATCCCCCGAGATGAAAGGGGATTTTCCGGAATTAGTTGCCAGTGCTTGACACTGCCTCGACAGCAGGCTGAAAGTGATTCGGTGTTCAAATTTGTTAAGTTTCGGCGCGAACAAATGAAAATCATTTACCTGAGGGCTGTAATTAAATATGCAAAATAAAGTTGAAGGCAGTTGTTGAATGCAAATCGGCTGCCATAAATTGTAAGCCAGCGTAAGGTATGCCAGCATTTTCATCAAAGAGGCTGAATTTTCCATTTAGTTGAGTGGAAAATGCTTACATTTTAATTCTCTTATCCATGAGAGTACTCAAGTATAAATAAGGCCAAGCAATGTTTGACCTGTTAAAGAAAATGATTTATTTTTGCTAGAGTTTCTACTAGAAAAGAAGAAATTTTATAATTAATAAATGTATTTAATTTTAATATCACAAAGTTAAGCTTCATTTTTTTATGTTTTTTAATTGGTAAAAGTACATACAAATTTGTTAAATATATCTTGACTGTTTATATAACAATTTGCCGAAGCCTGGGGCATCCTTAAATTGGAACAGGCAGTTATTTAAATATTTGTTTGTAATATTTTGTCTTGAATAAAGCATAGAATTTAGAAATGATGTTTAATATACCTATTCAAAAAGCAAAGTCAGACCCTTATACGTGGGCTCTGCGTTTTCCACATTTTTATTTTTCCTCCAACTGTGGGCCAAAGCAAAGTAACATCCTTTGGAGTCCGTTGCCTGACCCACTCCACTCGGATGTTCAAACAGACGCCGCTGTCAACAACCCAGAGCCAGGGGCCGCCGAGGAAAACTGGCGCACTGCGGGTGCGGGAATTCCTGGCCGGGCCATCTCGGAGCTATGCGGGATTGGACGCTACATGCGGAGGGGGAATATCCCACTAAAAGGTCGCATAAATATTTGTCAAAATCAGAAACATAATTGAAAAGCTTTGCTCTCCCTGCGGATATGTTTGGATTTTGGGTGTTGCTGGTCTGCCTACTGAAATTGTAATACTGAAATGTTTGTCCAAAATTGTTTCAAGTGCATCTGTTTACATCGACTGTCAATGGGGCTTTCTTTCACTGACTGGAATTGATTTATTAGTGACTAAACTTTAGCTGAGACAATGATAATCTGCACATTATACGGAATTTCCCTGCCAACATGGGGCCCAATGATTAAGCACTAAACAATTGATGGTATCAGCTGAGTCGCCCTCCGACGCCCTTTCACTTTCTTGACAAGGGTTCACGATGCCAGAGTAGGCCTGTTGATTTTTTGTAGATTTCTTGCCTAAAGAGGATGTTTAAATAAATTAATGACTTTAAAAATATTCACAGACAGTATTTTTACCAATTTATTTATGCTCATAAATATGTTTATCTTATTTCTACCTTAGTTTTATTCATTTCCATGAATTAAGTTCGCATTTCTAAGCAGAATCACCTTCTGGATTGCAGGTTGCATTTTCCTGTAGAAATACTATAGTCTTCTTAAGGTCATAAATCAAACATTCTACATTCTGGCTGCCAGCAATTTTACCAAGCCGCAAAGGTATTTTGGTTGTAAGCCTGCTGTGATTCAAAGATGGGACTTTAATTGCTTTGGATTTATATGGCCTTACCTAAAAGTCAATGTTTTTATTGGGATGCCTGGCTAATCAAGATTGGAATTTTATGTGTGGGTAGAAAAATGCAAACATTGCGGAAAAATGTACACATGCTTCCTGTCAGTTTAGCTGATAGAAGGAGAAGCTGTCTTGTTTGGATTACGGTTTTGCATAGCAAATCGGAAAATATTTTGCGGTTTGTTTATAATGGTTGAATAGGGTATTCATCGCCTTAAATATTTAAATGATTTATAATGAGATATTCTGGAATCAGAATCAAAATTTTCATTTATAATGTACTTTACAAAAAGAGAAAGGCATAATTAGGGAACTCTGCTTTGAATATTTATTACTTTTATCCTAGAGGAGCACATGAATTGATTTAAATCAGATGCGAACATAACTTGAGCCTGATTTTCTGGGAAATTGTCAAACTTCTGGCTGTCTGGCATACAAATGAAGCGCCAAACAGCGTCCTTCGGCAAATGTCCTGTTGGCAGCCAATAAGGCGAAGCCCTTCAAAAGAGTGAATCCATTGTAATGCCTCATTACTCCGAGTACAGTCTGGCCGGGACTTTTATTGTGCCCCCTGATTGTGGCCACATCTGGCCAAAAGACACCGCACAATGTGCCTGTAATTGTGGCGGAAACGGTTGAATGGAAATGGAAATATGGCCTGTCGCTCTTGGCTTAAATCCAGCTGGCAACAGCCGAAAAAATGGGTTGGGCTTTTTGATTGGAACTAGCAGCAAACCATTTTAATATTTAAAATATCGTTTACCTTCCTGAAATGGCCGGTTGGGTAGTCCTGGCTCAGCTGAATTATTAAGCACTCGGCAATTGGAATATGCCTTGGAACTCTTAAAGTATATTTGTAAAAATAAATAATTTCAAGCTTTAAATTTGAAAAATCCAATTTAAAATATCAGTCTCAAAGAATAATGATAACCACTGGTTATTTGATCACAACTTCATTAAATATTCATTCAATTTATGTACTCATTGTCTCGGGACAACAATAAAAAGCCAAAGACAAGCGGGCGCGGCAGGAGAATAAGCTAAATTAATTCTCACGTTGTTAACCTCCGCGAATGAAGACAAACTTGAGATTGCCGCCGAGCATAAAGCAGATTAGGGTCCCTGACCTCAAGGAGCAAGGACGTGCTCGTTAACTCCCACGAGGCTGATGACAAAGAGTCCTCCAGACAGCAGGGACATTCCAGTCCTCCCCAGCCCCGGCCATCATTTTTGGGGCATTGTGATTTTGATTTGTAATGGACTGGAGCTCATCCTCTTTAGATTTTATTTAATCGCCTGCCAAAGCCGCTTACATCTTCAGCCACTTAATTGCAGATAATAGAGGGACTTGAGAAGCAGTATAATAACTCAAAATTAAAGCTATCATGGGTTCCGTATTAAAGCTATGTATCTGTAGGTTCAAGTGGAACCCAATTTGTTGTGTGTCAGCAGCGAAAGGTTCTTATATTCAATCTGACACTGATCAATGATGACGATTTCTCACCTGCTGGAGGAAAGCGATGGGGAAACACGCATTTCTCATTCGAGTTTGCAGGTCAAAATAACTCGGGAAGAAAATGGGAAAAATATACCAATATATACTTATTTTCAGCTGAATGGAATTTAAGATAAATTGATTTCACGTTACCTTTTTTAATAAACTTATTATTATTGTAGCATTAAGTTTCACCTTATAATCCCATTCCACTCCATTTACCAACTCTCAACATTTGTTTGCCTTCTCCTCGTCAGGGATAACTCGGTTGCCAGTTGTTCAAATGTTGTTACATTACACGATGTTTTGGACAATTAACAGCAATAACATTTGCCCAGGCTGAAAGCCAAGTTGTTAAAATTTCACTGCAAGCTGGCATAAATTTAAGGACTCGAGTTGGCAGACAGTCTCAGAGCGCTGCAAACGGCCCCTATCATGTACGCTGGGGCGATGTACAAAATGTGCATTCCTTCGAGCTGTCTTGACACTGAGCAATGTGAGCAAGTGTCGGGCCAAGGAACAAGGACATCATCGTCGAGGGACATCATCGTCGGGGGAGTCCTCGGAGGCAACACCCGCAGCAGAGGCAGCGCAACAGCGGCAGCTGTTATGGATCGGGGCGATAGACATTCCAGAACACTATCGCCTCAAATCTGTGTGGCTGCCAGGCGAAAGCCCCACCTTTGTGGGGTCCTCGGTCCCCGGTCCTCAGTCCTTTCAGGCTGTTGTTAATGATGATGACAACCAAAGTTGGTTGTGCTCCTGTCACCATCCACTTGACATGCTCGGAGCCGCTTTGTCCCCAACTGTCCGTGGTCATAACGCCGCAGACATATGTCAGTCCAAGTCTGAAGTCACACATGTCCTTGGATACGGATGTGGAAGTGGATGTGGCGACACATGCCTGTCACGGGTCGGGAATAACGTATTCCGGTGGCCACATAAACACATATTAATAATCAAAAGGATTGGGTACATTTAAAAATAAGGGAATGTTAGCAGAAGTGATTTATTATCAATTTGACATTTAAAATCCTAATTAAAACTTTATTCTACACTGAAATATAATATTTTAGCTTATTTTTCATAAGGTAAAGATACAAAAAATAATATTCGTAAAATTTAGAGGCACCATAACTGGGTTAAAAGTGTTTTCATTCATTTGTGATATATTCTGCGCAGACTCTGTAAAGGATTCAGTCGGTGGGTGTACTCAGTAGGTCCTATAAACCTCTAGTAGCAAGGCGGCTTTCAAAGGCAACACAACCCTTTTGTTCTTTAGAAAGCTCACACAAAAATATGCCAAGTTATTTTACGAGTTATTGTCACGTCGATGTGGCATTTAATCAAACATATCCTTATGTACAGACATAAATTATGTAGGAATTATAATTAAATTAACAATATAAAAAACATAAAATTTTTTTTATTCCATTTAATTTTATTTATATTAAAATTTTTAAATTAAATTATCAAAATTAGCAGTCCACACATGTATAAATGTATGTATGAGAAGAATTACTCGCACATTTAGCTGTCATAAAAAGCAAATTTGTTGAAAAGTTTACCGAGTGACAGCATTTTAAACAGTTGTTGCACTTTGATATCCCTCTTCCTTGCATTTTAGCTGTCGGATTCAGTTGGTGGATTTTTTCCTGGTTTCTATTTGCAATTAAATTTGCATGCTTTCAGCTTAACGCTGTATCGTTATTTGCCATGAATTTTTTATGCAGCGGAAAGTAGCAAAAAATGTTTCCGCAAACCACATGTCCGAAATGTTCTCTAGAAAATGTTATATTTCTGACAGCATTACGAACTCAATTTATTTTTTGGTTTGGCCATCACAGCTGGTTAAACATTTCAACTCGACTAGAAACATATCAAATAGCTAAACATTTTTCCGACTGACTGAGTGAAGGATTGATTTTTTACAAATTAAATAGAAAGTATCAAAAAATTCCAAATAGTTTTTTTTCTTTTAAAAAAAAATAAGCAAAAGAATGACTGACATTTTGCTCTAACTATACATATTAAAGATACTTTAACTCCTTCCTCGCGAGGAATGACTTGTCGACGTCAGTGACTCGCGACCCCAGATATTTGATAGCTCGGAAAGTGCCAACTAGATGGTGACAACCCGACAAACATTAACATCAGCACCCCCACCTGTCGCCCTCATCATCATTAACCAGGGGAACCCAAGCCTCAGGAAGGTGTGGCAAGGAGCGGCGCTGATTTGCCACATTTCAGCTCAATCGCACTGGCACAAGGAGCTCCTGGCTCCTGGCCCCAGGATCCTTGCTCCTGGAACAGCTGCTGCCTTTTTCTGAGCCATAATGATGATGTTGCTGCTTGGTGGAGGAAAAACCGACGAGTCACGAGGTCTGGAGAAAAATAAAAGCACGGAGCACCCACAATGCCACATTTCTCAGTGTCAAGATGGCTTGAAGGAATGCGGCGAACGTTTGTTGTCCTGTGCCGCTGTCATTGCGTCAGTTCGTCACTTTGTCATTCTGCCAGTCCGTCGGGCCAGCTTCTTTAGGCCATCTGCTTTGGGCCAGGCTCTGTCGCATTTGTTTTACGCATCCTGTGTGTGTTCTGCCATGTCATTTGATTTGAGTTCTCTTTATCTCTGACTTGACTGCAGTGCCATGTGCCATGTGCCATGTGGAAAGTACAATATAAATGATGGAATTCAATCCTGAAAAATTTTGGCTAACAAAAAAAAGAAATCTGAAATAAAACAGGTTTTGTACTTTTTTTGGACATGCTGAATTTGACATCAGCATTAGTATTTAATACTCAAGTAAGACAAGTATGACTTAAATTAAAATCGTTATTTTGGTTTATTTAAAAAAAGTATCGTTTAATATAATGGTAGAAAAATCATTGAATCATTTGACTCTAAATTCACGATTTTTCTATCCTTTGTATTGCAGGCCAAATTCGATTTTTCAATTAGATGGGTTAATTTGGAAACAGACACATTACAGCCCATTTAACCGCAGAAACCCTTGCCGCATTTGCCAATTTTCATTCGCCTTGCCAGGTATTACCGACTAGACCAAAAACGTGTTTATCATTTTAACAGCCAGCAATTTGAGGATTGATGGCAAGCGCTTCAAAGTGCAAAACAATTTCCCAGCTTTTCCCCTGCATTCCCTTTCCTAGCCGTCCCCTCCCTTTCCCATTTTCCTTTTCCCGCCACAAAATAGATTTCGAAATTGAAACGAAAGGCAAAGGAAAACCAGGCTGAGGGCAAATGGCAGGTGAGGCTGACGGATTCCGATTCCGATTCCCCAGCCCGTCGGCTGCCTCGTCCTTAAAAAGGATTTTCATGCTGAATGTGCGAGTTTGTTTCTTGGCAGCAATTGGATTTCCATGTTTCCACATTGTTTGCGCCACTCAGGTGAGAAATTGACATCATTGATCGGCGTCAGATTGAATATGAAAGCCTTTTGGGACTGCGCCACATAACAAATTGAATTGCACGGATGGGATTCGCAGTGGTTTCCTTATCGCTAAGCACTTCAATTGATTTATTTGTGCCGATTTTATATCTGGAATGACAGATGTTATGGCAAATGGATACAACAGGTTGTGACGGCCACGTATTTGTGTACACCATGCAATGAGTTTTCGTAAATTGAGTTGAGGAATAAAACTGTTAAATATTCCGCAGATGATGCTCAGACTTCCTTCAATAAATACCAAATTTTATTAAGATCTTTTCCATGTTCATCTAAGCCAAATAGGCATCATAAAAACCAAAATTTATGGCCTAAGAACATTTAGAAAGCCTAATAAGATGAGTGAAGTTAATGACTATAAAAGAGGGGCTCTATTAAAAATGCATTAGTAAATTACTTGAACCATTCTAGCAATTACTTCATTAAACATAGTAATACACATTCATTAGCTTCACTCTTTTAAAATGTAATATATTCATTTGTTTATGAGCAAAAAATTTGAATTTTCTCAAAGTAGCAACAGTCCGTGGAATGCAGCTTTTTACCTTTAAATATTTTCCTCCAAATGTTTTCTTGCTCCCTTTCGCTTTGGCCCACGATTTCTCTTGGCGGAGGAAGTAAATTAGAATTTCGCTGTGCTTGGCTAGGAAAATTTATGGCTTTTGGCCCCAGACACACACACACCTCGTGTGAGACGCTTTCCCTAGGACCACGCGGCGTATGCGCAACAAACGCGATTTTTCCGTTTGATGAAAATGTATGAAAATGTGTGGCATACATTGCGGCGCCTTAAGCTGGCGGGCGGATGGCGAGCCCAAAACGCAAATTAGCATTCACTGGCTGCCCGAATCCGCCCAGCTGCACTTTAATTTGCATACTTGATGGCGCCTTATAGTGATCCTGGAACATCTCCGTTCCACAATATACCTATACGCCTTGGTCCTGGGCCCAGGACCTTTCCTTCGATACGTTCGCTCGAGGAATATGCAAAGCACTTTAGCTGACAGGATACCCCGGGCACATCCCTGCCATTGTTATTGTCGCATGATGAATTATTCAGGCGCCTTTGGCTCGTGTGCTCCCCATGGTAAATGGTATTTTAAATATTAAAATAGATCCACGTTAATGGGGACGCCAAGAAGTAGGCCACAACTATTTTATGGCCCGCAATTTAAAGTCTGGATGGTAAGGGTAGCTTGGAATATTTAAGTTATAGTTCTTATGAGGGCCTCTGTAGCTCCTTAAAGTTTAGAATAAATTTGTTAACATTTTAAATTACCTGTAATGCAAGTCAGAAACGAATATTCCTCTTGCGAACCCAGTAGTGTCCATTCGGAGTTCATTGTCTGCAAATCTTTTGGCAGTCAATATGTGCGGGCCATTACTCAAAGGCTTGGACACTCGGCAATGGGAGTCCTGTCTTCTTGTCCATCACGTATTGTAATATATGATCAGGGACAAGGCCTCCGAATTCCAACTGCTGGCCATCAAGTGGGCCACATGCCAGATGTCCATCTGGCGCATTGCCATTATTAATGACGCAATTGACATGGCCAGCATGCAATGGCCAAGAAATATGGCAGCACTTCAAAGGCCTCTACAGAGTTACGGATCGCTTGTCAATCCGCGAAGGAAGCAAATAGTTCGGAAAAGCCATTTGTTTCTGCCACTAATGAAATAGCAGATGATTTCCTAAGTAACCTCTTTGAAACTTAGCAAAAAAAAATATATCTAGGGAAGAGAAGAGGCATGTGTTGTTTAAATACTTATAAAATATTAAATAAATAAATGATGTATATTTGTTTAGTTATAAAGTATTATATTTATTTTTTACATATAAGTTTTGTAAGATAACAAGCATGGTACTTCTATATTTTATCTTTCTGATCGAACAGCTTTCCTGGGAACTTCACCCATTTCTTCGGGTGTTAATCCACAGGTTTCCCTTCTGAACTTTTCCTCTGACACTGTTTGCGTTGGTAATAGATTTTCTTCCTTTTCCCGTTTTCCCTCAAGGTCCTTTGTCCCCTTCTGTGACTTTTCTCTCGGACGTCCAATTCAATAAAAACTTAGTACGTGTTGTTTGGGTTAATCGATGGCTGCTGCGTGGAATGTCTATGCCATTGTTTTGTCTCAGGTTAATAGAACTTGTGTCCTAAGATTTGGCCAGGTCATTTGTGTTTGCCTTTGTAATATGTTTACCTAATGGAAACACTCGATAGGCGCCTAATAAGCAGCACATGCGACTATTAAGTGGGCCCTAATGGAGCAGCCAAAGTTAGATGGAAGTATGCTAATTTCAGGCAGTTCAATCTTTGCTACTTTCCAGCAAGTAAGAGATACATGTATCTACGGAGACACATCCGTTTTTTCGTATCTCTGAGATATGAGGCAGACCAGTTTTCTGGGTCATAGGTTTGCCGTAGGGCGTAAAATTGTACATGCAGGACATCAATTCAATTTGTCCGGCCAGGGGACAAAGTCGGGGAAAGTCGAAAATGGAGCAAAGTAATAAATTTACAAAGAGGTGCTGATGAAGGGAAAGCGTGGGAAAGCGAGGAAAGCGGCACGAGCAAGTGGAAAATGAGCTGCAGCTTAGATAAGTGAGGCTGTTAACACTTATTCAGGGCAACGGGGTTAGCCTCGCCCCTGCTCGCATAAAATGTAACAGGATTACAACGGTGTCGATGCTGCTGCAATGTTGGTCCTGCTGAAAAAACCTTAACTTTGCTCGGCGAAAGGCAAACATAAACATGCCAGCAAGTGGGCCAAAGTTGTTGCTCAGTTGGCAGGAGACTTTCCCCATCATCCTCTCGTCCTTTTTGGCCAGGAAAACTCAGCAACAGCAGCCGTGGCAGAGTAAACAAGCAGGAAAAGAGGAAAAGCCAAGATATTTATCTGTGATAAGAAGATTCTGGCTTTTCCAACGGTGTAGAGCAAGGTGTGCCGGCTGACATTGTATTCTTTGTAGCAAAATCAATATGTTGGTGTTTGAAAAGATCAAAAGCATGTGATTTTTTCGAATTTAAGCTGTTAGAAAGTTTTTTCAAGAGGCAAGCAATACTAAAATGCTTTTTATTTTGTTACAAATACATTTACTTAATAATGGGTTTTAAATTATGTAAATCTTTAGGTTTAAAAAAAAGTTTTTTGTAACTAAAACTGGCAAAAATGAAATAAATATAATGAGTCTTCAAGAAAAGACCGTCACTTAACCGGACTCTAATTGCCTGAATTGCGGACACTTTTTGCCAGGTTAGTCAAGCAGCCTCTTCCGCTTGTCGCCAATTCCCGTCACGTTCTGGCCATAAAGCTTAAGTCAGAAAGCCAATTGCAGAGTGTTTATAATTGAAATTGAAGGCGTGGGGAAACGGAAGTGGAGCCAGGTCGAGAAAGTAAGGGTTTCGAAGCGAAAGCGGATATGAAGCGATTTGACTTGGTGCCAACTTAATTTCCTACTCTGCGTTTTATCCGGGTATTTTCTGAACGCGCAAGGTAAAACAAGGGCTAAATTATCACCATTAATGCAGCCATGAACAATGCTGAAAACCTGGCCAGGAATTTCAAAATTTACTGCTCTAGCCTAATCTCATTTGTTTGCCTAGAGCTTGAGAAACTCATTAGATATGATAAATTGTTGACAAATAAAGTACAAGAAGTGGTATCTTCAACTGACCTGTGGTCTCCATAAATATTTTCCCTTAAAGGTAACGAAATTTATTGCAAGACTACAACAAAGAAGCAAGAAAATGGCACAAAAAAGGGTTGGCAACCCTCGCATAATTTGTTGGCCTTGGGAAATAGGGGAAATGGCGGCGGAAAAAGGAAGTTTGGAGCTGACTTACAAATTTGCATTGTGCAGATTGCTTCCGTCGAGGGATGTGTTTTGTTCATCATCAGTAATATACACGGAAAGCCGTCGTTTTTCATGCCACTCTTGTGGGTTTCCACAGCGAAGATTAAAGGTCTCAAGATTTTTCGGAAATTAAACGGAATCAAAGAAATATCAAACATCTTTTCGCTGTGCCACCTTATTTAAATTGTTCATAAATACGACAGAACTTTTAATTTGAATGTATGAAAAATATTTACATTAACATAAATTTTTGTGTATCCTTACTTTGTTTATTTACCTTGTTGAGGTACTTAAAAAAAGTTTGAAAGCTTTTGTAAAAATAATTTGGATTTTGATTTGTGGGAAGTAAACACTTATTATTTAAACAATCATTAAACAAAATCTGTCAAAGTATTATTTTTAGGTAAAGGATTCCCTAATTACCATCTTATTCCGAGTTGCGAGTCAATCTTCTGAAAATGATTAAGTCAACAGGCAGAAAATTGTCCATTTACAGTGGACTGGGCATAAATTCGGGATCCTTCTGATGCAAAATATGACTGGGCAATTATTTAAATTTCAAATGGCTTAGAGAGAGGTTGCAGGGAAAAGTCCCTACCATCCTGGCCACAAAATCTCGGTCGGAAGTGCAGCTGCTTTCCACTATCCACTTTCCACTTCATTGGCTAAGCTGCAGACCGTGTAGCCAGGGCAATATTGTGGCTGCTAAATATAATATATAGTACACAGTAGCCGGGGCCAAAGAATGCCTGTGTCGTAAATTGTCCTTCCTAAGGAGAAATTGCCGTGCATAAATTTCCCGCCCATTCCAGATATCCAGCTGAAGAGCATTTAATTTCTGGCAATTTAACAGCCCTTCTCCCGGTGCATCTCTTGGCTTTTGCTCGCCTGACTGCATGGCAAACTATTGGATTTGCATTCTGCCAGGCGGCTGTCAAAATGCCATGAAATTGCTACAAAGCTGGGCTTAAACCAATTCTATTTGCTTAGCATGAAAAATGTTTGTTGGCAACATGCGAGCTGACAGCTGCACTTATTGGCTCAGATGAATTGGGCTGGAAGCTGTTAAGAAATTCAATGCTTGGCTTTTTTGAAAATTGTTTAAAATAAATAGTTTTTCTTAAGATTAAAAATATTATTATAAGTAGATAATTAATTTTTGTTCTTCCCCATATCTGTATCTCACATTGTGAAAGATAAGATGCTTTTTCCAGCTCCTTTAACTTAATTGACAAAGTCTCTTTAGCGGAAGGCACAAATATTTTCCAACATAATTTAATTAATTAAAAGGAAAGTTCCCAGGCCACCTCCCCTCCGCACATCATCCGATGGTTGTATACTTTTTGTCAATTAGCTGAAAACCGCAGCTGTGCAAGCCAAGGCAACAAAGTGGGCGAAACAAACATCAACAGGCATTCTCCCATCGCGATGGGGAAAGTGCAGGGAATGAGCCGGGCCAATCCATTAATTTACTTGACCAACAGGCAGAAGAGCAGAGTAAACCACCCAGGAAAACATAACAATTAAATGTGCTTTCTAAGCCGTGGACTCAACGAGGTGAAAGGTGAGTGGGTTCACCTTCAAGTTCACCTGCTCACAGTTTCTTTTGTGGACTGAAGCGTGAAGGCAATGAAAGCAATTAAATTATCATTAAGAGCTGAAAAATGAGTATGTGTTGATTCACTAACCCCCAAAAGAAATTACATAGTGACCGTTTAATAATTCAAAAGGATAGTCTTAAGTAATATTATTAAAACTAAAAATTAATGAAACGTGCAAATTTTGTTGAAGAACAATAATCACAGGGTCTTTAAATAAAAATCTTCTTAGATTAAACTATAGGTGACAAAAAATATCTTAAGCACCATGGTAAACCAGACAAGACACAACCTCAAGGCTCACTTGATGCATTATACTTTTTTGGCAGGGTAAACTTCGTAAGAGAAAGCAATAAAAAGGACACGAGCGAAAGTTCCTCGCTTTTGTTGGCAAAAATTTAGAACGGAAATTGCACTTGCAACAGGAGGGCTCACAATGTTCGTGGTGTGATAATTAAATTGCCATAAAAAGCAAGAGCTGGGCGAAAGTTTGGTAATCGAGTTTGAGAATGCAATGCGGCGTGCGAAAATTTGTAAAAGCAAAAAGTAATTACGACATTGGATAACAATTTGGTTGAAATGGGTAAAAAATTGTTACGTGATTTTAAGAAAACTCATTTTAAGTTTCTGGTCACAAAAAAAAAATCCTCAGAAACTATAAAAATAGCTTGTTGCAATATGGAAAGTTTTCTTGTTAGGTTTTTTAAAGTAGCCCAAAGAAAGAAGTTTAAAAAGTTTATCCAAAAAGCCTCTCCAACATTCTCATAAAAAATTAAAAGTTGAATGTTCTTGAAGCTCAAATGATATATTAGGTGAAACGCAAAGTTTCCCGCAGCTTAGACTTTCAACAAGTAAAAATCAATTTAACATTCTTCTCAATCAATTAAATAATCAAAAAATGAACGCTTCTATCATGCATAAATGGCAATCAATCTTAGCAACCTAATCAAGAGGCGTATAAGTTGCTAGTCGTTTGACGTTTGGCTGAGCCGACGAATCCCTGGAGAACCTTTAACTTTTCCGAGAAAAAACAGGGTATTCAGAGAATTTAACGGATCTGTCATTTATTAACCCACTTAAACATTGTGAGCAGGGAATTCCATTTAAATCATTTATGTAGGGAGTCAATGAATAATAAATGCCAAATTATCCTCACTTGGGAATCGACACATAAAATACGAATGTGTTCCTTTTGGATGTCTACTTGATTTAACGTAATTTATCTAATTATTTTGGGAAATTTTGAAGGAACGTGGGTAATTAATTAAAGCTAAGCCTTCTTTTTTAATAAGCCCATTCCTTGGGTTTTAAAAGCAAGCAATCTAAATCTTTTTCATCTTTCATTTGGTGCCTTTGAGGGCAAAAGTAAATATACATATACCTGCCGTATTTTAAATTAAATTTGGGTTCGGGTGTGCTGTGGAAAAGAACTTTCAGGTTTCATTAGGGACCAGGTGGCCCTAACCTTTCTCAGAGTTAATTGTTTGCCTAACCCATGTATACAAACATAAGCAATGAATCATTGGCTACATTTTGTTTATAAAATGAATATAAAAGCTTTGACGTTGGACATGAATTCAATTTAATCTTAGGTGTGTCTGTCATAAAAGGTTTTCGTATTGAATCTGACACTGATCAATAATGTCAATTTGCCACATTGCGTACAAAAGCAAGGTAGGAACCAACAAATTGAATTGTTGCCAGAGGAAAAGCCAAAGGAAAAGGACAATAAAAGTTTGCTGTTACAGCGAAGAAATCTTTTTAAAACAAGCCAACCTTTCTTGCTCAGCCAGCAAAAGCATGAGATACAATATATATTACATCTCAGTTTCGGGTTACTTTTTGTTAAAAGGACAAAATAATTTTATCAGTATTTTTCGTTTCTATTTGACATAATCTTTCGGTTGTCGCCCACCGTTTTTGTTCCATTCTTAGTTGGTGATTTTCCTTGTCAATTTTAATAACAGATTTTCTCTTCAAAAGTCCAGGCGTTTATAAAATGATTTATTTGACACTTTATCAGCTAATGATATTGCAATCAATCCGATATCTGTTGATTTCAATCGGATTATTTGGCCAACGTTAACTTGTTAGGGCCAAATACATATTTGAGTTGGTTGTTGTACGGTCTCAAGTTTGTTTTGTTATCTCATCAGCAAATTGATTATACGCCCTGTCGGCCCTGTGACATTGTGCACTCAGTCTCCCACTGCTCGTCGTGTTTGTCTGACAATTTGACATTGCCCGCAGCAGCAAGTTGGAAAATGGAAAAAGGAAAACCGGGGGAAGTGTCAGTTGCTCAAATGTTTGCCATTAAATGCTGCGGGATGTTTGCTCACTTTGTTTAATTTGGGCGGCGGGAAACCAAAATTAAAATAATATAGTGATCTTTCAGCTCATTTTAACATTTTAAGTTGCAAATTAAATATTAAAGTTGCTTATAGGGTGGCACATCTGCAACAGAATGCCCCAGCTTCAGCTCCAGCTCCATCTTTCACCCAAACTTTGCCAGACATTAATTAACTTTTTCTTCTCGTGTTCTTGACATATTTTCATGTCTCTGCATATTTCATCCCCCGCACAAATACATAAAACTGAAGAAGCTTTTTTGACAGGTAAGCAAAAATGGTTTACATTGTTCCCAGTCCCCTGAAAATATTACATTCTTAGTCGAAGTGTAACTTCTGTCCTACTAATTTAATTTGCTGGCTTCTTTTTATTATCAGATAAGGGAAGTCGAGTGGGATGGCTTCCCCTCTATTGTCAAGGCAACAGTCCTGACAAAGCAAAAATGTGATAATAAAATACTTTCCCACAGCAGCTTTGTTTTATTTCTTAAATGGTATGAAAGGCACAATTAAATGCTTGTGACATTGCTGCCAGGAGTCTCTGACCAAACAGAATTCTCAGGGATTATCTGAAATCTTGGCATTACTCAACAGCCTCCGGAGAACATTAAAATAAAAGGTTATTTTATTCTCTGAAACTTTCCATGAGAAAGTTTAAATTTCCCAAACAGATAAAATGCAAAACAAGTTTCTAAAATTAAAGGTGAGAGCAACGCACACCTTGTGCTAACCGAGCAATCCAATTAATTTTATGTACTCACCACATGTGGATTTCTTGGGTTTCGGGGATTCCCAAACGGCATTGTGTAAACTTAAGCTAATTAATGCTCTCGCTCAAATATTCTCAGCCACGTGTGTGCGTGGGGAAATTAAAATTTCACAGAGAATGTTCGAAAATTATGTCTAAGCACTTAAGTAGGTGTTTAGAGCCCCAAAACGGATGGGGACTCCAGGGAAGTTAATGCGGATGTCTCCCCGAGACTGTTGAGCATTATGCGAGCGTGTTAGGATAAAGTTTGGCTCATGTTCCCTCGGAGCCTGTGGTTGAGATACGCCGCTTCCTGTGGTCCTGTTCCTATCATTTTGCATACTTACCCTGACATTGTGTATCCTTTTTAGCCCGCTTATCTAAAAGTGTTGTCAAGCTTTCAGCTTAAAATGGTTGTGGGTCTGCACGAGCTTATCCAATTATGTTAATTGTCTCACGTTTACTGCGATAACTTGTGTGCTTCAGCATTATGTTTAATGTTAGTTAGTTTATTATTTTGTTTAAACGTTGTTAAAATAAACTAGCCAAACCACAGCTCAAAGTGCTGATACGAATTATTGTCACCTTACCAACTACCGTAAAAACCAAAATCGATATTTATTAATTACTCATATTACACCCAAATCCGTTTCATGCCTTTGGGATACAACCCATATCTACTTAATTTGTGTCTAATAAAATTGTATTTTTATCGTTTTTCTATCACCTGAATATTTTTTCAAGCTTCCTGTGGTCCTGTTCCTATCATTTTGCATACTTACCCTGACATTGTGTATCCTTTTTAGCCCTCTTATCTAAAAGTGTTGTCAAGCTTTCAGCTTAAAATGGTTGTGGGTCTGCACGAGCTTATCCAATTATGTTAATTGTCTCACGTTTACTGCGATAAGTTGTGTGCTTCAGCATTATGTTTAATGTTAGTTAGTTTATTATTTTGTTTAAACGTTGTTAAAATAAACTAGCCAAACCACAGCTCAAAGTGCTGATACGAATTATTGTCACCTTACCAACTACCATAAAAACCAAAATCGATATTTATTAATTACTCATATTACACCCAAATCCGTTTCATGCCTTTGGGATACAACCCATTTTTACTTAATTTGTGACTAATAAAATTGTATTTTTATCGTTTTTCTATTTTTTCAAGCCATATCAGTAATTACTCATGTTCCAAGTTGAAAACCCCCGAGGCTCTGCAGCTTTTTCACACGGTAGAACTAAAATAAATGCAGCTGCTGCGGCATTGCCAACTATTTTCTGGTGGGAATATGGTTTTAATAAAAGTTAAAAGCAGACAAGAACATTTTTTTTCCTAAATACTCCGCAAAGTTTATTGGTCTTCCTGATGCGCAACAAAGTGATTTTCAGCCATCCTAAGAAGAAAACTTTTAAGACCTCAAGTGGGCCAATCCAAACTTGCAAACTGCAACTCTTAATTTGTGAAAATCTTTTAGTGAGGAGGATGCAGCCTTGTTATGGTCAACTTCCAAGCAATCCAAAGGCTAGCAATTAGTTAGGAATACAAGATTCAAGTTTCAAGTGAACAAACTAAATACGATTTGAGAAATGACCAGAAAGTTTTAATGAAGCCCACACTTCAGCCAACAATAGCTCCTTAATTCTTGTGATATTTTAGCAGTGTTTCTGTTTCAGTAAAGTCTGAATTTATTAAAAAAAAACTTGTGTTGGAGGATTTTTAGACAATTTTGTGGTATAAGAAATAAAGTGTTGAGTTTAAGCGTTCAGAAAGTCCTTCATTAGCACTCGATTTATCATGGCCTTCCATAAAATACCCATTGTGATGTCTCCTTACTCCAAGCTGTGACGCCAGTGCATTCAGACCTAGACTTTCATTACTCGTTATGATTGTGTCAACATCTGGCGAAGGGATACCGCACATCGCAGTTGAAATTTCCCGGATCCATTGAAGGAGATTATTATTTGGCTACCCTCCAAGTGGCACAGCTTAAAATTGGTGAAGCAATTTGCCACCCTATAGAAAATAGCGAAAGTGTTAGTCTATATGGCATGCCCTTGAAAAAATATGCGCATTACTTTTACAAAAATGAAGGAAATGTTTACCTGGTTTATTATACTTTAGCATTATTCAATTTGTCTTCCCAGTTCGGCGATAGGACTTTTCAATAAGCTCTTACTTTCCAGGACTATTAGTGACATTCAAATAAAGACTGTGAAAGTAGTTATGCCAATTGCAACCGTGCAATGTTCATGCTCCAGTTGCCTCGCATTTTCCCCATATTGTCGACTTCCCCATGCCAAATGACCATGTGCACAGTTTCACACTTTTCCGCGCCTCCAGTTATTTTATTTTCGCAGACATCTGTCGGCGGTGGAATGGCATCTGATAGTCGGGGACGCGGAAAATGTCAAGTGTAAGTTAACACACAACCCAGACGGGAACACATATACCCTGACATCATCATTTGCCAGTGCGACCCAGAAAAGGTGTGGAAAATAACCCAGCTGATTTCCACTCACCACTTGCAACATCTTTGCCACTTTTCAAGCTCCACTTGTGTCTGAAAGGAGCAGGGAAAATCGCCTGAGCTTGTAAAGATGACGTTGCATTTCGTTGGTGGCATGTTACATATTTTTTGGTGGTGTGAACCAATTAAATGGGTATGTTTTTTGGCAATCAGTATGAAAAGCGCTTGAAGTTATGAAGTGTTTCTGTCTGTATATCAGCTTGTCATTCCCTCCGAGTTTCATACTTTTTATAACTTATTTTATTTATTTACCCAAAACCAAACGGTTGAATGGGATCTTTTTGTAAGAGAAAACAAATAAGTTAAGCCAGACTCAAAACTATAAGGGTTCCAGTAAGAATCTTTTGTCATTTTATAGAGACTTCAATCCTTTTTTCTCCACTAAATTCCCTTTTTCTTGCTCACACACTGCAGTCCCTTTCTCTGGAGGAAGTAAATTAGAATTTCGACATGCTGACTGGGCGAATTTATGGCTTCGGCCGCACACAAGGCATTCATGGGTTGGCGGCGTTGGTGGCTTGTGATGTCCTTGGGACCACGTGGCGTATGCGCAACAAACGCGAGTTTTCCGTTTGATGAAAACGTTTGCATACATTTCGCCTCCTTTCTCTGACGGGTGAAAGCAAATTAGCATTCACCGTATGAATTTTCCCAGCTGCACTTCAATTTACATTCTTGGCGGCATTTTGCAGGAATCCACACAAATATACTCACTTTGTAAGACGCTTAAGTTATCTTTTAGGTATATTTTAAAGAAATCTTAAAGGACTTTATAAAGTAGAAAATATATATTATTTTATAAGATAAATTAATTTGAAATTTGATATTCGATACTGAAGATGTAAGTTTCCTTTATTAGATTGTCACACAACTGTTTTTTATTTTCTGTAAGCCTTTCCAGCTGCTGAGTAATAATAGTTACCATATTGTGCACATTTTCCATTTTTATTAGAACTACGTGTTGTGAACTGCTAAGTACCTTTTAAAAAGTACAAAAAAAAGTACTACTCATAGTTAGATATTTTTAAATTCTTTCCCCAATGGTCAATGTCAACCAGCCAGTAAAAGTGCAATTACTTTGGCAAAACACCAGTTTCCACTTTGCCACACGAATTTTAGGGAGCTTCCATTCCATGGATGACTTTCAAGCTGCATGCCCCGACCATTACTCAAAGATGTACACACTCCGGATCCCCGGACCCAGGATACTTGGACACGTACCGTAATATATGAGCGGACATCGGGATTCGAGATGCGGAATGGGCAGTGGCCATCTGCCGCATTGTCATTATTAATGATGCAATTGACGTGCTCCTCTGGAGGGTCTCCACTTCGGTCAAGTCAAGACATATGGCTGTGTGTTTAGGGGATCTATTGACGATTTGCTGGCAAAGCACTCAGAAAGCATTCCATCAATGCCATGTGACGCGTTTTTAAAAGGCGATAGGATATCAAACAATAGAAAAAATCCAATATTGTAATCGAACTAATACAACATCCTTTCTCCATTTCTTTTAAATATTCCGTTGCCCATTTCTGAACCTATTTTTCAGTATAATGGTTTTATTGTCCTTAAAATCGGGCGTGGCCGCTACAACAAAGGGCGTAAGACCAGACAAAGTCTATATAGTATACCCGATGTACACATAAATGGCTTCTGGGTGGGTTGAATGGCCTGGACTCGCCACAGTCGCAAATGAATGGCTAAGAGTGGCATCAACTTTTCCTTTGCTGTCTGGGCTTTCCGTTCGTTTGCTCATCGTGACCCACTTTCCCCCTGACGTGGTATCGATTTGCACCCAATCAATGACGGGGCTTGACCCTTTCGATTCCATACCCCTAAAATCCTGTTATGGCCATAACTTTGTTTGCATTTCATTCAATTATCCCCTCAGTTCCTGGCCAACAAATATGCCAGCTCCCCCGTTAGCTGAGCTCAATTTAAGGTCAACTAACGAGTTCATTCCGTCTGAGCACTTCGCCATGAGGAGCAGCTACTCCAGCCTGGCCAGCTCATTAATTTGACTCAACCGAAAATGAATAATGATGCTGGGGCTGGGGCGTTTACGATGAGTCAAAAGTCTCCATCCGAAACTAGTGCAGCCAGCCAGGATTGGGGCCAGTGTCTGGGAAGCAATTTCACAGGATATTTCGGGGGCCCCGGCTTGATTGTTTCCCATTTGGCAGCTGTTGCTTGTTGTTCCGGCTAGTTTGGTGTAGTTTGCCGTAGTTTGTTGGTGTTTGCTCGCAGCAACTACAAGTAAAATATTTATATTTTTGTTTATTTTTCCCCAGCAGCCCTTCCTCCTGTCACCATCAAGGGGTCTCGATTACAAAAGTTGGAAATTTCGTTGCTGCCTCTTGTATGCTTTATGCTTTATGCTCTTGCGCTCTGTTTGTTTATGCCTCTTGCTGTGTTTTATGCTTTTGCCACAGTTTTGTTTTGCTTTGCCGACAGCAGAAAGTTTTTACGGTCAGCTTGGGATTGGGTTGGTCAGACGGTTCTGAGCTTGCTTTATGAATTTGGGTTCGGATTGGCTTGGTTCGGTTTGGTTTGGCCGGGCTCCCTCTGCACTCGCTTTTCCACTTGACCTGCCTGGCATTTTATCAGGTTCCTTGAAACGGAAAACGAAATTCTGACACAGTATTTAGGTTTTGCAGTGCTTGAAATGTGGCAACTTGCTATATAGGCAGAAAGAAAGACTTAATTTATGAATTTAAATATTAAGCCATTGAAAATAAATCCAGTCAGCTCCTTTAAAATTGGGCTAGTGTCATAGGACCTCTCGACCTCAAGTTAACTTCTTCTCATTTTTTGTTGAGCACCGCACATGCCAGCCATTAAAATATAATGGTCTGCTAATTAAAGTTCTCAAAGGAGAGGGTCATAATTTTGGAAATGCCACTCAATTTCAGACACATGGCGCACAGTTATTAGGACTCAAATGAATTCTCTGCCTCTTGAAATGCTCAGCCAGCACAGAGTGGCGTAAATTAATTATTTAACAATAATATTTATAAAGGAAAGAAATATTTTTAGTGGCCTTCTGAAATCATGCTCTTATTTATACACAATTTAAAAATTTAATCAGAACCGAACTCAATTTAATTAACCCAACATCACACATGAAATACCCAAGGGACGACACGATTTTACTTTTAATTTCTCTGCTTCCAATCCCTCATTTTATTACATGAAAAAACAGTGGCCCTTTGAGCAAATGGCCATGCTCCGCAAATGCAATTCATTAATTTAATGAAAGGTACATCGCATAAACTGGTTTTTAAATTTGCAACAAATGACGTGATGAATATAAAGGCTGTTAAGATAAAACTACCTTATCCATTAGCCTGCCAAGTGTTCAAATTGGAAATTGACTAGCGAAAGTCCATATTGAAAGCCTTAAATTACCTCGAACCCATCAGAGCCCAGTGCGAAGCACATTTACATTCCATTTACCTGCAGTTGAACCAGCCACTGCACTCAAATTGCAAATTCCCCATCCGGCTACGTGCCCGAAATAAACCCAATATCCCAGTCCTTAGGTTCTGACCCTAGTCGCCGAGCTGCGCTGCAACTTGAGCCGCTCTGTTGGCCTTTTAATCAAACTTTGCCAGGAGTGCCAGGAGCCAAGGATCCGAGCACACAGGGCCAGGACGAAAAAGTCGGGCAGGCTTCACTTTTGCTGTGGTCGCAAACTTTATGCCACAAGTCGAAGCCCCTGGAGAAAGGTGCTTCATGGCTGAAAAGGTGCACAGTCGGCTAGAAATGACAGCAGATTTGGTCAACTACGGGCTAGAAACTCTGCACGGCGAAAAAAAACAAAGTAACTTTTCTTAATTTTAAAATACTATATTATTTATTTTTAAAATAAAAATAAAAAAAAAGAATTAAAAAGTGTTTTTAGGGTTTCATAAAAATATACTGTGATATATCTTTTAAAGATATATATCTTTTATGTATATACATATCCTTTAAAGATATATCGAATTATTTTTCTACTTTTCTTTAACAAGATACATTTTTCTAGTAAAAGATAATTTAAGAATGAAGTAAATGCTTAAACATTTCAGCTTTTAATTAACAAGATACATGTTTATTCAAAAATATTTTCAATTTGATTATTTATAGTAAAAGATACTTTTAACATTTATAAGATTATCCTTTAGATGTTCAATTACAATATTTTTTTATATTTTTAATAAACGTTTTAAATTTTCTTAAAATTAAAGCTATCTTGCTTCAGTTTCGTTGTTTTTGCAGAACGCTCTTGTTAATAACAATGTCAATCATCGGATGTTGTTTTCACCAACAAACCCCCCAGTTTTCCCCTTTCTCATAACAAACTGAATATTTTTCCTCCATGCGGTGGCTTTTATTAACTAAAATGTGTTTTGCCCCAAATGCGTTTTACATTATGCGCACACAAAAGGCAAACAATCATCCTGCCTTTGTTGAGCTCACAATTTTTAAACACTTTTATGGTGCGCCACAAAGGCATTGTAAATTGAATTTATGCGAAATTTATTAATTTGCCGCATTTTTGATTATGTGGCTGAAATAATGCGAATTCCTGCGTGTAACCACTGGCAAAGCACCTTACTTCACTAAGGGAAATCAATAAATTTGGCATAAATTAAGTGAATTTTAAAGTGAGCCAAGCATAATTTAAAACAACTCGTCGAGGCGTGAATTTAGCATCAAACCTCACGAGCTTCAAAGTAGCGAAGCTGTGAAATTTTACGCGCTTAACTTTTTGTGGTCGAAAAACGAGACTGAAGTGGTTTTCAGTTGGGGCGCACAGAAATGCGTAAAAGTTTAACATCCTTGTGCTTAAAGATGCCGAATTGAGGGAAATACAACCGGGGAAAAGGAAAACGACAATACAGGCATTTGTACTTCTCTTAACAAGTAATAAATTACGGGCTTTATGAAGGGCACTTTACAACCGGCATAAAAAGACTAAAGTAATGTAAGTAAAGTTATTTCGTGTACTACACCTTGAGTGACGTGGCTCATCCTTCGGGCAACCCAATACGTTTTACACTCCCTCACTAAAAGTTCAAACATCAAAAACCCTATCGAGTATGCAATATTTATTCGCAATTCACCCACATAGAGGTTCCGCCCTTTCGCTCCCTTCTTGTATTATTTATTTCAAACCCTTCGCACATCGGCTGGTTTCATCACCGATGACTTCCGGTCTCTTTTTTTATACGCTTCCGAGGCTTTTTATTTCCCATCCTCGGTTTTTATTGCGTTTTGCCAACGCTTCAATAAGCATATGTTTGGTACAGTTGTGTTTTGCGCACAAAACGAAAAAAGATTACCATTTTAACATGTAAACAGTGGTTACAAAAATATATCTAACTGGGTTGGCTCAGTAACTTTTGAAATATGATTTGTTTTTAAGATCATAGGTTATAATAAAATAAATTTAACAATTTCCCTAGATTGACTTCGATTTGATATTAGATTTATGGCTGCACTAATAAAGTTCTAGGATGAGGTTTATCGCTACTTTAAATTTACCTATTTAGTTTTTCTGTCTCCCCAATTATTTTTCAAACTTGAGCTCGCTAGTTGCACTTGATTTTCCTCATCAAGTGCTTGACTCTCGGTGGATTCTCGGTGGCTTGTTTTTGACATGGCCGCTTATTGAAAAACTTTCCGCCGTCAAGATCCTTGGAACGTCTTTACTTAATGGCAACAACTTTTTGCGTATTAAACAGCATTTTACATTCCCTGGTATGTACGCCCGCACACTTTCCTGGTAAAAAAAGTTTGGCAAGTTCATTACTTGTTCGCAGAAAGCCATAATTATTTCATCATTTCAGCAGCGAGACAAATTGAATCGGTAACTGCTCTTAATATTTAATATTATATTTAAATATTTTAAAGCGTCGTTCTAATAAGTGACTGAAATTTGTTAATATGTTTAGGGTTTAAATAATTAAAATAATGGCAGTGAATTTTTGACCTGCTCTCGAAGGCTTATGTTAATTACTTTGTGTAACAAAAAAGCTAATATAATTAAACGAATTACAAAGTGACTTTTAACGAGAACAATTTCCCTAATACCAAGTCTTTGTTATTTTGGTCAATTAGGAGAGAGCCCATCTAAAGGAGACAAACAATGGGGGAAGTCCATTAAGGTAGTGACCAATAGTCTAAAGAGTACGGCCATTAAAAGCCTGATCAAGGAACAAAATAAGAAGCCCTAAGTGAAATATCGTGGGCGGTCAATTGGCTTCTTTTTTGACTTCTAAGTATATTGGAAGTACAGAAAAACCAAAAGAACCATAAAAGGAAATATTTGGCTGTATTCATCTCCATAGCATTGAATCCGATTTCTAGTATATTGTACTGGTCAGTAAAAATGAATGAATAGCTTTCAAGTGCCCATCGATTTGTCAGCTAAAAACATCATCAAATGGCTTAAATGCTTAAATGACAGTAAGCATGGCAATAAGTCCTTTGGCAAACTTCGCCACTTATGGGGAGGGATAAGTATCCCTGACGAAACCGACGACCATTTTCCTGTTTTCGTGCGAGCCCAACATTTCGGTGGAGTTTAAAAAAGGATGTACAAAAAATGGACTAAGTACGGTTAATAAATAGTGAAGGTCATTAGGAACTAATAAGCCTTAAAAGTACCCATTCAGGACGCATAAAATTAAAATGTGGTTGAAACCAAATAAATAAATATTGTTCGGCTTCATTGAATTATTTTCATAAAAAAATCAAGTTTTTATAAAAATTTGTTCACAAGCTAAACCACAATAAGTTAGCAATTTATTTTTAAAAGAGTTTTAAATCTCAGAGTTTAAAAACCCATTAAAAATAAAAGCAACAAGAAACTGAAACTTTTTGACACATCTTATTTATTATCCTGCCAAAAGACAATAGAAATCCTTGATGGCTTTTAATAAGCATTGCTCTCCATTAGCCGCCTTTGTTCCTGGGAGCCGAAGTTTTGAGAAAGTGGCTGGCACGGGAAGATGGCTTTGTCTGCGTCTTCGCTGATTCCATGGAAGCCATGGCCAAGATCTAAAAGCCACAATAAAGCCACAAAGTTAAGTAAGTACTGACAAAGAGCGAGAGCCACAGAAGCAGCTCCAACTGCACATCGATGGTCGGTATACGGGGACAATGGTTAGCTTTTCTGCTCCTGTTGGGATTTCAACGACAAAGACCTAATATAATGGGACAATACTGCATATTGAGAGCGGCAAACAGATGGTACAAAAGGTGAACATCGCCGGGCTGAAGATGGCGTCAACTTCCGTTTCCGTCAGCAGTGGAATTGAATGGCATTTCCGCTCATTGGTCGGCAGCCAAGGATCTAGAGTGGAAGGTCCTGATGTGCTTCAGAGAACTTTTGCAAATAAAGAAAAGAGCAGCAGGAATATAGAAATAAGAGAAGATATTACAAAAGGAAAAGTATTCTATTTAACCACCTTATTAGATTTGTACGACTTTATTAAGAGTTAATCTCACCTTTCAGTATCAACATCCTATACATTACACAGTAAAATAACACATTTAGGAATTTTTCCTTTATAAATAATTTTTTACCTTCTTAAAGCAATCTTTACATAGTTACTTATATATGTGTCTTCCACCCTGTGCAAAAAACTCCGCTGAAAATTTCACACTTTCTTGCAGTTAACTTTCCTGCGCTAAATGCAGCAATGAGTTGGAAGAAAGTTTTTCCCTTTGTGTGCAAATATTTGGCAAGAAAATTGCATTTACAGCAGCAAAACCTCAGAAAAAACATTTTGATGTTCATGTTGCGATAATTAAATTGCCGCAAAAAGAGAAACTTTTGAAATCGCGTTGCGGATGCAATGCGGCGTGCCAAAATATGTACAGCGATAAATTGCACTTATGAATAATAGGACTCCTGAATCAAAAGTTCTCATAGCATTTTTTGTGGGAGCACCCATTAAAAGTTAAATTTGCTTCGGAAATCTAGCATAAAAAGGAGATACACTTAAAGAGTTTTAACTTAAAGCTTAAAGCACATAAATGTGTATTTTTAGAAATTATCTTAACGAGTTTTCATCTTTATGACTGAAATACCGCGTATGATGGTATAAACGCAAGACCATAAATTAAATTTAATTTATTTTATTATGCTATTAAATATATTTTGTGATATTTTTCCCAAGAGCTGCCTTTTTCCCATGCTATCTCAAATCGCCATACGCGATTAAGGAGTGTGAAACTTGAATTATTATTAAAATATCTATGACAATGGTCGGGAGTTATAATAACATGAGGATAATAAATGCCACATTCCGAGTGTTTTCACCAACAGATTTAAACTTGTTAAATGAATAAGATATTGAATTAAATTAAGGATATAATTTTTTAGTTAGATAGCTAACATTTTCTTTGCACAAACGTGTCTCTCTATTCTCTGTTCAATCAGTACATTCCGGTGCCTTCACTGCCCGTGGAGACCTTCAATTATAAACACTCTGAAATTGGCTTAGTGAGCCCTGCACTTTATGGCCAGGACGTGCGAGGGATTGGCCGTCAGCGGAAAAAGTGCACTGGCAGTGGGACGTGGAGCCGACAGGCTTTTGGAGGGAATCGAATGGCTTCAGGGAAACGCAATCAAGTGGGATTCTGGAAGTGATGTGTGATGGATCTGCGAGTTGATTAAGAACACGAATAAATGTCGAAATTGGATGGGATGTGATTTGAACTATGAAATTTAATGGGCAAGCGTCTGAGATCCTTTATTCCATACCGAAAAATATTCAAGGATTTCTCCTAAACATTTCTCTATCTTTTTAAAGAGGTAACCCTTTAAAGATCCAATTGAGGAGAGCCCCTCGAGGCATTCGTGTGTCAATCGCCGCACATCTTCTCGCCGGGGAAACAGGCAATTACGTGATGTGCGTTGCGGAGGAAGTGTCCAAATGGGTCCGCCAGTGAAATGCACACAGAGGCTCTTTTAGGCCGACTTAGAGCCGGTTTTAGCCATTGTCGTTTGCACGCACAATTACGTGGGCGAAAAGCGCATCACGGAAATGGGAGACAGGTCCGCCGGATGGGGAAATTGCAGCGGAGGCAGTCCGGGAAAACTGACAAGCGACTAAATGGACCGACAGCCGGGCAAACAGATAGACGGGCTCGTGGGCACACACTGCGTATGAGCGATGCCGCATTGGCATGGAGAAACCCACTCAGCCGAGGGCTTTGACATCACGTGCTAAGCATTTTGGCGCTGGTCCAACGGAATTGCCTTGCCAAAGGGAAGTCAATGAAGCTACGCAGAGGTATCCCCTGGCAATTCCTTCGCAAAAACACGGAAAAGCAAGCGCAGCGATTTATCTACACACTTGAATGTATACAAAATGCACAGAGCATGCAACAGATTTACCAAAATATAATTTATTTTTTTTGTATTTCAAGACTTCTGATTTAATCATTCCGAAATTGATAAAACTCTAGGACTTCAACCGTAAAAAAAACTTGAAAGTGTAAAGGCAAGTAATGGTCCTCTTTTCCCCATTTCCATTCAACCATTATCTGCTGGCAACCTGTTGTGCAAGCAAACAAAGCAAAAGGTCCTTTCCTTGGATGCCTTTCATAATCCAATATGAAATCCTGAGGCCAAATCAAAGGCCGCCTGTCAGACTGCAGAGCCCCAATGCCTCCATTCATCCGAAGCCGAAAGGAATCCCGACAATAAGCATAAAGCCATCAGACGATTCGATTTGCGACTGCCGTGAAAGGCTTTCATATCCAATCTCCCGCAGATCAATAAAGTCAATCTGTCACCTAAAACTCTGGATGAAGGCTTGCCAGTGAAATTGCTTATGGGTGTACCATGGCAAATATTTATTTAAAATTCATTAAGCTGCTAAAAAAGTTAATGGGTAGTGCTTTGTGCCTGGTCACAAGTAATTTTCTGCTGCTAATTCATATGGTTATCCTCTGTGTGAACCAGATGTAATTCGTAATGGAAAAAAAGAGTGTGGTTAGGAGCGCAAAAACAAAGAAATAATAAAAAGCATAATAACGAGTATGAGAATGCGAAAGGAGCCCCAAGAACAGACGGGTGACATTAGCATACAAGGCATGACAATGGGGGAAAGCCATGATGAGGGGGATGAAAATCCAGGGGGAAGGACGCTCCAAGGGCCAAGGCAGTTGCAAATGCCATGGGTTAGTGCTCTTCGCATTACGTATACGCAGCGTGCAGGGAAAAAATTACGAATAGTCACGTAGCAAAAGTAAATTCAACCCTCCTCCATTTCGAGTGTAAGTCAGTGTGTGTTTTCCCGAATATTCAGTGTGTTCTGCGGTGTGTGCATATGGGCGACTCCTGCCATTTTAATAATTGTTGGGGCAATTCCCGGGTACTCAACTCCCCTCATTTTCTCATGGTCAGCTAAAATGTCGCCTCAGGCGATGGTACAACAAAAAAAAGAAAGAACGCTTCAGTCAAGTGCCTCGACTATCAGATACCCATAAAGTAAAATTTCGCTTATACACATCTGTCGAAAATTTACATTCTCATTCCTTACATATTAATTATACCCTTGCAGAGGGTATAATGATTTTAGTCAGGAGTTTGCAACGCAGTGAAGGAGACTTTTCCTACCCCATAAAGTATATATATTCTTGATCAGCGTCACTAGACGAGGCGATCTAGACATGTCCGTCTGTCCGTCCGTTTCTACCCAAACTAGTCTGTAAGTTTTAAAGCTATTGAGCTGAAACTCTCCCAAAAGTATTCTTTCCGTTGCAGGTAGTATATAAGTCGGAACTAGCCGGATCGGAAAACTATATCTTATAGCTCCCAAAGGAACTATGGGGAAACAATTAAAAATAAATTATATCTTTGGTGTTTTTTACCATGTAACCTCCTACGCTTGGAAATAACATTTTCTAATTGGGTTTGAATTTCGAATTAAATTTTATCAAAATCGGACGACTATATCATATAGCTGCCATAGGAACGATCGGAAAATTAGTCGGAAAACATGAAATTATTATTATATCTTTGGTGTTTTTTTTAAATATAACCTTCATATAGCTATCGTAGGAACGATCGGAAAATTGGTGGGAAAAGAACATGACACAAATTATAGCTTTGTGGCTCTTAGACACTTATCTTATAATATTGGGAATAAACTTTTTTTCTTATAATTGCAAGGGTATACAAACTTCGGCTTGCCGAAGTTCACTTCCTTTTTTGTTTACAATTTAATTTTGATAGTGAAAATTATTTGAATGCTTCGCTTTTCATTGTGTGCATTTCTACATATATTTATATACTCTACATACTCTTACCAGGGGTATAGCTTCTTCCAATTGTAGTGTTTAATCATGAACACGTTTTGTATTTTACAATAGGGTCATAAATTGTAACCCAAACACGGGTTGACCTGAAAAGGGTCCAATATCCTATATATATAGATGCGATAGCATATGTGCACTTGAAAAACCCAAAGAGGGTCATTAAAAAAGATAGGAATCTTATTTTACTTATCTAATGACCCGCGCAGACATACCTGCTTATCTTTGGGTTTTCAAGTGCACATCTGCTATCGCTTATGTGTATAGGATATTGGACCCTTTTCAGGTCAACCCATGTTTGGGTTAATATTTGCACAGTGATATGGGAGTGTGTGCAGCTGAAAAGCGTGATAATAGAATGAAGATAGTGATTGAAATGAACTGCCCGAACAGATGTGGCCATTTTAGATCTTTGAGCATGCCTATAAATAAGGAGAATTCTTTCTTTCTTTTCAGTTTATTATTGAGCATCAAGATGAGAAGAATAATTTTGAGCCTAGCGTTTCTGACTCGTGTAATGAGTTTAGTTACCGACTACAGACTAACGACATGGAATTCTCGGGGATATAAATTACATCAAGTTTTCGATTCATTCGCTAGTAATTCATCGTTGAATATTTTCTTTGTACAAGAAAGTGGAAATTTGGCCGATAAACGTTTAATTTCAATACAACAAAATTTACCAGTAAGTTCAAGGAATATTTTTAAGTATTATACTATATTTTTTTATTATTTTCATTTTTTCTAGTTTTATTTGAATGATGGTAGTAATTCTTATCTATGCGGCGCTTCTGATTTTGTGAAAGTGTACCAATATCAAGATCAAAGGGTTAATTTATATATATATAACTTTTTCCCGCCTCCAAATGGTATGACACGTTTCGTCATTATACTGATCTTTAATTAATTATATTAATAATACATTTATATTTTCTTCTGCAGTTTTATCAACACTTAGTCTGACAATTGTAAGTCGAGTACCAGCCGATAGTATAATTTACTTTGCTTCTCTAACGCGGCGACCTGGACGTGCATGCGAGCGAGAGTTTACAAATCGCCCCGTTGCCGGAATAACTATTGGCAACGATGTTTTTCTCAATATTCATGCTGAACCTACGGGCATCAGAAACGAAGTTCCGGATCAATTGGATGCCATTCGAAACCATATGCGCACACATGCTCCGCTTTCATCTTGGTTGCTAGCTGGCGATTTCAACAGAATGCCGTCATCTCTACAATTACAACCATATAATGAACAATTTGTCGTCCCGCCCCTCAACACCCACGGCAACAAAATTTTGGACTACCTAATTTTAGGATCTAATGACGTGAGAGTTTTTCAACAAATGGTTAGAAACCCCTATAGCGGAATTGTTGATCTCACTTTAACAGGTTCCGATCACAAGGCTGTACATTTTTCTCTTTGAATCTCACACAATGCCACTATTTTGCCAATGTTTCAAATAATTGTAAAACTGAACACGACTAACACGATTTTTGAATAAACTCATGGTAAATTCAAACACTTTTTCAATTCGATCTAATATATACAAATAATACAAAATAATTCCATTTAAAATGTTGAACCGTCAAACAAAATTACATTTTCCTTTTTTTTTACATATACAGAAACTTCGATCGCTGATTGCCTAATATACCCTTTTACTTTACGAGTAAGCGGTATTAAGAGAGACCATAAACTTTGCCCTCGTTGAGATGTATGAATGCCGGAGTGCAGTGAATATTAGAATCCAACAGTTGCATATGCAAATAGCTCACAAAGCCCAGATATTTGCTTTTAATTTCCCTGTCATGCATATTTTGTGCACCATTTAAATGCAACTCGGATTGCAGACGTTTTTGGATGACTCACTTAGTGGGCTTGCTCAGCAATTAAGTCGATACAAATATATTTAAAAGATATAGTCGGAATATGAAATTCATTATTATGTGAAGAAAATAAACAAAAGTTTGTATGGCTTTGCGAAAAAAACTGGGACACTGGAGATGATTATCGGTCTGTTTGTCTGCGCCGCTTTTCCAGTTTTTATGCCCAACTCTGGGCGTAGTAAAAAAACAATTTCGTTACCCTCTGTTGTCTGACCCACTCCACTTGGATACTCAAACAGAGGACGCTGAAAACAAGCCGAAGCCTCGGGGAAATCTCCGGGAAACTAGGAAAATGTCGGTGGGGGATTTGAAAGCTGACTGGCCTCAAAATAGTCTCAACTGCGGGCGGGAATGAGTGTGAATATTGCCCTAAAATATTTCATTAGAGCTTCGTCTGCTTTGTCAGCACATTTTTTGATATAGGCAAAGCAAACTCTATGAATATTTATCGAACTTTTAATAAATGTTTTATTTGCTTGGGTCAGAAATCATACGAGCATTGAAAGGGAGGCAACTTTCTAGTTAGTTTAAATATTTATCTTGAAGGGAACTTAAGTAAATTAATCCCGGCAAATAATAATCAAATCAGTCTTCTATTTTCTCCGACTTAAACTAGTTTACCATTTTATAAAAGATATTTACATTAGTTATTTTTCAACTGACAGGTAAGCGGAAAGCAACTGCATTTAGCCTGGTTCAGGTAAACTCATTTTTGCATTTTCTCTTACCACCTCCAGCGATTGTCGCTGGTTATAAAAAGGAGAGCTCTTTTTTGTGGCGGATTATCTTTATTATCGGATGTGGGTTAGCAAAATGACAGCTTTTGGCTTTCCGCCAAGATAAATTTTGTGACAATGCAGAAAAGGGACTAATAAAACTGCTACACCCTAAACACTTTTATAATAATAATTGTGGCATTCAACAACTTCTTATTTGCACAAGCATGAGTCCACTTTTCGTTCATCTTTAAAACCAATCTTCGGAATAAACAACATATTATTTTGTAAGGGTCACCAGGACAATCACTGAAAATGGCTGGACCGAAGGAAAACTTTTGTTTTTGTCACAACTCAATTACTTAAACTTCGCTTTCTGCAATATAAGTTCAAAAGTTGGGTTTTGTTTGCCAAACGCACTCCACTTGAACTTGAATGATGGCAAATTTAGTTTTGAATAAAATGTGGACAAAAGAGCAGCATCAGACCATTAGTTCAATTGGAAAAGTTTATAACTTCTTTATTGGTAATTGGCAGACAATGTATTTACTGGCTTTGAATGAAGTATTTTATTAGAACGCTCTAGTTGAATGTAAATAATATTTAAAGGCCACATACATGCGAACCTAATAGTTAAACTGGAAACCCCAAGAAGCCCATTTGAACCCGCATATGCGTGAGGAAATTAAAATTTCTCCGGGAATTTGTGAAAATTCAGTCTAAGCACTTAAGCAGGTGTTGAGGTGCCCAGGGGAAAAAACCGACACCAAAAGTTGATGCTAATGTTTAAGCCTGATGTGTGGCTGCTAAGACAAAGTTTGTCCCCTGTCACCTGTGGGATTTTTCAGGGGTTGCGAGGGGCCTGAGTTTCCGGTTTTCTGTGGGCATCGTTTTCATTGTGCAAATATTTAAACATTGTGGAAATCCCCGGCACACACTTTCCCCCAGCTTATCTGAAGGGTGTGGTGCCGAGCGTTGAGTTTTGAGTTTTTAAGGGCTGAGCAGGCTCATCTAATTATGGTAATCGCCCCACGTACACGCAGAGAGCTCAAGGACTTAAGGATTGTGTGTGTTATCATCAGAACAACCGGCCTCGAGGACATTCGCACTCGGAAGGCGCAGTGCGCCAATAATTTTTCTTTATTATTTCAAGAATCGGTGGTGCCCCGAATGGGTTGAATCTGGAGAAACAAAAAAGATATATGTGTCAGCGGGCATTATGCTTTACGGTCCTCTCGTTGCGGCAGACTTGGCCTCGTCCGCAGAAAATGGCAGGCGACAGGGAATAAATGCCGGCTGCAGTCTGGCAGGGATTACTCATCAAACCAAGTGCAGTCGCTCCAACGTGGCGGAAACCGCAGAGAAAGCCACTAGGGACCTGCGTTTAATTTTCTTTATTTTTAATTTCCCCAAAAGGACTTTTCCTCTTCATCCTTACGCAGCCTCCAGTCGCGAAATTATGTTCTTTCTTTATTTAAGCGTGGCTTAAGCCGCATTATGTCAAGCCCTTTTTATACGATTTTAAAGTTACAAACATTTAAAAATTCTTGTAATCAAGAACATTAAGTTTTACCAAATATATTTCGTATGTTATATTTATTGGAAGGAGAACCAACAGCTGTCACTCAACCCTAACTCCACTTTATTAGCACCGAACATCATAAATAATTCAAGACAGAAGTCATCGCATTGAAAATTAATGCCATATTATCCCCAGATGTCGTTTCTAATTTTTAAGTCAAAGAATAAGCACATAACTTCCGATTTAAGAAATTTACATTGTCGGCACTTTTTTAAATATTTCAGTATTCCGCAGTCTTTTCAGTTTCATGAAAAAACGCTTCGAAATAATGAACCTAGAAAACCGAAAGAGTAAACATTCTGTGTACGAAACGGGAGTGAATGGGCCATAACAAACAAGAGCCTCTCAAACCACACAAAAAATGAACATAAACAAAAAAACAATTAAAATCGGAATCGCATTGTTTTCGCTGATTTAGCTATATGATTCACCCAATATACACAAAGAAAAACTGAAAATGAAAACAGCATAATTGTGTTGTGTTCGAAGAGTAAACCATAAAATTTCTGAACAAGTCTTAATATTAAAAAATCCATTAAATCCCAATATACACAAAGAAAAACTGAAAATGAAAACAGCATAATTGTGTTGTGTTCGAAGAGTAAACCATAAAATTTCTGAACAAGTTTTAATATTAAAAAATCCATTAAATATTTATCTCAATTTGTTTTTCGGTTTTAAACAGTCTTTCCAAAAATATATGAATGTATTTGGCTGGTCTAAAAGAGCTAGCACATACTCTCGGCCAACTAAAACTCTGCCGTGAAAAGTTTAAGTTCCAAACGGAAGCCAATATGGTCAGGGGCAAAAAAAGCTACCTACATATAAAATGCACCAGGAGACATAAACAAACAAACAACAAAAACGAGAGCAGCAACAATTTGCCAACTTTTGTAATTGGCTAGGAACGAAAGAGACAGCTGCCGAGGCGCAGAAAGAGACGGCAGCACTGTGGGGAGGGCCAGCCAGACAAGTTAAAATGAAAAATTCTAGCAGTTTGTGTTCTTATTTTGGATGCACCAAAAAAATAAGAAGAAAATGCAGCTGCCAGCAGGCAGCAATCAGGAAAAGGCGACGAGGACAACACAGGCAACTCAAAATGTCCTGCCACATTTTCGCACACAGGGGAAAATTCGAGCTTTTGCGGCTTAAAATGCAGATTGTTGGCTTGACCACGTACGAGTTTTGTGTTTTATTTTGTGCAAGCTGGCCCCCAAAACCCACTCATTATTCATCTCCGGTTGAGTAAAATTAATGAGACTGGCGAACCACTTTACCACTTCACACTGTAGCAAAGTATGCAGGAAAGCACTACTTCTTTGTTTGCGTTCAAGTAGCCGGATTAAATGGACTCGTTGGAAACCCAAGTGGGCCAAATAAACGGCAGAGGGTGGCTACTATAAATAAGTGTGACAGAAAAAATGAAAACCTATATGGGTATCGTTATTATAATATAGCTTTATATTTTATATTCAGATTATTTTTACAATATTTTTAAACTTTAAAGCGGCTTAAATTTATTTGCGATGCAAGACCTATTAAATTAGGCCTCATTAGTCGAAGCAAATTAGATTTATACTAAATCTTTTGCGGAGACCCCTCTGCGAAATTTTCCACCCTCCGACAATCCTGATTTATTGAGTAATTGATAACAGATAATGGGTGTAGCAGTGCCATCTTGAGGTTGCCCCTAGCAGTCTGTGTTTATAAATAAATAAATAACGATGAAAGTCCTTTAGTTTCATTGCCATCCTTATAAAAGCCTTTACAGCTGAAGTGTTTTATTCTTTCTTACTGAAGGCAAAACTGTTTATTTTAACTATTCCTAAGTAAAATCGGTAGGCTTAGGCCTTAAAATTGGAACAATTATATTGCCAAGATGGATCATTAAATTTTCCTTTGCAATTGTTCTTGTTCTACTCGCCACAATGTAAACAGCAAAATTTAAAAATAGAAGAGCGAAAACAAAGCAAACAATGAACAAATTCCAGGCCAAACAATGCACGAAAAATAAAAATGTAAACAGTGCACTCAATTAAGTTCGAGCATGTAGTCCATAGAATTGAATATTTCGCCGCTGTACTTCTCAGAAGTGGCTAAGATTCTATTCAAATCGCAATGAGGCACCGGGTGTGTATACATTTGAAAGGTTTTGCGATTGGTCAACAAGTGAATCGGAACTTTATGCTTCCATCCTGTAGATAAACAGTGCAGGGTGTGAAATATAAATTTTTACATTTAATTTAAGATTGCAATTTTTAATATCAAAGATCTCGATTCAGAATTTTTAGCTGATATACATTTCTATTATGATTTTAGAATTATTTAAAAACCATCCGTCATAACGTCGAATGTCAATGAAATTTGTCCTTGAACTCGAAATTTATATGCCAAAATATTCTTAAAAAATCGGATTTCCCGTAAAAAGTATTTCAGGCACATCACCATTCTACGGGTTAAGTTTGTTTTCATTTTCACGGCGCCCCTTCTGCGCAGACTCCGCGATTGCCCGACTTACTCGGCAGCGCAGTCGACGTATCCGTGCGATAAAAATTTCAGTTCTCATGCGGCTTTCATCCGAACCGCAACGTATCAAATCGGAACGGAATACCGCTAAACAAAGATATATAAATCTACGTAACGCTCTTAAAAGCGACACGTGTTCGTAAAAATAACATATAATTGAGTGGTATGAAGGCCTGAACAAAAATAAATATAGTACCAAGGAATCTACTTTTTTGTATATTTCTTTGGCATATTTTTATTACTACAGATTGAATACATGCTTTTAAAAACTGTAACATTTAATCTTCTATGTTTTTGCGGACACTTATAAAATATTACTATCCACAATTACGCTTGTGCTAATATAATCCATTTTCATGGCATAAATAATTTCTAAAAAATCCATATAAAAACGAAACCCATTTTAATGAGATACTCGAAAAGAAATAAGTCAAGTTCCTTCAATTATAATCAACAGTTTTTTTCGTGCACTTCCGTTTCCGTTTTAAAGGCGGAGACTTGTATTCATCTGAAATAAGCCAGCTGGTGCGAATAAAACTTGAAGCATGCCCATCAATTATTTGATTTAATCACCATAAACGAAAGATTGAAGTGAGTATCTATGCGCATCCGGCTAAGATGATTGGGAAACTGATGAAGCTTTGTGCGAAAAATATCTCAGATTGCACAGGGAGTGTGTAATTGAATAAATAGATTTCTGACTTGAAACGTGCCAGGAATTATTTAATTAGGCTAAGCCTAGCTAGGTTTCGAGGAAAATATATTTTGTGGGGGAAGTAATTACATGAGGCTTCCCAGGAAATTTTTCTGGTTTTCATTGAGGATTTTCTGGTTATTGCTTGTAATTTCGTTTTCAAACTTTTGCCCAAATCAATTAGCCCAAGTTCGAAGGCTTAGCTCGGAATTTATTCATTCTATATGAGCGCCTTTCTTCTGCCCCGCTGGCATATTTAATTAGCTGACAATTCATCACCGAATTTCACCCAGGTTTGTTTACCTTTGACAGTGCAATTCGTGTCGAAAATAAGGCAAAGTGCATGAGCGCACACGGGGAAAAGAAATAATGCGGTAATAAACAATAAAAATAAAACAATAAAAGGAACCGAAAGACTCAACAAAATTGCGTGGAAAAGCAGGCAACATTATCGTGCCAGTGAAAAGGGCTGGGTGGAAAAGGTAGTCGCATAAATGGCGAAATAACGAGGGCAAAGGCGACAATAAGCGGGGGTTGGGATGAAAGCACACAAAAAATTTATACACTCAAGGAAACTTTAAGAAATATATAAAATTCAAAATAAAGCATTAAATAATATAGACAAGCATACATCTTTTGGGCAATAACTTTCCTTGAATAAAAAGGTTTTATTACAACTTTTTATTTGGGCTTAGGAATTACATTAAAACCTTTTTTATTTACCATTATTAGCAGCTGTTAGAATATTATATAAAGTATATTTTTTATTTTATTTTTAAATTTTTCTTTTTGTTTCTGAAAAGAAAATTCAACATCATATTTGTAACCAGGAAAGCGTTTTTGCCCATTTTAGTATTAGCAACCCTTGGAAATCCTCGCACTTTTGCAGTTTAGCAACAGGGCAAGCTTTTTTCTCTGTGTAGGAGACCTGAAGGGGCACCAAAGCCTCGCAAATGTCGTGCGTTAGTGCTGCAGCAGGGCCATTTAGTTGGGACCGGCGTCACATTACGTATACGCAATGTGCACGAAAATTACCAGCAGTCACGTAGCAAAGCGAATTCCAACTCCACGCTTTTCCCACACACACACGACTGAGGGCACGTGTGCTTGTGGGCGTGCGAGTGTAGGAGTGTGCGTGGGGCTTATCAACCATCATAATAATTGTTCGGGGCAATTTTCCTGCCAAGTCTGACCAAGGTCCCTTCGCGTCCATTCGGTCTCCCGACATTCGACAGGAATAATTACACACACATTTGGCCGTCATAAAAACCAAATTTGTTGAAATGTTCAACTGGAATGACAGCACAAAACATTTACAACATTTTGTGTATTTTGTACTTTGCCCCCTGCCAAAACACGCTTGCTCTTTGGCTGTCGGCTTTCATTTCACTTTTTGGAACAGAAAAGTTCGGCTTTTTATTTAGATTTCAATTTGCATAGCGTACTGCACGTCGCACGAGGGGAAACATTGATTTTGGAAAGCAATTAAATCAAATGAAGTTTTTTCGGCAGCCAGACATCAGGCGGTGACAGAAATTCATTAGTGGAGCGCTGACATCAACAATTAATCAAATCAATGAAATCAATAAAATCAAGTAAAGGGAAACTTTCTCAAAATAAATCATTAGCTAAAAGATTAAATTGGTTTTAATTTAATCGGATTGAGCTTAAAAGGTGCACCTGAAATATTCCATAAAATAGATTTTGTAAATGAAACAAAAAGAAGAAAAATAATGACTGGATGTGATTGTAGAATCCCCCCTTTTTGTCTCCTCAATCTAGGGACTACGCAAAATGCGTGACTTTGGGAAGTGCCAGCAATTGAATTCCCATTTTTCAGATTGGTTTCGTACTTCAGGAAACTGACATCATTGATTCTTGTCAGTCTGGAAAACAAAAACTTGACTGAATTGCCATTTGTCCTCTAAATCACTTTCCAAAGAACGAAAATACTGCAAAGCTTTCCAAAAAAATTATACATATAAAATAGGTTCCAAAGTTCAAGATCTGTAAAACAGCATTTCGGTTGTTTTGAAGTCGAGTCAACTTAATCAAATCGAAAGCTGTCACTTTGCATTCAAGTTTGCTCTTCATTTTCATGTGAAAACCCATGCTTCAAAAGGCCGGCGGCCAAGGAGCAAAACTTGTTTGCATATTCGTGGGGAAAAACTCATGCATATAATTTTGTTTTGTTATATTTCATTCCGAAACTCAATTCAAGTTTTCATCTTGGCCGAAATAAAATTTGAATTTCATAAAGCTAAAAAAAAAACCAACAGTCAGGGGAGTTTGGGGTCTGCTCTCTTCTTTCTTGCACTTCTCCCTAGCTCTTTCTCTCTGTGCAGAGAAAGTAAATAGGAATTTCGTGCTTGGCTAGGAAAATTTATGGCTATTGGTTTCACACAAAACATACACGGGACGCTGAAGTCGGCGGCTTATGCTGGTTCGTCCTTGGGCGCACGCGACGTATGCGCAACAAACGTGTTTTTTCCTTTGATGAAAGTGTGCTTATACAAATTTAATTCGTGGAAAAAAGGGAATTAGCGAGTCTTAATCTTTACTGCCACGACGTTAATGACTTTTGTTGGAAATATGTCAGGATTTGTAATTAGAAATTTGGAAATGTGCCAGAGAGTGAAGCAGAATTCTCGTTTATATATTATTTTCTTTCCTCACCAGGATGTTTTAAATATTTAAGGGTTCCAAACCATCACATTTTTGTATTCACCAGAAAGCTTGCACAACCCAAGCAAAAGTGGGCCAACCATATTAACTTTAACACTCGGACTCTGTTATTTTCACCACAATTACCTGTTCTGGTGGCCCCACAAGCTGTTGCAACAATCACGAACTGCAATAAAAGTCCCCTGACTGCCTCACAATGTTGCTATTTCTATATATGGTATAGTACCCGAGGTACGCCTTATTGCCTGTTAAAGGGACAATTTCTGGTCAGCAGGAGAGCAATTCGAGTCACAAAGCACATGTATTTAATGGTATGCTGCTGGTAATACCATAGAAACCTTTGACAACTAGCTTTAAGCAACAATTTTTTTAGTTAAAATATCTAAAATAAAAACCATAGAATTTTAGATATGCAAAACACGCTTTTACTTCAACGCAGCTTCGAGTGAAAAACAAACAAAATAAGAGCAATCCCTTAGACCGCCAAATGTGGTGGTCAGTTCATCCCACTTATATACATATTTTTGGCATTTTATGTCTGTAAATCTCATACTGTGAGTGAGAGCTATTACTCAAAAAACAAGCACGCACTTGAGTTGGAATCCTTGTTTTCTCGTTAGACACATTCGGCACGTGATATGAGCAGACATCAGGAATCGGAATGGCAGGATACCATCTGGCGCATTGCCATTATTAATGATGCAATTGGCACGACCTTTAAATCGAGAAAAAATGTGGGAATTTATGAATTTAAAGAAGCTCGAGATTTTCGCCTTTAAACAACAAACCAAAAAACATTTCATTCATTTACTATAACTTGTTAGCTTAATTTCAAGATTTTTAGTGACCTAACTATGCTTTTTTTTCCTTTCTCTGATTTCCTTCAAGCATCCCCACTTTATTTTTGCTAGTTTTGTCAGCTTTGCTTATGTCTTTCGACACAGAATTTGCCATTGTTTTTCCCAGCTTTGTTTTCTTCACCTTTGACAATAGTCTGCGAAGCAGCTTTGTACGTTTCTATCTCGTAGTCATGCGACTTTTCTTAGAGACTTCCAATTTAACAAAGTAAAGTGGTCTCGATTAAGCCAGATCCTTTATGAATATTGTAATGCAAATAAAAAAGGCACAAAAAAGGCTTACTAGATTTATTCTCTGTGTGACAAAATCTGTTGGGAGCACGGAGTTCGTGGGAATTCAGTGAGTGACCTGCAGCCGATAAAGCCCTCATCTGCAAATCCTCGATTTCGCCGGCTTTTGGCCCCCAAGGCAAACATCACGTATACGCCCCGTTATTTTCCCGCTGCTCTTTTTCGCTTTCCCGCTTTCCCCGCCCACCCCTCCTGCCGATTCGCCATTTTCCGCGTAATTGTGCGTGCCAGCGACAACAAAGAGGCCAAAAGCAGACAGCAGGACCAACTGCCCTCCAGGACCTCGTTCCCTCACTCCTTTTCGACTGTCTAGCATTCGGAACCAGGCAGAGAAATTGGCCACTGCGTGGTGGGGAGGACCTTTAGCAGGACACTGGTAATTGAATATTGAGAATGTGGTATAAGCTCTTCGATTACAAGCTGGGGCTTCTCGCCGGCGACCCAGTTTCTATGTAATGCTATCGATTTTCACCCAATCAATGTCCACAAGTGCGACCCAATCGACAATTTCAGACCCTTTTATTCCCCGCTCGATCCTTTCAGTGTTTGTTTGACTGCCAATGATAGCTTCTTAGGAGGAGTAATCACGTTTGTATTTCATTCAATCAATCGTTGGCTTTTAGAGCTTTAAAACATGACATAAACTTTAAAGTTGAAATAATTTAGTACAATTTCAGAAAAATGTAAACCCATTTTTATTACCTTATGCTTTAGTAATATTTTTTAAGATATATGTGTAATACAAATTTAATATTTTCGACATCTGAGAATTTTTTAAATTTATTTCACCTTTTTAAAATATTTCCATGATTTTAAATTTACTTTCAGAGATAGTCTGATTTGTTTTATGACATTTTCTTCCCTATTTTCGTTGAAAATCTGATGTACATCAATTTAACTTGGTGACAAGCTAATTTCCACTCCCCCAAGAATCTGAACATTTGCAAAGACAAGAAAAAATTGTGTCCTAAGTTGCGAACATTAATGTCGCTCCGAACCAGGTTGTCCGTCATTCAAATAAAGTATTTGACATTCATTTTCTTCCTCACGGCTCACAACGAGCTCATTTGCGTGTGGGCAGTGGAAGTAGCTCATTAGAGATGAAAAATTGTTGACAAATGAAGAGTTTACAGGAAAATCAAGTGCCAGGGCAGGAGCGTTCTGCAAATAAGTAGCAAGCCTCGTCCACTGCCGAGCATTATGCAAATGAACTGGCAGGTAAACAGCAGCGAATGCCTTCGTTTTGCTCGACCCAGTGGCTTAAGCAGCTTTAAGTAGTTACCCAAAATGCCATTAGACAACAAGAACGTTGGCCAATTTTCCCGGAAAAACAGGAAAATGAAATATGGCAAAGGCCTTCTAGTTTGGTTCCCCTAAACTAAAGGTCAAGAAAAGCTTGCAGGAGAGAGGGCCAACAGGAAGTTGACTTACAAATTTGCACTATAGATTACTTCCGTTTGGAGAGGATATGATTTGTGTTCCAGTTAAAACGGGTTTTTCGCTTAATCGTTCGCTTTCTTGTTAAATTTTGCATGAAGAATTTAATTTACTGAGAAATTTCAGGGATAACAAATATTTATGGGATAAAAACAGACAAATAGCTTTTTCTTGTACCAAGTGCACAGTCCGAGCTTTAATTAATTTAAGCCTGAATAATTATGCAAAGTGCTGTTTTTATTGGCTGCTTGTTTAATTTATTCCGCTCACTTTTTGTTCTAGCCTCCATTGTATTTTCTGCTGTCCGATTCTGTTTAGTGTTTACAGATTTTCTCTTTTGTTTTATTTTTCCTGCAGCTTGCTTGTTTATTCCACCTAGTTTTCTAGAAATTTAGTTAAGCTTTGTGTTTTGAATATGCAAATAAAATTTATTATTTGGTTTCATTTAGCAAAGAATTATTTATTGTATTGTAGTCAACATAATCCATGTTCCATGATTTAAGCCAATGAATGGGCTCTGTAAACACGCAGCAGATTTTACCTGTTTGGTTCATATTTCAGGTTCCTCTGGGCCAAAACAAGCCCAATTTCCTACCTGTCTCAAATCTGCAGTTTGCAGTTTGAGCTTCTCTTGCTAACTTTTCCGAGAATCAAAACAAAAAAGTCTAACGCTTTGCGATGGGCACGAACTTCTGCCACAAGTTGCCTTTCGCAGGACTATCCTTCCAAAGGCCGAAAGGTGCAGAATCAGCAGGTCAGGTCGACTTCCGGGCAAAGCGAGATGGCCACTTCGCATCGATTAAAGCCACATTTTTATGGAAACGCTTAACAACAATGCCAAACATCCGATGGCTTTTGTGCACTCCGCATAACGAAAATTAAATATCCGTGTGGTGGCTTTTATTAACTAAAGTATGCGTCTCGCCTCTGATGGGTTTTGCATAATGCACGGACACAAAAGAGGAAAAAAAGTATCCAGCTTTTTGTTCGACTCGCTTTTTATGTATGAGCAGAATATTAAAATTATATGCAAACAGCTTTGTGTATGCAAATTATATGGAATTTATTAATTTAACACATTTTTGATGATGCGGCTGAAATACTTTGTTGTTTGCATTAAATCGCTCGTAATGTGGTTAATTTCTGCCTGACAATCAATACTTGCTTCAGTTGTAGTACTGGCATGGGTCTTTAAACAGGGGTGTGTTTATAGGGCTGACAGAGGCCCATACCATCGACACTCAGAAAACAAATTTGGAGTCGTAACGCCTAAGTATCGAAAGTCAAAACATCAATCGCCTGCACTATACTTACTTTTTATCTTAGCCGCAGAGCTGACAACGCCATCGGATGTTTTATTTATTTCAAACCTTTCGCTCAGCCGCAGGCCTCAAGTTTCCGCCACCGACAACTTCCGGTTTTCCTTTTGCGTTTCCGTTGATTTTTTTATGCCTCGACCCGGTTTTTATTGCGTGCCGTCAATCCCGTCAATAAACTCCAGCTCATACCTTTTGTTTGTGGTGACTTCGATTTTATTTCGATTTTGCACAGGCACTGCCTTTCACTTCCATCGGGAAAAGGACGTTGACTTGGCCGGGTTCATTACTCCAAGTTCCGCTGCTGTTGATTTTCAATTATTTTTATTGACTTAAGTTATAATGTATGGCGGGGCAGCCATTTTTCTTGATTACTTGCTTGAGGGAGCTCTATATGTACTTATTTTTTATATTTTCCCCCTCCTAAGCTGGGCGCATTTGTGTAGTTTTTCCACTTGTTCGACTGAACCCACTTTGGCTTGTTTTCGGCAAGACCGCTTATTGAAAAACTTTGCCCCATCATCGCTGGAACAAGTTCTTAAGTCAAAACTTCTTCTTAAATGGCAACAACTTTTTGCATTTTCAGCGGCGTTTCGTAATTGCATGCTGTTTTCACCTTGTCTTTCTTGAGAAAAGGAAAAATGCTGTTAATTATTTGTAGGGAGCATGTCTTAATTATTTTTGCATTTTCGCACGAAGTCAAATTGAATTGTGTTTTTTCTTGCTTCCAAGTCATTATGACTTTATTCAGCACCAAGGCTCTCCAGTTGCTTACCCTTTTGAGTCTGATAGCCAAAGGTTTGAATAACGAATGTTAATTAATGGTATACTTTCATGATGGGAATTTTTCAATATTTGTAATTGGGTATTATTTTTAGAAAAGGAAATATAAGTAATCAAATCAAATAATAAGACTATCCGATTCAGACTCCATAAGTTCAAAAGGCAACTCCAAAGCGAAGTATTTCCCCTTTGATGAAGAGAACTCCCAACTATTCACAGTTTCTGTTGCATACTTTGCGGCATTCTTTAAAGTTTTCTTTTTTGAAAAAAGTAGAGAAAAGTATAAGGAATTTGTTGTGCCGCTTGGCCTGGTTCAAATTAAAATAAATATGCATTCAAATAAAATGGAAAAAGACCTGAGAACAACAAAAATAAAAAACTTTGCGGCTTAGTTTGTGGTTTTGCCGTTTCTTCTTCTCCTCAAACTCGTTGCCACAAAATGTTTGCAGTTGTTAGTTGCACTGAATGCACTTTGTCTGATGAGAAAGCCTGTTACACGATAGTTACGTTTCCCCTTCAAGGCACATTAGCTTGTATCCCTTCTTAAATTCATGAATTAAACATGGGCAATTGCAGAACTTACTAGGCATCATCGCACGAAAGTGCAACTTTACCCAAATAAAAATAAATGCATTTGGTCAGTAAGCAAAGGTTTAAGAGTGGCAGTAGTAATTTGCAATCATTTTCAATGAAAATAGCTTGGGTAAATTGCTTGTCAGAAAAGACAATTTGAGATATACCTGGAATTGCCATGTTGGCCACAAAATCTCGGCCAAATTGGCTTTGTCCATTTATTGTGGCTACTGAATGCCTTAAATGCAATATAAGTGTACCTTTGTCATAAATTGCTAACTTCATCTTCAACTGAAATTCCCTTATTTGTCATTTATATCTTTTTTAAAAGGCTTTAAATTGGTGTCCGGTATTTACAGAAAGTTAAGCAATTTTATGGAAATTTTACAAGTGATAAGTGATATTCTGAGGAATAAAATTGCAATTGTTGTTAATTATAGTTTTTATAAATTAAAAGAACCTCGAAAGCTTTGCGGTTTAAGACCCAAAATATACTAGTATAATAGCCATTTACTTTAAACCAAAAGCCACAAGAATGGGCAGCCCACAAGCCAATTTAAGTGCCCCGTTGACTAGAAAGTTTAAATTTACCCATTTGCAGAATTGTTTTCTCCGGTTAAGGGCGCATTAATTAACCGAACTTAGCGCGATGGTATGTGGGCATATCCCATTGGGAATATCTAAAAAACCCAGAGGTGTCTGCACAAAATGAATTGCCTGGCTGGCTGGCACGAATTACTTTCTGTTTTTCGCTCTAAAAGTTTTCGCTTTCGTCGGGCTCCGTGAGACAGCTCACTCAGCTATTCAATATGTCATTCAGTCATGCCAGCACAAACACACGCCCAACTTTAAATTGAGTTCCTCGAGCACAAGTTTTCATGAAAAACCGAAGAGCAGAAGATACAAATAGGGAAGTTTTCCCTTTGCACAATGTGTTGATTGCTATTTTGTTATTCATGGAATTGCTTAAAAATTTAGATTGCCTGGCAACTTATAAACTCAGATTCCGCTTTTTGTTTCGACTTTAAGGGGATTATGGGTGGTCAATTGAAAAGCTGAATTGCATTGTAATTTTGAGTTTGAAAATTCCTAAATAAAGCTTCCTGAAACCAGGCAAACCACCCTTGATATCCAACAATTAACTGCGAAAAGGTCATCCAAGCTAGCTTCCCAGTAGCCTCAACCAACTGGATGGGATTTGCACCTGTTGACTGCTCCCTTTGACCACTGGAGCGTGTGAGCATCGGCATCATCGAGAGCCAACAAAAAAGTGTCAGATAACAGAGGATAGGAGGAGCATCCGTGTGGCTGCTCAATCAATTGCGGTCGAAAGTCATTGAACACTGCACAGACACACACCTTTCACCACAGGACTATATATTCCTCAAATCGATGTCAACGACTTTGAAGGTGGCACACATTTTGTATGACAACAGCATCACATTCACAATTTTCCCAGGAAAAACAGAAGAGGAGAGGTGTGCACAATATTGGCACAGAGCTCAGCTGTTTTGCATGGAATTCCAAAAGCTGGCAATCTAAGAAGGCCTCTTCAATATGCAGTCGGTGGCCTTTTCACCCTTTCTCAAGCTTTTCTCCATTGGCCATTGGCCTCAAGACAGAGGCTTGAACATCTTAAAACGAGGCCAAGTCTCGCTTAAATGGTATAAAAAGTATAGTGGTCTTTTAGGATGATTTAAAGTATTTTGTTGCATACTTTGGGACACCCGAATTAAATTAAATTAAATTTTTATTCTAATTAATTGAAAAAAAATTCTATTTAAAAAATGAATTTAGTTAAATTTGAAATTGTTTTATGGAAAAGTATGCGGTAGTATTTTAGGATGATTTATAATATTTTGTTGCATAATTTTTGACACCCTTTTGCTCTTTTTTAAAATAAAGCTGATTTCAAAAGCAAATTTAAATTGTAATTAAATTCTTAGATTGATTTTGATTCAAAATCTTTCATTGACAAACATCAAACCCTGGCTATTAAAAGCGTTGCCCAAATAAAATCATTTCGATAGAGTTGATTGCTGACATCCCCTAGGCAATTGATTCGCTCCGCATTTGCGGTTCCACATTCCGACTTCCTGCCGTGCATTTCATATATGTGGTGCTCATGCTCACGTGTAACAGGATTACACGATTTAATGCCCCGAAACTGGCGCAGCAAAAAATATTTAAATTGGCCGGGGCTGCCCGGAATGCCATTGATTGAAAAGCTTAAAAGCAGAGAAATGCTTAAACACGGCAATAAGCCCCACTACAAATGTCTCAGCATCGGGAAATGCCCACACTCTCTGTCACGCATGTGGGACCCATATCATGGTAAGCCCTCTTTGACCCGGACATAAATCGACCTTCATTCCGGTGACCAATTTCCCATCGCTTTGCGTGCTCTCAGGACATTTTGGCCGCTTTGTTAAAAGGTTCTTTCAAAAATAGGGAGAGAGTGTGGCCCATAAATAGTGAAGGTCGTTAGGAGTTAATTGGCCTTGAAGGCACGTTCCCTGGAACTATGAGTTACAAGCTGCATAAAACTTAAACGCTGCCATCATCTTGGTCAGCGCTCACAAATATTTGCCCCTCTTAATTGATTCAATTTGCATGTTGAGTGGTTTTTGGCCAGGGCTATTATAAAGCCAGAAATGCCGGGGAGTAAACAAGTCAACAAATGTTGATGAGATTTTCTGGGAAGCAACATACAAATTATGATGCGATGAGTTTCACCCGAAAATTCAGCACTGAGCTTAGTACGAAATATTTTATTTTATTTTATAGTTGATTAGGTTTTTATTTTTTTTATCTAGGTGAAAGCATATCCCTATAGTTATGGTTACGAGTGCACAATTTCAGCTAACTGCAGTTGCGAATTGTAAATGCGATTCGCAGTTTTCCATTCCCGCGAAAATTGCTCTAGCGCTGCTGTTATGCAAATTCAACGCAAATGAGACTGTGTGTGTGTAGTCTCACATGCGTGAAATTAATTTCTCCCACGAGAGAACCAGGTGCAAGCAAATTTAAGGTAAGCCACCTTTTAGCTCGGTGTGTGTGTGTGGGTCAGGGGGCGCCCTAAAGTATGCAACAGCAATACAAAGACTATTCCGCGGAAATGAAAATTTCAGACTGACATTGCAGCGGAAGTGGAAAGGGGAATTTGCGGGGAAATTTAAGTCATGGGAATTTTGAATAGTAGGGGTATTCTTTCTAGGAATCCTTGCAGCTGTATTTTTAATATAAAATGTACCATTTAAATGCCAAAAAAACCTAATAAAACCATATTGAAAGATGGATTGCTGCCCCCAAAAAAGGGCATGACTTGGCTTCCCCCATTTAATGACATGACATTATCTGCAAAATATTAAATCACCGAAAGCCGAAAAAATCTGCATAAATTCAGCACCCTCATCAGGTTCAGTGGGCGGCCCTACATCGATTGATTATGGCCTAATCGCAAATGGCTAGCTCTTACTCACAGCCGAAATCATAATAAATCACTTCGAGTTGAGACAAAAAACGGACCATAAGTGGAGGGTGTTTTTCAGCCCCCTGCTGAAATTCACCCCTAGGTGTTCGTCGCTCAATCAAAGCTGACCCAGAGAGCCTAATGAGCTGCCCATTCCAGGTCCAGCACTCGCCTTGGGTTGCCATTTACAGGCAGATTATGAAATTAATGGCCTACAATTGAGCGGGCTACTTTGTCAAGGGAGAAGATTTCGGGGATAACTTTGCCTTCATTTTTCATTTTTAATGCCCGCCACGGGCCAAGTTGGGTCCATGAATACGCGATTAGCTTGCACAAACTTTATTAAAAAATTCCCCGACAATTCGCCGCTTTTTCGGGGAGAGCAATGCGCCGGCCAGGACTAATTTAATGTCCTGCCTGGCGGAATGGCCACGTTGAAGGCTTTTAATTGCTCGGGCATAGCTCTTCATTGGCCGCCCCTGGCAGTGTCATAAAAGTTTTGTGGCAGCAGCTGGCACCGGAAGTTGACGGGCTGTCCGCCCGGCTGCCTTCGTGGCTGATTCGATTGTGGCCCAGTCGAAGCGACGAAATTAAGTAAGTACGGCCAAAGAGGAGAGGCCACAAAGGCTGCTCCTGGTACTGATTCTGTTGCCACCTCCTCCCACAGCCGATGGTCGTTAAACGGGCACAATGGCCACTTCGACTCCTGGCTGGAAGTGAGCGACTCTGCTCTATCTGCACGGAAAACAATAAAAGAAAGAGGAATACCCAGTTATTTTTTATGATGTACCCGTCATTACAATGAGCTACAGACGATAATTCGCTGTTATATCAGATTATGCTAAAATAATGGCAGCAACAACAGCTACATATATTTAATAATAATCATCACTACATTATAGTTAAATCGATCTTTCATATTTCAAAGCACTGTCCTCCATCAGAAATTTTGGAGTTGTAAGATTATCTAGTTGTAAAGTACAGGTCATAAGAATTTCATCTGTATTATTTCGAAGCTTGACTTCCTATTTAGAGCTCAGTAATATTTGTTATTATGGTTATTATTAGAGAAACTAAAAAGTCAAATTGCTGGCCATCTTCTCCCAGTGTAGCCGTATTTATGGGGCGCCGAGCGGCAGAATAGTGATGCATATTGAAAGCTGGCAAACACAATGAACAAAAGGTAAACTTCATTTGGCCAAGACAAGAAGAGGGGGAAAAGTAGGAGCAGGGGGGCTGGGGAGCAGCATCCGTTTCCGTCAACACTGGCACACAATGCCGTTTCCGGCCAACTTGGCTTCCAGCCAGAGCAAAATTGGTCGGTGGATGGCGAATGGGCTGGGAAAATGTGTTTGGCAGCTCGTTCGACTGCTTAGTGGCTAATTTGCAAATAGATGAAAATGCGGCGCACAATTATAGCTCTGGCAGCAGAGCTCTCGATGTGTCGATTGGAGCCCATGGGATTTAATTATAAATTTCTTCACCTCCATCTTGCTTACCTTACCCGGCCCCATTGTGCTTTTCTTGCCGTTTAATCAGGAAACCTAATTACATTAGCCGGGGCACTCGAGTTCGACAGGCTGGACCGCAAATCACACAGGCATCCAGTGCAGAAACACTCGGAATGGCATAATTAATGCCCAGCACTTGCGGCCAACTGGAATGTTGCACATACGCCCCGTGGGCCACACGGAAAGTGCGGTGGCCGAGCCATAATTTGCAATAAATATTGATCCACAGACACATGACCTCTGCCCCCCAGAGCTGCCGGCTGACAGATGGCTATATCTATTTGGCCTGGCCAGCATGCAATCATAATATTTATCTGTCACGCTGACAGATTCGCCTGAATTGATTGCCAGCCAGCGGAAGAGAAAAATGTAGAAGTACCCGAGTGGGGTGGCTGCCGGGGGTCCTTCCCACTTTGTATGCTTTAAAGTCACGCCCCCAAATCGCTTTAAGCCACACGCTCTTCGCAAGCCCCATAAATTGTGCTTCCCGAGCTTAGCTACAGTTTCAGCCCGTAAGTCGGAATCATTTGTCATAATTCGAGGGATAGCGAGACAAAGCAAAAAGCCAAGAAAACACAGGCCCCCAAAGTTGACCCAACAACACCTTGGGCCATCGAAGTGGCCATTAAAAGTGGCAGCAGCAAACAGGCAGCCAAAAAAAACAAAGTGGGGATCCGAAAATACATTCTGGGACCAGCACTCGACACGAAAATCGACTGAAAAGCAATTATTTACACTTCGGCAATAAAAATATGGAACAGAAAACAAAAGTGGCAGAGACAGGGGGCGGCATTGTGTCAAAAATGCGTTGTGCAATTTATTACCTTTAATTTTTCTTGCCTGTCCGTCTTTCGCCCGCGAAGGAAATTGCATTTCTGCGGATTGTGGATAATAATTTTTATGACCATTGCCTGCGTTTCAACTTTTTATGACTTCTCGAGCGCTGATCCAGAGATTTCAGCGGAAAATCGAAAAAGTTTTTAAGAGCCTTCAATTCGCTTGTTAATTTTAATCCCTTTGGATGTCTCGCCTCTCCTCTTGCAGAGCCAGTAGTCGTCGGTAGTGAAATGAATCCCCAGGAATGTCCGCAGCTGGTCAACCTGTGAGTCCTGCGAGTCCCGTGTGAGTCCTGAGAGCTCCGAAGATGGCGGTGTCCAGTTCAATTATGGAAACCGTCGCCATTTTGGCCCTGCTGCTTGGCCTTTTCATTCGAAGTGGTAAGTGATATGCGAGGGAGTGGATGAAAGGTTAATTAGTTTTGGGCTTAATCAACATATTAAAGAACAAAGGGAATTTAATGATATATCATTTTAAAATCCTATATTATTACCCATTTTAGGCTACTGCATAGACTGTTTCAAGTGCGTCTCCTACAACGGAGCCAACAAAGCCTGCGACGATCCGTTCCACAACAACTACTCGACGGCCATCTTGGAGTCGCCCTGCATGGGCGGGCGGAAGGGGCGTGACGGCCTGTTTCCGGCCACCGCCTGCATCAAGATCGCCGGCTACTACGGTGAGTGAATGCCCTCTGGCCCTATGATGGACTCTCATTTGCATTTCCCATTTGAAGATGACACGGGGGAGACGATAACGGTGAGAGGCTGCGCCCTGGACAGCGGCACCCTGACCACCGACACCGAGATCATAAGAATGTCGCACTGCGGAAAGTTCTACTACGATGACAAGTAAGGGTTTCGGGGGATTACATTATATAAAATAAAAATTCTAAGAAGTCATTTCTTTTATGATAAAAATCTTGAAAATAATCAATCATAAAAATTTTAAATACCTTATGATCTTAAAAAAGATAGGATAAATTATTATGATCTTAAAATATGATTTTAAAGGGGAAAAGAAATTGTTAAGATGATCTTCACTTACTTATAATTACAAGAAATCACTTAAAATTCGTTTAAAATATAGTCTAATGATTTATAAGATATTTTTCTCTGTGGATACCCATAGCTCGACATCACCTAATCCATTTTCCTGTGACACCTTGGCAGGTACGTGCACGGCTGTCTGCAGAGCTGCAGCGACGCGGATGCCTGCAACTCCGCCAGGAGGCAGGGAGCGAGTCCCGCGGACCTGGAGGCCCTGCTGAGGCACCTGCTCAGCCTGGTGGTGTTCCTGCTGGCTGCCACCAGGTAGCAGCATCCGTGCCTGTAACTGAGGCATCCGGAGCAGGAGAAGCACCGGGAGGCGGAAGCATCGCGGGAAACGAAGTGAGGCAGCCGGAGGACGGGCTGCGCGTGGCAATGCTTTTCTTTTCCTTCGAATTCGAATCTCTCTGTGTCTAGGATCGCACCCAAATGTAAACGCACTCGAGCAGCTGCAGAACACACACCACACTCTTACACCCAACAACATTATGGAATTCATCAAGCAATTATGTGATTTATAAGCGAATACTTAACAACTAGCAAACAATAATTGATGAACTCGAACGAAACTATTTAGATGCTAAGCATTCGAGTGGCGCAAATCAAAGGAAACACTGCAACCCAAATTCAACTCTAATTGCAATTATTTTTAGCTCCTAAGAAGGCAAACTAAACTAAGTTTCTACGGAACAATATGATTAGCGGAGGCAGGAATAATTTACGATTTATATACGATGTGTTTTACCCCGGCGTAAATAAGTATTTTTCACCTCTAGATGAGCATTGTACATATACGAACAGAAATTAACTATTTGTTAAACGAGTGCTGAATTTTAGGCAAATTAAAAGTAATTATTGTAAATTAATTAGTGGGTAGAACGAGCTACGAAGACTGCGAGCTGGGAGGATAGGGTTACACATGATTTGATTTTCAGTTAACATCAGCATTATTTTTTGTTTTTAGTCACTATCAACTAAGAAATAGATTTCTTAGAAAAGGGCTAGACTATTTCTGAAGTGTTTGCGGTCTACTGGTAGCTGTTTTCCCGAGAAACATTATTCATTTCAAACATCCAGCCAGCTCGACCCTGTCCAGGCCTTAAATCAAGCCATAAACCTCGGTCATAAATGACACAATTCGTTGCTATATGGACTTCTGTACGTAGACACCAATTTCGGGCATTTACCGCCAGTCTAGTGGGGTTGATTCACCGGAAGATTGGTTATCACGCCGGATAAGAAGTGGGACTCTAGATATTGGGACCGCCTTCGATTAGAGCTGGTTAGTACATTCTAGCAGCTCAATCGAAATGGACGGTAAGAACGGGCACAAACCGCTTTCCCAATGGATCCTCCGCTAACGACGCCTTGCAGGTCACAACTGGCTTCACTTCAGCCACGGAGCAATCCCCCAGGAAGCCGTGGTGGCTGGCCACGACTCCGACGGCGACACCATCTTCATCGGCCGCGCCTTCTACTGCAACGACATGCTGCCGGCCAAGATCATCCCCAACAAGGGCAAGGCCTACGTGGCCTACGCCAACCAGGAGGTGGAGCTGGAGAACTACGAGGTGCTGAGCGGCTCCAACTACGAGTGGCTGCCGGCCGACAACGGAGAGGTGCCGCCCGGCGCCGTGAAGGTGGGCCAGAATGTGGATGGCGAGACCCTGTACGCCGGCAGGGGCTACCATGCCGGCAGCCTGACCGTGGGCAAGGTGCACCCCTCGCACGGCTGCCTGTACATCCCCTACGACTCCGAGGAGGTCAAGATCTTCGCCTACGAGGTGCTGTCCCGTCGCATGGAGGCCAGATAGGTGCTCCACTTTCCGCTCCACTTATTGCCTGTTAATCACAAATAAATTCCACACCTTTTGTAGACGCCCGTGGCCTGTAATCTGTTTCTAGCTGGCCATAAAACTTCCTTATCTCACGGGTTATTTTTAATCATTACTGCTGTCGATGGCCTGAAAAATAAGTTCTCTAGTAGTTATAATATTTTTAAAATTATTAGGTTTCTAGGGCCGTTCTTAGCCTTGCCTCTGAAGCTCGCAGTTTTCGCCCTTCGCCCTCCTATGCAGGAAAAGTTCTGAGTTAACAAAACCCAATATTATCAAGGTTAAGCCACTCATTAACAACTAAGTTGAAAAGTCTCTAAGTTACGCTAGCCTAAAACTAAATTTCATACGGATACGAGACCAATAGGACCAAACTAAGTGAAACAAACACTATATGCAATTGCGAACTACTTGAAGTTGCATTGATTTTCAGTTGGAATTGTTCGTTTTTCCTATAGTTGGTACTTAATTTTTCGGACTAAGCGAGCTTGCAATGGTTTCCGCAAACGAAAAATCAAAAACTATGTATAAACAAGTGGATGGGCAGTCAGGCAACACATCAAACTCAGATAATCCGCATTTTTCTCTCTGCTGAAACGCTTGCTTGCCACGCAACTAAACGCAAACTAATCAAAAGCAATCACTCCACGCACCTTATTGGCTATTGGGGCTCCACGGGGAGCCCTCGAATCCTTCGAATCTCCAACTCACACACAATGAACGACCAAGCAAAGTTTGTAAAAATAACACAAGAGTACATCAAACGTTTCATGGCAGGCAATGGCCAGACATTTTTGAATGCAAATGTATCTAGCACTTAAGGAGAACTTTATACATATACAATTGGGGCGGCAGCGAGGCGGATTAACGATAATTAGATAAACTAGATAACGACGCTACTCGAACTAATCAAATTGAATTGAAAACCGAAATCGAAATTGTTTCCCCTGCATTTGAATGCGTGCGTACAACTTTTTCTAGAGCAACATTTTTGGGCAACCGAAGCATTACCAACTAAACTATCAGCATTTCTGAATAAAAAACTGCATAACATATATTGAAAGTTCGCTGTCGTCTTTGAGTTTCACTAACACTACACATATTTACAAGAAGCGGGGAATTCGATTGATTCAATCCAGCAAACTCTTCACGTAGGCGGCGTCTTCCTGGACGAACTTCTCGGCCTGCTCGGAGGGCACCTCCACTTCGGTTTTGTAGTTGTCCAGGCCGATCTCCTCCTCTTTTCTGAAATGGGAGGATATTTGGATAACAGAGCGATAATCTTATGGCTCATCTTGTCACTCACTTGATCAGGATGTCCACCACGTTCTCGCAGGCCAGCAGGCAGTCGCTGTCCTTGGCCACCTTGGCCTCCCACTTGTGGTACTCCCTGAGGATCTCGTAGACTCCTCTTGAGCGGAGGATCTCGCGGCTGCGACGCGTGGAGCACAGTTGCAGCAGGCACTCCAGCAGCATTTTCCGCAGATCTGGATCCTCTTCCCGCGTTTTGCTTTCAGGGAGGTACTACAAAAAGCGGGAATTAATAAAGGTTTTGCTATGTATAAAGTATAGACCCCACCTGCAGTTCGATGGGCAGCAGTTCGTTGTCCTCGTCGCTGAACTCCTCTGGACCGCACAGCGGCTGCAGGATGGCCACCAGAATGTTGCTCTGGTCGTTGAGGATCACCTCGTGGTAGACAGTGTCGAAGCAGACGTTCTTGAGGATTCCAATGGTGCCGCCACGCCTCACCACACTGCCCTCGAAGGAGGCGAAGGGCAGCAGTTTCTCCAGCAGCTGGTATTTTCTGTGGCAGCACAGCTCCCGGCCGCGTGGCACCTGGGTCAGATTGCAGAAGATGGGCGCCAGGTAGTGGAGCTTGGCCTTCTTCTTGTTGTAGTCCAGCTGGGCGAAGGCTTTGGCCAGGCGGGGCAGTGTCTGCTCGTCCCTTTCCAGAGTGTCCAGGATCTCATGGACCAGCGACTCCACACGCGTTAGGTTACTCAGGACCATGCTCCAGGGATCAGCCAGGTCGGATTGCTCGTCGGTTATGTGCTTGGCGGCCACCTCCACGATGGCAAAGGTCTGGGAAGCATTTACTTGAATTATGGACACATTATGGGCATTATGACAACCAACTTACGGGTTGCAATTGCTTGGCCAGTTGGAAAACCTTAATAGCCGCCTCTTCCTCGGCAGTTAAGTTAATTAAACTCAGCACCGCATCCTTGGCCACCGTTTGATTTTCATCGAAGGTCAGTCCGAAGATGGCCATTAGCATGTCGTCCAGCGAAAGAATGGCTGATTTGCCCTCTGAGCTGCCGGTTAAACCTAAGAAGTTGAAAAATTGTAAGTAAATAATAAAATGAGAGACCGCGTGACGTCACAGTTGCCCACAACAAACGCACGTGCGAGCAGGTGAATTTGTTTCTTCTGGAAACTCACCCAAAACGTGGGTCAGGGCCACTGCCTTCAAGTCCAGGCGCTGATTGGGCTGCATGAATTGCACCAGTTCTTTGACAGTCTCCATTTTAATTGTATTCAATTGTTTTATTTACAATTAAAATCAAAGTGCGGAGTTTTGTTTTCTTTTATGTTCAGTGTGACCGCAGAGTGGTATTTTAATTATACCTCCCGGCTCTTTCTAATATACCAAAAATATTAAAATTATTCCATGTATCAGGAGTGTGTACCGACTAGATGGAGGGTGCCTCCGCTAGGCTAGGAGGTTGTCTTAGCTAAGAGCGCGAAAGTAACCCAGCAAACAAATTTGCTGAATAAATAGTCCGTTACATTTCAAAAACGTTTGTTTTATTTAAATAAATTAAGAAATAAATATTTTTTAGAACACATTTGAGCTAAAATATTCAACGTGGTCTATACACGATTACTTGATTTATTTGAATCATACAAATTCTTACGTTTTGTGAAAGAAAAGAAAATATTTTCAAATTTACTTTATCGGCTTATCCAGAAGCCCGAGTGCCACGCTGGAACATCATTTGACTCGACTTTCCGGTGGCCACTACCACTGACCCTGCCCCTTCCAGTGATCGCCCTCGAGATAAACCCTTGAACCTGGTGGACATCGGTGAAGATCCCCGGCATTCCGCGTCTCTTGCAGGCAGGACCCCAGGCCACGATCCCACAGAGCTCATCTCCAGCGGTCACCGGACATCCGGGGCTAAACATGCAACCGGGCATGGTCTTGGATTCCTTGGCACAGGCCACAGTTTCGCCCAGGATCACACTGCCGTACTGGGACTCGCAGTCCAGGCGGTTGAGCACGGTGACTCCTTCAGTTTTCACGTCTTCCGTGAGTCCTGCTCCACAGGAGACCACTGAGAGGACATGGTACGAACTCAGCGGCTTGGTGCAGAGCTTCACGAAATCTTTCAGATTGCCACGCAGGCGGTGGCTCAGCTTGACCACAGCCACATCCATGAAGGTTTCCGGCCAGCGCCATTCGTTCGATGTGACAACCTTGCGGATGAGCGCGAAGGAGCGGGCATCCGAGTCCTCCTGATCCTCCTGCTGGAGGTCCGGCGTGAGGAACTCCACACTGAGTGATGGCAGCCTCGACCTCTGGCTGTGCAGGCAGTTCGCCGAGCTCAGGGCGTAGAGAGCACTGTAGTAGGAGGCGCCGCAGACGAACTTATCGCCGTCCATGATCCTCAGCAGCCAGGAGCCCACATGGCCACCCTCCGTCGTCCTCAAGCCATTGTTATTCACCGTTTTCACCGGAGGCCTTGCATGCAAGTAGTGGGCTGAGGAATTCCACCAACTGGAGGTGACTAGCTCTATGTTGGCGAGGAGAATGGGTATCCAAAGGATTTCCTTAAGAAAATTCATCACAGCAACTGGTTCTACCCGGTGTTCCAGACTTACTAGATATGGTTTTTAAAGATCATAAAATGAACCAAGTATCGCAAATTGAATTTCACACTCCATAGACCAGGTAAATGTAATTTCAGGTGTTTTTTAACAATTTGTAACTTTAATGTTTTGAAAAGTATGAACGGAGAAGGAGGTTTGCTCTTCTAAATTACATTTTGAAACAAAGAGTTTTTACATTTTTTGTAATAAAAAAATATTGGAGAGGTTTTTTTACTGTGTAAGAATACTTTTTACAATAATTTTAAAATATAATTATCACCCCTCGGTGTGCCTACCATGCCTTATATAAAACAAGTGAGTTAAATAAAGTAAAAGAAAATATTTTTTAATTGAAAGTCCTTTATTCAGCATACCATCGCCTCCAAGGGATCCACCGTGGTTGTCTTGGGTACCGCTTTCGCCTTGCTAACCTTCACCTCTGTGGTCGCGTTTCCCTTGGGCTTCGGACGTTCTTTTTCCTCGTGCTTGGGCGACCTGAAGATGTAGCCGGCATTGATGCCCTCCTCGGTTTCCTTTATGAACCGCTTCACCCGTCTGATGTTGGTGTACATGCCCGGCTTGGAGGTGTCCTGGCAGTTGGATCCCCAGGACACCACGCCGCAGAGCTCCCTGTTGTAGATCATGGGACTGCCGCCGTCGTAGAGGCACTGCCTCGGGTTCTTGGGCTGCCTCACGCAGACCGAGGTGCTCGATAGCCTCAGGACCTTTTTGAACTTCCGCCGGCACTCCTTGACGCTTATGACCGAGACTGACGAGTTGCGCGGGTCCGAGGAGGGCTTCTGCACCACGGGGCTGTCGTGGCCCCAGCCGAAGACCACCATCTTCATGCCCGGCTGCACCTTCACCGTGCACAGCCTGATGAACTCGGTGAGGCGGCCCTTGATGGGGTCCTTCAGCCGGATCAGGGCCACGTCCATGTAGAGCTTGTGGTAGATGAACCGCTCGGGAAACTGGATGGTGTCGATCTCGGCAACGTTCTCCTTGTCGCACTTGGAGTACGCGGTGCCCTCCACCGTGACCCCTTCTATGCTGTTCCTATAGGGATATATGCAGTTCGCCGAGGTGATCACGAGCAGCGGGGCGTAGTAGGCTCCCCCGCAGGCAAAGTGGCCATTACTGTTCACGATGCGCAGCAGCCAGCCTCCAAAGTTGGGTCCTGTGTTCGACTCCACTCCTCCCCAGACGCGCCGAAACTTGGGTATCTTTTGGTAAATGTCCCTCGGGTAGATCTTTCCCTGGGCCTCTGGGGTAGACAGCCCCAGCAGAAGGCCCAGCCAGAGCCAGCTCTTCGGCCATCCCATACTTTTGCAGTGAATGAAGGGGACCTTTGTGGTTAGTTAAAAGTCCTCTACAAAACTTGTGCGGAAAATGCATAATCAGCATGGAAAATTTGTATCTTTCTTTTGGACCCTGAACCGACATTCATATACTCTTTTAAAACCAATTATTAAATTCCTAAAATAATTATTACTAGCTAAAAAAATGAATATCTACTTTTACTTACTAATAGTGCCCACTGGGAACTTATTTTAACTAACACTAAAAACTTGCTTTTAAAGGGTATTTCAGGGGCTTTCAAAATTGTATAATCTCCCAGACAGATACATTGATTTTGTTTCGTTTAGTAAGAATGCGAGTATGGGGCGTAAAAAAACCAGCTTATGCAGCCTTTTCAGCCAGAAAAGGTCTTAGTTCTTGAGAAATGATGATGAAGAGCGTTCTTCTTGTGCTGTTGGCTGGGGAGCTGTGGCTCCTCCAAGCGTGGGGCTTTCAGTACCCGCGCCTCATCAACGAGCTCACGCCGCCCGCGAGGCGGTGGTGGAAGGGTCCCAAGTACAGCACTGGAAATAACTTCGGCGGCTGGCTGTTCCGCATTCACCACGGGAGCTACGGGCCCATTTGCGGAGCGTCCTACTACGCGCCCTACGTGATGATCACCTCCGCGAACTGCATCCAGGCGCACCGCTATAGTCTAGACGGCGCGATTGTCCAACCCACGTTCACCTCCGAGGAGATCGACGTCGAGGTGGACACCATTTACACCCCGCCCGGCTTCAGGCACTACCAAACCTTCGAGGATGTGGCGGTGGTCCGGCTGATGGAGATCGTTTCGGGCAGGACGACCGAGTTCATTAAGCTCTGCAACAGGACCATCACGGACAATATGAAGATGAACTCCTACGGCTGGGGCTTCGAGTCCGCGGGCCTCGTGAGTACGAACACAAAGAGTTTCGTCGTCCCCGTCGAGAACACGGAGAAGTGCCGAAAGAAGTTCGCTAGCACCAGCATTAAACTCACGTCCACAAACTTCTGCGTAACGCATCCCAGGGATCCCAAACAGTGCCGCTACGACGGCGGAGCCCCGCTCACCTACGGCACCGAACTCTGCGGCGTGGCCTCCTACGGGCCACTCTGCAAGTACTACAACCAGCCGGGGATCTACACGAACATCAACAAGGTGGCCAAGTTCATTGAGGACATCGCACAGCAGATCAAGGAAAAACATCTTACCAGGGAGAGCAAGGGGAACAACAAGGGACCGCGGTGGTACAGGGAGTACAAAAACAAAAACCCTAAGAAGGTGACAAAAAAAAGGGGGTTAAAAAAAAAAAAACATAATCAATAAATTGAAAATCTGGGAAGCCAAGTGCCTAGACTATCACATTTCTATTACTCAGTTAAAGGGGGCCAGAGGGAGATGGCAGCTGAGCGAGCTTGTAAAGCGCCACCTACCGGCGATTTCAATATAAATTGTGTTTTAAGCGTTCTGGGCGTAATATTAGTCCCTGCAAACTCATTTTAAGGTTAACTGATAGGTATTGACAAGGCCCATACATCTCAGTTAACATTTTTTTCTAGCACTTAAACTGTAGGACCCACAGCTTTCTGCGGTTTTTGGGCGTCGGAATGGGCGTGGCATGATCGCGTAGTAAACTTGCTCTGCTTAGCTTTGTAAGGAATCTAAATCTAAAATTCCCATTCCCTATCGTTGATAGTTTCCGAGATATGCGGTGTGGGACTAGGCTCTTTTCTAAACTAGAAACTGCGGCAGAACTAAGTAGTTGGTCATGGGAATTCTCTGCGCTTCGCCAGGCCGAACTGGAACGAAAAGAGCTACCAGTTCGGAGTAAAAGAGCCATGAAGAGGGTATTTCTTTGGGCACTTTTAGTTGTTGATTTGTGGCCGCTCCCATCGCGGAGCAAGACCTACAAACACCACATCACGCGACTGACCCCCAAGTGGAGGCGTTGGTGGGAGGGCAAGGGGTCGAACACCGGGGATAATTTCGGTGGCTGGCTGTTCTACATATCCCACGCGCGGGCAGGGATGATCTGCGGAGCATCCTACTACAGTCCACTCCTGCTGATTGCCTCGGGCAACTGCATCAGCCCGTTTCGCTATGACTTGGACTCGAGCTCCGTCATGCCCACCTACAACCACGAAACCCTGGAGGGAATGATCGACACAGTGTACACCCACGATCGGTTCATAGCCGGCAAGCTGTACATGGACGTGGCCGTAATCCGGCTGTTTGATCCCATCAGGGGCAAATTGGCCGAGTTCATAAAGCTCTGCAACACGTCCATCAAGCCGGGAATGCGGATGACCTCCTACGGCTGGGGCTTCGACAACATGGAGAGCAACTTGGGCCTGGATACAAAGAATGGTTCTGTTCCCGTCGAGGACATCAACTCGTGCTTTGAGAAGTTTAAGAGTAGCAAAATCCGGCTCTCAAGCACCTCCTTCTGTGTGACCCATCCCAGTGACCCCAGCAAGTGCCGCTACGACGCGGGAGCCCCGCTCACCTACGGCAACGAGCTGTGCGGCGTGGCCTCCGTCGGGCCCCTTTGCAAGTACCCCAAGCAGCCGGGGATCTACACGAACATCAGCAAGGTGACCAAGTACATAGAGGAGGTGGAGTCGCAGATTGCAAGCGAGAAGCTGGTCAGGCGATCAGGCTGGAAGACTAAAAAGCGAAGGATACTCGTTCGAAAATACAGGAACAGCCAAGGGAAATTAAAGAGAAGGAGTGGGAGAAAGGGATCTAGTAGTTAAAAGTATTTTAAATAAATCTGTAAATATTATAATACATACTATAGTGACTAGGAAATTAAAGTAACCTTATTTAATACCTTATAAATAAAAAACATACCTTTTAAGGTTTTCAGAATGCCTTGAGAAAGCAATTTAAGTATAGAATTCCAACACACTCCAACTATATTTGACACTCATCAAGTCCCGTACTCTTGATTGATCTGATATTTTAAGCAAACAGAGGGAAAACCGGCTCATCCCAAAACTGTAATGCTCGTATTATTTTTAGGCTCAAGCCCCTCAGACGATCGAGTGCGTAAGTGCCTAAAGTAAGTCAGAGATGCGGCGTGATGTCATTCGGAGGGGCAGTCATTGTCTCCTGCGGAATCGTGTTTTAGCACAGTAAATTGCGGGCCTTCTTGCTTTTTAAATGCTGATCGAAGATGATTAACGAGCATAATTTAAACGAGACTGGTTCGGTTAACCACAGGTCTTTATCCTCTGGGAACTTTCCGCGGGCAGCTGGGCCTTACTTGGAATTGGTTTACTGATCAATTTTCGTAAATATGTAAGGTCAGCGGAGCCTAATAATATTTCAGTTATTTAAATGCGATTAAAAGATATAAATATTTATTTATAAATATTATTCGAAATGTGGTCAGTTTCCTAAAATAAATATTTATATATAATATTATTTTGTGGGTATATTTTTTAAAAAAGGTGCGCAAAATACGACTGCATTTAAAAGGGCTCTAAATATGTGTATTTTTTATAAACCATAAACAATGAGACTGAGTTAAAACACAGTCTGCGGCTGTTGATGACTTTATTACCGTATCGGCACATGTCTAAAACTTAGCCAAAATCTGTACAGACTCGTAAAACCACTGCGGCTAATCGGTCAGAAAGGTCAGTCGACGTGGTCTTATGTAACACCTCTTGACGTGAGCACTTCGAAGTATGAACTCTCAGTGTTAATCACCAGATTTCAAGGGGCTACCCGAAAATCAACTGAAGTGCACTTGAAGAATAATATTTTGCTTTAAAACGAACTATATGAAAATATGATCGAACACTTTTTATTAACTATGCTACATATTTTGACAGACACTGAGGAACCTACAAAATCAACTTATTTTCGAAATCCTATTTGAAATTTTATATCAAAACCTTGAACTTGATATATAATTTCTCACTGTTCAAATGAAAACCAGCTGGACGGGCAGTGACATCACGGGCGGGTTTTCGGGATTTTCGGCCCCCTTGCGCACTTGCCGTAAGACCGCCTAGCGGTACTTTCGCCCGAACCCCAAAATAACCCAAAAGCAACCCAAAAACCGCCCACTGGGGGAGGCTGGGTGGTGTTATTTCGGGAACTGCGTAATTTGGGTTTCAAGTACAAAAACCGGACACTGAACCCGGTCGACGACGTCGACCGGCGGACTTCCTGATCGTAGGGCTCGGGCTGGGCCTGGGCGGCGGGCTCTTCCTCTTCCGGCTAATGGTGAATGCCCGCCGGATCACGTAGGCCCCGGGACAGAGGGTCTCCCCCGGGAGCCGAGACCAGACTCTCGAGAATTGGCAACCCGACCACGAAGCTGCCGCCGAAAGTGCGCACCCACCGGAGCGATTGTAATGCCCCTCATAAGGCGGAGCGGTTCGCACGCCCAGATCCAGCGACTTAGTCACATACTCGCCTGGTACCCTCATAAACATAATGGCTTGCCGAGGTATCTGGTGCGCATGCCAAATGAGGCCAAAGCGCGTGCGCGGCCCGCTTCTGACGTTATCGCCTACTTATCCACTCGCCTATTTGGCCAAGTCAACACTATAACCCTCGAAAGCCCGGGGGATCAGGTAGATCTTTAAAAATGCCTTTAAAACATTCCTATAAGATAGCTATCTATACTCTAATGCAAGCAAAATCGTATAATTTAAAAAGGTTTTTAATTAAAAAATACTTACTTAATAGGTTGTATTATAAATATATATTGCTAAAGCTTACAAAATGTTTTTTAACAATTTATTGTTTACGTAAAATCGTAAGATACAGGCCATTTAGTCAATTATAAGAAATCAAATAATATTCTCATTAGGAAAGGTGGTCAATTAGAAACATCAGTCCACTTAACGTTTATTAAATGCTAGTTATGCATTGTTCGCAGAATTGATTGGCTATAAATTCCTAACTTATAAGAGAACATTGAGACCGCCTTCTAGGAAACCATTTTAATTGCTTCATTACTATGATTAGCTATTAATTGGCACACTAAAATGAACCTGGGTGCTAGCAAATATGTGATCTTAAAAGGCTTTTTATTATACCTATAAATTTGCTTTTATAAAACCCAGCTTCGTTTTTATAGTGTTAAAATCTCAGCCAAAAATCGCTGTGCAGTCTGCATACAAATGGCTTGTTATTTTGTACAAGACATAAGCTCTCACTGTTCGATTCGATTTCAATTGGCAACAACTTCCTTCTTAAAGCGGGATTGCCATTGCAAACGACCATAGTTTCTGTTGAAGCCGAAACCGAAAACTATCGCATTTTAAATCATTTCCAAGGAAATAGAATGTTACCTTTTGCCAGTGGCATCAACAACAATGAGAGGGACTTTTGCCCTGCAGCAAAGCCAGCAATAATTCTTGCTTATCTCGGGGGGAAGTTGCAAATGGGGTGGCGAGGATGTGTTCCATTTGATATCCTTGCGGATTGCTCTGCAGTTTCGTGTCACAAAACGCAGCACCCACGGGGAGCAGGGAGAAAAAAGGGGCGAAAAAAGCAGAGGAACTCTGTCTGGGGAAACCCGAGCTGGTTAGTGATCTTCCAGGGCACATCTGTTGCTCTCGGGAGATACAGCAGATACGCTGTGTAATTGACGCCTCAGGAAGCCAAAAAAACCGGCCATCCAGGGATCCCTGGCAGGCAGACAGATCGGAAGCAGAGATGACGTTGATGTCTGGATCCGGAATCGGGGACGGGACTCTGGGTTCATTGGTCAGTGTAATGATCTTCCTTCCATCTTGAGTTTCAGTGTACAGAGGGGCTGTTCTCTTCCGTTCTGGCTTAAATTCTTTTAGCATTTAATTTCCTTACACCCCGAGCTGCTTTATTGTCTGCTCTAAGATTCAGCTATCAAAACTAATCAGTTTCCTGTGGGTTAATCACTCAACTCCCCCGGCTGCTGGGTAACTCGATACTTTCATCTCTCGCAGAGAGGTGCTTGACCCAGCTTCGTTAGGATAAAAACTGGGGAACTTTTATGTGGGGGAAGCACCGGCTGAAATCGAGACTTTTATGGGATCCCGATGCTGCTGCCAGCGAGTGTGGGTCTGACCAACTGACCTTTTTGGGGTCTCTAAAACCCCGATGCTAATGACCGCCCTGAACTCTGACAGGCGATAGCAGGCGATTGTGCCACAAACCGAGTTGCACTTCCAGGGCCCCGCCAACCCAATTAAGCCCTGCGTTACCTAACCCACAGGCCCCCGAGGACCCGTCGTCCTACTTCTACTACCCAAATACTCCCGGCCAAGTGGCTTACATGTAGTTGCAACATCGAGCCCAGTTGCGGGCCAACTCGAACCTGTCGTCAAGGGACTTTTTTGGGGCGGGCTACGGGTTTCTAGGGGTTGTGTTTTGCTTTATTGTTGCGGTAGTCTCTTACACGTGTAAATGAAATACGAGAACGGGTTGGGCATTGAATGGCATAGAGATTCCTGGAAGCACGGATTTATCATTTCAAAGAATCCGGCCAAGAAATCAATGCGTTGTGGCCCAAGTTTTAGAAGTTTTCCCTGCCAAAAAGTCCTTGGTGCAAGTTTGCACTTTCATTAGCCCGTTCCGGTCGGCAAAAGTTGGCCATCTCCGGCTGGGATACAAACAACAAGTGTCGAGAACTTACATCACACGGCCGAGGGAAAGTGCCCAAAAGCCAGGCAGTTATGTTGTGTTTACCACCCAACTGGGGGCCCAGCGGAAGGAGCTTGCAACTCGAACGTGTTTGCAGGAAGTTGGCCAGGCCAGGGGGCCAAAAAAAGTGGCCCAAACGAGACGGTTCAGTTTCGCAACGAACTCTGAAGGCAGCAGACGAGCAGAGGCAGAGCTGAAAGCCAGGAGCCCGGGGCCCCGAGTCTTAAGACCAAGTCCCAAGTCCCGATTCTCCATTCTCGAGTTCTGCGTTCTGAGTTCTGAGTCCCGAGGCGTCGTCGATATGGCAACCAGGCCAGAAGGACGGCCGGAGAGTGGGGATGGTGTCCTCGTTCCAGGACCTCGTCCCTCGCTTCGTGTCGATCCGATGCGATTCGGCTGCGCTTTCGGTTCGGTTTCGGTTGGGGTTTCGGCTTTCGAGGCGCTGCACTCGCTGCGACCAGAGTTTTGAAGTTCCGCTGGCCAGGACTCGCCTCAGTTGCCGCCGACTTGTTGGGTCATTTGCATACCAATCGATCAGTGCGCCAGTTGTCGGTCAAGGCAGCACGAACACCTCAATTACACTAACGATCAATTAGGAAGTGTCGCGGTATCGCCACAAAGTGATATTCCCCAGTAACGAAAAAAAAGCACCTTAATAGCTGAGTGAGTAGAGCTTCATTTTCCTTTTTACCTGTTAGCCCCAGAAAACTTTGTTGGAATTTTGTGAAAACTTTTTGCCGCGGGAAACTCTAATTCAGTTTTGAAAACTGTGCCACTTGGTCGCCAGGGGCATTGCCAAAATTCATACTTTTGTGTCAAGTTTAATTTGTGAAGAGTTAACTATGCGTGCCAAGCAGCGGGGATTTGCTGCTGCTAGTTAATTAATATGGGCTTAGTGATTCTGTTTGAAAGTGAGCTGAAAAAGTACTGCATTGCATTTTAATACTCCTGGTTCGATAGTGGTTAAATACTTTTTTAATGTGATTATGGCGCTTTTTGAAGGAATTAAGTTGTTATTTTTAGTTTATTTCATCTGTTTCAAAGTGAATCGATCGATAGTGGTTTGCTGCTTTCATTAAAGTGATTGTGAGACTTTTTTTAATGGGAACAGGTTTATTATAATCCATTTGAAATAATCAGATTTTCTCCAAGCTTAACAAATCACCATTATTTAAAATGTTCCAAATAAAAGCCTGCTCTTTATTAAAAACTCTCATTCAATGTCACTGGAATATAAAACGGCAATAAGTAAACGTTTTTTATTTGCCCTGGCAATTTGACTTTTTACCTCTGCCACTCATCAATAATTCATCAAACCAACGAATTCCCTTGGCTTAGCTAATGCTTTTTCCGCGATAGTATTTATTTTACGCAAGTGAAATGCCTGCAATAAAATTTAAATGAGTTCAATTACCAAGGTGGCAAATTTGCCCGCCTGATAATCCGATCTACCTGCCTGGAAAAGCCAGGGAAAACCGGGGAGAGCCGACAATCTGCTTAAGCAGATTTATTCGCCGGATTCCGTGGCACTCCCTTTGCGTGCGAAACTGTCGCTGATTTGATTACCAAAGAGCAGAAACAGCCAATGAGATGAAAGTGACTGCATGAAATTTTAATTTAACTTACTACCTTCTACGCATTCCGCTCCCCTTGTGTTTGGGCCAAAGGACGAACAAACATCAGGAGACATCAACGCGCTACGTGCCGCGGCATCGAACTGAAAGTGAGGCCATTGCAATTTTATACTGATTTGCCAGGATGGGATCCTGGCTGCCAGGATCAGCAAGGCCGGACGCCTCTTTATTGTCCTCCACGTTGCTTACATTCAATTAGGCGTTTGCACGAACGGCGAGCACGGGGAATCCCCGCAGGATGTACAAGGTCCTTTTTCCCTCCTTTTCGCTACATACTCATCTAATTGCACATTACGTATACGCCGCATTTGACGCATTGTGGCTGCTGTTTTTCTGCGTGCTCGGCTTGTATATTTTAATTAGCGCCTGAGAAAATACACCCATCTGTTTGTTTCTCGGCTGCTGTTTGCTTTCCTTCGCCTCGTTTTTACGCCCGACATTAGTCGAAAACTGTCGCATGTATTTTTATTGGCCCATTACTCGGTGCCATTTAATGGCAGAAAGCGAGCGCGTTATAAACAGGGAAATTGGCCAACCGAGAAGGTGATAAGCCTGCCTGCGATGCAATAATAGTAATTAAAACTGCAGTTAATGGCCCTAAAAGTTGCGCATTCGCTTCGCTTCTAGGGGCGGTATGCAAATATAACCATTACATCAGCCGCAAAGCACAATGGCAGCTCGGATTCGGGCAATTAAATGATTATCTAGAAAGTGGGTGAAAGGCCATTCATCAATTAAATCATTGGCTCTTTGATTGGTAAATCGAGTTCGTGTTGTATCACATATATTCATTTTGCCCAGCTGTTTGTTTTGTTTCCCGCATAATTACATTTAAATATTCTGCTGCCTGAAATAATTCGAAAGTCGACAAAAAAACCAGATGAACTTGTGAATAATAACTCAGACCCAAATCCGGAGACCCCAGCTCAAATTTGAGGGCTTTCAGTCTTCTGGCTTTGTGTCAAACTGTCACTTCGCCACAATTACGACTGTGAACTTCTTTGTACCTTTTTTTGGATCTCGGTCTGCCTTTTAATGAGCCAAAAATATGAAAAAGAAACACAGAGATGATGGCCCAAAGCCGCCTGGACAAACATTGCATTGGTTGTTGGTGCTGCGATTTTCACGCTTGTATGGCTTTTTTTGGGCCCTTCTGCCCTCCCGACTTCCACCTTCGTGTGCGCCTTGTTTCGAGGCCTTCACCTTCACCGGTTGCGTTTGGGCCATAAAATATTTAAGGACCTCTGAATGCACTCACACATTTATGAAAGTGTAAATATTTAATGATGAATGCCCTCTGTTCCATAGTCAGATTTCAGCGACGCTTCTCAGTGGTTGCCCTTTGCCCTAGGCTGCGGCGGTTCTAGCCGGAAATGTTCTACACATCGGTACATCTTGTGCCACATATGTGCACGGCGAAAAACTCTTTACTGCTCGGGCTCTCTATTAATTACCCTTTAGGCATTGGAAGTATTGAATTTCCTATTGTCATTACTTGTGAACTTGAGGTTTTCTTTATTCTTTGACATTTTGAAGTGTTTCTAGGTTTTAATTGGAGGCACGAAGGTATAATATTTTAGAAAATGTTTTATTTAGGAAGGTTTAATGAGCGCATTTACTTTGGGAACCTTCTTCTAAGGATATAAATAAAAAATTCAAATGAATTTTAACCATTCTGGTAATACTTCAAAATAGTCTGAATTTTTCCCAGTGTATCTGGCGCACGGGGCAATGGCTGCTGTGGTTCTACCGGGTCTTTTGTGGCCCGTTAGCGGTTTAACGTTACATGCGGCGTATGCGTAATGTCTGAGTTTTACTTCCCTGCCAGCCAAACGGCCAAATGGCCAGCATGCATTATTAACCCGCCTTTGTCCGGTAATTTCCCCATCGGCCAGCCCCCCCGAAACTCCATTAGTCGGTGCATGTGAACGTGACACATTTATTAACCTTATTATGAGGCGCGTAATTAAATTGGGTGATGAATGAAGGTCGCGAAAAGTACATAGATGGCGGCTATTGCTCAATCAACTCACGCAGCAAAAGGCAACAGCGAGGGATAACAAAAGCGGAAACGGAAATGGGGGCGTGGCGTTAAGGAAAGGGGACAGGACAAGACAAGCGCGCGTAATGAAAGCCATTAAAAATGGCGGCGGTTTAACTGGAAAATCGATACCCGAGTCACAGGAGCTGAAGGCGTGAATAGCCAACTGGCCAAGAATGCAGGTGAAGCATATAACTATATACGTATGTTTGTGCGCCGGGACTCCACCCAGTTTTATTCAATTTTTATAGTTATCAAACACACAAGCACGGGCCAGGCCAGAGTCGCCTTGAGGATTCGCAGGATACCGGGGAAGTATCCGCATTTAGAAAACGGGGTATGGCCAGCTGCACGTATTATTATTGATATTATACCCGTGTGCCAAGTGGGTAAATTTAGCCCGCGGGGATGATATAACCGGCGCATCCTATGCGGAAATTGAGACCCGGAGCAAGTGCAGGAGGATTAAGGAAACCAACCCGACCATTTCCTACGATTAGCTGGCACGCAGAAACTAAAGTCTCTGGTATTGAGGTCCTTGGAGCCGGCGCACGAGCTGTATTTATGGCCATAACTCAGCCAGGCCGGGCTGTTGATTTCGCTCAGTCATCGGGCATGAATAATGCCGGCTAATGTGTCGCCAGGGAATGGCTAATGAAAGTGCTCGCATAGATCAGATGTTCATGCGCCGTGCGAAACAAATTGCCAACTACCCGCTCCTACACTGGCCCATCAATTAAGTTGTATTGTCTGAAATGCGTTAATATTATGGGTGGGCAAAAGAGAAATTCATAATAGTATGAATATATTTAGCAAAGAAAATATCCAAGGATATTACACCTTTTATTTGGTAACTTATGACTTGAAAGGCGATTTACCTTCTGTAGAACTGCGTCATAAGTTGCTCAACCTGCTTGTTATTTGTACTTATTACAAGCGATTGGCTTACGTCCCTTTGTTGGCCTTTCGTTATCCCTTCTATGCAATCAATTCCTGCCAGCTTATCCCTTTTTCGCACTGACAGCAGAGTTATTTTTCAATGCTAATCCTGGCAGCACCTGCGACATGTCCACGCGCATTCCAATTGTGTCACTTTGGCTTACACAACAACCCTATCACGGCGACCCCTCGCTTAACCCCGTCGCCCTGCGCCCCTCAACACCATACCCCATAGCCCCTAACCCCTAACCCTTAACCCCTGAAAGCCAGCCACCTCGGCGAACATCAATCGAACGCGACAACCAAGCAAACACAGTGCGCTGCGTTGGAAAGTGCAAGGCGAGAGTGCATTAAAAATTCATTAGATGTATACGTACGCTGGGCCCCCAACATCCAATAAGTACACGGAAAAGAAAAATGAAACCGAACAAAATACAAGAAAATCTAATGAAATATATATATTTCCCAATAATAAAGAGAATATGTTTAAAATAAAATATATAATAAATACAAAGAACTCACATATTTAGTTAAATCTGATTACAAACTATCAGATTTTTAAAAGTAATACAAAGAAGTTCTATGATTTTTTTAAGATTTTACATATTTTCTACTTCCAGAGTTTCTACTTAATTTTTGTAAGGAAGAACCTTTATTTTTAGCCGATCTTTGGTGTTTGATTTTCGAATTGCCCCCCTTTTTTCGAGTGCACAATATCCGGGCTGGAAAAAAGTGTCCGAGGAAACAAAACATTTGATTTACTGAGCGCTCCGGCGTCTGGCGATGTCACGACGCCCCGCGGAGCCTGTAGACCAGAAACAAGGCGCCTCTAATTGGCACAAATTTCCAATGCGCCCCGTGCCGCCTGCGTGATCAGGCCCTGTCCACGGTCAGTGGGCGGTGTGTGGTGGGTGGAGGGCACTGTGCTCGACGCCACCCGCCGAATGCAAAAAAAAGTACTGAGAAGAAACAGAAAAAAACCCCACCCCACGGGCATTGGCCGCTGTGCGGTATTTTAATGCCGGGCACGTAGTCGGGCGCACTAATGGAATTAAACAAATTACTTTATGGTCTGGGCCAGCGGCACAGGAAATGTAAATTTCAGCGCGGACACGAGCACCTCGGCCGGGGATGGAGCGCCCTATGTGTGCCACAGGTACACCTGATCCGGAACTCCGGCTTAGCCGAAGATCTGCGGGTGCAGTGCCCGGAGGGGCATGCAATTTTGAAAACTAAACTAGTTTGCACTCGGTACGTGCTGTTGTCCTGTTGGTTTTCCCTCTGTTTTTCCTCGGCCCTTCCACTTCCCTTGCATGGCGCAGCACAGCTCAGCTCAGCCCAGGCGAATGTCCTGACAATCGCCAAGTTCATGCCGAGCTGCTGCTCTTGAACCTTGTGATTGCGATTGTGCCAACTGTGCGGACAACTGTGGCAAATAATTGCAGGGCCAGCACTCCGGCAGTCCAACAGCTCCTCAAGGTTCACTGACATTTGTCGGAGTGGAGCAAAGCGCTCAATTTGATTAAGTGCACGGGCTGGCAGGGTATGGGATGGCCTGGGCGGAGGTGCAGCTCCCAAGCTACAGTTGCCCAAGGCTGGGAATGGGACCCGGCGAGACTCAACTCGCCTTGCCTCGCCTCGCCTCGCAATGAAATGCAATTATGTGCAAGCTCATGACACCCGCCAAACACCCGCCCAATGCCATAAGAAATTGCATTAGACCTCGCCGGCAAATTGTTTATTACTCACGCAAGGCGAGTCGTCCTCGGTCCATCAGCCGGATTTGCATAGCCAAAGATTCGCCAAAGTGCGGGGAAGTAGTCGCCAAGGGCTCATCTACTTGCGAATAATGCTTTTTCCATTAAAACGGTCGCAGGGAATTACTCAAAAGTTTTCCTGTGTCCTCGAAAACAACCAATAATTAGAGAAAAACCCTTGAAATATTAACGACATAGAAAAACATAAAATAACATAAAATTCCTGGATTTTAATTCTTTTTTCTCAGTCTCAAACTCAACATTAATTATTCTCTTTTTAAAAAATATAAAAATAAATATGTAAGAGAATTTAACAATACTTTTAATCCTTTTATTTCTTTAAAATCCCATAAGAAGTTTTTTAAACAAAATATAAATTTTAATATTCAGAATCCACCCTATGAAATGATGTAATTTTCTAATTTCTCAAAAGCTTTGCTAAAACCTTAGTTTTTTATGATGTCACGTGGTTAACTTTAATTTCCTTGCCCACTTCTAAACAGTCACAACTGCAGGCCGGAAAATTATAAATAAATAAATAAACTTTAATTACAAGGCAGGTGTGAAAGTGAGGGAATTATGGCCGGCTTATGCTTAGCCAGGTGCCCTATCCTTAAAGCCGAAAGGAAAGGATTCCGGGCGCTCAGCTCGGACACGTCTGGCATTTGTGGCAGCGCCTGCATTCCGGCGAAGGATACCTACGGGCGGACCTCTGGCTTTCCACTTTTCCGCTTTTCCCCCCAATATCCCAGCTCGGGCGATTCAGGGTGATGATGGCGAAGGCAAGAACACGCCACTGTCACACTCGACCAAAACGCTTTTGTCCCTGCACAAAGATGGCAGCAGAATGGAAACTGAAGCAGAAAAACAGAAACAAGTGCGTTGGGGGCGAACTCTGAAGGTTTCTGGGGATGGGGTTGGCGTTGGGGTTGGGGATGGGGTTGGGACTTCGAGTGCCAGAAGGTGACAGCTGCAAGGTGGGTCACTCAAAGGAAGGGCGGGAGGAGAAAGGCCGGCTTCTAACAGCATTACACAGACACTTTGTCGGTGGTAAATGCTTTTACCCTTCTTTTTGGCCACGCTTTCCACGCTGCACTGCACAAAAGGCAAATAAATGCAGGCATGTGGGAGCTGGTCCCTCTATTTGAATCTGAATTTGTGCGAATACGTGCTTCTTGGCAGTCCCCGGGGTCACTGCCGGCTTTATTTGCGCATAAAAAATGAAGCACTATCAACTGGGTGGTAACTATATTTTTTTATTAAAATAAAAAGGTGGCTCCCCCATAAAGAGACTTGGAAAGTGTTTTGCTATGTAACAAGGGGCTAAGAGGTTTTTACTCGTATTTAAAGTGACATTTAAAAGAGGTTTCTAAATATTCAATGAGTAAACATTAATAATGCAATGGATAGTAAATTAGAATCACTATTGCCTGGCTTTAAGGACTGTAAAATATTTTTAAATTATTCGTTTATTGTCTATAGTTCTAACCAGCTGTCTCCCGAATATTCAACTCAACTCTCTTACTTAATGGTGATATAATGGCATATCCTTTCCGCCGCGAGGTCCTGCTGAAAACAGCCAAGGCCGCAGCACTGTGAGCCAACAAACAAACACTTAAAAACCTCTTACCCACACATTCATAAACACCTGCTCACACACACGAGCTGTCGGGCGAAACACATTTCCGTGTCTTGTTTTCCCAGGACTCACATTTTATCTATGCATAATTACTTAAATAAAATGCTTGTCTCGTTCCTGTTCGAGGACGTGGCCACTTTAGGGCGAAGTGTACTACACTTTTATTATTTTTTGAGTGCCGGCAGCGCTGGAATTTTCGGAGTTTGTGCTCTGTCAAGCGAGAGAACAGCAAGCGATTCCACAGAAATGCAAAACTAAAATCTGGACAGGATGCGGTGAGCTCTGGCTGTTCTTTTGCGCTCTTTTCGGCCAAAAGCCAGAGCTCCTTGTTATGGCGAACTTGGCTTGTTTGTTGCTCTTGCCCGATGCCGAATAAACAAAGTGCCCCGCTGAAAAGTGGCCTCTTTGGGGGCCCTAACTCGGCCACCCCACTTAGCACAAAGGCAATACAATTTTTGCATGACTGCGGGCCTTATTTTTGTTTTTAACTGTTTTGTGTTTCCACAGGAAACTGTTGTGTTTTCCTCTGCCTTTTGGCTTTTTCGGTCTCTGCCCCGCACGATGAGAACTCCAAAAAGGAGGGCTCACAATCATATTTAATTTATGCGCTATTTATTTTCCATTCACAACGCGATTGGAGAGCTTGTTTGCCGGCCAAGAGGAAAAGTTTGTCGCCAGCCCGAAGAATCTCAATCAGCATTCGCATGCATATGAAAAGCAATAAAACATTTTGCATTTATTTTGTGTAAAATGAGAACGCACTCGCTGCCACATTTTTCCTTTTTATGTAGTACTAGCCGACTGCCGATGGCACTTGATATGCAAATTGTTGGCTGTCATGAAAATATGCACATTAATTTTCATTGCCTGTGCGCTTTTTTTCGCAATACTCATTCTCCTACCGTGTCGGCCGAAACGCAAGTATATAAACAATTTATTTGCAAGTACTTACGTCAACGGCGCTAAGCGTGATATTCCATCTCACGTGTTTGGGGGTAGCGCTTTTTAAAAGCCCGTAAAAAATGCGAGGGAGCCGGGACACGTGGATGGGTTTTCCACCGAGCCGCAGGCAGCTGCATAATCACATGGAAAACGCTCGTCAGAGTTTAAGAACCGGGCTCCGCACGTGCTAACTAATCGTCGGGGGTCGTTCTACTGGGGGCTGACTGTCAGTGACAGATAGCAGGGACCACGCGGCGTATGGGTGTTATAATTTACAGTGTGCTACAAATAATAACAGGCCGGGGAGGCAAAGTGATGAGCATCGGGCGGCTAGGTACCTAATTTCAGTCATCTCTGCCTCCAGCGGGCAATTAGTGCAGCTTTTATAACCGAAACGATCTTATATCATTTCCGATCACGTTATATCTGTGATTGCCTATGCGATTAGTTTTGTATGTCACGCATCTGAACTTGATCTCGGAAGTCTTCGAATATAAACACTACTTATAGGATAATCTGCAGCCCTTGGCTAGTTAAAAATATAAATCAGCTAAAAACCACAAATTTATTTTTAAGGAATCAAATCTGTTCCTGCTTTGTGCTAGTTTTTGTAAGGTGTAGTTGGTTGTAAACTATTCTTAAGTAAGAAAATGTAACTGATCTTATTTTTTGCTTTTTTTCTAAGGGTTTCTATAGTTTTTTACTATCGCTCTGTAACCCCTTTATTTACCCTTACATTCCCAGGTTAATGGTTTAATATTGTACCTTTATCACTCCCGCGCTCAGCGCTATTGGCAAGACAAATAACGAGGTGTTTATGCCAGCCCGGTAATATGCAAACACACCTGAACAGAACAATTTCCAAGTCTAGACACCGGTGAGAGCTGCTCCCATTAGCTTTAATTAAGGCTAATTCGTGTAAGACTTGGCCTGAGCATGGTTTTCGGAGTGCTTGTAACTGTGTTAGCCCCGCCACAATAATGTAATTACAAGCACACTTTATCCCGCGCTGTGACATTTTAATCAGTTTCGAGGCACAAGCCAAACTTATCTCACAGATTGCTCCTGCTCAGTTGTCTATGCCAAAAAGCTATTTTCCACTAAATTAACAAAGGCCAACAACGAGGCCAAAGTTTGTTTCCTGATATGCGCATTCCCTGTCGACTTTTGCCAAACATATTTCCCAGAAATGTTAAAAAATGAGGAAAATACTTTGGGAAAATGTTCTCTGCCGCCTGCGGATGGCATCGGAAGTGCAGCTTGGCGTATGAGTGACACATAAAACTTTAACGCACACTTTGCTGAGTAATTTTTGGCCAGAGGTTGCAGGAACCGCAGATTGTGGGCCCATAAATTATATGGCCAACTGGCAGCAGCCTGTCATCCTGCGGCTCCTCCTCCTCCTTAACCCCCACGTAAACAAAGCCGTAAAATAAGGAGAAGCATCTCGAGGGGAAAATTCCCATCCTAATTGCATTCATTTGCCGTGGCGAAAGGAAATGCAGCTTCCGCCGCTCAACACGCCTGCTCCTTAATCATTAAGCCGTAGTTGCAGGCCGGAAATCCGTGCGCACTTTCAAGTGCATTTCCGCTTCGAAAAATATAACGAACAGCCGTGAGCGCGATGAAAACTGTCGTTTCTACTGAATCGGAATCGGAATCGCAGCGGAAATGGCACTCAGTGCCCGGCTTTCCTCTGTCTTCGATGAATTGGCCGAGGGCGCTCAAGTGTATGCTACAGATTTGAGTTGACAGAATGCCAGATTCAACCTATTGAAACAGAAACTTAAAGCCCAGCTTCTTCGATTCGCTTTGACAGCCAACACTCCAGCTGCATTGGTATTCTTCGGATCGTTAATAGCGATGGAGCGTGTCGAATGCGCACAAATATTTCGCAGAGCAGCAGATTGGGTCGGGGCGATAAAAGTTGAACTAATCAATTTTGCGCATGATTGATGCCCAATTGTGCTGCATTCTTTGTTTGCCCCCGGGCCGAAGCCTGGCATTTGTCATCAACGGCTCCAGACGAACACATTGTGACACAGCAAAAAGCCATGATTTTATGCACCATCAACCAGGGAAATAACATTTTTACTACTAATAAACCAATTGTAATAATGTATTGTGCTATTTTCTACAAATTAAATTAATTATCCAAGGAACTGAGCTCAGAGTTTAGGATTTTAATAATTATTATTTGTAATTTCCAGTCTTAATTTGGCTGATTACCTTAAGTTGTTTTACTAAATATTATATTAAAATGCAGTTGTTCTTTATTTATACATATATTTTAACATTTTAAATTGTTCTTAAAAAATTAAAGATTGTTTGGTTAATAATTCAATATTTATATATAATTTTCGAAGCTATGAAAAATGAATTCCAAACATTCAAAATATAATATCTTATATCGAATAAACCAGAATACAAAATTCCAAAATATGTGCAGCCAACCAAAAGTTTAAAATTTGTATCTCAAATACCTTGACCTCAAAGCAAACCATTTGAACTCAACTGGTTACCACATTCGGTGACATTTTTCCTCTGTGCCGGACAACTCTGTTGTCAGTCGACTGTGCGGTGTCAGGATGCCCAAGGCGAAAGTCGAAAGCTTTCCCAGTCCCCGGTCCCCGGTCCCCGATCCCCCATTTCCAGACCCCAACCCAGCCCCCGTATAATCGCATCACCGAGTCCTGCGGCTTCATGTCAGCCCTTTTCGCAGTTTCCAGTTGATGCGACGTCGGCGGCAGCCATTGTTGGTGGCTCCCCTTGATTGGCTTTTCGCCGGGGAAATTGTCATATTAAAAGTGGCCCGTAAATCAGATTTGCCGCCCCAGCGAGCCGGGCTAATCAAATATGAAAATGTGCACATTTGAAATTTCGCAGTGGCATTAGCCTATCGGATGGCCAGTGCAAATGTCACATTTGGCCTGGATGTGGGCTCACCTCCTGACATTCGCATTGGCCACGGAAAAGCTCATCTGAAAATACCGCCAGCATTTCCGAGTGTCGGCCAAAGGCAAACAAAATGCAAATGGCTCAAGGCCGAGAGCCACTCACTGTTCCGGATATCAGGATATCAGGAAATGCCCCACAGCAGGATATACAAAATGGAAAGTGCCAGGTGGACGAATCAATTGGCCGACGCCGCAGCTAAGCAATAAAATTGAGCTGTTTGTGCGCGCAACACTGCGGATACGCATTTTATTCCAAGGCCAGAGCCGTCAATCAAAGAAAAGGCGCTTTTCCTGGCTATTTTTTAGGGAAAATGTATATTATTTATCACTTTGCAGGGCTTACAGTAGCCTAGATGGCGGCTAACGGCCAGCCAATCGAACCTATCTCGTGCTCCTGCAATTAAATCAGTGTGGGGGTGGCGTAAAAAGCTATTTACACATTTAATTGACGCATTCTATTTTTGGCCCGCAGCCAAACAATACAAAATACTGCCATATTTCTCACACCCAAAGCCCGCAGAGAGAGTAGCTCAAAATGTGGCAACATGCGTGGTGACGACAATAAAAAAATGCTGCCCTGCTAAATGGCTGGGTAAACATTTTTATAGCCGCGCTGCCTGTTTTCTTGGCCTTTATTAATATTTATCGCCAATATTGGTTATAAAGCTGCGGTCACAATAATCACATGTCCGAGTATACAACTCGTAGCCTATTTAATTATTTTGCGCGCTTTTTCACCAATAAGGCAAACTTGGACGCGTGGCTGGAGTCGAGTTGGGTTGGGCTTGTGTTTTGCTGGATTTATATGTGGGGCATTAGCCTGGCAGCCAAAATCACCTTGAAGTTAACACCTTTGCCGGCAACTGTACGCAGACTCTCTGGAGTGTTGAGCCAGGGCAAATGTTGATTTTTCTAGAGGGTCTTAGGCAAAGTGGTTACCACAAATTAGTACTTTGGCGGCAAGTGTTTGCACCCGTTAATGGTAAGTTATGGTAAATAAAATGCTTACCAAGATGTAGTAATGCTGTCGAACAGGCGAAATGAATATTTAAAAAATTTTCAATGAATTCCTCCTCGCTTTACTTCGACTGCCAATCATTCTGGCATATTATAATATTATCTCCCCACATGTCGGTGAATATGACTCTCCGCCGGCTTTTTCATTGGCATGTGCACCTTGAACCCGCCGTCCATTGTCGCCAGACATAAACAAGCCCGGGGAAAGGAAAGTCGGTGGAAGGAGAAGAAAATCATATCCGAACTCGAGGGAGCGCCCTTCACCCGAAAGTCCCAAAAGCCAATGCACCGGCGGCTCCAGTAAACACAGCGAAATTCAACTGCAAAGAGAGTGCAGTTCTTGGCGTGATATTTGCAAGATTTTAAAGTGCATATATTATGAACGCTATTTGCATATTATTTATTTGCACGAGTTTAATGAACTGCACACTTAACCCCTGATTTCCTCTTTGGCAGTGAGGCAAATAGTCGGAGAGCTCTCGCTGTTTACCCTGCAAACTGTGTGCACAGTTTTCTTATTTTTCGATTTTTTTTTCACAAAAGTAAATTAAGCGAGCCGAAATAAATGCAATTTCCCAGCAGCAAAAGTTAATGTAATATGTAAATGAGTGGCTACGCATCAATTGAATTTGGCGCCGGCCAATAATTGCATTTTAAATGCTTTTAAGGTCAGAATGCAGCTGCCTTTTTGGCCGCTGGGCAATCAATCAGCCAACCTTGTGTGCATACAATTTTGGCCGGCCAACGCGGCGTATGATGGATGCACGAAGAGTGCATAATTGGATTTATAATCAATAATGTGTCGGGGCACACAGAAAAAGAAGGAAGAGCAGCGGCCACAGTGATCGATAGACAAAGGAGGCTCTGGCAACCAAATCTCAATAGTTTTGTGCCACTAACCCAGTTCTTTTGGCAAGGGCCGAGGGTGCGAAACTTGTTCGGGCTGAGGTCAAAGTACGCCAGGACATTAACCCACCGCTGACCTGCCGGCCCAGTAATTCAATCCTTTGCTGGCCAGCATCCTCGGCGGAGATCGCCTTGAGGTATTAAGTTCCTTTTAGCCACGTGCCAGCATCCTTTGGCCCCTCGGCCCTCTCCGCCCTCCTCGATCGCCAGTAAATATCGATGAGGCCTGTTTTTTTTGCGGCTCTTCGGGCTGATTTATTTGGCCGGCTCACACTGTGCGGCTTGTTTGTCCACTTGACGCTCATCACGTTTGGCTATTAAGGCCATTAACACCTCCAGTCATCTGGGCCCCCCTGGCCCCCTGGCCCCCGACACTCCTCGATTCGCCGGCCTTTTGACTTGGTTTCGTTTTTATGGCTATTTTGTTTTCTTGGGTTTCTTGAGCAGGGTGATTTGGGCTTATGGAAATATGGGTGCTTTGCTTTCGCAAAAAGGCTATAAGTTGCTCAGCTGCTCAGATGGAAGGACGACATGGCCCTGGCTCTTGATTGTTTCTTATTTGCATTATGGCTTAGGAGAATTTTTATTAAATTTTAGATGGGCTGTTTGTTTGGCTTACCCAATAAAATGATATTTAGCTCTCTATGAAGTCACTTTATGGTGGATATTTTATAATACTGCATAAGATGTAAGGTATTTTTAGAGTACGTCATTTAATGTGCATCACTTTTTGAAGACCTTCAAATTAACTTAAAACTAACGTAGGTGTCAAAAAATAATTTTCTTCCTTTTAATTACCTATTGTCAGCCTGTTACCTTGCAACTTGTTGACGGAATGGAAAATTTGTAATTTAAAATGTTTGAAACTGTCAAACATGTCATGTTCCCAAAGCAATATTGGCGTTTAGTAAGTGCTCGAACGTCAATCACACTTTGCTGGCTATTTGCGGCACAAATACTTTACCTATTTTTAACTTAAACTAAAATTTCTCTTGGCCAATCTATGTGGCTAATCAGCGAACTTCCTGAAAGTATCATAGCCACACTGCTCTTTAATAAGCCACCAGATAGCGTGAAGGCATGGTATGTTGTATATGAGTAGTTATCAATTTGCTAATGAAGGCTTTCATAAAATTGGATTGGATATTGCAAACACACTATACTGTGCAAACAGCTTAAGTTGGTCTTCCATATTAGCAATGACGCACGAAAGATATGCCCGTATAACAACTGGAAACCATATTTGTTAAAACATTTTAATTAAAATTTGTATGACAATAAATAAAATAAATATGTGTCTTTTTACTGGGCCACCATGCTAGATATGACCCCCTTAAATTTTATAGATTATATTTAATCTTATCCAACTTGGGGGGTAAACCCTTCAGACTTGTCTGTACTTAGAGTACTATAAGCAAAAACCCGAGTGATTTCACTCTGGCGTCACTTTTATTGGAGCTCAAAGTTTCGCACATCGTAAAGCCAAGAAATATAAACATCATTTGACATGCGTGACTGGGGTTTGAGCTCGTGTTGAACTTTTAAGTCATGCTGCTGCGGCGTGGCCATAAGAGCGATTCCAGAACATCCCGAAATTTAATCAATTTCGCAATCGACTGACCGCCGCTGAATTTCCCAATTGACTTACTTGAAATTTATGGCAACCTCTGAGCTGGCGACAGGCCTGTGACAATAGTAAATCAATGGAACGAAAGGCCTTAACTGAGCTCAATTAAGAATTATATCAGTCGATTTGATTTGCCACTCTGCAAGAAGGGTAACAGAGGTTGTCATGGAAAAGTTTAGCCATTAAGTAATGCCAATCGATTCAGTGCCTTTAAATGGCTGGAAAAAAACGCAATTATATTTCGGAGATCGGAATTAAATTCAGCACTTCAGTACTTTCTCACTCGTGAGTTCTTTTCGGACCCCAAGTGGCCCTTGGACAGAAGCAAGTTTTCTTAATTGACTTTCAATGTCAGCGGCGGCGCAGAAAGTTTAGAGAGTGCGAGCGGCGAGCGGCGAGCTGCGAAAGTTGTTATTTAATTTGCTAATTGTTGCACTTAAGGCCGAGAAATGCGAAATTTGCGTGCCTGCGACGGGAAATTAGTCAACAAAAGCCCAACGAACGCTCGGCGGCTGTGTTTGAGATCTTATAAGCGCGAAAATACATTAAGCTGTCAATCTTCATTCTGCACACAAGCTGGCAAGAGTCAGGCGACTGAAAATATTTTGGCAACGTTGAATAGCCCGGGGGCCGGAGGGCAGGGGTCAGGGCATCCACTTTGAGTGGCACTTTTTGAACTTTGGCATCGTCGAAGTTTGCCTCAATTGATTCGAGTTGCCATCTGATGCAGACAGACACAGCCAGAGAGTCAGTCAGCTGCCAAAGGGCAACAAACAATTTCACTAATCGACTTAAATGGAGGCACTCGAAACGCTTTCTCAAAAGCCCGGGACAGGTAAGAAATTCGAGCTTCACAATTTGCCATTGACAAATAAGGGAGAAACCGATAATTCACGGGGTTCAACGGTTCGATTGTTGAATATTAGCTGACATAACTTGACCTCCGGCCCCTCGTTCGCCCCAAAGGTCGAGTAATCAGTGTCCTTTTCAGGTCGAGAATCATTGATTTATGACCGGCAACCCTTGTGACTTTGGCCAACTTCTTTGTCACTGGAGCCCACCTTTCGACCTTCATTATGCCAACAGAGTACGGAATATTGAGTTAGGTCCAACCGAGACACGCCCCAAAATATACATCTACGCTTAAGCTGCAACTGACAATAAAGCCATTATTATTGTTTGCGTGTGGGCAGACAGGAAAATATTTTCCCCCATTTTATTGACACAACTATTTAGCAAAACGATTGTTTGTTGCTGTTCCCCATTGTCTGCCCGGCACGCATAAAATGTTAATAAGTCAAGACCAGGCACAAGACGATGCCGATGCCGATGCCGATGCCGCCCCGTATTTTCCATATTTTCCCCCGGCCTGCTGCATATTAAATAGTTATTTCCCCTGTTTATTTTGCAGTTTTCCTGCCCGCAATGTCAAGGACGTTGTCGCATTGTCGTTGCCCTCCACATCCACATCCACTCGGCCAAAGCTAATTTCACTGGGGGCAAACGAGGCCAGAAGGGTAAGCAATTGCCAACAATTCCCAGTGCACGAAAATAGTGGCTATAGAATATCGCAAAGGGGCAATAGGCCAATGGATACTCTAATTCAGGCCGAGAAGTGCTCAGTTTAAATTTGAGATCCACATCTGTTATTTAATCCACTCGGTTTTACTTTAGGCTATTGTGCTAGGAGCATCCTTGAGTGCATTTCCATAATCAAAAGAATGGAATAAATGAATTTTAATCCCATTGAAGGCTGAGCAAGGTAAATCATGGCCAATAAAAGCCAATATGGCAATACTTTGGTATTAGTTCTGGTGAATAATTCACATGTTTTTGTATACTCTTATTTTAAAAGATAACTATATCTAATACCGATTCCAAAAAAGAACATTATTTTTCCCCAAAAACAAATATTTTCACTAGACATTTTTTGGTATAACTTGGTCAAAAATTATCCGAAACCCAAGGAATGTATATTTTTGAACAAAAATTTTCAACAATTTTCCAATTTTTTGCAATAATTTTTTTTTTGCGAAAATTGGTCAAAAATTAAAGTTTTTAGGTGTGAATGCCAGTTGATTGGAAATTTTATTACGAGCTCAACAAGGTATGGCATTCCATTTTGAAGTTATTACTTTTTTTGTTAAGCTCAAAATACAGTTTTTTTTAGTATAGAATTAAGACCTTTGTTTTTTGGCGTAAAACCGATATTTTTACCTAACCTTTTTGGTGTAACTTGGACAAAAATGGTCCGAAATCTAAAAGCCGCACCTTTTTGGACAGCTTACAAGCTGGTTTATTGATCGCAGTCATTTTCTGGCTGATTCCTAAAAATAAAAATTTTCGTAAATTTTGAAATTTTTTTCAAGGGGTAGCATCGTATTTTTTTGTGAAAATTGGTCCAAAATAAAATTTTTTAGGTGAGAATGCCATTTGATTGGAAATTTTATTACGAGTTCAACAAGGTATGACATTTAATTTTTTGACCACTACTTTCATTGTTAAGCCCAAAATACAGATATTTTTGGGTGGAAAATGAAGACTTTAAATTTTGGTTAAAAAATCGATCTTTTCCTATGACTTTTTTTTGTGTAAATCGGTCAAAAATTGTACGAAACCTTAAAGAGGCACAGTTTTAAATTGCTAACAAGCTATTTGATTGATCGCAGTAATTTTCTGGCTGATTCTGAAAAGTAAAAAATTTCGCAAATTTTGTCATTTTTGCAAGGGGTAGCATCGTCTTTTTTTGCAAAAATTTGTGAAAAATAAAATTTTCTAGGTGTGAGTGTCATTTGATTGTAAATTTTATTACGAGTTCAACAAGGCATGACATTTCATTTTTAGACCTTTAATTCCTTTTTTTTTGCTCAAAATACTCTTTTTTTTGGGTGGACAATGAAGACCTGAGTATTTTGGCTTAAATCCGATATTCTCCTTTGACGTTGCTATTTCTTACTATCCTTACTTCCTGAAGAGTATTTATTTGGGGGCTTGGCGGATGTTTCCACCCTTCAGTGCTAGAATAACAGCTTCCAGCTTTGTTCTGCCCGAAATTTCAATCAGTTTTCCTCACACATGTGCTGGCCCACAATATTGGACCGTTTGTTTGTGCGAGTTGCCGTCGAAAATCATAGTTATTTTTTGGGGGCACGTGCTGGCACACACCCTCCACTCACATCCTTTTGCCTTCGAAATTTTATGAATTTCTCCTGACAGCTGAATCCGAAAAAGTTACATAAAGCCTCATTGTTTCGGCTGGAATTGCAACTTTTGATTAGCACTCTGATGTAATAATCAAGTCTGGGCCTGTGTGTGTTTATGCGATTTGTGGGGCGGGAGAGGCGGCGAGCCTGGCATTGTGGGGCTTACATAAATACATATTATTGAGTGATTGAAGGGTTCCCTTGTGCGGGCACTATTATTACTGGCCTGCCAGACTCTGGAGATGCCATCGAGCACTCGAGCTTATTTATTGAGCCCCTCGCCCCTCGAACAGGCTCTTTTGTCGAGTGGCGCCTATTGACTGCGTGTCTTCGGTTTAAATGGCTAAACATTCCGGGAGTCTCTGATCTGAAGTTTTTCCGCAAGTCGAGCGTTTTCCGTGCGATTTTCGCTAGTGTTGCCAGGCGGACTGGCCAGTTGAGGGTCTGAGGAACTACATCGCTAAGTAATTGCCAAGAGTGCTCTTGGCGGACTGAGGCGGTGGAGGTCGCACAGCTAATAAAGAAATATGTCTGGATTCATTTTATTCATTGGCCACGGGGAATTCCCGAAAGATTTTATAGATAAAGATGTGCGTTCTTAAAGCTTTTGGAATTTTTCCTTTTTTTTTGTGAATACAACATATTTTTAAAAGAAAAATAAAAGAATAAAAACAAATTTTCAAAAAACTTAATAGGAACAATTTTACTTATAAATATATGTTGTAAAAAAGTAAGTAGAAAAAATAACAGACTTCTAAACATTTGTTGAAAACTGTTTACGTCCGGAACCCATTTCCTAGAAAGTATCTTCTGAATTAAATGTATTCCTAAACATCTGGTGAGCATGGCAAGCCAAAATTAAATTTAGTAAACAGTTAAGAACAATTAAAATGTTTTCCGTTCGGCTTAAGTTGTATTTAAATCTATATAAAATTTAAAAATATATATAATTTTGTTTGGTATATGTATACTTTATCTAAATCTATATAAAATCTAAAAATATATATCATTTTGTTGTTATATGTATACTTTAATATTTATTAATCCTTGTTTACCTCTTTTCTAATAAGTTCCTTGGTTTCTCAAGATGTGTGACTTATGAAAACCACTAGAAGATAAAATAAAATCCAGCTGCGTGTTGAGTTTCCCAACCACTCTTCCGCAGTGGGCCAAACGCTATACGAACGCTTGCGTCTTCCAAGATGAGTAACGCCCGCAGCTTATCAAAGGCCAACAGTTTTACCCCAGATAATAGTCCGCAGATAGACGCTCCGCGCTTGATGGTCCCTCGCCGCTCGCCGTTCGCCATTCGCTGCTCATAAATGTCAAAATAACAATTGCAGTGCCTTTGAAGTGCAATCTTTTCGCTCAGCTTGCACATTTTATGGCGACTCACGCTCCCTGCACTTTGGTTGGGCTCCGTCGCAACTCAGCTCAGAACTGGAGACGCCAATGGCTCACATTTCCTAGCCGGACCCTGTTTATGATGATATATTAATGCGCCAGCCAAGAGGTGCCATAAAGCGGAGCCACTTGAAGCCACACCAGCCACTCGATTGCGGTGCATTCGGGCTCGGTGGAGGGGATCCATCTCGGGATCCACATGCCAAACATATATTAAACGCTTAGTTATATGCTACTTAACACTTCCCCCCTTTATTTCTGCTCGATAGCGAAAATTGTTTATTTTCATTGCCATAAATTTGGATGGTCAAGCTGGCCGGGCCATAAATCTTCCCCTTTAATCGCGCTGGCTCTTTGCATTTGCAGTGGCCCCCCGAATGGCTTCAGCTGTAATTGCTTTTCCAATCAGCAGCATTGACTACTTCGCCTCTGGACCCCGGTTATGGGGAAAAACCGGGGGAAGGAGGCGCCTCATGCGTCAGCTAAGTGTCAACTTTTGAAATTGCTAATCATGCGAGGAGGAGCACACAAAGTCAGCCATTCAGTTCTGCTCGGTTCTTCCTCGAGGAAGGGGCCAAATGACGTTATGTGTTTGTTCGATAAACAAAATGTTGTGGCTATAGAGAGGTTTTAGTACGCACACACAATGTGCGCTATATGGGCGATATTCTTTTGCCATATTTTGCTTTATGGTTAGGCCAACACACTCGCTTTTAAAAAAAGGGGGAAAAGCGGAAATACGAGCGGGAAAATAGGTCAACGGGAGTGGGAAAATCATTTTTCACCATAAAGTTCCAGCAGCGTGTTCTCCCGTTTCTTAAAGCACAAATTCAATTTTGGGAAATGTGGCGGAATTTCTTTCTAGGTACTCGCAAGTACATGCCCAGGATTTTATTTCACTTTTCTTTGGGTAAGGGAAAAGATGCTTTTCTTTAAGAAGCGTAAATTTAAATATTATATTTATAGCCTTTTTTATTTATTTTCTTTGCTAGATGAAGACGTCACTCTTCGGCTATTCTTAGCCCTTGATTTACGGCAAATAAATGAATGAACTTGTGGGTGTGTGGGAACGCAATTTTTTCAATACGCAAATTACGTATACGCCGTGCGGTACGTCCGCATATTAACTCACGCTGTGCGTAGGCCATATTTCCTCTTTGCCAGAGAGAATTCATTCACATACTCGCGGCCATTGTACAAATTCATTCATTAGAAAGAATAAATTGGGTTTTTCGCGTTCGTGGCTGCCTGCCAAATGGCCAGCGAAGCGGGAAGGAACACTTATCACGAGTTTGCTTAGATTACTTTGTGGCTCGATAAGCCAGTGGCCACTGGCCACTGGCCACTTTCTAATCACGGCCAAGTGATTTGGCACTACCTTTGGGTCTTCGCCCGTGTCAAAGTTGGCCTCATCTATCACGAATGCGGATGTCTGTGGGGCAAGCAACTGTCCCTGGCACTTCACTCCTTGATGTCATATCGATTTTCACCAGGCCACATGCCCCATACCAACCTTCCTCTGAGGTTCTTTTCCCCCCTTCGAATTGGACACGAAAAAGTGTCAGTTGACTGACGGAACTCGTGTTCGCGAAATTGTTCGATTATCTTGTCTGCGAATTGTTTTTTGTCAATTTTTTCCCTGGTGCTTTTTACTTTTTCATGTACTTTTCCTTCTTGCTGGTTTTGGTTTTCGCCTTTTGGCTTAAAGGTGTTAACTTTATCGGGCCCGCTGGTCAGCGTATTCTGTTCATTTACAATGCAAACACTTGTTCGCCGGAATGAAAAGCCATTTGATATTCATCGCTCTTCGGTTGGCCGCCGTTTGAAACGTTTTATATAATTTGTTTTTCATTGAAAAATATGAAATATAAATTCCCCTGCGATATGCTTTGGCACGTACCACTGGCCCAACAAGCAAAAAGAAAAGGAAAATAAATAAATGAGCGAAAACAAAGTATCGAAAACAACTGAAGTGTATAATTCGGTTGTGTTCGAGTAATTGGAGACTTAAAGTCGGGGATAGGGACTAATGCGTTACAAATTTGATTTCTTTAAGGGAATTTCACAACTTTCAGAGCCACAATAAATTGTATTTGCTAGTCAGGGATTTCCCTGGCTTTCAGTCGGAAATGTATCTAAAGCTCTTAATAAAAGCCATAAATACCAGGCTAGTTATCGTCTTGAGGCCTCTAGAATTGTGTAATCCGCATAAACAAACTATTTACTTAGCCTTGTTCTCAGCTTGGCACTCCATTTTCCATGGTTGTTCCCCCTTTATAGAGGCAGGTTGATAGATACCTAATCATGGGTTCAATTTGGAATGTTCTGGTCTGCCAATATCCGGTGCAAATAGCACCCATTAGGGTCCATTACCTAGAACCGCGGAGCGCATATGAATATGCATCTATCTGAGGCGATTATACTTGAACCGGAGGCACTATTAAAAGCTGCTACCTACGTCACGGGTCAAAGTCTGCACTTTATTCAAGCACTTTAAGATAATTTCGTTGAGCACATTGTTTTCTATGGCGTTTCAGTCGCTGCCAGTGGGTATTATTTTTGTTTAGCTTTTTGCAACCTTGCAATTTTCAACACGATTGCATTTTGCGACCGCAACAATGGCAATTTAAGGAGGCGGGGAAAAGGGGTCGCCAGGTGGGCAACCCGAAGCCAAACTGGCAACCAGTTCGCTTAGAACGCGGTTCAATGAACCCTCCACTTTCGTTAGAAGCGCTGGCAACCGCAAAAAGCGATTATATTAACCACTGCCCATAATTAAGGCAATTATTGGGTTCGATTTTTTGCAACACCATGGCACCCAAGTACTTTGGCTTTGCCGCCAAGAAACTAAAGTTTTTGTAGTCAATGCAAACGGAGTGCAAGACCGCACGTGTAAATAACAAACTTTGGCTTAACGATACCCCAAAACTATAAATAACAGCAAGTACAACGAGTTAACTACCTGTAAACAAGTTCAACTCACTAACGACTTACAAGTTCAACTTCTATTTTCGGTTTTATGCAGCTGGTGGGCAGCTTAATGGATTTATTCTGTGCATTTGCATTGAAAACATACAAGCGGTGGGGTTCACCTGGGGAATGCGCTTCAATTCAATATTCTAGGGGTTTTAGAAACTAATAAAAATGGGATGACAGTTTCAAATAATATTTGTTTGTTCTACAAATTGATAAAATAAAATAGACTGCTGGTGCAGCGCAAACAATTTTAATGAGGTATTCCAGCTCTCTGCATGTCCTTCAATTTCAGAAAAATCTATATCAACCCATGAACATGCAAGTGACAGGCCATTTCTTGGCCAATAGGTTGTTGCCCACGGCCAGAACGTTTGGCTTTGGTGCAATGACAAGTTTTTATTGACTTGGTTGCAATTAGTGTTCATTAACAAAGTGCAATTCATATTCCAATTGCCGTTCCTAGCCAACTGGCCAACAGGGGAACTTGGAGTGTTAATCCATATGCGAAGTTGATATCAGAGCGAGCTGGTTGTTACGCCACCGATTTGCAAGTGTAATGCTGTAATGATTTCTAGGAACGACAAGCTCCGGTAGAGCATTAACCTGCTTATCTGGCTGGAACTTTTCTTTTACACGATTTCCATGCAAGATTTACGCCACTCGATGGCCTTGAGGTGGTGCTGGTTTTTACTTTTTTTTCAGCCATCGCTCGGCGGAATCGAGAGAGGGCGACTATTAATAGCGGAGGTAAAACCGCCAAGAGGTCGCACCAACTGCAGCCGGGCAATTACAAAAACATAAGCTATAGACATACTTTTGGCCCAACTGTTTTAGCCAGCCCGATTTAAGTCTGTTTAAACAGATGTATTTACTTACCTACACCGCTGGAAATGTGATAAAGGGTTGAGGGTTATTTTCTGACTTCATTCTTGCGAATTAAACTTGAAAAAAATATAATAAGATACAAAATAAAATATTATTTTAGTATTAATTATTATTTAGGGAGAATACACAAAAGAAAGTGGTTTAGTGGTTGGGGTTTAGTGGTTTTAGATACTCAATCATGAAACCTTTGTTAAAATAAAATTAAAGTTTAATAGAAGGTTTGGTGGGAAATGTATGATAATTATTATGTTAGATCGATTAAGATATTATTTTTTTGGTGTGGAGCCAGAACACTTAATTATTTATATAGTTTTCTCTCCGTGCACCGTTTTGTACGAAGTTTCTCGAACAAAAGGCCCCTGGCTGCCAGCTGTGCGCCCTACTGTAAGCATGTGTATTAAATCAGGGGCCTGGGCAAGTGGACGGCCTAGCGTGCCGCCTGTGCGTTAAACTGAACGATATTATTTAGGCCAATAAAACTAAACGGTTCGGTTAGCCTAACACACTCGTTAATGTAAATGAGTTTTAATTAAGAAAAGACCGCACAGCCAATTCCAGGGACACTTGCCCCCTCCCCGATCGAAAGGGGCTCACTTTGAGTGCAACGATTGTGAGTTTAATTAATGACTGGCCCGCCACGCCCTCCACTCAGATAGGCCCCCTCCAGGAATAAGTCGTCAGTTCTACATGCTGCCCGATAAAAGCATGAACCAAATGGTAATCTCCGCCCGATTTAGCGCCAGACATCTAGGTCATTTTGTGGATGTGGACTTGGTGAAGGGCGGAGCCAAAGCCTCCGACTAGACAAGTAGCCCGGCAAATATTTGCCTAAAGTTCATAATTCTACAGTCCGAGTGTCTAGCCCTTTGCCTGACTTTATCACTCGGCTGATAAGGTCTTGAATCGCTGGTATTTGTATCTAGATAAAGCCAGCCGACAAGTCAAATGCACCGAACGCCAAATTACTGCCAGCGTTTTGGGTACCAGTTCCTGAATGATCCAAGGTGACTGACAATATTCGGGTTTGTGGGTTATAATGGGGCCTTAAACACTTTATTGCTTTATGGTGGAAAGTCACCGGCAAACTCAGGCATCAGCCAGAAAACACTTTCATCGTAAGAGGGCCATAAACCAAATGGTTGCCAACGATATAAAATTATAAAATCGCTTGCACTGATTTTGATAAAAATATTCCATTATCTACCCAACCTGGGCTCAGAAATTTATGTAAAAACAGGGGTGATATCATTGGCAAGATGCTCGCACATAGAAAGAGATTCTTATCGGCTGCGTGACAAGATGCAAAAGCGATAATTAAGAGATAACACTTTTGAAATACTCTTTTGCGGCAGAAAAGGCTTACAAGATTTCACCAGATTGCTACATTGCCACACACCGACTTCCAGAAAAGTTCTTTGAACCATTAATCACAAAAGTCAAGTATATATCAACCACTTAGCATTAGAGGATTTTTTGGAAGGCAGTAAAATTTCGAATTTCTGCATAATTTTGGCACACTATATTCATCAATCAAAACTTTAACTAGCTTATGGAAATTTCGGTACGATAACAGCCACGTGAACCGAGGAACCCGTCTTATCTAAGGTGAACCGCCTCTGCAGATGGGCAAGGTCGGATCGTCTTTCGTTAGTTTCCGCACATATCGATGGTATTGGAATTTATAATTAACGTTCAATAACTCTTTTCGATCTCGACACATTTGCCTCAAAACTACATGGCATTTTTCCGCCCCTTGTTTGCGTTCAATACGCAAAAGGTGTCAATCATGGCGATTTCTTGACATGGTCGCGGGTCTTGGCTAAGGCCAAACACGAAAATTCGAGGGAAACTATGTGTTTCGAGTTGAATTTCCCACATGTCTCTCAATAAATTATCAACCAGACCCGAATACTTTTCCCAGTCCGCTGGGAAAAAGGCCATGTCAGTGCGATGTTTTCCATCGTAGGCCTCATTCTGAATGAAAGGCGACCTCGCCTTCGGAAAAGAATTGGGTCATGATAAGACAAATAAAACTGCCAATTAGTTGGGACCCGTCATCCATTAACTTGTGTGACAAAGGCAAACCTCAAAACTCAATTTAAGTTCGAGGACCACTAAAATGTCAACAGCCAGGACGAAACGAAAGCGAGCCGAGAGCTCTATCTATGTGGGGATATACTATAGATGGTTAATGGTGGGCATAGCTGTGGGTTCTGTACACGAGCTGAATCCAGTGGCTTTTTGGACTCGCAGTGCTTTCTGGAAAAAGAAAATATAGCTCAAAATGTTTTAAGGACTGTAAAATATCTTAAAACCATTTAAGGTTAAGAATACCTACTTTATAAGGTTCATTTAAAAGATACAATATTTTAATATTTCTTTAACTGGTTAGCTTATAATAGATCATTTACTATCATAGTTATTGTTATTATAGTCATAATAAAATTCCTTCAAATTTTTTTTAACCCACCCTGCTAGTTCCCTGTAGCGAGCCTCCACTGTGCTCCTGTTATGATGAACTGTTCGCCGGGTAATTTGATGTTTGGGGGCTGTGAATCTGAAATGTGACGACAGGGCGCCAAGTGCATTGAACTGCCCCAGCTTTTGCATAAATCCGAGTCCCATGCAGGGGCATTACCACATCGGAATTATCGGAACGGCCAGGGCAGCCCACAAATAATTATAATCGGGGGCAAAGGAAGCTCGTTCGGGGCGGGTATCTCGATTATTCAGATTATTTATGCCGACAGATTGGCCAGCTTTTGTTGGCCCGACTGCAGCTTCCACCTGTCGCAAGATGAGTTGCCGGAGTTGAAGTTTATAAGCTGTAATGGAGACGAGCTATCCACCGAGTTAACTAATTAGGCTGTCTGCTGGCTCAACTTGGTAATTGATTGCGTTAGTTGGAGGTCATCCGGGGAAAGGGTTTTCGGGGGAGAACCTTCGCTGGCTTTCCACAACACGCTGTGGCGATGAGCGTCCTCCAATCCACAAGTTTTTAATTGAATTCAACGCAATTTGTCTGCGCTTTGTTCTGGCTGCCGATGCTGCTGCTGCTGCTGCTGGGAAATCGATACTGATTGAATTCTGCACTCGATTTGACATCGGCCAAGCGCTTTCGATTCGAGGTCAGGACTAGCCGAGCATCCAAACCGTTACGCTGCGCAGTTATTACCTATAATTCGCGTATATGGAGTCGTCTTGAATTAATCACACGCGACCACCTCGGCATTTGCATAGCTAATTCAGGCGGACTTTGGCTGGGGCTATCGGATTTTTTCCACTCGGGGAAACGTCACCAGACTGCGGGTGCGGAATTGATGACAGCCAGACGACATCGACAGCGGCGGAGAAAACGATGCTAACTTGTTTCGCCACCGGCCTATTGTTGTTACACGGAGAGTTAACGAGTTAATGGAAAAGTTTCCTACTAGAACCTGCGAAGAGAGCGACTGGGTTGGCCATAATGGTTTGTTTGTTTGCCTTCTGTTTTTTTCCCATTTTTTGCGCTGGTCATGTTCACAATTAAATCGGATTCTTCTTTCATTTGCATTTCGCCAACCGCAAAAAACAATATATCTGTACTATGACCGGCGAGATACATGCAAAAGTTTCCAGCTTTGAGCGCTACTTCAGTTTGTTATGGAAACTGTGTGTTTTTGCGGCGGAAAGTTTATCGTGCTTATAGGCATTGATACTCTGGCTAAGGCTAAAGCCCCGGCGGAGTGGAAAAGCTGGGGGAAAACTCAGTACATCCCCCGGATAAAAAGTTCTGCCAATATTTGCTTTTTTGCCCTCGCTCTCGCCAAAGCCTTTCCCTTTGGCCGCATTTGATTCAATTATAAGCGGATAAAAGGGGGCGAATATCTGTGTACAGCGTGTATTCCCACATTGGCATAATCGCATCAGGACGAGGCAAATCAGGATCTGGTCAAAGCTAATTGAATTGGATTTACCGAAGCCGGGCTTCGGCTCCCTGATTGTCTATTAAAACTGTTTGCCCCGCACGTAATCTTATCGGGTAACGGAAACTGTCAATACTTCTGGCTTATACAATAAATAATATGGCACGGTTTGAAGGGGGATTCGTCATGCGGCTGGCCCACCTGTCCGCCTTCTCAAAGGGCGGCCGTCAATTAGCAGATTTACCAGGGCTAAAAATTATTATAGAACCGTCTACTTAGGGCAACTGGCAGGCACTCATAACTTTGGCTAAGTGTGAAACAAATTAGCGCCTTGGCGGAAATCACTCTGCCCACAAAATAAATATATGAGTGTAAAAATAGCTAATGTTTTTTCAATATGCCAGAAAGGCGATCAGCGGATTGTGTAAGCAGGGAAAAATATAGGAAGTTGGTTGAGTCAGACATCAGGAATTTGGGAAAACATATCTGGCAAAGTAAAAGAACTTTTAAGGAACTTTTGTACCCAGAAAACCTCAGTATTTTCAGGTCTCAGACAAGCTCAAGTAGTTTTTGATAAGGAAGTCCGGTATCAGTCATTATGACAAAGTATAGGGCAGCCTTAGCTGCATTGCTGCCATTGCACTCCCCTTAAAGCACCGAAAGTGAGCCTAAAACGCTGCTGACTTTGGCCCAGAGTTCTTATCAGGTCTTCGCCTCGCCCAAAGCCCCATAGCTCAACCGAAATTGGTTCGAGATAATTTCCCCATTCGGGCAATGCAATCAAATGACTCGATGGGCCCGGCAACTTGGCAACTCATTACCAGCCGGACCTGATGGGCCTTTAACCAGCTCAAGGACATTCGGCCTCGTGATGACCAAAAGCATTCGGCTCGACTGCATATGGTCCGGCAAATTAATGACTTCACCTCACCCAGGGCCCGTCCCTATCGAGTAGGTCTTCCATTTTTGGAACTGGGGGGAATGCACACACGTGTGGGCGCCACACCGAAAGAAACGATAGCTTTGGGCTCATAAGTGGAGCTCAAAATGCACATCGCAATTTGTATTCATTTTGTGATTAAGTATTCACAATTTTGTTAAGTTGACAAATCGACACCAAGCCCTGCTGGAAGTTGTATAGTAAAAGCGATTGGTTGTACAAGAAATAATTCTCCGTGCCTTGCACCTATAGGAAATCGCACCCAATTTGGAGTGGACATTATCGACGCGCCCACAAATATGGGTTAAATATCGTTTATATGAATTTTTACGGTCTTATGGGGCTTAAGTGCTTTAATTTCACCGATACACACGTGCATTGTTTCCGCAAGTGGAGTGCAAAAACTCAACTTCAGTGTGTATTCTCAGAGGCTAAGGCACTCGAGAGCCAGCGTCAGGAGTGACGTCACATGCAAGTCAGGTAAATTAAAGTCCGATGGGGAGACAAAAGCGGTGTAAAACCGGCTTGAACATAGACTGGCTTGGCTCAGTCCGATCGGCTCTTTGTGCTGGCTGGGAATCACTCTGTTTTGGCCTTATCGCCGGCGTTATTCATGCTGTACGATTAATCCAGATCACGTGCCCTGTGAGTCCCCCGGCGGTGGTCGATGGTCGATGGACCAGCCTCCGCAGTTGGTCAGCAGAGTGAGCAAGCTCGAGGGGACATTAGCATATAAATGCCGCTGGCACTTTGTTCCCGGGATTGTTCGCTAACACCCCGTTTACTCACGCCTTGAGAGTATCTTTCCGCCGAGTCATGCAAATGAGCGCATATCCACAGTATCCAGCCGGTGCAAGTTCTTAAACCGATCATCAGATACCGAGTATAGATAGAAATGCATAGGTACACACTCCCCCAGACGGAATGCAAACACCTGTCTGGAAAAATCTCGATGCAATTGAATGAAAAATTCCTGTTTATAGGGCCGGGTTATTTAAAGCGAGAACCGCTATTATAAGCAATTTAAATAGAGCGCTTTGGTGCACTTCTAATTACTTTAGATTTCGCTAACTTGTCATAGTTGCACTTCCATCAGGCACAATTAATATTAGGCTTGTCAAGATAATAAATTCAGCGAATACCATAAATTGCAGTAGACATGCACATTCAAAACGACAATTAAACTCAGGAACCCCCGGCTTTGCGACTTTGATCTTAACTCAGCAATATTATCTACCCCACATAAAATAAATCCGTATTCTTGGAATCTGTACGCGTGCGGAAACTCTCAATTTGAGAACAAAGTGAATTCTACTGCGTTTCCCTTTCAGAAGAGCAAACATTCACTGTCTATATGGGTATTATCAGCTCTGGCCGTCGTATTTGATCAAGGCAAATTGCCTTTTGTGTTCCACTATCAACAAATAATCAGAGACTGTGAAAGCGGTGCTTCCTTAGATAACCGCTCGGAAAATGGGAGCTCCACCTTGATAGTAATTTGAATTTGATTTGCCCCCTGCCCGCTCTATCAACCTACGGCGAAGCGCTTAAACGAGCGTTAAATTCACACCCCTAAAATGCCGCTAAAAGATCGCTTTCACACTTTAAAATGCCGTAGATAATGTCCACAGAGAGATCTTTAGATCGGCCCAAAGTAAATATGAATTAGTCGGGGCCCTATTGACTCAGCGTCACACGCCGCAGATGGATGGATGTTCCGCTCGGATGGCTTTTAGTTGAACGTCAATGTTCGGGACTGTTGCCATATGATCGATGGCTAGTGGACGTTGATCGAGTCCCAAATTGATAAGACTTGTGTCGGGGGCGGATGTTTGAGTTTGCAGGGGATTAGTCGGCGATAAAATTCTTTGAAGTTATAGAAAAAAAGTTACCTCTTTTAAAAGCAAATCCCATGAATATTAAAATAGCACTTTAATCCAAACAGTAATCTCCGTAACCCATAATTTATTGCTTGCCGTCTCTCAGAGGTGTTTAATTAACCATTATGTTCTGAATAAATTTGTTTTAATCTTCAAAAGCACTTTAAATAATGCAAGCAAATATGCAATCCAGACAAAGCCCGCAATCTATAATTAAATTTTAATAAAGTCATTGCATAATTCAATTCCATAAATCTTCTCGTGACAATCGCCACAATTCACCCCCAGTCGGTTCTGTGGGCAAATCAGCAATTAAATGAGCCATCTTTATCGGCAATCATTCATTTCGCATCTTCTGGCATTTTCACGACTCGTTGGCGGGCATCGCAGCTATTAATAAATATATATCTCGGAAATTAAGTAGGGCATGCAAACGCCGCTCAGACCTGACACCGAAAAAATTGCCCAGAAGAAAATGCTTTTCTGTTGATTTTTCACAGTCTCCGGTCGCGTGTTCATAGAAAAAATATTCGTTCGGCTCGTGCGCTCCAAAGAACTGTAGAGATGACGAAATGCACCGCTAAAAATAAGTCATGGTACTATATACCAAATATCTAAAGAGTTTTCGAAGGTATCTTTGATACATTTCCTAGATATGTTAGAAATGAACGTTACTATGTAAAATAAAACGAATATTTCATTTTATAGTTCAAAATATCTATGTATTTCCAAGATACAACATTGTATTTCCCTAGAAAGCCTCCCAAAATCAACGAATATTATACGAATATTTCATTTTATAGTTCAAAATATCTATGCATTTCCAAGATACTACATTGTATTTTCCTAGAAAACCTCCCAAAATCAACGAATTTTTCCCAAAGTGGCAGTGACTTTTGGCTGGATGCCTCAACTTTTTATGACTACTGGGAACCGAAGAGAATTTGCGATGAGCTCATTAAAGTCGATTCTACGGTCATGTTGTAAGCGGCTGATCGTCCGATTTGTGTACCGACTTCGGGGATATAATGCGTAGTTATAGAGAAAACACAGTTACCTGTAATCAAGGGGTTCATGTGGGGCGAGCGTGAGGGATTGGGTTTTGGGTAATTGACCACAAGTATCTGTGACGGACTTCTGGACAGTTCCCCTGGCGAATATCTGGCTTAATGTCTTATCAGGCCACTACCGATAAGTAATTTCATGTGTGCATAATGGGAGCGTGCCGTCTTTTCGAGTAATTGAAGTGGAAATATCATGCCTGAGTCACTGCGGAGCGGGTTTTGGGGGCCTCGCGAAACTGCTGTCTCATCTTGGTCCAGCAAGTATTTGTATTTGCTTTTAATTTCACAATCAAAACAGAGAAAATAATAAAGGCTCCTTATCTCACGGACATATCTCATGCGCGCCGTCTCGCTCCTATTCTGATTCCCCCTCTCTTTCTCTCTCCCTTGCAGCTGGCGCCCGCCGGTGGGAATTTCATCAGCTGTTGTTGTTTACAGCGGCAACTGCGGCAGGCGGCCTAATAAAAATGCAATTTTTATGGCTAAGAAAATAGAGCGCGGCCGCCGTTGGGTTGCACATTGGAAATTGTGCAGGAGCCAGAGGAAAATGTGTCTTGGAAAATGGAAAGCCTGAGCCTCAGCAGCAATAACATTGGGCGAGTGATGTAATACAGAGCAAAAGTGAAGCGGCAATTGGCATTGCAAAAAAGAAACAGATTATACAATTTGTGTTGCTGCTGGAGCGAACTAGGACAACAGCAGCAACACTCGAGGCGGCAGCGGCAGCAGCAGCAACGTCTGTGGCAGCAGCAACACCAGCAACTGTAGGAGCAACATCAGCAACAGCAACAACAACAACTGTAGCAGCAACAGCAGCAGCAACACCAACAACTGTAGGAGCAACATCAGCAACAGCAACAACAACAACTGTAGCAGCAACAGCAGCAGCAACACCAACAACTGTAGGAGCAACATCAGCAACAGCAACAACAACAACTGTAGCAGCAACAGCAGCAGCAACACCAGCAACTGTAGGAGCAACATCAGCAACAGCAACAACAACAACTGTAGCAGCAACAGCAGCAGCGATATCAACAACTGTAGCAGCAACAGCAGCAGCGATATCAACAACTGTAGCAGCAGCAGCAACAACCGAGGGAGCAACAACAGCAACACTTGCAGCGGCAACAGCAACAACTGCAGCAGCTACAGCAGCAACAACAACTGCTGATAAAGACCGGCTGGCAACAGCAACAGCGGCCACTTGCAGCAGCATATTTCAAAGTCGGAGCGTGGGAATCGCAAATCACGACGGAGGCAACGGCAGCAGCAGCAGCAGCAGCAACAATCATCGCAGCACGGCAGCAACATCGGCGCTCTCGGGGCTCTCTGCATCGCTCCTGCCGCTCGCCGTTCTCCGCCGGCGTTGCTCCGTCCCGCTCCCGGCCAGCGGCCGCCTCTCGCTCGCACCCACTGGCGAGCGGTCGCGTATATTTGGAGGCGTTGCGGCGACCGCTCACGACAGTTGTGCTTGGAACGCTTCGGAGTGAAGACCGTGCTCGTCCGATCGGTGCGCGTGCATGAAATACACGGCGAAAATAAAAGAAATCCCAAACAATTGACACAAGTCACGAAAAATAAAAACACAAGTGAAAAAAAAATCAACTGAAATTGTTTTTTACCCCAAATCTCGCACGTAAATTAGCAAGCGTTCGCAAGAAACAAGCCGCACATGAAAAAACACATAACATTGCAAAGAAACCCGAAAGATATTAAACAAAAAATCCGAAAAAATTGTTCAAGAGACGAGAGACAGCGGATAAACCGAGTGAAATTTGTGTCATAAGCAAAGCCAAAACTGAAGACCGAACAAGCCAAACAAAATAAAAGCAGTGGCCATAGGAAGTGACTGTGAAACTGTAAAGTGATGTGTGGTAATCGAAAAACAGCATAAAGAATGGCCATAGACCTCCTCATCCTGGCCCTGCTGCTCGTCTCGTTCCTGATCAACCTGCTGGCGCTGTGTGCCTTCTGGATAACGCCGGGCCTGAGGACCACCGCCAATCGCTTCACGATCAATCTGCTGGCCATCAATCTGATTGGCTGCTGCATCCTGGCCCCCACCCTCTTCCTGGGTCTGCCGGGCAAGTCTGCGGAGCTAGCCTCCTCCGCCGGAGAGACCCTCGAGTTCTTCTCGAAGCCCGGAAACCATCAGGTGATCCTGCGGCGCAATGGCCAGCTGGTGGAACAGGACGGCGTGGTGCTGCGCAAGAACATCAGCGAAAACGGCGACCTGGTGGAGACCTTCTTCAAGTGCAATGCTACCTACTGTCGCGAGTTGACCATCGACGAGCGCGGCGATGGCGGCTTCGTCATCACGGAGACGGAGACGCACGAGGAGAACCTCTCGGCCTTCGAGAGTGCCCCCACGGAGGCACCCATCCCGCCGCCAGTTCAACTGAGGTGCTGGTCCATCGACATGACCGCTGCCCTGGGAGCTCTGGCTGTTCTCCTGGTGGTGGGGGATACCTGGTGCGCCGTCACAGACCCCCTGCGCTATCACAGCCGCATTTCGGGCGTGAAAACCTGGATCTTCATCGCCCTCACCTGGGTGGTGGGCATTCTTTTCGGAGCCCTCTCCGCCTTCCGAGTTCTGGACTTCGATGCGGATGCCTTGTTCAGCAGACAGCGGAGACTGGCAGTCACCTACTTCAATATCGGCAGCACGAACAGTATTTTCGGGGTGATCTACGCCAGTGTCTACTTCATAGTGATCATCCTGCTGCCCTTTGGCTTCGTGTGCGGCATGTACTGGAGGATCTTCAGCGAGGCACGCGGAAACGGGCTGCGCATGCGCCAGAATGGCTCGTCGCCGCTCCTCCAGAGCGCCCTCAACCTGACGGCTGGCCAGCAGGCGGCCCAGGCGAACCAGTTCTCCAACAGCCTGTGCGTCCACAGGCATTCCATATCCTCTGCCAGTTCGCATGGCGGAAATAGCAGTCTGGGAATGGGCCTGGGTGGCCTGCAGATGCAAATCGACCAGAGGTCCCAGCCCAGGAGCTCACCCAGCTGTCTGCGCAGGGATTCGGCGGCCAAGGTCCTGCTGCCCACCATTTCCGATGATGGTGGCTCCGATGCGGATGCAGAGAGTGGAGCTGGTGTGCAACTAATGCCCGTGCAGGAGCACTCCCTCTCCGACAGGAATCAGAACATAATGCTGACCCTGCAAACAGCCAGTGGCGAGATCAAGAGGAACTACTCCGCCAGGCAGTTGCCACTGCTGGGCACTTCTTCGCAGGATCTGAGGGAAGCCCACGGCCTGCAGGGCATACGCCAGGTGCACAGCTCCCCCAATCTCCACAAGTACACGGAGCTGCGCCAGGATTCCCTGAGCGAGGAGTGCGGCTCACCCCACCTGCTGGGCCACGCCCAGCGGCAGCAGCAGCAGCAGTCGCAGCAGTTGCACCTGCAACACCAGCAGCAGCAGCTGCAGCATCACCACCAGCAACACCACCCGCACTTCAGCTCGCCGCGCCACCAGCAGCAGCACGGCCACGCCCTGCAGATACCCGCCATCCACGCCTCCCCCAAGGCCCTGAGCTACATGAGCTCCCTGCGCCACCGGCTGAGCAACGCCAGCTCGCTGTTCAAGTACCGCGAGGAGTCGCGAGCTGCCCGGATCAGCATCCTGGTGGTGGTGATGTTTGTGGTCTCGTACCTGCCCTTCGGGCTGCTGGTTCTCCTGCAGTCGCGCCTGTCGGCTGCCAACTTCGGTGGCTCCTCGCAGCTGGCCATCTTCATGATCCTGCTGGCCAACCTGAGCTCGCCCTTCATCTTCGCCTACCGCAACAAGAGGGTGCGACGCGGTGTAAAGCGTCTGTTCGGCCTGGAGCCCTCGGGAGGCCTGCAGCGCCACTGCAGCAGCAGTGTGAAGACCAACGGCACCAATGGCCCCACAGGAGGAGCGTCGGGCGCCCAGTTGCAGCGCAACAGCAGCAAGTTGTCGCAGTACAGCAGCAACAGCTGCCGCTACTTGACGCCGCAGACCTCGCTGGTCAGCCAGGTGCCCGTGCACACGACCCTGACCCTGAGGCCCAACAGCAGTTGCAGCACCATCATCAACTTTGGAGGAGCCAGGGGCTCGGCCGAGTCCGACGATCCACCGCCGGAGCTATCGCCACCTGCGGTGACCGCACCGCCGCCCGTCGCCCGCCCACTGCGCCCCAAGCTGCAGCGGGGCATCACCATCGTGGAGCACATAGCTATCACACCCACCACCCCGCAAAAGTTCCAGAATCGCGGGGCCAGACTCTTCGACATGTTCTTCCGCAGCTCCAAGAAGCTGCAGGCGGGCTGCCAGAGCCAGAGTTTGCCCACAGAGGTCTAAGCACCAGGGGTTCTTAACTATATGTACGATATACTTTAGATTGTAGACCTTAGACAAACACTAAACTCGCGCTTGCTGAAGAATTCTAAAAACAGTATTCGTAATTTGTAAGTTTAGCAATTAGCAAAGACAACTGTTTGAATTTGAGTTTTAAGACCAGATCATGCTGTCCTAGAAGCTTCTCATGCCAAAAAAAACCTAAACAAAACCACACAAAGAAAGTCAAACTAGAGAGTTTGAGATGCTTTAAAGTAATACACAAACAACAAAGTACCTTTAAAAAATACCACAAAAACTGTGTACAAGTCAAATTACCAGAGTTAGGGTGAACAGGAGTTATAATCTTAGGGTGGATATCAAACTGAAAAGTGGAACCAAGCCAAGCCAAGTCGAGATCGTAATCAATGTACCTAAGCAACAAGCATATGAACATTTAATGTTTTTACTCAAACGAAAGCACAAACGAAAAACCGAAATAGCAAAGACAGCACAGTTCTTTCGAGCTCCCTCTACTAATTTATTATTTATTGTATAATTGTAACGATTGTGAATATTTATTAGACATCCACACCGCAAAGCTTTAACTCCAAACGACATTCTGGCTAAAACAAGAAGAGACGCAAACATTCGATTCATAAGTTAGTTAAGTCAATGTGCAAAGCATATGTGTATTCTAGAGCCTAAGTTGTAGAGCCGAGTAGTCTTAGACCGAGCACCTAGTGCCGAGCAGTGCTTTTTCCCCACCCACGGCCCACTGGAGTGATTGGCCGGCTGGGCAGGCGGCATTTTCATATTGAAAATGCCTTTTGGCCGGTGCACAGCTGGCCTTCCAGTCGGCCGGGGTGTCAGCCAGCAGTTAGTTAACCCTTGGTTAGCCAACCGGCTATCGAGCCATTAAGTCAATTTGCTTTTTCTAGAACACCGCGGGCATTGCGTGCAGCTAAATACCTCATTAGTTTTAGTTTTGAAGTGCGAGATGGACGGCGGCAGTAGGTCAAAGGTCGGAGCCATCGAAGAGTGCATGGTGAATGCCCGATGGCCCTGGCCTTTGTCAGTCCGCTCCAGGCCAGAAAGCTTTATACCTTAAGTTCTCCCGCCTTGATTTCCCTCGGCTGCACACAAAGAGAAACCCAGGCACACACAACACTAAACAACCTCGAATTTATATTTCTAAAGTTTATATTTTATATAGAGTGTGTGCATAGGAGAAATCTATAAATATTCATGCATGTGTGTCGGACAAAGAAAATATTTCAAAACCAATTATTGTGATGTTGAGCAAGGGGGCAACCAAGAATGTAATTTCGAAATGCATTGAAAATAACTTAAAACATGTATTAATAGTTATACCATATACAAGCTTATGTGTGTGTATACATACCTTTACTAAATAGTGATATTTTTTCAAATTTATTCAACTGTCATTCGCTAAACCATTCGATGTAAGCAAAAACGCAAGTGTAAAACGAAAAGTTCAATGTGACAAATTAGCTTTTAATCCGAAAAGAAAATGAATTAACCCAGCAACAATTGGTGGCTGATGCAAGTCTAATCCGGTATTTTCCAGCCAAGCTGCTAATAAATTAAAACCAAACGAAATTGAAACACAGCAAACCATACCAAACCACAAAAGAGCAAGAAACTATTCAAATAAAAGATTATGTGTCTTAAAAGAATTAATTATCATGACTTTTTCACTGGGGGCAGTTCAATTGGGGGCTTCAAAAGCGGTTCAAACTTGCCCACGCAGATGGGGCTTTAGATCTGCAGGTCCAGAGGTTGGTTCCAAGAGTTCTGAGACAGAGGCATGGAGAACCCGCCAATTAGAGGAGACCCAGGCGATTCAAGCCAACTTTTCGATCCAACCTGCTCGCAACTCCGCCGACAAGAGCTCTACAGCACGAACAAACACTTAACCATTTCATTCAGCATTTCAGCATTCACCCATGCCAGTATTAATTGATTCATAAACCAAAAAGAAACGGCACAATAAATATTTAATTCTTTATATTTTTCCTTTTCTGATTGTGACAAACGCGTGTTTCACTTCAGAATGGAAATGAACGGTACACGAGAAGAAAATGTACTTTTATTTATATTTAAATATAATACAATCAAAAATAAAAATCATTGAATAATAATTTTTGGACACCCTACTTAATTTTCAATATTGATTTGAGTTTTTCTTACTTACTTATCTTTATATTTATTTTTTAAGGTTATGCAAGCAAAAAAAAAGTTGATTTCTTTTTTCTGGACACCCTACTTAATTGCCAGTATTTATTTATTTCACCCTAGACTATACAAGATATAAGTAAATCGTTCTGCTTTTTTCTCTATGTATCCGCTCCGCAAAGCGAACAACCCATTTGATTGTCACATTCCGGGAAAGGGGGAAAGGGGAAAGAGTTGTCAAGATGTCTTCTGTATATGGGAGTCGGTGATTGGTACGAGTACGGGTTTGCTACTTAGAACCCGACCACGGAGATCAAACACACTTGGTCAAACCAATCGAATTCTGGGGTATTAGGGTATTAGCGGATTAGAGAAGGGGCACATGGGCGGTGCAGAGACTAATCATTTGGACACGGGCAAAATATCAAAGAGCCATGGCTTACCTCAACACCTGACTCACCCTGCCGCCCTGGGTAAGTGCAAGTCAAGAAACGTGATAAGTACGACTGATACCCCCTATAGACACGCTAATTTTTGCAGCAATGCGGTGACAACGGAACGTCTCTGTTTGGTCTTTCAACAGAAAAATGCGGCACATAAACAAAATCAAAAGCGAGCAGTAGGTATTCGGAACAGAGGCACAGAGACCAAACTCTCGGACACCCCCAGTGAGTATCTAGCGGATGCGTTGCTGTCCCTCAACAAATCGGTCAACGAGAGCGTCGCACTTATTTATTTATTTTATGATTCACTGCGCGTCTCGCTCTATGGTGCGTTTAATATGCCTCGGTGAGGCCTCTGACATTTCTACCCATCAGTCGGCGTAAAAAAGAGTTCTCTTGTTCGCCAATTGTGGTCTGAAAATAGAATTTCCAGTTTCGAACATGGCAGGCGGTGTGAACAAATTGACTAAAATATCGCAGATTAAATTAGCATTTATATTAGCTTTTGTTTAATTAGGTACACGGTCTTTCTTGTGTGAAACATGAAACCTGAACCGTTTACACGAGTTTGAAAACAGGCGAAACATAAACTAGTCGCTTAACTAAAATAATTGAGAAGCGCCGAGAATGGCCCTTGACTTGGATTGATGAGAAGCGCGTAGAAGAGCCATCGAAGCACTCAAACGCAGCAACACCAACGCTCAGTGGCCATACTTGTGTAATTACAAAGCTCTACAAAATAAAATTGCATAAATTAAAAACCAATTTTCCTTTTGTGTGCTAAAAATAAAGCTCACTCGTAAAATCAACTAATTTCTTCCGATATGGCTAAACCCCTCAAACATTGCCCAAAATGTCAACTTGCTTCCGTGGTGTGAAGCCATAAAAATATTAATTTGAATAGCTGTATAATTAAACAAAACTTAAACAACATTAAAAAACCATTTTTGTAAACCCGCTGAGTAACCAGACGAAGAGGAAAAGAATGCCAAATGTCATTAGAACAGATTTTTGGCAGTTGGCACAGAGGCACAGATTTCGATATATGTATGTTCTTGTGTCATTCTCTACGCAAACGAGAACCGAATAAATTGGATTTAAATGCTAAAAACTGTCGAAAGTCAGGTGAGGAGCAGAGAAGTCCGTGTGGGTGGACAAGCCGCTGTCATCTTAGGCAAATTTGTCGATTAGGCAAGAGGAAATAAACTTTTCGTCTGCGACACATAGACGATCCGCCAGATATGACACACAAGATGTCAAAGAGTGGAAAACTAACGACTCAGCGGAGATAATCTAAGCGCTGGGATGTCAACGAACCCCGAGGAAGTCTCGGCTTAATCTATCACAGGTGCTCGCCAAGAATTAAATACCAATACGCCCATAAATCTAAACGATTTTGGATTTATCCAATTTGCATGTGAACTTGAATCGCTCGAGTGCATTGACTCTGGGCTGCACACCCTTGAGCGGGTAGAAAAATCAACACGGGTATCTGATTCTGAGATACGGCTGTGGATTTATGTTATGTTCAATTTATATATTTTTTGGGAATCGACCTTTCCGGCGTGTATTTATGACAGCTGCAGTCTGAGTGCTTTGTTTTTCACGAAACTACTGCCTGATTTCAATCTGCAGACTTATGGCAAAGTCAGCCCATGTTACTCGTATAATATGCAAATATACGAGGGGCCTTATCAGTCCATTTTTTTTGTTATCGCTGATGGGGCACTAGAACATCTAACAGCATAATCAAAATGATTTAATATACTTGCCCGAGCACGGCACATAGAAACACACGAGATGGGTTTTTCTCGAATTTCCAGCTGCGAGTTCGAAAGTGGAGTCAAGTTTTTGGCGCAGTCCTAGGCCAAGAATCTCTTTCTCACGCAGCTTACACCGGTTTTATCTTCTGTAGGCATATTATATATATTCCGGCCGGGGTTTGTTTGGGGAAATGGGCCCATAAATATGCCGTCGGGCTGGCTGTCTCTGTTTTTGCCTCCGACTTATCGCTGACAGTTAACCCGCTCGCGACTCTGGGCTCCCCATTCTCGACTCACGATTCACCGATTCGCAGTCCCTCTGCCGGGGTGACGTCACAACGGTAATAGAAACATATGTAGGCACATCGAATGTATATATATCCCTCCGGCCCCCCGGAATATTTGAACTCACACGGAGCCGGGGCCAAGGGATGTGTCGCCGGGGCTGTTATTGTGGCCCGGGCCCGTCAACATTCAGCCAAGTTCTCGGCACAGATTCATGGAATATTCCATGACACGATTCAAATATTGTCGCGAGGCAAGCAGAAATCTTGGAGCTGTCCTCCCCTTAGTTGTTTGTAAGTTTTATATTTTACTGCAGCTTATCAGGCGCCTCGCCTGGCAGTTCTTCTGTTCTGTAAAAGAACAGAATTCACATTAATTTCCACACTTAACCAACAATTTCTGGCCACCTCTTCGGTCTCTGCCATTTGCATTTCAACTATTTTTAGCTCTATTTTGGCACGTGCAACTAAGTACGGGGAAATAAGTGACCAAGTGCATTTCGGGGGACTGACAAAAATGAATTTATTAGTGAGCGCCAAGGCCAAGGAAAGGGAAATGGGGACTACTTTATTGCGTTTCGCAGAAGCTGTCAAGTGTGGGTTCGTGTTCAAGCAGGAGCATCCAGCTGACACTCACTAAGTATTATACTATGCTTTTGATATTATTTGCGATTCCAAGGAGGCGATGCCAAATGATTCCGGGAAACGTTGGCCAGCAATCTGAAGAGGTATTTTATTGACGTGCTATTCGTCAGCCGGTTGAACTATGTGAGCGAGGCAGAGGATAAAGTGAAAAGGTCTGGCCCTACATTTGGGGATTCCGATTGAATGACATAGATTTTCTGTTCCTGGAAAATATAAATATGTACATATATATAAACACAATGTGGTGCAAATAAATTCGTTCCTATGAAGAACCAAAAAGGAAGCAAGCTTCGGTATACCGAAGCCTTGCAAGTCGTCCCTGTGGGAGCATATTATTATTGTATTATTTTTACATTAATTATCCGAAACAATAAAAGTAGTGGTCACAAATTGGAGTGTCATACCTTGTTGAACTCGTAATAAAATTCCCAATCTATTAGCATTCACAACTAAAAATTTTTTTTTTTACCAATTTTCGCAAAAAAAGACAATGCTACCCCTTGCAAAAAATGTCAAAATGTTCAAATTTTTTATTTTTTACAATCAGCCAAAAACCGAATGTGATTTAAAATTTAGCTTGTTAGCTGTCCAAAACTGTGCCCGTTTTAAGTGTCGGACCATTTTTGACCAAATTACAACAAAAAAAGTCAAAGGAAAATTGAGATTTTTCGACAAAATATTAGTCTTTATATTTCGCCCAACAAAATTCAGTATTTTAACCGAAACAATAAAAGTAGGAGTCCAAAAAGGGAATGTCATACCTTGTTAAACTCGTAATAACATTTCCGATCTATTGGCATTCACACCTAAAAATGTTTATTTTTGATCAATTTTCGAAAAAAAAATTCGATGCTACCCCTTGCAAAAACTTAAAAATTAGCAAAAATTTTAAGTTTCCTTTATCAGACAGAAAATGGCTGCGATCAATTATCCAGCTGTCAGCTGTTCAAAAAGGTGCATGTTTTAAGTTTCGGATCATTTTTGACAAAGTTTTACCAAAAAAGGTCAATGAAAAATATTGGGTTTTTGCCATAAAATTAAGGTATTCATATTCCACCGTACTTTGGGCAAAACAATTGAAGTATATTTACAAGCATAAAATGAATGAATATCAGCAAAAACAACCCGCTCTGGCAATAATATTTATTACAAATAACTATTTTTAAGCAGCAGCATTTCGAAAACAAATATTCTGTTCATCATGAAACCAACAATATCTGATTTTTCAGAGCTGTTGTTGTTTGCACATCACTATTGTAAGCACAGCTGTAAATCTGAGTACGAAAACACGCGGCCAAAAAAGCGATTGTCGAGCGTTGACGAGATGCGCCATAATAAATTCATCTCTAATAAGCCGTGCATGCTCGGCAATTGTCGCCATACAGTGTGTACAATTTTTCAATTAAATTAAATTTATGTCTGCATCGACAGGCGATTTCGCGGGGGCGTGCCGATGGGCGCTGGCATGTGTCTCGTTTTCATTTTGCTGCCAAATTGCGAACCCGTCTATGAGTAAGCGGAGACAAAGAGTCGCACCCGAGAAGACGTCGAGCCATTTTCTAGGCGATGCACACGGGTTCCCATGCTAGAATTAGATTTTGCCAAACCAAAGAGCACAGCTGCGGCACCCCCGTGTTCGCAAATAAATTCATTTCCGCATGGCTGTATCTGCAGCCTGTGCTGCCGCTTAAATATTTATTAACAAGGGGGTCGCACAAAAAGGTTTATGGTTAAATAAACAGTTGCCAGCGGGCAGAAAAACGGTTGGGCAATAATATTTGATTTGTGTCAGTTTAGTCGCCAATGGCTTATGGCGCAGCAGTTGACTGCACTCATCCATGCACTTTGGCAAATGGCCAAAAACTGTAGTTAGAAGTAATAAAGGCTGAAAGAAGACTTGCCCGAAACATGGCCAGAATACTGGTATCATGACAGTGGCTCTCAAACCGCTGTTTGATTTGCCTGTTTGCACAAAAGCGAGCCGAGTCGAACCAAACTTGAACACAGCTAAGCAAATATTAGCCCGGCTCAGAGCAGCTCAGCCAGCTAGCGAACTTGGCCAGCATCGGCAGCAGCCATAGAAAACATATTATCACTCGCAGAGCAAAACATTTTTATTTATACAAGTTGCTGAAAGTTTGTATTCATTTTTTTCGCCACCCTGCTACTTTTTGGGGCGCCACTTCGACGGCTTTGTAAGTAGAGTTAGGGAAAGTACACACAGCAGAACGGGAGCCACAGGGCGGATTTTCATTGAAGAAAGTTTGTGGCGCAACTGATTTAAAATAAATGGAAATACACATTGGCGGTACGTGCCTAGCTGCCGTGGCACAGGTGGCGTATACGTAATGCGCCACCACTGATTGTATCTCAATCTCACTGCGAGGGAAACCTAAGGCGAGTGGATTGCGCGGCGCTTTACTTTTATGCACTTAAAGTGCTTGAGAATAAAGCAGAAAGAACGTAACCCTAGCATATTGGGATATGCCCTAAATGGATCAATAAAGTCATGACATCTAAACTGTAGTTGCTCGCCCAGCCTGCAGCTAAAATATTGACTGACATTTTCCCCTGCTCGTAATTCAGTTTTCCTCATATTTGTTTGCTGACTTCATTTCCCGAGCCAAGCGCAGCAAATCGTGAATTTTGTATGCCTTCTTGGGGCCACAGGGGGAAACAACGAGAAAAGGCGAAAAACAATGGAAGTGGCGCCCGGATGAACTTGCATTTACATGCAATTCCGAGTCTATTGGGGCAACAACGGGCTGAATTGTTTATTAAAGTTGCACAAGAGTGTCGACTGAAACGAACTCGATTTGCGGCACCCAGAAGAGCGGAGATGTGGCCTAAAAAATGCAAGATTTTGTGGCTGAAATGTAGACTTAAAGTATTGGCTTCTTGGCTTACGAAATTATGTTATAAATAAATAGTACTTCCTTTTTTTAAAGTTAAATTTAATTGGATTTTCATGTATTACCTTAACTCGTCATTTTGTTTTTATGTATTCAATTTAGTTTTCCAAGGGAGTAGATATATTTTTTGAATTTTCATTCTATTTTCATTTAAATTAGAAATTTAATACAAATATTTCTCAAAGTAAAATGAATATTTTTAGCGCACAAGGGTAATTTTCCTCTAAGAAAATAGGTGTACTTTTCCATATATACCTATAAAAAAGCACAAAGGAACCTACTTTGCCCCACCCTATCCTTTTCGCATGCCAAGCACACTATTAAACATTTCGAGCCCGGCAGCTGACGTCCTTGCTATTGAAAATTACTGGGTTTTTGCCGTTCACGCCGGAAAACCGGAAAGTGGCAGTGGTGTTGGTGTTGCAGGCTGGTGCGGCATGGAGTGCAGTGGTGTGACAACACTTAGGGTTAACCGCCAGCCGAGGGGGTGGGGTAGCCCGAACCACCAGAACCCACAGAACCCCCCGAACCTCCCACTTTGGCCCAAAACACTCTCGCCCAGAATGTTCTTTGCCATTGCTTTATGCTTCATGTCGTTTTTGCCTGCCTGCTGCCTGCATGCCACTTTTCCATCCTGCCAGCTTGTTTGCCATCCTGCCCAGAAATGCCAGAATGCCAGGCATCGTCAGCGTCAACTTCATCGGCGAAAATGGGGAAAACTCAAGGAGTGACTAAACTGCGCTGCTCCACTGTGATTAGGTGAAGAGCTGTTTGCCAAACTGCTACATAGCGAGTATTCCTCAGAGGAGCCCAAGTATTTTGCCCAGCTAAATTGTAATTGAAATAGTTTGCTCTGGGGCGAGAGGAATTCCAGCGAGGCAATAGGCCTCACTAAAGTGCTGCTCGGATTTAATTAGTTTCCCAGATATTAGATTCTGGCATACCTACTATAGTAGCTACATCAAAAATATATTTAAAAGCCGTTCATAATTGAAGCTAACTATTATTATATGATTCATGGAGACTCCGTTCCTTGTATTAACTTGTTTGTGGGTAAATATTTAGCGTTCTATCGAGTCATTAGTAGGCCTTAGAATCAAGACCTTCAAAATATGTACTTCCGGAAGCTGAAAAATTAGAGTGTCTAAACTAATTAGGAGGATAAATATGGGTTATTAGTAATACAATATATTTGCAAGGGTATTTCTTGGTGTGTACTTTTACATCATTTTTATTTGCCATGTAAGTCATTTCTAGCCAGCTATTTATCACAAAATACACGGAGTCTCTGCACGGCCAAGCGTTTCCATCGAAGGAGGCGAAAATTTCAAAGTGTTGACAGTTTTCCTTCTGCCATCCGCAGCTGCGTGGCGTCGTGGGGAAATGAAAACCGACAACGATTATGCAACGGCGCTCTCCATCTCCTTGCGGGTCGCCAGGCTCCCGTTTCCCACAACCCACAACCCACTTCTCACCACCCACTTGCCAGCACAGTGGGTGCGGCGAAGCGGTGGCGATGGAATATTGTTTTTAAAATGGTTCCACCGACCACCAGCGAGTTGGCAACTGTGCGAGCGTGCACCTGTGATTGAAAGCGAAATCGAAATCGAAGTGACACCCCCGGCCGCAGAGCGACTGCAATCGATACGGAAGTGCAGCTGCGGTTCTGCTTTCGACTTATTATTTTTGGCCATTTCCCGGGGGTGGGAGTGGTAACAATAACGTGCCACAGACCTACTGATGAATTCAAGCAAGTACATTGAGAGAAAGGTGGAATAGAATGGGTGACTTAACTATTTAATAATGTTTTATAAAGAAGGTTTATATACAGTAATTCTTCATTTTTTCTATATATTTTTATAAAGTTATAAATATTTATTATTTATTAATCAACATATTAACAACAAATACAATCTTGTATTTATTTTTCCCATGAACCCTCCTAATCTTTTAACCGAAATTTTCCGGCCAGTGTGGAAAATGGGCGAGTGCCAGGCAAAGTCAAGGTCGGACCCCGGGCAACTTTGGCAGCTGTTTGCGTGCGGTTGCATTTGAGTCGGAGGCCGTTGTTTTATTGCATTGTCATGTGGCAGCAATTGAATTTACTGATGCAGCTGGAAAACATGCAACATTTTGTGGTCAAGCGCACGACACGTGCTCGCATTTGTTGCCCATGCATGTTGCTCATGCTCGCCGGCGGTCCAACGGGGCGTATGGGCGATCTCCTCCGGCCGCATTCTGACAAATTGCCGACAGAGGTTTCCGCTGGATATTTCCCTAATGGCACTTTTTCCATAAAGCTGTCAGCCTCCTGATACTCATTGACTGACACTTAACTCTTGGTCCGAAAATATTCGGCCAATTGCCAAACATTTGGTATACCTTTTGCGGCCGCCAGTCATTGGAGTTTTTCCACGTATTTAAAGAGCGCCTGCTTTATTTACGCAAAGTTCACAGCCGAAAAGCCGATTGTTGTTGGCCTTTTTTTGGGTATTTCCAATTGACGCTGCGTTTTGTTTATGCTCAGGCTTTTGGCTTGGGATTTTTTATTTTTCATCTTATTTTGGTATGCTAGAAATGCCGATGTGGTGGGGATTTTTCGAAGAACGAGTTTGGACACACTCTAATGGAAGATTTTAAGTTGAAGACTTTTTAATGGAAATTAAATTTTTTTTATAATTTGTATGGTTTTCTACCATTTATTAGAATTAAAAAAAAAGGATTTTATTTATATTTTTTATACCAATTCGTACAGTTGCTATTAAAATGATATATTTTACTCGAAAGCGGATACTGGAGAAAGTATTATTAATTCATCATTGATTCTGTCCAATTACTTGTATTAATTAAGTATTTCAAGAGTACCATACCATTTGAAGAGTATAGGTACTACCAATAAAATGTTGTAGTGTGCTGAATGGCCAACATTTGGAAAACGCGCTGATGTGAATTGCTACTGCAGTGGGTAGAATTCATTTGTTTTTAATCCAAATCATAACTTTCTTTTAGATTGATGACAGCTTTTATATTTTTGTTTCTTAAAGAATACTTAGGGGCTAGACTCTCCAAATGTTTTTAATTTTATTTTAGTATTATTTAATAATATTTCTTTCTAATCTTAGTCCCACTGTGGCTGGCCCTCTAGGTCAAAGCACCGCATGCAGGCATAGCTGAAAAAAACGGAAAAATGAAAACAATAATCCAGCAATAACAATAATTCCTTGTGTTGAATTAATAAATGTGTATAATAAGCCCGTTGTTGGCAGAGGCAACAAAAGCTGGCTCATAATAAATTTGTGGCTCCGCTTATTTGTAGTGGCATATCGCATGGTTAATAAATAGATTTCCATACTGCCATTGTGGGTTTTCCAGCCGAAACTGGCTGCGATTGCATCGGCCTCTTGATTTTTGGGACCGCTAAACGCTTGAAGTGGGTGTGGATTTTGGTCTAAGCCAAATTGGCAACACTTCGATCGCTTAAAGTAACAAAGCGATAGCCTCTTTGGACGGAAAACAAATAAAAATTCGACGGGTTGTAAATCGCTCGGCGAATTGTCGATGGCAACTTAGTTTTGTTTGCTTCCCTCCCCAGCGAGAAAAGTTTAAACAATTGCCGTTTTTTGCACAGCCAAACGAAAAGAAAGCAAGAGAAAGGAACAGAACTGAGCAGAACGGCAAACGAACCCCGAACAAACAACCATGCCAAATGGGACCAAGCTAACGCAAGTGTAGACTTCCACTTCCGGCGGCGATGCACTGGCCATCGAGGGTCACTCGGCGCGACCTTTGCTCTTTGGCAGGTCAACTGTCGCCAAGCGAGTCGCTTGAGCTGCTTCAGTTCATGTGGGCGGGACAGGATCTCGAACTCACGCTCGGGCTCGCAGTTGAAAATAGATTTTAATTACGGCCAGAATACAGAAGCCAAATAAATTTCAGTTAAAGCAAATTGGGCTGCGATTACCTTTTTATTGGCTAACCGACGTTCGCTGGCATAAACAGAGAAAAAATACAGCCCAAAATTAATGCCATTTAATATTTTTTTGCGTAAATATCTGTTATTTAAATTAAAATGTCAATATACCTCATTTATTTAAAATACGAGCAGAGCGCATATTTACTTTATTTACTTTTTTGCATTTTTAAGTGCCTGTTAGCCTGAGAATAACAATTAAATAATGTTTTACTAACTTGATATTCATAGTTACATTAAATTTCTTTGATCTTAGGGTATCAACTTTTACAAAAATAAAAGTTATTTAACCATATACAAGTTTAATTTTAATCACCAAGATTATAGGCTTACTTTGTGTATATTTAAAGGGCAATTACATATTTATAAGGAGCTCAGGGTAGGTATTAAGTAACATTTCTGGAAAGTATTTTCAAGTTAATAACACTCCCGATTGGCTCCAATTAAGGGCTTATAAGCTGATTTAAATAATACTATGTATGTAGTAGACCCTCAACTGTTTTTCCTGTGTATGAGTAAATTCTTAAGAGATGATCTAACCGGCCAGGGTTCACTGCTCTTGACAATGCATCTTGGAACCGTCTTCGGCCCGGCCCTTAAGCTCAAGTGCCTTTCGTGCCTGACGTCTGGCAGATGTCTCTATCGTCACCGCTGGGTTGAACTTTGGCCAATCGCCACTGCTGAGTGGGGATGACGATGGGTTTGTTTGCCCAGCTTTAAACAGACTCGGCGACCAGGTGTCTCTTGACCACAGTGGACTCTGGCCGCCAGTTAATTGCTTATAGCGGGCTCTTTCTGTGATCGTCAAGCTCTTAACTGCCTTTGGCTCAAATAAAAAACGGAAAAAACCGAAAATCGTCTACTCATTCGGCGATCTGAAACTGGGTAAAGGGCAAGCGGCGAATAAATTTGGTACAGCGTTTGACATTTTAATATTAATGACTTCGCCTCTCGTAATGACCATAAAGGAGGATTCTGCTGGGCATTTAGCGTCGTTAATATTGAGATAATTGTGGCAGTTATAATAATCATACCTCACGGCGCAATGAGTAATAGAGGTGCGCGTCTCATTGAAAAACAATTTCACTTTAATGTTTTGAATGATTTGTGGGCTCGGCGGGGTACTAATGAATCGCCTTTCCTTTGGTGGCGCCCGTTTTCCGCTCTTTTCAATGTATTCCGAAATCGCCCTTACAATTCTTGCCTTTCCTCGGACCATTTACCTTTTTTTCCAGATGTGACGCAATGCCTCGCTTCCGCATTTTACTCATTGCAATGCAAAAGAGGTGCCACATCTCCATTGCAGCAGGCCGCAAATGAAAATAAAAACCGAAATGTAAAAAAGGGGAGTTCAGTGCGAACAATAGAGAGCGGCACACGAATGCTGTGCAGAATGCCAAGGCGCCCTAAAACCACTTCCGCAGCTGCTGCTGCTGCTGCACGTAATGCTCTGATCCATTTCCGAATCGGGGAAGTCGGGAAAGCCGGGGGATCTGGGATGGGAATGGGGATGGGGCTGGGATGCCAATAAACGCGACAGCCGATTGGCATTCCAAATGAGACGACGCGCGTGCCGGGAGCATTGAGCCCTTTTGGCCAGGGGGCCCTGTAAGTGCCGATATCATTTGATTTTGCAAATCCCACGGAAAGTGGAGGTGTACGTACAGATTAACGCACTGTTTGCGAATTGAATGGCCATTGTTAGGCGTGTCTATTTATGCGGATTTGGGATTTCATTTCATTTCAATTCAATTTTCATGTCGCTGGTCACGCATCGCGGGTGTTTACAGGTCAATGAGCACAGAGCATGCTCTCTGGGGATGAGGTTTAAATAAATGAAATGTGTATTAATGGATTAAAAAAAATTAGAAAACATGTACCATATCAAATGTTTAATACAAATATTATTTTAGACCAGCTAAACACCATTTCAAACACTGCCATTTCGGTGGCGTGTTGTATGCGGTTTTTAATTATTTAAAATGCCTATTCATTTCTGATTCAGAGCCCCTATTGGGGCTTATTGTTATTTTATGTTTTCGCTTAAGAAACAGCAATAAGCCGAAACATGTTTGCGGGTCTCTTAACGCCTGATCCATGCGCCGGCTATTTATCTCTGAGCTGTCTTTATCTTGCAGAAATTAGCCTATCGACAGGGCTGGCAAAAGAGGCATTTAGAGGCATTTAAATAAACATTATAGAATTCCGCCTAAAGAAGCTAAGATATACATAAGTTATATTATTTCACCATGAGTTGGCAGGAACTAGCAGAAAAGTACTAGACATAATTAAGTGGAATTTTCCCTTTCTGGATTTCCATAAAAGCCGGCCAATTAAGTTGAAAGAGAAGAACAAGCACTGGTCAGGCGATAAAGTGTAAGACTGTTGGACACTTCTTCGAAGTTGTGAAATAGCCAATTTCGTGAGGCATCCCTCGCTGAGGGAAACATGTGTTTGCATAAAATAAGCCCAAACGACACAATAAATATTTATGAAATCGATGGGGCGAGGGAAGGGGCATCGAACAGAGAAACTTGTATAATGAGATTCGCTAAAAATAAAGCCCCGAATCAAGTTAAAAGCCACCAGGGCGTAAGGCCGAAATCCAGATAGTTCGACTGCCAGACAAGCAGGCGACGCAAGTAGCCGACTTTGGAGATTTGGTAACTGGTTATGCACAGAACTCTTAGCCAGCCGAAGGCGAACTGGGACGCCGACCACGGAAATTATTCATAAGCGCCGTTAAAGCCGGGGACAGCGATTGCCAATCGATCTGCGGTGATCCGATCCACAATGGAGTGGACGCCCCCCTCCGGCTCCGCTTAATTACCCATTTCGTCAACGGCACGCCCATGGCTCTGATTCAATTATATGGCAGCCCCGCAAACGGCAAACAAAAGTGACAAAGTGCAGGCAAAAAATGTGCGACTGGCACACAAAAGGCATGGGCAAAATGTACACATCAAATCAAATTAAGCTTTGTGGAACGAAAAACGCCCGGCAGAATGGCCACTTTTCTGGCTTATGTCATCCCTGATGGGGGGAACAAAAAAAGAAAGTTAAAAGAGTAAAACAGAGAGATACTTAAAAATGGTTACTCATTAATCAACAAAATATTTTGCTTTGATTTGTATTTTTATAGAAAATGCATTTCTGGTCTCTTAACTTTTTGATCATATACTTATTAGTAAGTTTTAACCCATGTAGACAGACATTAAACATTTACCTGAGTCAGGCAGCTGAGACAAGTGCCAGCGATTACACCAACGAAAATTAAAAATGCGAAAATGTCACGTTAATGAAAAGTATTTTCAATAAATTGTGTCGGCCAACAAAGCTGAAAATTGCATAAGACCGGCTTTTGGGTAGACATGTATGACTTAATAGGGCGAGACCAAATTTAACTTGTAAAAAGAACAAGAAATACAATTATAAAGGGAGAATCCGAACTTAAACATTATTACTCATTTAATAAATTATAGATTTGTAACTGGCACACAAAAAATGCATAGCTCAAAATTATCATATATTCTTAGGAGTTTTAAAATATATTTATTTTAAATGCAGCTTAAAAACGACTTTAGATTTGTAAACTCAACAGGCTTGGCACTTAACAAAATACGAAATTGTAGCTGAATTTATAATTTTTTCGCACAAAATTTGTAGTTTTACCAAATAATGAACCGTACCTTGTGGCTTGGTATATTAATTTTAATGTCAATAGAAAGAGTCATTTCCCAAGGATATAGACATGGATATAAGCCCAAGGACAATAAGTTCGTAAGCATGGACTGCGCCGACTGCGAAAAGGTCAATGAAGATTGCAAAATCGAACAGACCGGGTTTTACTGCGAAAGTCCCGACGACGCATCTGCAATTGAGTATAAAGATAATTCGGTTATACCGGACCATTTAAAGAAATGCATGCCGAAGAACCATTATTTCTCTGAAATAAGTAAGTCAGTTAAGGAAAGTTAAGTTTTTGACTAAAAAAAATAAATTATTTTAGCCAGTATCCAAAAAACGTGCTGCTTCTGGTCACCTGAGTTGGGATGCCAAGTCGTTAAGGGCCGGGACAAGCAGGCGGAATGCTCCAAGTGCCTTGTGGAGGGAACTGTTCGCCAAATACTTCCCGAGGGCTGCCCATGTATATCCAAGAAATCTGAGGAGAAATCTACCAACGGACAAGGAAACACTTGGAAGAGCCATAGCTATTTGCTTCTGATTATGACGAGATTTTACTTTATTTAAGCCTAATTTTAAACAAATAGTACTTTTTGTACAAATTCCAAGTACTGTTTACAAATATATAATTCTTTCACGGACATTAATGGATCTATAAATATTTCACAGTATTTTTCTGTTGGTTTCCTTCAATCAAAAACCTTAAAAGGTTGTAACAAATTAGCTATTAATGCCACTTTTAAACTCGTTTCCTACTTTTTGTTTGGGTCTGATTCTGCTTTCCTTATTTTTCTGCTTTCTTCCTGCCTGCGAATAGATAAGAGAAAACTTTTCGGATAATGAATTTATACTTTCTTGCGGTCGAAACAATTTCCGCCTGGCTAAGGTCAAAGGCCACGTGGGAAAGGCAATGACTTAAATTGTTTTGAAGCCAGAGAAAGTCAGTGCCAGACTGAATTAGAAAGTGTAAGAAGAGAATGGTTCTGAATTCGGAGCCATTAGCCGCTTATAAATAGAGTGCATTCCCGCCTTGGCATAGCTAATGGGGTAAGACAATACACTTCTCAGACATCGAAGCCGTTCCAAAGTCGCGACTTTCTTGGGTCTTGAGTCTGTCCAGGCGACAGCTGGCAATTTAATGAAATTTATGCGACAGCGTCTGTCGATTCGCGCTGATCGATTTGCGTCGCTCGCCGCTGATTGATTTTTCAGTCTTCGATTCGCTCGCAATTTAATTGCTCGGCCGCCTGAACTTGGGGCATCCGAATCGCACACGCCCGTGGAAATTTTCGCGCTTTGTGCGAATGTATTTAAAACGGGGCGAACGCAAAACAATCAAATCAATCAAAACGAAGACCCAGCCAGCGAGCCAGCCAGCCAGCCAGCCAGTCAATCGGCCACTCGGCCACCAGGCAAAGGTTCAAAGTATCGATTGAAGGCGAAATGTGAAATGCAGGCGGCCAGACGAGCTGTGAATGCAAAACTGTTCGGCGTTCTCCGCCATTGACAGTGGCATTGACGCAACATAAGCTCTCTTGTTTTATTTTTATAGCCGATTTTTTAGTGCATAACGGAAATGCCGTTGTTCTACTAATTCTGCACTGGCCAGCGGTACAGTGGCCACTCGGAAATGGGCTATGGGCATTGCTCCATTTCAAAGAATATGTTAAGTCAATATTAAGGTCCTAAAAAGATGCATGATAAATAATTTACTTATAAATATAAGCTGAATATTAGAAAAAAACGAACTTTTAATTTAAAATAAATTTGTCCTTTTTAAGAAAGTCGAGGTCATCTAATACTTAAATACAATAAAAATAGTTTTTATTAAATTTCTTAAGAATTTTAGAAAACGCCATAAAAATAGAAGTCCTAAACTAATTGTAAAATAAGGGTCTAGATATTCTAAGCTAGAAAAGGTATTTAAGTATTGTAAAAGAAAAATATTATATAAATAGGATTTAAATAAATAATAAATAATATTCCTAAATAAATAATATTCCTAAAAATTATAAAGACAATTTAAAAATCATGTTATTTTTGGTATTATAAAATATATAATTACTCGCCTTATAAGAATAAATTTACAAAATAAAATACATTTTTGAAATAAGTTCTGAAGTATTTTTTCCACCTCTCGAGGTACCACTGTACCGCCAGTGTCTTCCGTTCTCACGTGCTGGCAGAATGATTTCGTAACAGCGCTCTCGACATACGCACAGCTATCGAGTGCGGGCAAAGTGTAAAGTGTGGAAAAGTGCACAGGGTAAATCAGATAGAGTGAGCACCGAAAAGTGTGGAAGCCGGCAGCTCGCAGTGCGAATTGAATCCAATTGAAATCTGGACACCGAGTGAATTGCCCGCCGTGTGGGTGCAGCTAAGATGAAGGATGAGGCGGCTTTCCCTTGCCCCAGCCTCGAACTTTCCCATTTGAAATTAACAATTTACCTAATCCGGCAGCCATTGCGGAAACCTTTTCAAATTGCTTTCTCAGCCGGCTAAATATCTACGAAAAAGTTTTCCAGTGCCACCTCCTTTCTTGGGCCCCGAAATTCCGCTCATCAAAGGACTTGAGCCCCGTAAAGTGCCTGCAAAACTGCGCACTTGAAATTGACGTCAGAGCCCTAAGCCTTATCCTTCAAGCCGAGTCCTTAGCCCCTTCTGCGCCACCTCGCACCACTCCCCCAACAATTTCAATTAATTTCAAAAATCAACTGAGCGCAAGTCATATTACCCAGTCCGACAGCTTCTGTTTCACTGTCGCTGGCACTGCACTAGCCGGAAAAAAGCGTTGAAAACTCAACAGTTTCCCACAGTTTTGTTCCATTTTCGCAATCTGTAATGGAAAATCTAAATGGTGAAAACCTTTTGTGCGATTCGTCGCAATGCCAGAAACTTTAATTGCACAGTGCCACAAGCTTTTCCCGCCTCTGCCGCTCCTCACGCCCACTTCGTCCTCGAGGAGCAGGGTTAATTATGCCAAAATATTTTGTCAGCTTCACGTGGCAGAGGGGAATTTGCCGCTGACAAAAGGACATTAGCTGGCTTTGTAGCTCGGTGCCTGTGAAATCAGAGCTTCCTTTGGCCGCCGGCTTTGTCCTTGATCCCGGCTGAGCTCTCATCCCGGCGTATACGCAATGTCGGCGACTTAAGGTCGGCTGATTGCGTATACGCCATGTGGGTCAATGAATTAGCGCCGCCTGTCTTCGTAAAAATGCCTCTTTTCGCTCATTTTATTCGTTTATTTATTTGTTTTTATGCGCTGTTTTTGCTAGGCTTTACAGTTGTTAAACTGCAAATGACGTGGTCAACGGTTTGATAAGCTTTATTAATAGCACACGGAAACTTTGTCCCAAGTAATAAACAGTACCATAAAAATAATATCTTGAATTCTAAAATGTATCTATTTTTATTTGTATCCCTCAAGTGACCTAATTCTTGGAAAATTCTGCTTTATCAAGCAATTTATCACTCCCATTCGTACTTAATTTAGTCGACAGTCTTCAATGAACGGGCATTTCCCTGAGATAAGATATTTAATTGAGTCAACATTGCGATGCATGGCAATGTAAATATATAAATAGGAATTCGCTGATTAATTTACTCTACTGCTCGGCTAGCGACTTTCTCCGTGTGTTAAATTTCTGATTTCACTTAGTTTACCCTGCGAAGTGCCGGGGGATTCCCCTGCCAGCTGCTAAAAGGCTTTGCATGTTCCATTTTCCAGCTGTGCGGCAAGCCGAGGCAGCGGGATGATTAAGAGTATATGAAGTAGAATAAGTTCCCTCTCATTTCACATTCGCGCCGGCAAAACGTTTGCTCTGCAGCTCTGCCCATTTGAATTAAATGGTACTCACTGCACTTGCTCATTAGAAAATATTTGCACATATAATTACTTGCATTTTCCCCAGTTTCAGTCTCAGTCCCAGTCCCAGTCCCAGTCCCCCGCGAGTCTTCCGATTTCTTGCGATGAACACAGGGGTATTATGCAAGCCCACAGCTCGACTCACGCGATGTCGGGCTCAAATCAAATCAACGCAACGCGTCGCAGATTGCATTTCAAAGGCATTTTAATTGCACGTGAGTGAAAGGCTGAGAAAAGGGGGCTGGAGAATGTCAAGGCGCTGGGAAAGTTCTATGATGCAACGGGAGTGAAAGTCGGAGGCAAAGTCTCCTCGTTCGTTCACCTGAATCTCTGCGCCCCATGGATTTGCTCAGTTTGATTCGATTTAAACAGCAGCCGGCGGCCTCTTTGTGGCACCATTTTTGTTTGAATACACAGTAAAGTAAGAAAATATTATTAATTTAAAAAAAAGACAATTTTAATAATGAAAAAGACTTTGTTAAAGGAAAACCCCTAAATAACAAACGTTTCAATAAAATAATATACTTTAAAAAAGATAGAATAATTTATATATGACTTTCAAATAAACTCCTAAATATGTATAAAATATAGTGAACATCTATACTTGTACTAAAACTTAAATCTTTTAGGATAACTTACAATTTTAATAGAGTTTCTTTCTCTGCATATATCGTGCACAAGCATCGCGTAATATTCACAGCAATTTCCCCCTTTAGAACTTCGAGCCCCCTCTGGCGATTTATTTGCTCTGTCGATTATGGCTGCGGATTCGTGCAAATAAGATAAATGGTATTGTCAAAATTGTTGTGATTGCCTCACTGTCTTGTTACTGTCGGCACTGTGTTATTCAACTCCTTAAAGAGCGCACGGAAAAATGCTGCCATTAATTAAGAGTTCCGATTCCAGTTAGTTATTCATGCTGGAAACGAGTTGGTTTCCCCAGCCAAAATCAATTTCCGGTCCAAAGGAAAAGTTTGCTCCCAACCTCTTCTTGCATAAATTTTAAAATAGCCAAGCAATAGTTTTAGATGTAACTCAATTGAAAAGTAAGTTAAATGGAGTACAAAATGTTATACAAGTTTTGCCAGCTTTTTTGTAGTTGCAACTTTACGAAATCTTTAGGCAATAAATAAATTTTAAAGCACTTGTTAGGCAGTTATTTTTTATTAACCCCTAAAATTGGCCACTTCATGTTGCTATCGATTTTTAAATTGCAATAAATTTGTGCAAATTGCGAGTTATTTCCGGTTAGCTCAATTACACTTACCGTGATGATTTTTTAGGGTCATAAAAGCTTACAAAACTAGGGTTAAAAAATATGACATTTTAGGTAGGTTAAGGTATTTCTATAGAAAATGTTATTAATAAAATGTTTTTTTTTCCTAATTATTTTTTTACTTTAATTTAAGGCCAACAATGTAATTTAAAAAGTTTTTAACATTATAGAATTTTGGGAATTAAGTTAAAAATGTATTATATGTTTTTATAATTTTTTAATATTTAAAAATGTACATAGTTTAAGAGGCACTGAAGCCACTGCTCTTTGACATGCCATTCGAGTTTGCCATACTTTCGCACCGCCAGACAGCAAGTGGGCCCAAATGGATGGGCTGGGGGAGGGGAAAGGAGCAGATAGCCAAGCAATTTGTGTCGTTTTTGCCGTCTCATTTGGCACACGGCCAGTGCATTCGGCCAAAATGCAATCGAGTGCACGCCCGTCTGCCGGCCTGCGATTCCGATTCCGAGCGACTCCGCACGCCCAGCCCCCTGCCAGCTATAAATTACATTCCATTAAAAAATCATGCCGCGGCGCACAAATCAACATCAACTCAATGAACATAAATTGCCAAGACGAGCTGCTGGGCTTGCCAGGGATGGCGGGAAATGGGCGGTAAAGTCGGAAAAAGGGGCGGCGGACAATGGCAGGGCGGCGCAAGCGGATCGATCGACCTTCACATTGGCCGCCATGACGACGGCGACAACGCACATGGCCCAAATGCACACAAACGTGGCCAAAAAGAGAGTGGGACGGAGAAATGACCGGACTTTGTACTGGCCAGCCAAGTGGTCACCATGGGCTAGTGCGCTTCTGGAGCAGGTGAAACTACTAAGGGGTTACAAATGGGAAAACTTCCTTTAAGAACACATCCAGAAACGTTCTTCAAAAACCTAATAATTTCAAAATATTTATGTTTGATTTTGTCAAATAAATTTAAGAGATAAAATTAAAGTACTGTAATAATATATTACATTGAATAATATTTTAAAATAATATTATATTTAGTCTCTCCAATAATGTAAATATTTTTAATTTTCAAACCTTTTCACCTTGCCAACTACCGAGCTCACTTAATTTCCATGATTACCTTTCACCAATCATCCATAAAAGTGTGTTTGCCTCCTTTGCCATAAATCACGCAGATAGGACTCCTATCTTGATTGATCCTCTCCACCGTGCGGCCAGCGTAATGCATTTGGGAGCAGTCCGACGTGGATTCCGGTGCCTTGGAGGATTTTCTTTGATGGTGGCTGGCGATGGCCTGTCCAGCGGATCCAGGGCTCGTTTTGAGCCATTTCTGCTGCGTTGGCGTGTTGGTGTCACGCATTTGGTTTTGTTATTGGGCCCCCGAGTGATGTTTGCAGCTAATTAGAAACGGCTCACACACCCTCACATTTGGCTGGCCGGCAAAGGCAAAAGCAATCTGCAATTACAGCTGGCCAGGCGGAGGTCCTGGTGGGACACGAGAAACGTGGCAGTGGCAGGGGCTGTCGCCGGATGTCGGTGTCTCAGGACATGTGCGAAATGACTGCCAATCGATTGGGCCTCGGAGCAGGACGGCACGGGCATGTAATTAATGGAGCGTGGCTTAAATTATGCAAAGCTCAATCAACTGCATTTCGCAGTCCTCGAATCCCCACCACTTCGCTTCCAGATCCTTCGTCCGCCCACATCAACATCTCACACGGTGTGTCAATTTCCGGCCGAACACGTTGTGTGCGACGACTTGCCACCATCGCCATTCACATCCACGGCTACGTCCACTTCCTCCTCGGCGCCACATGACGTGCCGTTGATATTTATGTCGTCGCCATTGTCGTCTCAGTTCTCGGAGCCACGTTCCCCATCCTCAGGACTCAAGATTCAGGACGCAGGACACAGGACTCGCTTCGCCTTTGAGCGTAATCAGCAACGTGCCAGGGTAAGGTGAAATCACAATTGCACCGCAGGAAGCCGAAGGATACAATGAATGTTCAATGCACTGAAAGCATAAGATGTACTCTAGGGATACGCGTAAAAGAATGACAAATAATGAAAAATATTTTAAAATATCTAAAATAATATACATTGATCTTACCTAAAAATATTTTATTTTTCTGATCAGCTAAAATTCCAACGCTATATTATAAGTTCGTTCTTAAATCAATAAATTCAGAATTAAATATTCCCACAGCTCAGTTTCCCTTGGTGCTTCTAGTGGGTGTCGGGCTGTCAAGGAGGTGGCCAAAGGCTGTGGGGCACAGAGTATCCAGTTTAGAAACGTTGCAGGACGAGATCCTGGCGGCAACGTGATGATGTTTACATCCTATGCAAATACAATTAATTCCACTTTTGTGGGCAATCTTTGTGCCAGCAGGTCGCTGGATGTGGGTGTGGGTGGCTGCGAGTGCGGCATAGGAAATGTTGACACTGCCACGGGCATTGTGGATCAGGATGCCAAATGCCAGCAGCCTTTGTTGGACTCTCCTGCCGGTCCCCTTTGTGGCTGTTAACCCCGAGAACTGGGCGGCACATTTCCGGCGCAGTTTCAGAGCCACTGGCCGTCCCCCCCTCAAACATTGCGAAATTTCCTTATTGCCTTTCATCGAAGACAACCCATGACGCAACGGTGTAAACAATTCGTTCATCCCAGCGCTATAAATTTTGGCATTCCTTTCTTTGCCGAAAACGGTCGTAATTTAATTGATCAATCAATTTTCGGTTGGGAAAAATCAGTTGAGTGATGCGTCGGTACCAAAACAATTCAAAATCAGTCAAATTAAAATGTAAATGTTATGGCACATTTTTAAAAATGTAAAAAGTATAACAGTCTACTGGTAAAAATAAATTATTTGGCCTAACAAAGGAATTTTTTCCAGTGTATATTCATTCCTCTCCATTATTGGAAAAAACCCTGTGCCATCTTATCATCGAGTCTGTGTGTCTGGGCCATTGTGCATTTGATTTGGGTGCGATTAAACGAACTTTGCACTCCGCGAACGCCGCGAACTGAATTGGAAAGGGATCACGGTGCAGATTACGTCGCTTGTTGCACGCCGTGTTTACATTTGCATTAGTAATGAAAGAAATTGTAAATTTAAATTACGTGAGACCTTCAGAAAGTGGGATACAAATTCTGCGTTGACCTTAGGATTTTCGGTCTTTAACTTTTGTTATGATAACAACAAATGCTTAAATAAATATTATTATTATGAGTAACAAAAATAAGAATGATTAAAAAAAGCTGCATTTTTCATTTTGTTAGATAGCATTCGTTAAATCATTAAGTCTTATAAAACCATATTAAAGCATATTTTGTATAAGCTTGGTGATGTTCATTTAGGAAAGTTAATGTGAATTTAATTACTCCCAAGTATTTCTTTAATTTTCCACTATTCGAGCACCGAATACTTTTTACAAAATTGTTATCTTCAAAAAAGGTAAGAAGACGACTTAAGCCCAGCTCACTCAGCGCTTCTCCAACTGTAACTTACGCCTGAGCGTATGCAAAGGTTTTTTTTAAGCAACCCAATAAAAATGAAACCAATCTATATTCTTTTGCTCTTTAGGTTCTTTATTGAAAGATGTTATTTCAACACCCTTTTATGCTGATGTTATTTTTTTGTTGTTTTTTATTTCTTGTATAATGGTTGTACAGCTGGTTGTTGTTGCTGTTTGTGGAGGTGACTTTTCATTTTTATTTCACAATAAACTATGTTAAGCTTAATCCTTCCGGTTAGTACTAAATAACCTTCCTTTGTGTCTGTAACATGTTCACATTGCACTTCAAATAGGTATGCGATTAACAACGATATGCAGAACTTGCAACTTGAATAACAGATAAAATAAAACATGCTTGATAAATATGTGTTTAGCGAGTAAATATGTTTTGTGATAACGTTATGCTGCACTTGTTACCATCTATCGGATTTCGACAGAGGATGTGAGATGGAAAAATCGGGTAACAAGCCTGTGCCCCTGCACAGCCAATGGCAGCCAATGGACGCTGAAGTTCAGCTGCATAATCCTTCTTTTCATAAGTTTTTAACAACATAATCTTTTTAACAGTGTATATAGAAGTATATATGGTTAATAGAGTTGTTTTGGGGGCTTTTCGGGTTTATTGTAATGTGTTCTGTTTATTTGCGTCATTTTTTCACTTATACTTATAAATCATAAATATAAAGTTTAATAGTAATAATAATGGTAAAACATCGGTTTTCATAGATTTTTTTTTATAAAACTTTAAAAAATTTCATAAAACGTTGTGCGATTTCAATGTCTCAAGACTTTAACATTTTGATGTTGCTGATAGTGTTTTGCTGTTGTTTTCACTATTAAATGTTTGTTTAACTTAACGATTTACGACACTTTTTGCTTGTTCACATTGAAATCTTTCATAATCATAGATAATATAATAGAAAATTCATAACTTCAACAATAATAGGTTCATGTGCTTAAAACTAAAGATAAAATTGCTTCTCCATCGAACATGATCGTTCCTTTCTTCTGCATTCATCAATTAGTAGTTCTCTTAAATATTTTTATCATATAATCAATTTGCAAACATGTGACGTACTACATATATATAACATGTTTTCAAAATGTAATCATTCGTGTTCTCATTTTTTTTTTTTTTGGATTTTTCAATGCTTGCTTTGCTTAGCTCTTGAGACTAAGATAAAAATAAACAAAACTGCCAAACGATTCCAGCAATCTGCTTCGTAGTTAGTTGTATGGGGTTGCGTTTGTTATTGTGTGAAGACAAGGTCCATCCTAAACCAAGCGCCTTAGTAGGCGTGGTTGGCCACGAACAGGGATCCGGATCCGGCGCCAGCACTTCCGGCGATATACTTGCCCTGAGCGGCATCTCCGTTGGCCTGGGTGTGGGGGAAAAGCGGGGAAAATCGGTTAATATTATTGGGGAAAACATCCTGGAAGGTATCCAGGAAAATACCATTCCTAATTACAAACGCTTGCTCTTAATTATTACTTAGTTATAACTTGGCGAGCCGCAGCAGAAAAGTTTTCGCCCAGCTTGAAAAGTTTTCGCACTGATTTTTGCTGCTCACAAAAAACTTTTACTCAGCCACCTGCGGCAATTTTATTGAAACTTTCTACGCATCCAGGCGCACGAATACATGCTGCGTACAGCGTAAAAAGTTTGGCAAAATTTCATTTTGCAAGTTCTTCTGCAGGAAAATTATGATTCGATTACATATAATAGCGCTGGGAATCGGCAGAGGAGCCTGTGGCAAGCTGACCATGTTTTTCATTGTTCGGGCGCTTTTGTTTACCACATAATTTTAGCTCAACTGTCAGCTACAGACAATCCGAAACTCGAACTTTACCTGATAAACAATAGAAAGTTGGCGGGGGCCCTTCAAAGAGTTTTCTTATCATAAATAAAGTTGAATAAAGTCGTAGTTACACAACATGGGGACTATTTAAATGAAGGAGATAAGCTTTGGTCGCCTTAAAATTAAATAAAGGTATAACCTAATGGGCCTACTACATCTTAAAATAAAATAGTAAACTTAAAAATCTATTAAATAAAATCTATAAATAAATCCAAGACAAAGTTTATAACTAAGGTATCAAAAGAGAACATATAATTTATTTCTGCTCGTCAGTTTATCATAAAATTTCCAAAATATTCTTTATGATCTAGTCAGTTTATGTGGTAAAAGGTATACGATAGGCTAAAAGGAATATGTATGCAGTTCCGCTGTTGGGGAATGTGAGTGCCGTCAGTCTCAGTCCATTTTCGGGCCTGGATCAGTATCTTGAGCGCCATGCAGGCTTGGAATATATCTCGGCTCGACTCTGGCTCGGGATTAGTGCTTGGCTTTTGGGACTTAGTACGAGTGCTGGGCAACAAAGAGGGTGGCATTGGCGGCAAACGACGGGATCGAGCCGGGCACGTATTTGCCCTGGGCGGCCTGGGAGTTGGCCTGTGGAAGCGGGAGGAGAGCGGGATTTCAGTTGGGATTAATCAGCTGCAGCGCTTTTCAGGATTAGGTAAGATTAGGCGTAGAGTAGGCGAGGCATGGGGAAAATGAGAGCGATGGGTTAAAGGTTTAAATGGTAGGGCGGCTTGAAGTCAAAGCTGGTCTAGTTACTAAATTTACCCCTTTACAGTTCGTTCTTCGGCATCTTGAAGCCCCCAATCTTGGTTTCTTTGTTTCAGTACTTGTGATCGTCCACATGCAAAGTATCTTTGCCAGCGAAGCCCTTCACAGAGCCAGGACAATAGTTACCACAAGCCGCCTCGGTATTGGCCTGAGTATGGGGGTTAGGTAGTTATGCATAATGAAATTATGGGTTTTTATGGGATAATAAATGTTAAATAAGGTGAAAATAGAAGGAAATGGGTTTTAGGATAAAGAACAGAGTGATTAAAATGATCATGCTAGATAAATAGGTCAATACTACACTCCGATAAATATGCAAAAACGTATTCTCAGGTACAGCTGTCTATCTCTTCACCTCTTTGCAATTTGAAAAATAATTGGATTTGTCCAAAGTTCGCTTAAAATCGAATGCTAAGAATGTTTTTTTGCATATAACATAATGTCTAGTTATTACTTTAGAGTGGTTTAATTAGTAATACTCGATAAGGAGGTAATAAATAAACCATCGTAAATAGATTAGAGGTAAAGTTCAATGGAAAAGGATAGATTAGATTTCATAATGGTATCGGTAGATGAGTGAGATAAGGAATGGGGATTAGGTTATGGTAATGGGAAAGATTTTTGGGACTGCGGTTATAATATTCCTTTAACCAATAAGCCTTGGCCATACATTCTTCCAAAGCATAAGAACCGACACTTTTAGAGCATTCACCACTTAAGATACTAACTATTTCCATATCCTATATAGAAAGAACTATGCAAAGACTCACCTTGGCGCGCTTGAGCAGCTCGTTCTGGCCGGCGGCGATGTTCTCCTTCTTGCCACCCCAGGCGCGCAGGACGGAGGCCTGCAGGGCGCGGCCGTAGGAGAAGGTCAGGGCCCATGGGCGGATCAGGGGAACCTGGTTGATGGCGCTCAGGTTGACGGTGGCCTCCTCCTCGGACTGACCTCCGGACAGGAAGGTCACGCCTAAGGGAGAAAGTCGATTAAAAAGGGTTCGTAATAGAAAATATAATGAAAAATTAATTCCAGATATAATAGAAGAGGTGTCAGCATAATCTATGGAATTGTATCCTTAATTGAGTAATCTTCTCCTTATTTCCTAAGACTATAGTGACACCTATTCCCAACCCATATCCAGATCTGGACTCACCAGTGACGGCGGCTGGGACGGTGCGGCGCAGAGCCTGCACGGTGGCCAGGGCGATCTCCTCGGGGGTGTTCTTCTTGGCCGACTGTCCGGCGGTGACCATGTTGGGCTTCAGCAGAGTACCCTCCAGGTAGACGTGGTGGTCGCTCAGGGCCTTGTAGACGGCGGCCAGGACGGTCTCGGTGACCTTCTGGGCGCGGTCCAGGTCGTGGTCGCCATCGGGCAGCACCTCGGGCTCCACAATGGGCACGATGCGCTGCGATTGGCAGATGGAGGCGTAGCGGGCCAGCACGTTGGCGTTCTCCAGGATCGACTGGTAGGATGGGGTGTTCTTGCCGATCTTCAGGACGCAACGCCACTTGGCGAAGTCGCAGCCGTCCTTCTTGTACTGGGCGCAGCGGGCGGCCAGGTCATCCAGACCCTGGGTGGTCACCTCATCCTCGGAGCCGAACAGTGGCACGACACCCTTGTCGACCTTGATGCCCAGAATGATGCCCTTCTTCTTCAGGATGTCGGCGAAGGGGGTGCCATCGTCGGCCTTCTGGTAGAGGGTCTCGTGGAACAGGATCACGCCGGAGATGTTCTCGGCCAGCTTGGGGTCGGTGGTGAACAACAGCTGACGGTAGGCGCGGCGGTTGTCCTCGGTGTTCTCCACGCCGATATCCTGCAGGCGCTTGCCCATGGTGGGGCCGGACTCGTCGGCGGCGAGGATTCCCTTGCCGGGGGCCACAATCTTCTGGGCGATGGTCCTCAGCTCATCCTGCAGCTCCTTGCTGGGGTAGTTGAAGTAGGTGGTCATTTTTGAGATTCGAGTGTAGTTCTGCGTGACGCGAATCCATTTCCCATTCGGATTCAGGCCGATCGCCAGGGGTGGAGCGTTTTTGGTGGAAAAATAAGAAGATCGAAGTTCGCAAGTTAGTAATTTGGCTAGGTGGGTTGCTCGAGGCTTAGAAAATAAAAAGCCATGACTTAAACGAAGAATTTTGAAGCCTTTTTGGGGGACGGATAACTAGGAATTTTCGTAGGGTTTTCTAAAAGTGATCTGAACAGTTTGACGACACAGCTCCAATAACTCAAAGGTATCCATGTTTTTACTACAGTAGAAATTGATTGACAGTATCAGCTAATGGGGTAGCTATCAATCAGGAGGAGGATTACCATTAGATTTTGTCCCACTTTTTATTATTATTTTGTCTATTTTTAAACCGGGCAATGAAATTATTATTATAAATTTTTATATTTTTAAGAACCTATTTATAAGAACTCTACATTTGTCATTGAAATCTGTTTTTTAAAATAAATACTAAAAAGAAATGGTTATTTAATTAGAAGTAGTATTCTTAAACAATCTGAAGTTGAATAATATCTGTGAAATATGTATAATATTCCTAAAAACTGAACAAATACATCACATGTTACGATGATTCAATATTATATCATCATATTTCAGTGTCAGGTCAATGTCACTTCAACTTTTTTCATTTCAAAATATTTTCCATTGAAGATAATAAATTCTTTGTATGAGAGTGTTTTTCACAGCTGATTTGATAGCGAAGAGCGAGTGATTGAAGGCGATTAAGGCGCATGCACCGAAAACGTGTTTTTCTCTATATCTATTGCGCCCTCTCTCACTTTTTCGGCCTTTCTCCCACTCTCAACGTTTACATACAAAATCCTCAGTGAAAAGTAATATGTTTTTAAAAAGAAATGCCTTTCTTAAAATATATTTTCGTAAAGAAATACCACGGCACTGGTTATAGTTAGGAACTGCTAATCTCCGAGTTCTTTATGGTGACTGATATTTTTCCCAACTATTTGCAAAGCCGCCCTACTGATTAGACCTTAGAGCACTCGGAAAAAACCGAACCAACCTCGACGACGAATTTTTAGTAACTGAGCAGAGTCGCGGAAGCCTCGGAAATCATTCCCTCCTCTGATGTAATCAAAGTCATGGAGTCTTCCCTCTCGCTCCCGCTGCCTACTGCCCTCTCTCTCCCACCCGCATAATGCGTGACGTGGAACTTTCACTTTTACTATCGCTGCCTCAGCGGTGCCTCAGTCGACGCCTGCGCCGGCAGCGACGTCCACACAGGGCGCATGAATTTCCGTTTGACATTGAACAAGGTCAGGCAACAATGTTGCTGGGCTGTGGGCGGCACATGTTGCTGGCGACATTGTTGCTTACGAAAGGCGAATAGAAATTGGTGAAAAGACCGAAAGTCGTGCGGCGCGTGCGAAAGATAGAGATACAAATAGCTGTGGGTAGAGCGAAAGAGACCGACGACTATCCAGCAATAAGTAGATACAGATACGAAATACTCTGCGGTGACTAAAAACTCGGTTTCTACTTGTTTGACATTGACTGTGAGCCAAGGTCTGGAACGGCACAAATATCACGCTATAGATTAGACCACCGCAACTTATCACAAACTATTGTTTGCCGCATCCACCAGATTCCCACGCCATGTACTTAACACTTGGCATACACGTGAAAAACTTGCGCTGAGATTGCATAGAGATTTTTTATAACAAGTTTGGATTTCTATTCTTTAAATAAATATTTTAATTTCGATTTGAGAAATATTCTAAAATATTTCATTTTCAAAGTTTGATATTAAATTTTTTACTCTATATTTCACAGAATATATAAAACAACAAATCTTAAATATTTTCCTAGATCGACACTAAATCACTCGAATTTTTTTATGTATACATTTGTATCTATAGGATAAGTTATCTATAGCTCGTTTCACTCCGGAGACAACACCCACCTACACTGCCGGCAATCAATCGAAGACTAAAAAGATTCGGATACTAGGCGAAATATATAACAGGCAACGCATGACAACAAAAAAAATCAAAATAAATTTAAGTTGCTATCAAGAGAACGTGTATAAAAATAAAACCGACACATGCCAGTCTATATGTATGGGCGTGTTTCCACAAAAACAAGCTGATAAAAAACGGACAAAAAATCAGTAGTGACAAAAAGTGTCATGGAATATTGTAGAAGTGGCTCCGGAAAGATGAACAAACAAGTTCGACTAGCGGCCGCATTTCGTATCTGCTATCAGTGAAAATTTTGAATCTAAAAAGTCGACAAAAACGAGCCCCCACCGGCGGTTCCAAAGGTTTCGCATTATCATAACGAGATTTTAGGTCCGGCCTCCTCGAAGGCAGACAGTGGGTCAAAAGAACATCTACCAGGGAGATAGTACTAACTGCTACGGGTGGAATGACTACCAACTGACGTCAAGCGATTAACAGGGAACGTATTTTGTGTAAAAAACAATTTTAAAGGCAGGGAACTTTGGATTCGTCACGTACTCCTATATTTCTATCGCTATGCCCTTCTTATGTGACCCCAATAACTTTGTTTGGTAACTGCTCACTAACGGGGTTATAAATACTAGTTATAAGATATGGCATTAGTTCTTATCTATATAGTTCTATACGATAGTAAGGTGTCTTAAACCCAATCGATCTTTTACATCGAGAACTAAAAGGTAATTTAAAATACCAGTAAATGTTTTATATAGTTTAAGCACTTTTAAAGTTTGTATAATTTATATATCTTATGAAATCTTCATGTTTAATGTTTTTGAAAAGGGGAAATCATGATAATGGATCTTGTTTTCTTGTTTTGAATATCCCAAACAGGTATCTGCTGTTGACCTTCAGGAGAAGTCCTTGCCACTCCAGAACTAGTTATATTATACACACATATTTAGGTTCCAATCAAAGCAACCCCTAAACTTGCGCTCTCTTTTCTGAGTGAGTACCTCTATACGGATTGTACCCCACCTTTTCCCAATCTATTACGACTTCTACTCATTCACTGAAAGGTAAATAAAAAGTGCAATAGATAAAGACGGATAAAGCAGGGGAATACGTCAACAAACCGAGGAATTTACGATGACGTTGCCTAATTGAAAGATACGAAATGTATGTATTTCCCGCTGCTAGTACATACATTTAGCATTTGCGGCAACTATTTATAAAGAAGAACCGCAGGGGCGACTACAAATTGCAGTTGAAACTTTGCCAATAAGCAAATGAACTCAATCGAGCGAGTGGGATAAAAAACCAGAAAGAGAGAGCCGGTTGAGCCGGTAGAGAAAAACTACTTTCGAGAGTTAGGAGCCACCCGATAAGGTTTCTTATCGCGAGGCCCCACTCTTTCTTCACTCCCCGGTGCATAGGTCAACAACGCTCGGGAACCCAAGGCTCCAGATTCTAGAACTTGTCATAAGAGTTTTGAGCACGAGGAAGTGGTGAGATGAGACGTATTCGAAGTACTTGGGAACTAGGCACTCACTCACACGATTACAGACTTTTAGGTGTTCTGTAAATGGGGATTACGAAACATCCCCGAGAAATGGGAACGATTACGCGACTTTTCGGCTGCACTGACGGATTATAATTACGATCTTATGGTGAGGTATTCCCGAATTTTCTCAGGGGTTCGGTCCACTTATCACGCCCACTCACCGAACTGGAAACTGAATCTGGGATGTGGTGATTAGCTGCTGGCTACTGGCTGGGTCCGCTGCTGCTGCTGCACTGGAGGAGAGCGGTTAACGCTTTTATTTTCGCCCCGAGTCGGTCGCTGCCTCTGCCGCCGCCGCTGCCTCGGTCTCTGCTCCCGCCGACTGCGCCGTCAACGTGAAATTCCAAAGCGGAACAAGCGAGACATGGCGAGCGAGACCCCAAAAGGTTGTTTGGAGGTCGTCGCCGGCGGTGTTGGGCAACCGACTGAGCCAAGCGCTAAAAATTCCCAGACCCCGAGCAGTCGGAGTCCAAAATAAAGCTCTGCGGGGGAGCTTTTAGTGGGTGAGGGAACCCCATGGATGATGGGGGAACCAGCTAAAACTTGGGGACAGCTTTGGACTGCTTTAGCTTCAGCATGGGCGGGACCGAATTCAAAATTTTGGGTAGTACTCCTTTATAAAGGGTATAATATTTCATATGATAACTAAGTTATAGAAAGATATACCCATGCAGATAGTATACCTATGATGTAAGACCTATATGCATAGCAAGGATCCCCAGAAGTAAGGATCTGTAAGTACTAAATACGATATCTTTTACTGAAGAGGCACAATTCCCAGAGACAAAACATTGATGAAATTAATAAGCAGAAAATATAATAATGCAATCAAAAAAATTGTTATATATCTTTAAAATAATAACAATAATATTTATAAGATAATATAAGATACATTTAAAATCGATAGCTCGTAGAATAGATACATATAAATGAAAAAATATTCCTCATAATTTTATTTTTGACAAATTTTTCATACATGTACCGTCTTAGCTTTATAAAATTAAATTAAACAATCGTTTAACTTTATGCTTTTTTTTCAAGCAGGTTTATAGATATATTGTATTTCCGGATAAGTGAAAAATAGCGCCCATCAGCAAAGGATTGTTTTTCCATGCAATTTATACATGCATTCAAACCAGCGTTATCTAAGCAGGATATATTTTAAAATAGCCTGTCAACCGCACTTCGCTCCCCTATTAACGATTTAATAGTTTAAAATGAAGAGGAATAATTAATTTGGAGTATTTTTCGCTTAATTACTGGCGACCTGCTTTACTTGGAGCGGTCAATGAATTTTTCGTGACCATCAGCATCAGGCGCTCCAGAGGCAGCGCCGCAAAAACGAGGGGTGGCAGCAGCAGCAGCTAGGATAAGCGACTTTCACGCCATGCCTGACCTCCTGCAATGTTAAAGGACTCAACCCCCTGGCACCCGGAACAGCTGACTGAGAGCGTCTACTTAGAGAAAATATCCCTGTATTTCAGCATGAGTTTGCACTGAGGGAAAGAGAAATACACGCTCTTCAGAAGGACATGCTCGGAGTTCAGAAGCACTTGGCACAGATTTTTGAACGGAAATGACGAATGAAAAGTAAGGTTATTCCTGGTAATATATTTATAATATTTATAAGTATTTTAAAGATATTTAACCTCTAAAGATTCCCTAGTTAATATGGTAGGTATAATATCTAATATTAACCAAGAACTGCTCTTACCTAATAACAAAGTCCCAGCCGAATAGCTCTTCGCTGGCCTTGCTCTCCGCACCTCGTGGCTTCGTCCTTCGTCCTTTTTCGGCTTTTGGTGCCTGCCCCACTCGCCTGCCACTTTGGCTTGGGGATCCTGATTCTGTTTCTGATTCTGAGTCCGTTTCTGGTTCAGTTTTCAGTTCGAATTCGTGCGTCGGCCGGTCGAGTTGTGTGCCAAACGCTCGGCACCTGTCGCCCCACACGTGTTGCGTTCCACTTGCGCTGCGCGTCCCCGTCGCACTCACCCGCGTACACCGCGGCGTATGCGTTACGTTACGTGTCCTGTTGTACGGTGCGGCAAAGCCAGATAATATCCGATTATTGTAGTTATGTGAGCCGGAGAGTGGAGTGCCCAGAGCCAGTACTACTTCAAGCACCAGCAGTGATTTAACTCATACTAAAGTGTGGAAAAAGTGCGGAAAAAGTGCGAACTTGCGGGCCATAAGAATGATAAATTGCTTGCCCTGTTTTGGTAAGAATTTAAAGGGGACTGGCTTCTTTAAATGGGATATAAATTAAATATTAAGATATCTTTTTAACTTATGAATCTATCTCAATTCAGCTTCAAGAAGTAAAACAAAAAAGTTCAGAAAAATAATGAAATAAATATGTCGGTCCTTAGGAAACCCCAACATGTTTGTTAGTAGAGATTCCCGTTTTTAATGGAATAGATTTAAAAACGATTTGACAAGACCCATTATTTTGCCATTAGCAAGCTTGCCAGACCGTATTATTTCTGTTGATGTTATTATAATAGAACCTCTTTAAAGCTTTTGTGTGTTCTGGAGATTTTCTGGCTTAAATTTAAGATGAGTTTAAGATCCCTGTTCCTTAGCACCCAAAAAAGCCGGAGCATGTGTGCAGCAGAGAATGCAAAATAGTGTTGCCGGATTCTGCTGAGTATTCAGTGTACATACGACCATGGGTTTCATATGCAGATTTCTGCCCGCCAGAGTCGTAATATTGAGCAATTGATGGGAGCGCGTTTAGCCTGGCTTTGTGGCATTTGGCTCATTAATATGCGGCAGGCGACACAAAACACACCCTCTTGCCACTCCCGCCCCCTACACACACACTCCGGGAGAATCCTCCCCCCACCGAAGCTTGTGTCTGTGTTTTGTCTCGTCCTCATCTGCATTTGCCCGAAATGGGAATGAAAATGAGAATGAGTATCCTATAACCGACTGAGCAGCATCCTGGCTGCTGATGATAATGTTGATTCCTGCCTTCCGCAACAATTTGCTTTGAACTTTATCCGCCCCCGACCTCCAGCCCCTCCTCGGCCACGCCCCTGGCTATTCGTAACCCAGACTCCGGCTCACATTTCTCTAGCTTTTGTTGTGGCATTTATAAATGCTTGTTACCTTTGGCTCGTCTCATTTTTAGTCTTGGTCTCGGCACAAGAGTGTTTATGGTCTCTGGCAGCTTGGGTTTAGTGGCTTGGATCAGGAATCTCTCGTGAAATGGAACGAATTGCGATTTCCAAGTGTTTGTCAGCCTGGATTTGCCGAGATATTCGGAGAGAGAGTTCAATCTAATGGTAAATGGACTTTCTACAAGGCAGTTTTGGGGTAGGGAATTAATTGCTTTCTACTAAATTTGCTGGGATTTTCAAACAGAGAAATATTGTGGGGAAAATAATTAAATTGTATCTCTTTCGAAATGTGTTTCTTTTCGCTGTATATCATTATTTAAATGGAAATATATATCGTATATTGTGTTAAAAACAGTTTTTATTCTTTTTTTTACTATATTTATTTTTAAGTTTTTCCAGTATTTTAACCCCCAAATCATTCTCAAATTTCCCGCTCCACTGCTCATTATTTGGACATCTGCTGGGGGGTTTATTTTCTGATTACTTGTGGCATTCCGCAACATATGTCGTTTTATTTTGGGTCAGAACTTTTTTTAGGGCTTCATTTGATTCCTATGCCTGCAATTGGGCTCAACTCGAGCTTAAATTATGCACAAAAAGGGGAGTAAAAACAATGGAAGAGCGACCTGAAAGCGAAGGTCGAGGCAAATCAAACAAATGGCCAGAAACATGAAAATGTTGTAAAATAATTTCAATTCATTCTAAGGCCATCCGCATGCCTCTGGGCCGGTTGTCATTCCGGTGGTATCTGTGCGGTTGGTTGTTGCCGCTTTTCCGGTCCTCGAAAAAATTCCATTGAGTTTCCCGTGTTCAGTTGCGCTTGTTTACGGACCAACCAGAATGTGCGTAGAACGAGGAAAAGCACAATATACCGAAACAAACACAGAACATCCTTGTTAAAGTTTGATTTGATTCCTTTTGTATTTCTAATTTTATTTCGCTTCGCCACATGAGTCCCATTTTTTGCCTCCAAGCGACCGATCTATTAATTTATGCAAATACGAGTACACATGTGGAAAAGTTTTCATTTCGTGAAATTTTCAGAATGGCGGTGAATACCAGGCTCTCAACTTTTGCGGGAAAATAATGTTTGAATTGAAAGTAATATATTTATTTATAAATAGGTCAATTGCATTGAGAGTTTATAAGTGTATTAAGTGTAGGCGAAGGAATATTTCTCCCTCATTTGTAGGATCTTAAATAATTTTATTATAATACTTCTTATTGATTTAATAATAATACCTCCCACGCCACTTGAACCCTAATGTTTTATGCAAAGGTAATGCCCAAGTGCTTACAGAAATTAAAACAAGGTAATCCCATGTTTCCCATAGCCGTGAACAGTAATTTTCCTGCTCAAAGTTCTGGAAAATAATCTTCTAGGAATTAATTCGTCCTCCACCCCGCCTTGGCCTGGTCATGTGATCCGTTGTTACTACCAGGACTCCTAATGATACGTTTTATTATCCTTGTAAAATTGAATAAGCATAAACCAGTACGGCCTCGGGGAACGCAACTTGAGCATTGTGGGTGGGAAACCTTGTCACGCCGGGCTTCCACATTCCTGCCGAGCTCACAAATCCCAGAGCCCCCCCTGGAAAAACACCCAATCCTCGGAAGAAGAAAAAATTTCTCCTGGGGGCGGTGGTTCGGGTGCCTTTCGCATTGACTGCTTGCTACAATTCGCCAGTGAATGGAATTTAGAGCTGAATGAAAGGGACTGCGGGCGGACTGGGGGTTTGATTATAAATAACGTAAAGTAAGCGCACATGAATGCATTTTGATTGTCTGCTGTAGTTTACGGGCACGTTTCCTTTATTTTTTGCCGCTTCGGCTCGGGCTCCTGGAGTTCTGAAGGGAAAAATGGGAATGAAAATGAAAGACGACAAACTCGCCGTGCAATATCTGAGGGGGCCAGGGGGCTGGGGGCGTGGCAACTTCCTTAAATGGTGCACTAATGTAGAAAAGAAAAGCATTTTTATATTTATTCGCTTGCCACTTTGCATGGAAATTCCAACTGCAACGAGGACATCGCATTTCCTTACTGCAATTTTCCAACGCGCGCACTCCGGTTTCTTCTTCTAGCCACCCAAACCCCCTCACCCCGCCCCCGTTCTCCCCATTTTTCCCGTACTTTCTTTTCGCCGCGCTTCCTTTTCTCTTCCTAGGTTCGTTATTTTTTTGAGGCCATACAAAATAATGTTTCATGTTGCAATAAATGTACGATTCAGTACGTACACCCCTGCTCCCCCGTATATGTGCCATTTCCCTCGAACCCCTGCCGTTCGTTCCGGCACAGCCCTACGCCCATGCATGCCACTCAACAAAAAAGAAATGCATCCATGAAATAAAGGCGGCGCACACACATTGCTCATACGCAGCGTTGCACGCAGTTATCCTTGCGCCCATTTTGTCCTTTGCCTGCAATTGTATGCCGCTCACTCCCGGGCAGCGAGGGAAAGGAATACAATTTATTAACCCACCAGCCATATTTAATATCCTTCAATAGGGCTTAAATTACACACTACCTGGTATTTAAGAGATGTGTTTTAAGACAGATTTATCGATCCTTAGGGATGTGTTTTCTTAAAGCGGTGGGTAAAGCATTTTAAATTTTAATTAATTTGACCTCCCAATCAAGGACAATACATATTTGATTTCAGCAAGACCACAGATGCTAGTAGTTCACTTCCGTTTGCAACATATTTAATGCAGATCCCGGGATTACATTAAATTCAGCTTCATCCCTTGACTTTTCCCCTGCTGCGAACGAGAACTCTTCAGTTTAATTAAATATCCCATGTTGTGGCTCTTAATTTCGGTTTGCATGCCGCTTGTTTTAAGGCATCAATGCTTAATGAAGCGCCAAACGTTTTCGATTTCACAGGCCCGACTCTGCCAGACTCGACTTTTGTTTGCCGTCCTTCGACGGCCTTCGTCCTTGGTCCTTTGCTTCCTGTTAACCCAACTGGGTCTAATTTGGCTTCCTCTCCGCCGTTGTTGTATTAATAAATCGTGCGTTGCGTTTCAGTCACGTTTTGCATGTCGCAAAATATTCGTGGCGCGTTGCCCTTGTCAATGTTGTCATTTCCTGCTCATCGTTGACTCTGTTGATTTTTGCATAATTTCTGTTTGGCCAGATAGCTGGAGGACTGTGCCAAACAGCACAGAGGCGAAGGGAAAAGCGTATGCCGAAGGGGAAAATCGAACCCCGAAGAAACCGAATCCATAATCAGTTGCACAAATGGGAGGAAAAGCGGAAGCAGATAAGATATCGCCCCAGTTCTCCTCAGTGGAATGTTTTCATTTTGTTCGCAGGCATCAGAGCATGAAAATCAACATGCGGATGCCACTGGCCCCTCGCTCGCAACCCCACTCGCATTTCTTTGTGACCTGCAGAGTGCACACCAACAGTGGGCACGGGGAAATGGAAAAATAAGGGGACGAATAATATGGGAAAAATAGAAAAGAAAGGCAAGTGTTAGCATAATCACAAGAAAAGTAAAAAGGTTTGGTTTCTGTGGGGAACCAATGGGATTTAAGGTTTCAAAAATTGAATACAATGACCAAAAATATATTGGGAATTAAAATGGAAAATTAAAAAGAATTAATAAGATTTAGTAATGTCTCAATTATTTATCACATACTCATAACATTATTTTAAGGTGTTATACAAAAATAATGTATAAGAGAATAATATTATTATAGAAAGATTTGTATAATTTGATTATTTTTAAAATCCTCTACTAGGGATGTACTTATTAGTTTTGTTGACATCGTGAGAGCCGATATCCTTCCTTAGCCATCCTGTGAGACACTGCCAAGTTTGGCAAAGCATTTCCATTTGCCCAGCTTACCATTTCGTTTTGGCCATTACATTGCTCCAGTTCTTGGCCGACTTTTGCGTTGAAAACTATTAAAGTAGTTTAGCTCAGTTTCCCTGGGTTTCGGGGCAAAACTTTAATTTCACTTTCTGGGACAAAGAACATATAAATATTTACCCACTTGGCCCGTTTCGCCTAGCCAAACAGGACTTCAATTTCTTGGGGAAATATTTAGAACTTCGCTTTCTCGATTTTCCCCTGGCTTCGGCGCTTAGTTTTCTGCCACCTGCCAGGCTCAAGCCAAACTTTATGTCGTATGCGAATAAGAAAAACAAGCAAAATAAAAGCGTACGGATAAAGTATTTCCCTCCCAGAACTTTTTCACCGTACGGCAGGGGAAACTATTTAAATTTTCTATGATTTCTTTTTTGGGGTTCGGTGATATGCTGGCTAAAGCGAAAAAAAAGCATATAAATCGAGAGGAAACTTTGCTATAAATAATTTTGCATTTTTATTGTGCATTTTATGCATTTTGTGCGCGATTTCGATTTGAAGTTGGGCTCTGAAATAAATATGAAAAGTTTTATTTATGTTTGTGGGGTGGCAAAGCCGGGCTAAAGGGGCGTGGCTTTGGGGCTCGTTTGTGTCGGGGTCAGGAGCCGGGGCCATTCGGTGGCACAGCCGTGGGCGTTATATTTATGACATTTGTTTGCCAACAACTTTCAATAGCTCAATCACGCCACCCGCACATGCGATAGGCTAAACCAATTCCCCGCCTTTGAGCCACCAAATACGGGGGAAAGAACCCCTTCCAAAGGCAAGGAAACAAGTTTTCCGATTTAAGATTGCTTGATGTTTGAAATTAATATTTAAAAGTGTCGCAACGATTTGATGATTTTGTGACATTGTTTAACTTCGGTTATAGAGTACTTTATTGTTAAATGCCTAAAAGTGTGCAAGGAATTATTTGAAAATCCATAATTCACTGCATATGTCTTGACACCCTATGGGATTAAGCTTTAAATTAATGAATTTACTGTACGCGGCAGAAAGAAATTGTTTCTTAAGTGCCTAGAAGTATGCAAGGAAATATTTGAAAATCCATAATTCACTGCATACTTTTTGACACCTTATATCTCTAGGGAATACGTTTTAAATTAATGAATTTGCTTTACAAGGCAGAAAGTAAATTATCTACTCCACACATATTTCTATCTGAACACTGGATATACATTAGTTCTCATTTCTCGTTTCCAGCTAGAAGGCGAAACACCATCAATGTGAGTGCTGCGGACTGTGTGCTCTTCCACTAGAGCTCCGTGCCGCTCGGGGGCAATGAAATCGCGGAAGCTGCCAAAGGGCTTCGTGCTTTGTGGCCTCAACTGTTTGACCTTCGTCTACTTCCCGCTCGTCCTGCCCATCCTGCGATGCTCGGCCGGAGCAGCAGCCGGGGCCTCCGGAGGGTCAGGGGGCTCCAAGACCGCCGACGACTTCGACTTCCGGATGCAGCGGGTGCGGAATGTCCTGAAGGAAGTGCCCCTAATCGACGGACACAACGATCTGCCGTGGAATATCCGCAAGTTCCTGAAGAACCAGCTGAAGGACTTTCACTTTGGCGGCGACCTGCGCGAGCTGGCTCCCTGGTCCTCGAGTGCCTGGAGTCACACGGATCTGCGCCGCCTCAAGGAGGGCATGGTCTCCGCCCAGTTCTGGTCCGCCTACGCCCCCTGCTCGTCCCAGCATCTGGATGCAGTGCAGCTGACGCTGGAGCAGATCGACCTGATCCGGCGACTGGTGCAGCTGTATCCGCATCACATGGCGCTGGTCACGACGGCGTCGGGGATCGAACAGACCCATCGGACTGGCAAAATCGCCAGTCTCATTGGCGTGGAGGGCGGACATGCCATCGGCACCAGCCTGAGTGTCCTGCGAATGTTCTACCAACTGGGCGCCAGATACCTGACTCTCACACACACCTGCAATACACCTTGGTGAGTTCATCATTGAATATATACATACATTATTAATATTTATTGGAAATAAGGTTTCACATATTTTGTTTATAAAAGTGTCTATAAGTATGCAATGTAGATCGCCATCTTTCGTGGTAACATTCTACTTCAAATTTGCGAAAATATTGTTGCATACTTTTAGACCATTTTAAAAGTGATTTGTACCCTATTTCTGTTAGCACATATTAATTATGTGTTGTGACTTAAAAATAATTTCATTGTTGGAATTTATTATTGTAAAACTTTTTAAAAATTATAAATTCATTTTTATAGGGCGGACTGCTGCAAAGTTGACGAACCTGGGAAGTACCCGCACATAGGCGGCCTCTCGCAGTTCGGCAAGGTGAGGGCCCCCTTGAAAACTATCTAGTTAGTAAGATCCTAATAAATCCCCATCTCTATCGAGCAGCTGGTGGTCAAGGAGATGAACCGACTGGGCATGATTGTTGATCTGTCGCACGTCTCGGTGCCCACGATGCTGGACGCCCTGGCCGCCTCGAGGGCCCCGCTAATATTCTCGCACTCCTCGGCGCACGCCATCTGCAACAGCTCCCGCAACGTTCCCGACCACGTCCTGCAGCGCATTGTGAGTCCATTATGGCGACATTAATTCCGGGGGCACCCATTAATCCATATACCCCAATCCGCATCTTATTCCGCGTCCAATGCAGGCAATCAACGGCGGTCTGGTCATGGTGGCCTTCTATCCGCATTTCGTCAGCTGCTCCGGACAGGCGACATTGCACGATGTTGTGGGTAGGTGGTTTTTTCATTGGTCGCTTTCCGGTCGCACTATTAATCTTTAAACTTGTGCTTTTTCGGGCCACCCTTTGACCCCGCAGCGCATATCAACCACATAAGGGAGGTGGCCGGCATCGATCATGTTGGCATTGGAGCTGGCTACGACGGAGTCAACTTGTAAGTGCGGCAACTTTTGGCCAGCCTTCTGCTGCGCCTTCAATTACATTTCATTTCATTTGCCAAATTATGGTCGCTCCCTCTCTTACTTTATGTGTTTCTGTATTTCTCCCGACTTTCTCCACTTTCTTCGCTTTCTCTGCTTTCCACTTAAGAGTGCCCAAAGGACTGGAGGATGTGTCCAAATATCCGCATCTTTTTGCTGCCCTGCTCGAGTCTGATAAATGGTCGGAGGAGGATATTGCCAAGTTGGCTGGCAGGAATCTAATACGTGTATTCAAGGAAGTCGAAGCGGTGAGTCCACAGCAAAAAACACATAGAAATTGCTCACTCTTCTCTGGCATTTTTCTATTGTTCAACGTTCTGCCCCTGAAGGATGCTTAGATACTCTGGCAAAGGGTATTGCATTTTGCAGTCTGACACTTAGAAAAACAAAACAATTGTGAGGAAAAGATAATCCTGTTCTTCAGTTACCTAAACCTTTAATTGAAACTCCAAAGATGTAACATATTTCTTAAATCTTTACAAAATAATAAGAGAACCTCAGTGTATTTTTGTGCAGGTGTGCTCTAAAAATATTTTAAGGTGTTATTATTGGCTGCATAAAATGCATAACTTAAAGCATACTTTTTGACACTCAGGGTATTGATCCTAAGCCTCTCGAGAATTGAGGAATATTTTTGAGTACGTTGCGAGAGTATAAATATTTTTCGCAGCCTTATTATGTTTGCGATATTTTTTCTTGGTATTAGGCGCGTACCTGACCGACTTAAAGTCGAAGCCAGTCCCCAGAACTAAACACACATTTCACAGCAAACAAACAAAGAAGTTGGAAAAGGACATTGGTATGGTATCCTCGCCGGCTCCTTCTCTCGGTTGTTATTGCAGTTGGAGAATTCCTTTCGCAAGGATAAAAGGAATAATGTGGCTTTGCAATGGAATTTGCACATACTTGGAATGGGCGACGGGCAGCAGGGGATAATGGGGAAACAGGAGCAGGAGCAGGCCACTGCCAGGACATTGCCTGACGTCGAAAAGACGCAAGTTGTGAAATAATTTTAAAAGGATTTTCAAATGCTTATTCCGATATTTATACACGGGCCTGACCATCGCAACCGAAGCAACAGCTTCAGTTGCAGTTTGTTTGCAGGATGCGGTCAGCTTGTTTGCCGTCTGCTCTCCGCCTGGATATACAGCTTAGAGTCCTGCGAATGCGAATGGGATTGGGATTTGGCTTGGCTGGGGGATTTCTTTTACTGCTCCTCGTCGAGGAGGACGGCGACCATGTCTGGGCACTCCAAGCTCAAGCAGCATTCAATTTAGATCAATATAGGATGGGACTGGGCCAGAGCCCCTCTCGAGGAAGTTGCTCCTCGGCATTGAACGGCACTCGAGCGGAGACTAGTGCCATTCAAAGGCCTGCAAGTGGGTTTGTTTTTCAGTCCAACGGTTGGATAGTTCGGTGCTCGGATGCATGAATGGCCAGATAGATGTACGGCTAAACGATGCAGACGGTACTCTAGTTTTCCCATCGGAAGATGTGTGTTTACTGCTCTTGAATTGGAAATAAAAAAGTGCTTCGAATTAACTGATAGGCAAGTGGAGTGGTAATTAAATGGTCAGATATTTAGATAATGGCGTTCAAGCTTCTGCAATTCAAATGAAGATGCTGGAGGGTTTTAAAGTTGAAATACCTCCTTTAATACATTCATATCTGCAATGGAAGGGGAAAAAGTAATTTTCACATTTCGTAGATACATCTCCTGGTTAGTCACTGGATAGAGCCATTTATGTGAAGATTACTCCTTGCTCTCTAAATCAAAATAGTCGAATAATTGCCCCTTTCATCTGGGAAGCTGGCAAGTTGCTCCTTTGGCTGAACCAATTTAAAGATTTAATAACGAAAATAAATCATACGCCCCCTGAACACTGGCCGTGCTCGTGGATTTTATTGCCTTTGCTGATTATAAAAACCTCCTTCGGGTTCCGCCCACTCGGCACCCCATGGCACCCCCTATGCCACCCCTTTTGACCAAGTTGAGAAAGAGATGCCGCAGCATTTTTTAATTTAGCCCTTGTCTCGCGCTGACTGAGAGACGACCCGGGCAAACTTTAATCATATTCTCGCGCCTTCTCCGCAGCCTCTACATTGTAATTAGTTTTAGTTCAGGGCGTGTATATAATGCATAGAAATACTTAATGTCCGTTATTACAGACCGCTCTTACGCCATCCTCATCATCGGGGCAGCAATGGAATGGCGTAATCGTAACAACATAAAAATAAGGCCACAAAAGTATTGCCTACTTTGCAGTCCTTGCGACTGATTAAAATCGCAGGGCTTTTATTGCGCTTTGCACTCAGCCAGCAGCCATATATACAATACCCTTTTTTTACTGCTGTTTATTACATGGCCATAATGCTCATTAAGAATTGTATTTTAATACGTTTCTGTTTGTTTCTGTATTTTTTTCGCCTTCACCCCGCCTTTTTTCCGCTGTTTGCGGTAAAAAGTAATTAAAAATGTTACCCAACGCCTTTTATCTTTGGCCAAAAAGCCCAGAGCATTGGAAATTAAGCCAGGCCATATACATATACTTATCCGAATGACATTTGCTTTTGTTTTGCATCAGCCGGAGGCCCCAGTTCATTGAACCGAACTCCAAGTCCCCAGCTCCATGTCCCCCGTCTCCATGCCGAGGCCGGCGAAATAAAATACGTTATAGCCTACTTATGGGCGTCGCCAAGAGCTTCGCTCGTAATGCAATTAAATAATAACGGAAAGCGGGTCAAATGTTCAATTATTAGAAGCTTAATGCTCTTTTGGGCTGTGTGTGTGTACCCAGGGGAGGGCTGGGGGCCGGTCATGGCTGTGATAATTAAGCAAGTCATAGAAATTAGGCAAAAGGCCATTTTGATGATTGCCATCGCTCGCACAAACGCTCCAAAGAACATGGAGACGAGCTCGGCCAGCACATATATAATACCCTTTTAGGCTGGACACGCACTCGCTTAAAACTCTGGGAGGCGTGTTCTCGTAGTCCCTTTCGAGGGAATTTCGAGAGATTTAGCAAAACTTTGGAACCTATGTAAAAAATCCTATGGATTTAAGACAGGAATTAGAATTAAATAATAAATTATTCTGCTCAGTTTAAGAAATTTCAATTTAATTTTTAAAAAACTATATAAAATAAAAGCTTTTACATTATAAGTTTTCTGTTTTTATATTTATAATTTTTCTCTTGAAGTATTCGTAAAAATAATTTTTTACTTTTCTATAAATTTGATGAGCTATCAAGTCTAACGAATTTTAAGATACATTTTTTATAATAACCCAATGCCTGTTTTTTTCTAAAAACCTAAGTCGTTCTTTAAAGATTTCCCTCACTTTAAATGATTTTATGTGTCAGAGCTGGTTTATGACCCCATAATTTTTAAAATGCCTCAAAACTTAGTGCATATCTGGGGCAGCAGCAGAAAACTATCCACGCTCCGATCAGACTCAGCAAAGCAACCGGTTCTGGGAACACATTTCCAAGGACATTTGGGACAACAAGGATGGCCGCAAATTTGTGGGCGTAGGAGGCGGCCAGTGGATCTGCGGATCCGAGAGCCATTGCCATAGCCATAGCCGTAGCCCATGAACATGATAATTTTCTCGACGCCAGTTTTTATCTACACAAAGGCAGCTTCGTCGGGGCAAAGAAAAGCCAAGGATTTCAGGGCGGCCCCTCCCCCGTACCCACTTGTGTGTTTGTGTAAATGTATCTTTTATTTTAGCCTTTTATATCTAATGCGAGAGCGAAAAAGGGCATTTGGCACGACACATCGCCCAAGTGGCGGCAACGGAGGCTCAGGCCTCGTCCCTCATCCGAGAGATACTTTTAGGATGTGGCCTGAGAGGGGGTTGGAGAGGGGGCTGGCCAAATGTCCCCGGCAAATGGCAGCAATTTGTGCGAGACAAATTCATTTAAATATCTTTTGCAGGCCTGGTGTGCACTGCAAAATAAAGTGATTCGAAATGGGGGTCAATCTGATCCTGTTATAAATAAGGAGGGAGAGCTCTGTGTTTCAAGATAATTTTTATTACGCACACACACTGAAAACAATAAAGATAGCCCAAAGGCTTATTATTTAATTTCAGAGTGTTGGTCCTTTGAAATTGTGTGTTCTTATACCTTGCCAACTCAGAGCCTCTTAAAAATGATTTTTGACTGATTGAGGATTATTTTTTATGACAGTTTCTTGGATAAAATCTGTACTCCAAATAGTTAAGGACAATATAAAAATTATTTTTTTATAATATCATCTAAATAACCGACATTTCATCATGTCATTTTTGTGTGTGTGGAATTGTGAAAGTGTTGCCGCTGACCTTCTTACAATTGATTTGGCTTTGGGTTCGTTTTGCTGGGAAATGCGTTGCCTTGTGGTGGCGTGGGAATTTATTTTCCGCTTTGAGCTCTTCAGTCAAACTGTAACTGTGCGCAGGGCTTTTCATTTCCACTGAATGGAGGGGCTGCGAGTGGGGAAAGCCAGCTCAAAGGCCGGAAGAGTCTAGCCAAAAGGCAAATGGCTCAAAGTTCCCATAGTTGTTGTGTTCGGGCCTGTTTGTGTGAGTGGGTCATGCACACAAAGTGCAATGACTGAGCCAAAGCTGACGTTTTATTGTTGTTTGTGTGGCAGGGCGCACATAAAGCCTCATAAAAAAGTCGTAAATTCGATTGTTGTATGGCAAACAAAACCCAGGAAATGGGACCAGCCGACCTAGGCCTCCTGGCCCACCGCCCAAAAGGTGTTTGGTGTTGAAAACAAAACATTTTCTCTCATTTTATTTCGTTTTTTCCGCCCACCCTGCCGTTTCTGCCCTCTCTGCCATCTTTTTTATGTGTTTGTGGCATTAAATGTGCTTCAACTTTTGCCAGGACTAAGAGCTGCCTGTTTGGCATTCAGATTCGGGCCTCTCTTTAAGGATTCAGGACGTTTGTGTGGGTGCCGGGCGAGTTAGACATGCGGAAGAGGTTTCTCTGCAAACATTTGACTCTGGGTATCCTTGCTCCTCGTGTCGGGTGACAGCCTTTCCTTAAAGAGAGTCTATTGCAGGAAGTTTTAATGGATTCCAACATATTTCTAAAATACTAAATGTGTTTGTGGCAATGAAGGGTTCGAAGATTTATGCGGAAAATATGCCTATGCTATATTATTTTATTGTCCGAAACTCAGTTATTAAATCCATAAAATCTTCAAAGACAATCAGTTCAAAATTCCCGCCCAAACAAAGTGCGTAATCAGTTTCTAGAAAACCCATTTGGCAATGCCCGCGAGAGTGTTTACCATAACTAATATCCAACTCCAATTTGGTTGCCTAAGCGCCGCGCCAGAACTTGCGAACAATATTAATGCCATATGAAGAGTACACGAGAAGTTCCAAGAAATCATTTCTGCATTTGAAAATTCAAACAAAACTTTGGCAATTACGCTAAATAACTTTTGTAAGTTGTGCCAGCTTGGCGATGGCGCGATGCAATCAATTTTCATCAATCAAATGCAGCTGTCGTCACTCCCACCCACTTACCCACACGCATGCATACATAATTATTTAATGGCTAATGACTAATGGTGTATTAATCAAATGAAATACCCTGATTTACTCTTGCAGGTGCGCGATCAGATGGAACTGCTGCGAGTGGCACCCATCGATCAGTCAATTCCAGCCGAAGACATTATGGGCCGATCCTATTGTCGTTATCAAGGACCAAGAACGTGATAATTTCTCCATTTGTAAGGCTCACCCATGCGCACACAGCGTCCCATTCATCGCAGCCCCGAGGCGAAAATGGCAAAAAATTATGTCAAGCGTACGTGTTGTAAAGTGAAACTTGTTTTAGGTTAATTGACAAAGTTTTCCTCCTCTCTGCCGCTGCCGTTGCTGTTTTTGTTATTGTTTCTGTGTGGCATGATGCTGCACAAACGCAGGCTTGCCACACGCGTTTGCAAAAAAAGCGCCGACATTTTGCAATCGCTCAGAGTCGAGCAGCTGGCCAACTGCTGTTGCTGCACTGGGAAAAATGTAATCAAAAACGATTAAAAATCTCTTAAAAATTAGTTTGATTTTTGTTTAATATATATAGGTTTAGATAGGTCGTAGTAACATTTCCTATATAATTTATTGTTAATTTAACTTATATTTACTTATAACCAACCATCAAAATTTAACACATATTGTTGTATAGAATATTTTTTCTAAACATCTTCACTTTTGTTTTAAGAAACTTAAAGGACTTGCATTACAATTTGTTAAATATTATATTTCAGTCATATTTACTAAGAATTTGAATTAAAAAAGCATTTAAGCTTAAGACGCACCGATTTCTTTAGCTGTTATTTTAAATATTCTGTTTGCATTCCATGTTTATTTTTCTGTCAGAAAGTTAAGTAAAAGTATATCAATAATTTTTGTTTTATATACCAGCATTTTCCTCAGTGCGTGCAACTTTGTGCACAGCTGGGCACTGCCCGTAAACAAATACAAAGTGGCAAGAGGAGGCTGCCACCACCAACAAACGCCCCCAAGAACCTCGAACCAGAACCCTCCTCCATCCGCATCCCCTTTCCCGAACTGGCCAACACTGTGTAAATATCATTGCCATGTTTATTTTTATCTCTAGCTCTAGCTCTAAGTCAGGCAAAAAAGAAAGCAGAACAGGAAGATTAGGAATGCGAAGCAGAAAAAACCAAAGCACACAAAAGCTAGAGAAAGTAAAGCCTATAATAGCAAAAGTAAAGCACATTTAGCCTGAAATTAATAAACCGAAAGCAAAGTGGAAGCGAATTCGAAGCAAAGCCGAGGCTAATCACAAAAGTCAAGCTCAATGTTAGCACAGAGGGAAAATCTAATTTTTCATCGTGTATTTTTTCTATGAAAAAGTTATTGAAGTTTACAAAGAATATAGCTAATAGTTAATGAAATAAACGTTAAATTCAGACGAACATGCGATTTTTGCTGGGCTTTTTTTCGGATCAGATAGCCAATGCAGTTGGTTAAACTGAATTCATTAGCCCGAACGCACAGCAAAACGATTTAATTATAATACATTATGCGTTTAAAGAGTTTTTAATTTCGTTATTAACCTAAATGAAATTCCCATTTAATTAGTTAATTAACATTAAACATTTAATTAGCCAAGGTTTAATGCGAAATCGAGGAGAACCGAAAAAAAGGATGTAATTCAATGCACGAGTTGAATGTAACCACATTTTTTGCATCATTTGTAAGGCTTAAATACCAATCTTTTAATCAATATTCAAGTAAAGCGTTGCGAAATGGTAACCAAACTGTATAATTAATAGATCCATACAAAATTCAACCCGCCAAAATTGCAAATAAGTTCACGAGCAAACCAATTAAGCGAGAAATAATATTAAATAACAATTGTATAGAGAGCAATGGGAAAACTGTAAGCCATTTAACTCATATACCTACGCGTACTCACCTATATCACACACTCATGTATAGATATGTACATTCAAATATTTTGTTTTAATTTGGTCATCAAACTTGCAAAGTTGGCCACCAACTTTTTGCAGCTCAACCTACAAATTAAATTAAACTGTTTTGTTTAGAGAAAAACGTTGAAAAAATAGATCCAAATCCAGAACATATTTAATGATTAAACGGGAGGCGAACAAAACAAAAGGCAAAGAATAACACATGTGATCAAAACTAAAGTTAAATTGCAGATCTATATTATTACTACTTATATATAACTATAATTATTTAATGTTTAACAACAACAAAAACTGACAAAAAACGAAAATACAAAGAGATTCAACCATTTTTACTGCTGATGGAAATTGAGAACAGAACTACAATTTATCGATTACAATTAGCCTATAATAAAGTGGAAAACCCAACTGTAACCGTATAGGAAAATACTTGAAAAGTGCTGACAGCATTTTAACACCCTGTAAATATCTGTATGGATAATGATCAAATAGAAATAATAATTGTATGGAAAGTATGTCAAGTTGTGAATTGGAAATAACCAAAAACAAACAGAGAATAAATAAATTAATTCATATGTGTAAATTGGAAGATGTCGTAAGTGGCCAGCGGAAAAATACCAAAACGGAATATAAATAAATTCATAAAAATTATAAAACTAACCAGAGGGTGACTTATTCTTCTAGGGGATGTTTGCTCAGGAAAAGAAGCTCTTCTCTCGAGGAAATCACTGGTTGTAAGTGAGACTCTTCAACGACCATCAACACTTCCCATTGTTTTTGCCGCATTCTTATTGCGACGATAGCACTCGAAACACACATCCTGCCAGCACTTGGCCATCCCAATCCCACGTCCTTGCGCCACCCATTTATCTGTCTGAATTCTGTCAGGGGTTGGCTTGTCAATTCGAACGTAAAAATAAAAGGATTTGCAGTTCCAGTTTGTTTATATCAGCGCATTTTATACGCCCTAAGCTGGGGTAGATAAAACTCCCGTGCTTCGAAATGTAATTTATTTGCGCTTTGGTGGCCAAAACAGTTCAAACAGTGAGAAATCATGGAGTTTATCTCCCGCTTTTTCGGGTTTTTATTTTATTTCCCATGCCGGGGCGAAGGTCAAGCAGCTGGAATCCCGCTGGCCGCAAAACCACATAACTCAATGCTCGTAAAACTTGCAAATATTTCACATTTGTTTCATTTCTGGTCGAGGCAGTGGGGGCGGCGCGCTGCGAGCGTTAAAAAACTATGCATCAAACGAAACGAAATGTGTGTTTTACATAAAATTTCAATTAAATGAAATAAAGTTTCGGTTTTCGGGACTCGCAGCCCGCTGCTCGGAACTCAGAACTCGTCCTTGGCACTAAAAGGACCCGATTGCCGGGGGCTGGCAACGCACGTCTCGTTTAAATCATCTCGCTGGCAGCTGGAGCGAAGCCCGCAGTGGCAACAACTTTTGTTAAACATTTGTTACCAGCAGCCATACCACTGGCAGCCCCAACAGCCATCACTTACCAGTGGAAACTAATAAAAGTAATAAAAACCGAGTGCGGAAAATCGAACCAGCGCGAGGCGAAGCGAAAGCCAAGTACGTACTTTGGTATTGTGGCTGTGGATGAAGTGCGAAAAATCCTTAACAAGAAAAAAATAAATTACCAAAATAAAAAGTAATCTGTAAAATGTAAAAACAGTTCGGAAAAGTGCCTATTTCACTGACCGTATTTAGCTGTATGGCATTTACACTACCCATCATCAGTTTAACTTCACCCTTTTCTGCAAATACTTGCCCCTTAGACTCATTTTCCCTCACAATGGCAGCCCTGTTAACTTATTGTGGCATTAATTTTGATTTGACATCCCCAAATACTTGGCGCACTAGTTCCACTCCAAATCCTCTTAAAATAAATCTGGACTTGCCAGCCCTGAGAGAAGCAAAAATATGAAAGCAAAAAACCTTGGCCATAATAAATATATATAAAAAAGAAGTATGTGAGTGGGCGGCCAGGGAAGAGAAATGGCAAAGTGAAATAAAAAATCATACTAAACATTTTCGTTTAGTTTCCAATGACGATTTGCTGACCCACCGCACCACCACCCACCCGCCGCAAACAATGTTGCCGCCTTTTCCCGACTTTTGGTGCCACCGCCGCCTTTTCCCCAGAAAGTGCCACCAGAAAGGATTGCTCTACGCCATAAATTGTTGTATTTTATTGTCCAATTTCTTTTTATTATTTTTCTGTGTTTCTCTTCGCCCTCTATGGTTTTTTCCGCGCAGCGTTGCTTATGCTTCATCTAGTGCTTCGTTTCGAGTTTTTTCGGGCACTTTCAGCCACATGCTGAGTTGTCCTGGTCAACTGGACCAAGAACAGGACCTCCGCACAAACTTGGCCGACATTTTCATTGTCGTTGCTGGAAAATTGTTTTTCAAATATAAAATATAAGCCCAGACACGCGCACACTGGGAAAATCAAGAGAATTAAAATAGTACTAACATTTCTTATTTAAACAAATGTTATTTTCACTTACAATCCAATATTTCAGATAAATTACTTATCTGAAATTATACTTTAATCTTAGTCTAGAATATATACCCAAATAAATAACACTTTTCCTTCAGTGCAAGCAAACAAACGATTATATTTTGAATTATTAAAAGGACGCAGGGATTGCCGAAAAAGTGGCAAAGGAAGGATTGTTTTGTTTTCTCCGACTGCCAGTTAAACAATTAGGAAATTCCTGAAATATTCAGTGTGTCATTGCACAACAACTCAACCTTTCTTGGCCCCACTGCAGTTGAAGTGAAAAGTGCAGAACAGCAGGTGAAAATGTCTTCTTTAGAACGGTGAAAAGTTAAAACGAGAAAAGTGGTCATGCTGTGTGCGGAGCGGAAAAACTGAAAATGAAAATCACACAAATCGAATGGAATTTGAGGGGGAGAAAAAGTACACTGTATGCGATTTCATTTTCGTCCAACAATGCGTATGCGTAACGCGGCAAACATTTTAATGAGCGTTTGCATAACAAATGCGGTTTTCCACATTCGTTCAACCAGAGAAATACCACCCGGAAAAGCCACAGGACGACCTTCTCCTCTTTCACAGAGGAAAAGCGGCAGAGTTTCGATCCAAACTGAAACTGAGTAACTGTTACATGCAATTATATTTAATGATGATGTTTATTGTGTAACACACTCGCCCACATGGCCCTTTGATGGTTACGATGATGAAGCGACGCTGATGATGGCATCATGATTTTTTCATCGCTCCGCCAAAGCCCATTTCAATTTATAAGAATTGATTTTGTATTAAGTAAATTGAATAATTTATAATGCAGTCACGAGGCATTTATAAAATCCGCATTCATATCCCACTGGCAGCTGGGGCACGCATGTGATGACCAATTTTCATATTTCAGACAATCGGTCGCTCGTTGGGTTAAGCCCCTGCTAAGCTGCGAACAGATGTCCTTGTGTCCTGAGGTCCCTTCCATGCCCCCAAAAATGACCACTGTCTGGGGCTTTGTGCCGCTTTTAGATGTCCTTCGGCAGAGCTCACCGAGTTTCGGATAATTTAAATTCTTCGGAAGCGGGTGGAGATTTAACTCACTGAGCGAAGGAATGGTAAAGTAAAAATATAGAATTTTACAATATTCTGTAAGTCTAAATTAATGTTAGGCTGCTTTTATAATACAATACAACCTAGTATCCTGCCATAATGTGCAACAATTTGTATAATCTTATCACCTTTCCAGATTCTTGGCTTTGTTGTTATGACAGTATTTTTCCAGTGCCAGGCATGACAATTTCTACTTCCGTGGCTGGAAAGTGAGAAATCTGCCCAGAACCGACATATGCTGTTGACAACCGCAAGGCAATTAATGCTTAGCCCCACAAATCCTTGCTGCAGCATCGTAAAATATCAAAAAGTTTCCGAAGAGAGAAGACGAGCTCTACGCCGGAATGAATCCAATTATGTGCTTAATCACTAAGAAGCCCCAACCAGGAAGGCATCCAGGAGTGTGGAACTTTTGGGGAGAAGGCGGTCGAACGTCGTTGACAACGGCGGGATGTTTGAGTGTGAAGTGATGACGTTGGCGACGTGTTGTCAAAGTGACAAGTGCCCACACACACACGCCCACTCGCTCGCTTCTTCAGGCTTACTTGCTCATCTACACACACGCCCGCAGTCGCACTTTCATTGGGGTACACGCAGAGAAAACGGGGGTAACCAGCTGCTCTACCTGGGAAAAATACTGAAATAATAATAAAATTAATTGACAAAATTCGAAGAACGAAGAGCTGAAGTAAACATTAATTTTTTATGGTTTTATTTACCACAATATTTAATTCTAATACAAAATACTATATATTTATATTCTTAAAGAAAATGTACATTATAATAAATACAATTTTAATGCGAATTTAAAGATCAATTAAAATTTCTATTTATGAACAAGCGTAATAAACATAATTAATATTTAACAACATTTATAATGCATTTCTCCCAGTGCAGCTACACCCATTTTCCTGCGTAACGCTCCTTCTTCCAGGCACTTGTCTCAACATGTGGCATGGCTTAAGGCGCACGGCCGGACGGCCTGAGCCTTTAAGCATTAAATACTTTAACACACAGGCGCTGTTAAAATTTATTCATGGTCGTTTTTAATGCCAGCGGGATGGGGCAGGGGAATGGTAGGGGGGCAGAGGCAGGAAGGACCCTGCCAGGACTTGACATGCAAATGTCTGAGTGTGTGTTTGCTGCATGATGGGTGATGGAGCCCCTCCGATGATTCGCCCTTTTTTCAGCTGCCTCTTGCTCTCTGCTGTTATTGTTAAGCATGCTTTTCAAAAGCTATTGAATATGTAACCAGCCCCCGATGGTCCGCTGCCGAAGAGTCCTCTTTTTCTGGCTCCCATTCCCCGTCCATGCGGCCCATATAATGGCTATTTTTTACACTCATTTGGCCAAGAGCACTGCCAGCGGCTATGTGGGCTATAGGAACAGCAAAGCGAGATATAAATGAAATAAATGTGCTGGTATTTGGCAGATAAATATATTTTATTATAAAAAAAATAAAAAATGCTAATCCTCAATTTGTAATAACTCTATATCTAAATATCTTTATTGCAGCCTAAATAAAAATAAAAGTAATTTTTGCATCCAAACATTATTATATTATATTGAAGGAGCTCAATCCTTTGCCCTTTTATAAACTATACCTTATTTTCAGAAATATTATTTTACTAGATACCCTTAAAAACACCCCCTTTGCATATAGAGTATCTCCTTATGGACTTCAGCATGGAAAATAAATAAATCTTGCTCTTTTTGCTCTCCACCCGGCCCGCTGTGCCATTTCACATGGATTCCATATCGTCCCGGGGGCTGCAGGTCCTTTTAGGCGTGGCCGAAGGGGCTGTTGTGATCCAATCACTGGTTAAATGGTGGGTAAACAGGGCGGGGGGTCGACTCGAGGGGCCACACCGCCCTTCATTAGTAGTGTGCCACCAGCGAATCAATCCCAGCCCCCTGTATCAATCGACATTGTGCTGAAAGCGGCAATTTAACACTTTTGCCCGCTGCCAGGGCGTCGATAAGGCGGGCCCCTCTCAAATATTTGAACATTTAATTTTAATTTTCAACTTTTTCCGCTTGCACACCCCACTTTCCCTTTTTTTTTTGAGGGGACCCGGAGGCTCGACACATGCGCAAAATATTTGTCACTCTGAAGCCTGAGGGCTTGACTTGCCAGTAATTTTCACACACTTCCCTGCCACTCCTGTCGTCATTTGCTTAAAGGTTAAGTGACTGTAACATCCTGGCCGGATTTCAAGAGCAGGGACCCTGGCTTGACTTTCCACAAACAGCACTTGCTGTTGACACAATTAAAAGCTCGGAAAATTATAATACAAATGTTGGTCGACTGGGTGCAAATTAGAGGGCCAATCTGAAAAAATAAACTCATGACTTTCGACATTTTCGGTTGAGGCGGAGAGAAAGTGTTTCGCTTTCCTCTTCCCCTGCCAGGATGCGAAGCTGGAGGTCCTGAGAGACAGCTCCTTCAGACATCAGTTGCTGCCATTTCCGCATCCGTTTTGCTTTGTTAGTCCGCTTCCGGTTTCTGTTACTCGTTCTGTTTCTGTTTTCGTTGCTGTTCCTGCCACTCCTGCCCGAGATTTTATTTGCAGTCGGTGCCTCTGTGAGATTTTGGTTTCATTGCACCCATTGCCGTGGTTTCCCATTGTTCCCGGCTCCAGCTGCACTTAAAATGTTTATAAAGTTCCCCCCGCATGCCCTTCCCTAGGGTAATTGAGCCTTTTCGCCAGAGGATGAAAGTGCACACTCGATCGGATAAGAAGTTAGATTTAGCCTAAGAGCAGAGAAAATGGTAATAAGTGGTTAGTGTTTCATAAAATCGTAGAAATACACATAGAACTTAAGGAACTCAGACTAATCCCTTAACCATATTATATTATTTCCAAAGTATCCTGTAACATTAGAGGGATATGGTGCTTCTACTTTCATAAGAACCCTTTATTAAATCCCTTCTGATAACCATAAAAAGGGCATAGAATCTGCGCATTCTTAACCCATTTCCCCCCTGGTTTTTACTCTCTCGCCTTTATTTGTTTCCTGAGCTGTTTCTTACTCCGGCTGCCGAATCGGTTGCTTTTGTTGCCGCAAAGTCTTCAATTCTATTTTGGTAGCAAGAACTTTCTTGCTCCTGTTGTTGCGGCGGAATTCGGTGTTGTCAGGCTGGTTTCCTTTGCTAAATTTGCAATCTAAGAGCTTTGTCAAATAAATCTTTGATAAATTGAAGAAACTATGGCATCTCGTTTGGGTGAAAACTTAGAAGGGTTATTTGAACTAGATTTTCCGGTTATTGTGACTGACCTTGCTACCAATTTGCTGCTGGCCCTGCAGCACAATTACCTTGTGCTCCCGGTATCAACTTGCTATGGGGCATTAACATTTTAATGTGGCTTTTCCGGGGGAAATCCCCGCAGGCTTACAAAACTCCTTTTGTTCTTTTGCCATTTAATTTTCCTTACTCTCGAATTTTGCTCGTTCATTTCGCTTTTATTTCTTTTTTCCTTGCAACTGTTTGTTGCCCGGCTTTTTTGGTTTTTCCTTATTTTTCGTGTACTTTCCTTGTTATTTTTGCTGTTTAAATATGCCGCAGTATTTAGCATGACAACGACTTTGACAACGGCAACAACCTCCGAGGGACCCGAACGGGCCTTGTTTTTTCCCAGTTTTCCCGGCCAGGTTCAACAGACTTTTCCAACTGCCGATATTTCATTTGCTTTTCACGTTCGCCCGGCCACTTTTCTCCGCCGGCCCCGCCCACTTTCTCTATCGCTATTTGTCTCTGACCCCCCTTTCTCAAACTCTCGCCGGAATGTGTGTGTTTGCTTCCCTGTTTGCCTGCGGCTTGTGCTTGCTTTTATGGAATTAATTAAAACTTCGCTGTGCTCATTTGGCGAAAACCGAGAAATAAAAATCAAAATAAAAGGGGGAGCTAAAGACAATGTTTTATGTGGTTTCCGGTCCCAAAACTTAGGCCAAACAATGGTCAGAATTGAGACCAATCAGCGGAGAATAATGTAATCAAGTTGTAGTACTCGTAAGCCCTTATTATGTGGTTACAAAACGCGGGGCTTTTGAACCTTTAAAGACCTCATATTGAGGACAACTTTGTTTCAACTAATATTTCACAAAAATGTGCTGGTAAAATTCCTTCAGTCGCTTTGTTTCAAATACATATGGTCGCCTTACTCGTTGGGTTTCCGTCAAAAAGTGGCATCCGTTTAATGACAAATTCCAAACGAACCGCTCGTCGTCCTTTGCAAACTAACAAACCGGCAAATCCAATCCAATCCCCAAACAATGCAGACAAAGGACAATCCTCTCGTTTTGAGGTTTTGGAATGGCACTTTGGGGTGTGGGTGGGGGAGGGTCTGTGGGCCCTTCCACGTGTTTGGGCCATCAAGCCGCACCGCCGGCAGTGAGTAGCCTGATTTTATGCATTTTATTATCTGCCTTAGTCACGTTTCAATTTACGGCCCATTGGCGGTTACAATTTGCAATCACGTTTCGCTGGCAACTCACAAACGCCAGCCAACTTTCTCCGGCCTGACACCTTTATTAGGGTCTGGCACCAGCCACTCCAACTCCTCCAACAGCTGAAACGGCTCCAACTGCTCCAAGTCTGCTCCAACTCTGTTTATCATATGCCCACCGAAGTTGGCCCCGTTGTGGTTCCCTTTGTTGCACTGCGAGAAAATACTGGATGAATAACAAAATTCCCTACAATATATTACGATGTTATTAGGTAACAAGATCTACCAATTTCGAAATGAACATCGATTATATAATTTTATCTGAATAATCGTCAACTTTCTTAACACTTTTTTGATAATATATTTGTCATCTAAATGTTCTATTAAATCAGTTAAAATACATTTAGAAGCCGTTATAAATTACACTTATCTATATCTTATATAAGTTACATTTCTTCCAGTGCCTTAAGGCTTGTTTTAGTTTTTGAATTTATTGCCATTTCTTATTTTCCTGCCCTTTCCCACACCGCAGACTCGCCTCCATGTGCCTTTGTCTTGCGTTTATAACTTATTTTCCCGGGCAGGTGCAAATGCTCTTGGCCCTCGTCTTACCTTTGCCACTGTCTGTTGTCTGTTTGCGTCTGTGTCCTTCTGATCCTGCTCCAGCTCCAGCTCTTGGCCACCTGACCCGCACGTCTGCCCCGGCTTCATTGTTATGTCCTTTATCTATGACGGTTCATTGTACTAGGACGCTGGCTGCGAGGAGCATCCAAAGACCCCGGACGGACTCAATTTCATTCCCTCGGCTTGCACCTGTAGCTCCAATTGCCTTTGTCTGGGTCACGTGGCCCACACTGAGCGAAAATACTGCTGGGTTAGACACCATTCAGGGTTTAATACCTTTGAAGAAATTGCATTACATATTTTGAAAATAAATATTAAACATTTATATTTATTACAGAATGTTTATGTTATTATTTTTGGTACATATTTAAATTAAATTTCTCCCCGTGCATAAGCTCCTCCTTCTAGGTGGAATCCCGAGTCCGTTCAGACTGCAATCGTAAATTGTAACTTTTTATTACATAATTTCTGTCATTACCCTGTGAAAGGCAATTGGTGGGTCGAATTGGCCTGCCGCCTTTTAACCCACGTCCTGTGGCCATATTCGTAATGACTTCAATACATTTCGACTGTCGCCGCCTGACTGACATCGCCTGCTCCCATTTTCCGCCGCCCGCTTTTCCGCTCTGCCACCAACCCGCTTTTCCGCCTTTCACCTTTCTTAGCTGCGTGCTGTGCATACATACGAGTGGGAAGTGGCGGTTCGGTGTCTTTCCTTTATGAGCCTTTTACTGCCCAGCCTGGTAATGTTAATTTAAAATGTAATTAGTTTAAGTAATGAACACACTTTTGGCCGCCCCGCTGCTGGCCGCATTTTTATCTACCAATTTTCCAAGTCATTACGAAGGGAGAGGAAAGCACTTGGGATTTTCCCTGCTTTAATGCCTCAACTCTAAGATTTCTTGCATTTTCTTCTTTTCCCTCCACGACTTTTTTATAATTTTATTCATTTTTATTGGGCTATAGTATAGTTTCACTTTAAATATCTTGGAAATAGAGCATTCCCTCTTCGAAAATAGTTTCCCTGAGCACCTGCATTCACCCTGCTTAATTCCTGGCAGCATGTTAAATGAGTTTCCCAGTTGCTGTGCATAATTTGCCCATTTACGAGCAACTTTTATCCCGCTTCTGCCGTTCTCCCCCTTTTGCTAATTTCTCTGGCTGCCATCATAAATCAAACAGCCTTTTGATCATCAGTGACGGGCCGAAGGACGAAGTGGCTGCAATCTGGGCGCAGGACTCTAATTAGCCACCGCCTTGGCGTCCATCCCTTTGGCTTGTTAGCCTTGTCAGCTGGCTTTTTATATCTATTTTTGCTTCATTAAACCAATTTCCGTGTCGCTGTCAAAACAACAATTGATTTCCGCGCCAATCGCCACTCCGCCAGCTGAGTCCTTTGAGCCTCGTCCTTCGCAGACCTCCGCTCATTTCCCGCTTTCTTCGCTGCGCTTTTCACACTGCCCAGCAATTTTCCTTTTGCGGCTGGCCACTTGTGTTTACATTGGCAGCTGCTGACAGTAACGAGTTGTTCTACTCACGTCCAGGCTCATGTCCTTGTCCACATCCACATCCACGTCCTCGTCTGTAGCTATTCTATATCCACGTCCACATCCACGTCTCTGTTGCAGCTCATCGCCGATTGTCCTTTGTCAGCACATCGCCTGTTTGTCTATCGCTCTGGCTTCCACAAAGTTAAAAAACCCGAGTGTTCGCACTTGCAAAATATTAAAGGAGAAAATAATTCCAGGAGCCCTAGGGCCAGAGTTCAGCCAGCTGCAAAACAAAAACTCCATCTGTACTACCACGAATCGATGCTGTTATCGCTGATGTTTGCAATAATACTCAGGCGGTATCTACAAGATACTCTTGATGGGCGTTGGGTATCTTTGGTTTTAGGGGCATAACAAAGTCATGTAAATAATTTTTACTTGCTAAAAAAATATAGTAAATTTAATATTTATAGGTATGCTGAGTTGAAAAGATATATTTACTATTTTTAATTCAGTCATTTTTAATATGAATAAAGAATTTTGTTTACATTCAACTGTGTAGTTTATAAAAAACCTTTCTTGATTAAAATGCTTATACGGTTGATTTAAATTCTTAAATGAATATAATATTTTTATACCCAACTCCCCAAGGCAGAGCATCTTGTTCCCATTGATTTTTCTTCGCCTGACTTTGGGCTCTGGTTGCGTTTAATGCAGCAGAAATTATTTGCATTCTGCATTTGCTGCCATTTTTCTCGCCAGAACTGCGAACTTCTAGCTCCGCCGGCACGTGGTGTTGGCCCGGCCAATATGATTGAGCGACTCGGGCTGGCACACGTGCTGCCAATATGTGTCTGTTTGCCGTGTGCAGAGGGCGAGGCATTTCTCCGGAACGCTTGCTCTGCAATGCAATTTAAATAAATATATTTCTTCTGGTGCTTCGGTGCTCCTGCTGCTCCTGTTGGCCAAATATCGGGAATACCATCAAAGTCGGCAAGTCGAACAAACAAAGCAGCGGCGGTAACATGAGCAGTCGTGGCAGCTGTGAGGAGAAGGGGAAAAGTCTAGTTGGGGCACGCATAATTTACCAGTGCAACCGGGAGCCGGCAGCCGGGAAAAGGAAAGGGAGTCCTGGCTGCCTTCGTTCCATTTCGCTGTGTGCGAAATTATTGTGTGCTTTTGCCGTGCGATTTACTTTTGCCGATTGCAATGAGATACCATGCCCTGCCATTTCGATTTCCATCCCAGGCCCGCCGTTGCACGCTGCGTATACGTAATGTTGCGATTCGCAATTCGCGATTCGCGCGCCCAGTCAAGCATGCTGGCAAATACATCTACCTCCAGTGGCAGCAATATGTATTTACATTTACGTAGAACACACACGCGGACAGATCCATATGCACAGCGGTACAAGTGTTCAATATGGCTTTTTTGGCTGCACATGTTGATACCCCGCAATGCAGGGGTATATCTTATACATAGGATTATATAATAGGATTATTTGGCTTTATTTAGCGACCACTGGTCTGAATAAAATTCTTCAGCTTGTCAATTATGTTTGAAACTGGCTGATGAAAGGTGACAGCTAAATAGTTCAGATTTAAGTCTGAAAAGCCTGGAAAAGAATCAGAAAGCGCGGTATCGCTCAGTCGGAGTATCCCATTACTTTTCAGTTAGTTTTTTGGCTCTGATATGACTGGATGGCTTGACAGCCATTGATCTGGCTCATGCTAGTTGGCAGCAGCCGCTGGAGGTGAACATCGATGCCCGATTTTGGCAATGCATCCACTGGCTGTGGCAGGGCAACGTGGCATTCTCCTGTTACTCCGGCTAATTATTTGCATGGCGCATTTAATTTTAAATTCGGGGCTTATCCCTTAACGGTTTTGTGAAAGTAGCCAGCCAACTAAATTAAATTACTTTTGCCGATTCACTTAATGGGGCGGCCAGAGCGAATTCCCCATGAATAATTTAAATATTTATCGCTGCGACACCCGGGGGCAATGGGAATGCCATATAGCCATGCCGAGCAAATTATGCACATTAATGATATCAAAATGTGCGAACAAACATTTGAATTATGACCCCGCACAGACGCCGCCCAACTAATTGTATGTGCGATAGTGTGAACTTCATTTTATTAATTCATTTAAATTCATAGCTCAATACTCACAGGCCACCCACCCTACTTCGATGGCGGAGCAACATAAGCTTTATAATTAGGTGTGGGTCCCAGACCGTTCCTGCTTATTATATGAATACATTCAGTAGTCCAGCTAGCAGAGGTAATTTATTTTACTAATTCACCGAGTTTGACCTCTTCGCAGCAGAGTCTGGCGGAGGGATCCCCATTTGGGGGCCATAAACACTTCATCTCACTGCAGAACTCACCTGAGCGGCTCTCTTTGGGGGAAAAGGATACATTAATGGACATCGACATAATCAAATACGAAATTTGCCTGGCCGGACCTCGTCGGTCCTTGGGGTCGAGTGACCGGTCCAGGACCTCCTCCTCCTACTCATAAGCTGACGTTTCCAATTCGAGTTTTATATAAGAGATACCGCACTTCACTTTGCTCCGACATTCATGAATTCATTCATAAATTATTGGTCCCAGTGCAGTCATAAAGCGACCGAGGCAACCACCAAATATCAGGCGATTGCACTTGGTCAGCAATTGGGATGGAGATGGAAATGGGAATGGGGCTGGAATTCTGGGCAAGAGAAGCCTGTGGGTCAGTGGGCGGCTCTGTCCTGATTGAGCTTACGCAAGAGTTGCGCCCTGCCACGCCCTGTTTTTGCCGCCGGCCGTATGGAAGCCATTCGATATCCGACGACAACCCTTGATTTGCGAACTTTAACCCACTGCGGCCCACTTGCCTTCGTTTTATATTTTCAAATTGCCTTCTGTACATAAACAATCATTTGGCATGGGCAGCCTTGAGATATGATCGCTCTTCTCTTGGTTTTTTCGCCTTGTTCTACGAAAGTATTAAATTAATTTGACTTGGAATGGTTGGACATAATAAAATATCTGTTGACAGCTTTTGATTTGCGAGCCGTAGGTTATTCGTTCTCGATTTCCTATCTAAAATGTGTTCTTCTATCCCAAAACTCAGTTGGCAAGGCTGGATAAGGCTTCAAATTATTTTATTTATGGTTTGTTTAAATAAAATAAATCTTATGAATATTTATCTACTCATTTTAAGCATTTTCCATAGCTATCCCTAGATATCTTGAATATACTGTAAACACTTTAAGATATAACTATTTTGAATGAGCTAAAAAGTAGTTTCGCCTTTATCTGCTTCTGTAATTTCAAGCGATTCAAGCGATATGCCTGATTTGATGTCGGAATCGGCAGTAACGCATCGTTCGGTGGAGCTGGAAAACTCAATTTTCGATTGTGTCATAAGCCCAACATGGAGGCCGATGGATTTCCGTCCAGTTCCCCAGTGATTCCGCTGCAGCAGTAGCTATGACAAATGAATTGGTTAACAAACAGACAAATCGCCGCCTACCGCTGGGCGTGGCACGGCATCAGGGCCTCTGAAATTCCGATATTGTCAGCGGCACAAAAGCGGCCCAGAGCGAGCGGATCAATATTGCGTTTGGCACTCGACTGGGGCTATATTGCATATTGGCAAGGGCTTTTCCACTGCTGCAAAACTGGTGAAAAGTGCTAGCAGGCAGGAGGAGAAAGTTGATGACTAATAAGCATCTAAGCAGGCCGGGTGACCAAAAACAAACAGGGAAACTGAAAAATAGAGTACAGAAGAATGAAAACTGGGAAAACGGAACCAGAGACATCAACATTTTGCACGTGTTGTTAGTTCACCCACTCCCTGGAGTGTGTGTGTGTGCCGGGGTGTTTGTGGGTGTGCCTCTGTGTGTTTTTCCATGCCATTTTTGAGAGTGAAAAAACAAAAAGTTTGCCAGGCGTTCAAAACAGGGCAGTGAATGAATTTTGATTGCATGGACGATGGTCTGATATGGAAATATTTTGTAAAGGTATCAAAAAGTATGCAACACTTCTTTTTTTTTTTTTTTTTTTTTTTTTTTTTTTTTTAATTAACATCTTTATTTAATATAATCCAGGAACAGATCTAATTAAAGCCTTTAACCTAAATGTTTTCTTAAGTAAATAATCTCTTAATTATAAATTATAATTAGTTTTCAACTTGGTATATAGGAGTAGATCAAATTACGACTAGTTTCAAGTAAATAATATATTCATATTAGTCTCTTAGGAGCAGCCCAAAATGTCTTCTTTTGAGCCTGCGAATTGGGATGGCCCCCTGTAATCTCCGGGCTAGACGATTACGGTGGGACACTTCTTTTTAAATCGATAGAAGCTCATCATCATTATATTTATCATTGCATACTTTTCGACATATTTAAAAATGATTTTAAACATCTAGTTAAAATTCGTAGGCATACTTATGTTTTTACATTCTTCTTAAGCTAAGAAATTTTAAATTTTTTTAAATTTTTATTACAAATTTAAGCCTAGAAATTTTAAATTTTATAAAACTTAAGTTACAAAATAAAACATATAATAACGCAAACACATTTTTTAACATTTATATTTATAAAAATTTCCTACTTTATAATTTCATTTATAATTCCACTTAAGGATAGTCTTAGTTTACTTCCAAACCACAGTGACTGCCACATATTCGTGCCTCCTGTCTGCAGTGTTGTTTTAAGCCCGAGGCAAAGAGCAGGAAAAAATCATTGCATAAATTTCCCAGCTGCAACAAATATGCAAAGAGTTCAGTTTAGTTCAGTTCAGTTAAGCCCACCAGGGCCTTGTTGGTCTGTTTGTTGTTCAATTGCCGTGTGGCAACGACTTGGGGCTGCTGGAGTTAAGGGCCCCAGTCTTTTGGCCAAGAGTATACAGTTACTGCTGTCGGTAGGACGCCACTGCCTCTTCTGCCAATTACTGGGATACACTGACTGTTTGCCTGTCAACAGGCCAAATCCGTAAACCGCACTTCTTGACCACTATCTCTGGACTTGGCAGTTGCTCATTTATTGTCATTGGTAATTTATTTCATGTGACAGTCATTGTCCATTTAGGATTTATATGCAACAAATAACACTGCCATCGATTCGCCCACTCCCCGGTGGTTGTCTGTTGTGGTTTATTGGCTAACTGCTGTAAAATTGATAAAGTTGACTCCGAACATAATCAAAAGTAATAAATATTGTAGCTGCTGTGCTCGAGTGCAATCAGAACAGCATGGCGTCACATGTTTGGCCCCCATCCCGTCCGCCCCAAGCGAATTTATTTGATTTGATTTCATTTGGCCCAATTTGAGCACGCCTTTGTCTTCGATTCTACGTGCGAAACACTTCGCAAATCGAATGAGTTGACTTTCCGGGGTGTGAGTTTGTTTGCGAGGCAGTTTACTACCTGCTCTATAAACAACACCGATATCCGACTGTCTGGCTTTGCTTCTCGACTGCGAGTTTGATTAACTTTTAGCAGGTCAACGTCAACAAAAGCCGGATGGAAAGGGTCACGACCTAATGAAATGAATTTTAGTTTCGATACAGAAGAATATTCGCAGCTGTAAGGGAAGACAGAGTAAATTGGTCCGTATTCATTAAACTAAAGATATAAGTACTACTTTTAAAGTAACAAACATGCCTGAAGACAAAGCACATATATGTCTTTTTGAGGAAACAAAAGACATCAGGGATATTTGATCAATTTCCAGCACTGGCATTTTTTCAGACATTTGTTTAACCCAACTCAAGGCACCCGAAAAAAGGAAGACAGTCGCATAGTTTCCTCCCTTTTCGGCAGGGGCAAAGACAATTGGTAAATGTGTGCCAAGTGGCTCTCATGCCACATAACCATCTACAGTAACCATCCAGCCATCGGATGTGTAGTTGTGTCGCCTCCCAGTCAACTTTTCTGCCAATGTTGATTGTTCCTGTCTTCCTTTTTGGATGTGTGTAATGCACTGTGATACGAGTTCTTGGAGAAAAAGTTTTCGGTTCAGGAACTTTGGATTGCTGAAGTAATATTGAATGTCCTTGCGTGTTATAAAACTTAGTTTTAAGCTTGACATTCTTTAAGATTCCTTTTTAGCAAGGGATTTTATTCAAGCCTTATATATTATTAAAGACGATTTTAGGTTTACTATGAAATATCCAAAATATGATTCTAGTTTGTGTTATCTATTTATGAAATATTTTCTTACCTGTAGTCTTTAATATTATACTTTATATAAGGATAGAAATTTAATATATACTTAATAATATAATTAATATATTACGTTCCTTAAGTAATAAAATGATTATCTTTTTGAGATGACTTTCATGCACTTTCATGACTTAATATCTAAGCTAGTAGTGAGCATTTTCCCTCAGTGCACTTCTCCTTGCTCATGTTTGCTTGATTTGCAGCACTCGTATCACGGAAAATATCAAATTTCAATAAATCAAATTCAATTTGGACAGACACACATACGTAGCTGGCTGGCACCGACTCACCAGCACACACACGCTCGCAGGGCAGCCAAACATTGGTATCCTGTAGTATGCTAGTAATATGTCTTTGTTTCAGTCGCTGCTAAAATATTTGCTCAGTCTTGTTGTCATCTGCCGTCCCGCTCCCCGGATCGGCCGCCCTCTCCCTCCCACTCGCAGAACCCTTGGGCGCACTATTTGTCCTGCTTATTTGTCTGCCTTGCCATGAGTGTGTGGGTGAGGGTGCCAGGGTGTGCGTGTGTTTTCGCATTTGTAATTGTATTTGTGTATTTGATTGTCATCAGTTTAATACTCACAAGCGCACACACACGCACACTTGGGCAGTGACTGGGTCCTGCGAGGAAGAGGAAGAAAGGATCCTTAGCCGCTCAAGGGCATCATTTATTTGCGGCTGAATTTTATTGTGTATTTTGTTCGATATTATACGGGCTGTGAGTGTGTGTGTGTTACGTAATGCAAGTGCGCCAACAGCTTGCCAAATTATGTATGAGCAAAATATAATGATTGAGCCCTTTCGCATTATGAAAATTGCCATTATAGCACTGTGTCCCGAATTTCAATTATTCTTGGGGCTTATGAAAGAGGCTTAATAGGAAAAGTAGCCAATTTCGGTCACAATATGTTTATAATATTTATGGAACAGCACATTTTTTAAATTTAATTTTAAATGCTTCAAAATTTGTAAAATTATAATATAATAATATCAATATATTTAAAAAGTCCTTATTTTGATTACATTTTGATAGTTTAACTATTAAATGGTAGGTTTTCCAATAAAAATAATGTTAATGATCCTTCCCCCTTCTTTCATATATGTCTCTTTAAAGTAAGGCAGCAGATGGGGGCGTGGCCATTGCCCGGGGCACAGCGGAAATAATGTGAAAAACATTTGGTTTCCGCTCTCTTTTTCACTGTGGTCGTGTGCGGCGACGTCAACGCGTTGATAAATTCAATTTATTTTTGTCGGCATAGTTCTGCTCACTTTACCGCATATTTTCTTTCCATTTCCAAGGGGGGCGGGGGCGGGAAAGTGAAAAGAAATTAGCCAGCGGCTGATGATGTGGCTTAGGCGCACGGTCGCGCACCCACACATGCACATAAGCGGAGCCGTTCAAATTAAATGTAGCATACTTTTATGGGCCACTGCGAATTGAAACCGAATACGAATGAAGTTTGTACGGATTTCCCAAATCGTTGGCGGCTGAATATCAAATCACTGATGGAAGAACCTTTTAAAGAGCTTCGTTCTTTAAAGTTCAACCTTTTTAGGAAATGTTTAAAAGTTGTAAGGGAAATTAACTGCCCACCGTAATCGTCTAGCCCGGAGATTACAGGGGGCTATCCCAATTCGCAGGCTCAAAAGAAGACATTTTGGGCTGCTCCTAAGAGACTAATATGAATATATTATTTACTTGAAACTAGTCGTAATTTGAGCTACTCCTATATACCAAGTTGAAAACTAATTATAATTTATAATTAAGAGATTATTTACTTAAGAAAACATTTAGGTTAAAGGCTTTAATTAGATCTGTTCCTGGATTATATTAAATAAAGATGTTAATTAAATAAAAATATGTAAGGGAAATATCAAGCGAGTTAACCCTAGCATAAGTTAGGCATAAATAAGTCAGACTTCCAAACACTCTAATTTTTTATTCCTCCCCGCATATATATCACAAATGATTCATTATCCCCACTTCCGCAATGGGGACTACTCCTCTTTTTATTAATATAATTGCCCGGCTCAAGCCGGCCGAGATTCATTTAGTACTTTTTGCGATTGTATCACATTTATTTCCTTTGCATATTTATGTTTAGCCAGAGATACACAGATGGCAAATCAAATCCACTCAGGCATGGGCACTTCCGCTCTCTCTACTCGAACTAAATACATTTCCGATGCGCCATATTTATGAATGCCGAGACGCAATGAAGTGTGGGCTGAGTTGGGTTCGATTCGGATGATTCAGATGAGTGGGAGTGAATCAAGTGGTGGGGAGTGGGGACGGGTCTTTGGCCCTTCTCCTTTTCGTTATGCAATGAAATGGCATTCGTCGTCGTTGTCACTTGATGCATAATTTTTCAAGCTCTCTGCCTGTCGCCGTGTAGTTGTTGCACATTTATAACAGCCAGCCGAGCTGCACTAAGAATCAATTCGGGCGGTTTAAGGAAGAAATCAAATAAATAGATTTTAATAATTAAGGGAGCCTTTGAAAGCAATAAGTCACCGAAAAGTATGCTGCAAAATTTTGAGCACTTAGTCTTCGCCTTCATTTTGAATTACTTCATTTTTCTATTGCATACTTTTAGGGACTGCCAAAAGTGATTTCAAATATTAAGTGTTATCAATTTTGTATAATACTATGTTCTTAAATATATTATTTTTCTTCCATAAGGTTTAAGGCAAATACTTTCTCCGAGTGCAGGTTAAAATGATTGCATTTATAGAGGGTACGGTGGAAGCGGAGCGGGTCGTTTGTAGAATGTGGAGCGAGCAGGCGGCCAAGACAACAGCGATGCCGTGACTATTTTAGTTAAATTAATGACGCTCTATTTGCCGAGCAAGTGCCCCTGCGCAGCAGTCAGCTTGAGGCTGTGATAAGTGCTGCCGGCATGAGTAACGGCCAGAAAGCTGGTGGTGCAGGTGTTGCAGGTGATGCAGGTGGTGCTAGGTGCTTGGAGCTTGGGGCTCAGTAGGGGGTCCTGTCACCCGGACGACGCCAACCGGCATATGGCACACATATATTCTTGCAGACCTACTTAGCCTGCTAATCACATGCTGCCAGGCCGTATAGTCCATCAATCTAATTATAAACGAGTGCAACTATTTGACGGGGCCAACCGAGTAAATTTACAAACTTAGTGCGGCCAGTGTGCAAGGAAGCCTGAACGCAAAAACCAAAATTAAATGCTATCGTGCCTGCAGCCAAATTTACGACTCCCCAAATGTTTGCATCAACGCACCATTATCGGTTTTAATTATGACCTCCATTTGATTTGGGTATTTTCAGTTGGTAAATAACCGAAAATATATTGAATTTCCCGCCGCAATCAGTTGCGGTTAATGATCGCAGCCCAGCTTAATAAATTCCGCCGAAAAAATTGAGTAAAATGAGGAAAATGTGGGCAATAAAAAATTACTAACGTTTTTATTATCTGTCCGTCATTGAAAAAGTTCCCTATCCAAATGAAGAGAAAAAAGTTTGTAACCGAAACCAATACTTTCTCCCAAAATTCGAGCAAGTTTATATCAGGTGTCATAAATACTTTATTATTGTTTTTGTTATTTTTCGGGTGACGATTTAAAATGGGTCAACACTTTTGGCTCAAGTAGTCATTAAAAATTTAAAGACAGCCTTAAACTTGGGCAGAAATTTGTAAATTGCAATTTCACAAAATTCTCACATGTTCCAAATAAAATTTTAGTTTGACAAGAGATTTGGGCGTGTATGTAAATGCAGGGCGAGTGAAGCAAAACGAGTTGGAATCTGAATGTGAATGTGAATCTGAATCCGAATCCTCGTTCACTTATGTATGTATCTCAGCTCTCCATCTTGATGCGTATGCAAATAAACATGGAGAGCTCGGGGAGTGATTCCAAATGCACGGGGTCGGGGGATATGGGTGATTCTATTACGGCTGCTGCTGCTCAACTCGGCATAAAATTGCAAAACAAATTTTATTATTGAAATTGAAAATCAAAGAAACTTTCGCCGGCACAAGCCGCCCAATGGCAAATGGGAAAAATATCTAAAATATAAAGGCGGTATTCAAAAGGCGTCTTTAAGAGGCAGGAACTTTTACTTCGATTTTGATAATTTATGAGCTCATCCGGATTGAAAGACAACTCTGAGTAAGTTCGAGTAAACTCACAAGCCCTCTTCGGATAACTTCAGTGCGAAATTGGCCTCAGTGCACTGAAAAAAAAGGAAAGAAAAGAATAGAAAAATATCCTATGTTAATATTCGACTTATATCTTTCCAGCTTACAATATTTGCCAACTAACAAGCTCAGTAAGTAACAAAAATAATATTTTTGAAAATATATAAACAAAAGGAAATAAGACACTGTTTAAATCAAGTAAAATCGCATTACACCTCCCCATATATATAAAAGGAATTTCTTTCCATTCCAAGGCAAGTGTAAAATGAGGAATTTGCATTTCTGGTAATTCCAGGACGAGCCGAGCCAGTGTAGGAGTCCTGGCAATGGCATACCAATTTGTATGTGCAAGTGGAGGGGGAAGCCCACCTTGAAGCGCCTTTTCAAGCTTAGAGGGAATTTCAATTATTTTATTAGCCACATGAGCGGGCCAAGGCTTGGGGTTTCTTTTGAGCCAGAAAAGGGATAACTTTGCGGGCCAGGTGAGAGAGTCGGTTGCCTCGGCTGGTGCGGCAGGCATTGTTGGCCGAAGGCGATTATTATGAAATATGTTGCATACTTGCAGGGGCTTTAGGGCCGGGGACCGGGTTCAAAGCCGGTGGCTGAGTGGGTCCTTTGCATAAATCTTTCATGTACTGTACCGAAAGCATATTCACTAATAACCCAATATCCCTTTTTTCCGGGGACTGGGCAGCCGAAAAAGGACAACTATGCATGTCCCTTTTGGGTGGCAGAATGGAGCGGACGGCTTAGTCAATCGACGCTAGTTTTCGTATTTAGTTGAGTGCTTTGTTCTGGCGGTACGGAACTGGGACATTCTGGCCTTGCCTGTGCATATTTTTAATTAAAGCACAAAAGGCCACAAAAACAAAAGGCAGTTAGGGCCACGACGACGGAGGGGAAATCCCTTTTCGGCATGAGCCGGCAAATAAATGAAATATTTATTAACAACCATCCGACATTCTTGGCATTTTTGCGAGCGTAAGTGAAAAGCCGAAAGAAAAATAAAAGCCAAACAAAACCATAAATGAATTCAATTACATTAAGTTTTTCTTTCGCTCTTTTGTGTTTCGGCGTTCGAAGTTCGCTGTACGCCGTTCGCCGTTCGCTGTTCCCTGCTTTTTGCACTCTGCTCTCGGCTGACCCCTGACCTCGCCCCTGACTAAAGGGGTATCGAAATTGCCAGCGTGTATTATGCTTTATTCAATTCCCCACACTCGCCCAACCAAGCCGTAAAAAACCAAGGGAAAGAGACCAAACCAGACCAAAAAAAAGCGAGGGAAATAATAAAAAAGAAACAAAAAGCTGCGAGTATCCAGCATCCGAAATAAAGCGCAAAATAAACAAGAGACAAAAATTCAACGTACGCGAACCGCAGCAATTTAAACAATGTCCAATGCAGTTCCAAGTGGTTTTTACGCCCAACGCTTCACTGGCCAACCAAAGGCAACCGTGGGGCGGAGGCGGATCTCCCACTTCCACCCACTTTTCGCCGCTTTCCCCGACATTTCCCACTCTCCCGAGATGCATAGTAAAGGAAAATTGTTAAGCCCCAAAGGCCATCATCAAATAAAGATGAATATTGTGCAGGTTCTTTTACTTTCAGCTCCAAACAAGTCGGCGTCCGAGGGTCTATGGGTCAGACAGCGGATCGAACTGGCAACAATTGCCATTGATTGCAGCAAATTTTAAGCAGCTGCGAAAACCACCAGGGAGCTAAAGATAGCGAAAGTGAAACTATAAAAGTATCTCATAAAAATTACGCACTTATAGGTTGACAGTAAAAATATCTTGTTAAACAGAAAACATCGTCTTAAAGTCTTAAATCAAAGAATTTACCTACCCTTAATAGTTCAAATCCTAAACAATTTCTGGCCATAATGTCTAGTATCAATGCAGTCTTAACTAAACTTTCAATCCCAGGCCAAAGTTCCTAACAAGTTGCTCAATAACTTGCAATAGTTTTCCCTTGGAAAATCGGATTATACGAGTCCCAAGCATTTACCGCATCTTGAATAGTTTCAGATCATTGATAACTGGCACCGCAATATTTACGGAAACTTACGGAAACACAGAGCTTAAGGCGACCACCGAGTAATAAGTTTATTTACATGCGAGCTGAACGGAGGTGCTCATTAAAATGTATTTATGCTGGTCGTGGTATCGACTTGGGTGCAGAGAGAAAAAATGGGGTCAATATTCAGGGCACAAATATGGAAAATAAAAAATCCTAATTTTAAAATATCTAATCTTAAAAAAATAAAATAAGTTTGCTTGCAAACTGCCAATTTCTCAATGTCATGTTAAGGGATAAGTTTGTTATTTGGAAGAGGATGTTAATTTGATATAGAATTTAACAGAAGTTATATTAAACTATAAAAGAGGTAGTTGGAAAGGATAGGTCAAATTTTTTGTTATATATATTTTCTCCTGTGTACTCTAGAACACACACCTTGAGCCACCGCGATTATCTGCCTTGAACCGGGTGACCGCTTAACCGTGACTCGCTGCCTGATATCGATGGAGTGGCCTTAAATGCCAATATTTCGCATTAAAGGCAACCGCCGGGCGGAGTGGATGTGGATGTGGCCGAGGCGGGGGATGCGGAGCAGGCGGGCAGAAGGATGCGGATGTGCTAGGACGGCAACTTGTCCTGTGGCTCCTGCGGTGGCAGCCTCACTGCTGGTCGAGGGCGTTAACCGAAAATCGATGGCCGTGCAAATGGAAGGGATGATGTATGCGGTCGCCGTCTGCCAAGTGGAAAAGTTGTGTACGAGTTCGAGTGCGAGTGCCTCTGAAACTGTATCGCATTTGCGGCCAAGATACTGCGCCCGTTAGCCGGAGATGTAATTGGAATTTGCGGCAGGGCCTCCACGGTTTCAGCCCGCTTCGGAATGGACCTGGCCATTGTTTACTCACTCTCGCTCTCGTCGGCAATGATTAACTGCACCTGCAGACACCGGTGGGCGGAAGGAAGCGCCTCCCAGTGCCACGTCCCAGGTTCAATTCCACCCGCTGAGCGCCCTCCGGATCGCCAGTTCGTTGGCCGTAATGCGAGTCGTCAATCAGCTCGGGTTGCATCTGCTTTTGGCCAACGTGGGTGTGTTCCCTGTAGCCGGAGTGTGTGCGGGGTCAATGATAATGAACCCTCATTAAACACTCGCTGCGAAAACGGTCATAAGGTTCGTAGGTTGCAGTTTCGCCGCAAGTGTTTAACCGAAATGAATGGATTGCATTGCATCCTGCCCGTCACTCGGGGCAAAATGGTTCCAGAATCGTTTAAGAATTTGCATCTTGAAGAACATTTAATTGATTGTTGCACAGAGATATAGATATATCAGGAGAAGATAGTATTCTTAGTGTATTAAATATTGCATGTGGATTTTGATGTATAATATATACGAGTATGTGAAATCTTTAATCTTCTTAGGTACTTTTAGAACTAGGGCTCACACTAATTTTTTAATGGAACGCATTAGATTACGTTCGATTATTATAGTAAATCAAACGTATATTTAATCCCCTTTTATATTAATAATATTATTATTTATATACATCCCGACGATTTTCCTTTTTTTCCACTGAAGAGATAAAATCATATCCCTCTGCCTGCTGGCCTGTCAATTGAAATCCCATAAGTCTGACGTTTTATGGGGACCATAAGGGTCCCGGGACTATAAAGGATGTTTGGTTATGGCAGAGGGCGTCATCGCTTTCCTATTTCGCTATCGGTAGCCGTCAAATGCAACAATTTGCAATGCGATTTTATTAGCCGTCTGTGTATGCCGTCATAAAAGCGATTTACAGGCGGAGCTTAAGGAGTTTGTCCATAAAAAGTGCATGATAAAGCAGTTTGCTTGTAAACCTACTCTTCTTCTGGCCAAAACTCTTGTGCTCCTTTTGATCTGTGAAGCATATGCTGTTGTCTGTTCTTTTCAGCCATCTTCAGGCTTCATTTAACTTGGCTGGCACTGAGTGTTTGGCAGGCCGCCCATTACCATTATGTACCTGGCCATTTTCCCAACCGAGGAGGCGTGGGCGTGGTCTAACAGTATCATCGACATAAAATAAACATGCATAATGGAGCATCTTAAATGCAACTTATTTTGCATAGTTAAGCATTTGAGTGGCACCCCTTTCCAGCGTCTTGCCGCCCACTTTCCCGCTTTTCCCACTTCACTAACTTTGATACTTCCACTCGACTCGCCCTGCCTTGAGTCTCAGGATGGGAGTTTCATGGGCAAACAGGAAACTAAATGAAAATATCTAACGCTGGCAGCTCCTGCCGCCGCCGCAAACCGCACACAGTGGCTACGAAAAGTATGCCCCTTCTGTCTGGCCTGAATGGAGATGGAGCCGCCGCCTTCCCCTGCCCATTTCCCACTTTTTCGCCAGCATTTTCGCTGCTCCTAGGCAGCCACTTGCCATATTTACACCAATTCCCTTGTCTGTACGCCAGACTAGCCATTTTTGCGCTTCCATTCGACGGCCTCTTTGCCTTTCGCCGCTCCGCAAAAATTTGCTTTTATTTTTGCCATAGCAAAGCAGACCTTTCATGCTAAAGTAAAAAATTTAATGTTGCCTCCATTCTGTTTTTCTGCTGTTTTGCTTTGTCCAACAGCATGATGAGCAGCCAAAGAAGCAGCCCAGCCAAGTTTGTCTGCCAAGAGGGCCGGGAAAGGTATAAGCAGGCTACTGAGACAAATAAAAACACACAAAATAAATTAGAAAGAAGTTTAGAAATAGTTGTACCTCTTATAAATATAAATTTAGGCACACTCACCCAGAAATATTACTGTCAAAAATATTTTTAAAAGTTTAAAAAGCATCTTAATACGGTGAAAATAATTTCTAAGCCAATAAATATATAGAACAATATAGCATTAAAATATTCGATTAAAATCATGTTGTATAATAATGATAATTTTTAATTAGTGTATGAAGTATACCACTCATAAATATAAAATGAAAGAGCATAGAAAAGTCGTCTGGAAATATCTTCGCTCATCCATTGCACTTCTTCATTTCCTCTATAGGCACTTAGTCGGTTGTCTGCGCTGCGTCTTCAGAGGGCATTATATTCAATCATGGGGGTTAATCAACAACGCTCTGCAGCAGCACAGTCCCAGTGACGGGATGGGAAAACTATCTGGCAGATGGACAGACTGCGTGTCAGGCAGTCAGTTAGCTAGTCCGTCAGTGGATGTTTTGCTTTGCAAATTGCGCATAAGAAATGCAGCAGTTGAGCCGCGAGATTGAGTGGGCCACGCGGCGTATGATTGATGTATCCGCTGGCAGATTTGCTTTGTTCGCCGATGGCGAGGCATTTGCACGGCTCTCGCTAATGACTGACACGAATAATTATAATGGCCTAAAACCCAACAAACACACTCGGAGAGCTCATTAATTGGGTGTTGAAAAACGCTAATTATTTTGTTCAGTGAATGCGCCTTTGATAAACACCTCTTTGGGTCCTTTTTGTGCTCACTCATCCTAATTAGTTAGCCTGAATTTCAGACATACGCTCTTTATAAATAATACAAAAGTCAAGGACCAAGGCGGCGCCTGATTATCCCGGAGATATCCTTTTTGTGCGAAACGTGAGAAAGGACCTTTATTAAGGCATTTCATTACGGTTATTCAAGATCCCAGGAAATCATTTTATTCGGTATAAGCCTTTCTGAGTACTGAGTACTGTACTATGAATGAACTTACTCAAGCTTAGCATTATATTTAAGCTCAACTTACTGCACTTTGGGCACTTTATAAGTCGCAAAACAGAGAGCTTGGGAATGCAGGGGCTGAATACACTTACACACGTGTCCTGTCTGATTTAACCCACCTTTGGGGCTTTACAGAAGGTCCTGGCTGTTCATTTCTATTCGTTTAATTAACGGTCTCTATGACAATGAATGAGTCAACCCACTCAACCCCTTTGAGCTGCCCACAGCCCCCTAAATTGTGGTAGCCAAAGCTTATATGAAACTTATTTTCTGTTTCGATACCCATTATGTGACTAACGACAAAAGCTATAGTATTACATCGTACAATAAACATGGGAAATAAATTATCTTAAGTCGCATAATTCGATTTTTGTCAACAGATATCTTTTAGCAATAAATAGATTATTGTATTTTAAATATTTACCTATATTTAGGAATATCTATAAATTCATTTCAGATATTTTTCAGACATCTTAACAAGATTTAAAAAGTTTTACAATTTCCTCATTATTATAAACTGCTCATTAAATAAATAAATTTGTTCAACATTTTATAATAAAATGTATTATTCTAGGTAAGTAGATGTCGTTCCTGATCCCAATTGCAAATATGCTTATACCCTGCCGTTTCTTGCCATAGTTGGCATTTAGCGCTCGCGTTGCCGTTGTTGTTCTACCATTTTTGCGGCTTTCGGCCAACACACATGCAACAAACACGGAGCAAACAGCCACCAGAGAAGCCCCAACAAAACCAAATAGAACTAAACAAAACAAAGAAGTGGCCCAAGGACTGATGGAGGATGCGACTGCTGCAGCCCATTGGATGCGGCTGTGAGAATTTCCCTTGGCATTTTATTTAAGCGGATTATTTGGCACATTTGCGCTTAGGTTTTTTCATCCTTTTCTCTTTATTTTTTTGTTGCTCCATTATTTTGCCCTGCTGTGTGTGTTTTTGTTGGGGCTTTTTGGTTGGCATTGGAATGCCTAATGAAAGCGTTGCCGGCGGGCTCGTGTGTGTACGTAAATTCACCTAAATGATGTGCACCCCACACATATGAAGCTTATTTGGCATTGTGACAAAAGTTATTTAATTATGATTATGCCGGGCCCTTGGTCCTTAGCCCGGTACCTAACTGCTCCTGCGTGCCTCCCCCGACTGCCCATTTGCACTAAAATTTACTTAGTTCCGTACTAAAGCTGCACAGGCTCGGCAAATGTAGACATAAAACTTAAACACGCACAAGCTACTACTTACACTTGGGGTCAGGATAATAGAGGTCGGTATATGTGAAAGAAATAGGGGTTCTCTATGGTATGAAACTTATCAAACTAAAGACTGTTTTGATAGGTTGCCCAAGAATTCCAAACTAATACACAAACATCTAAAACATAAGTCCGCAAGATCATAAAATATTATATAATATATCAACATTTGGCTTGGTTACTAATTTTATTATAGTTTGATGTACCTACAATACATTTTATATCATAAAAACTGCAAGTTAAATTATTACGTATATTATAAGTAAAGTGAAGTTCTTATCTTTTTTCCAATAAACCTATCCTTATAGCACCCTTATCGATGTCAACCTCAACTGTATATAGGTACATCCAATGTGTGCTTTTGGTAAGAGGAGAAAGCTTATTTTGGCCCGAAACTGCTTACATGTTAACTTTGGCGCCAATGTCAAACGCTGGGCACATGTCGCACGCACCCTTCTCCAGCTCCCCAGAATGTCCTTGCTCTTGTGATGCCCCGTACCCCCGTAAGTACCATAATAATTTCCAAAATTAAGCAACAACTGAGTTGCTAAATGAAGAGATCTGAACGGAAGTTCTCACATCCCGGCCGTGTTTTTGGCAAATATTATCTTAGTTAGCACGATAATGGACTTAACAGAAAGTTTTCGTTAAAGTGAAGTAGGTGCAATTTTTGGGCATTTTAAAATGATAAAATTAAGACTTTAAAGAATATGGTACAAGTTTTTTTATTGTTAATTATGTATTGTCGTGGCTCAGAACCACTTTTATTATAAACCAGTACTTGCTTATTGATCTTGGTTAATTAGCCCCAACACAGCTCCCATTTGCAATATGCCCGGTAAATGTCAATTTCAATTAGCCAACAAATAGTACAGGTACAATTTGCTCCATTCGCTGTATGGCATTTCATCTAAATTGGCCTGTATTAAATTCCAGGAACATGCCAACCAATTTTAAGTACGATCCTGAGAGCCCACCTCCGTAGATATATACTTATCAAAAACATGGCAGTGGTGAAGAGGGGGGAGGACTGTGGCCAGCAGGTTGATTGCCCATTCATATATTCATTTATAATTCAGACGGACAGTTATTAAGCCCCCGGGCTGAGTTTCAGAAATTTGAATGGCCATCGCCGACATATTCTGCGTGTTTGTGTGCTTATCCACCTAATGAAAATTAATGCTAGACTTTGCTGCATTCCCTTTGCGAGGTCGTCAGGTTGATAATCCCTGTCAGGAAGATATATCCCCAGCGCAGTCCGGCCATTTGATTCATTTTTGGTTAAGCCCCACATTTAATTAAGTAAGCAACACTGCAGCCGAAAGAATTCCCCTCGTTAATGCAGCAGGAGTGCCTGTTAAGTGAGTGTTAAGCTGATTGAGGCAGATAATTAATTGAGGCCCCGCTTCCTCGTGAGAGTAAGCACATTTATGGGTTATGGGTGACGGCTAATAGCTTTATGGGATTATAAATTAAGGAAACTCTAGATGGGGCCACAGTTTGCGACATTTTTTACCGCACAGCTCAGGGGATTTATAATTTTTTCATTGTGCCAAACTCGTTTTATGACAATTGAAAGCCTCCGCCGGGCTTAGTTCAATTATAACAGCTTTTGCCAACTGCCAAGAGAGAAGCGGCGAATTTCGAGAAGCGTAAACAAATTAAACTCCGACAAGTCGAAAGCAGCGGGGATTGGGGCTTGGGCACGGGATGCAATTGCAGTTCCCAGAACAAATTGCACTTTGACTGCAAAAGGCAAGTTTTAGTGCCTCGCAGGAGGGGAGAAGTGAGGCGAACGACGAGGGCAGCAAAAGTGCCCTCCAATGCATTTGACGGTCGTCCCGGGCGACCAACTGCCACTCGCTCTTTTCGTCCTTCTCCATAGCCCTACACCCATCTCTATCTGTACAGAGAAAGAACAATGGTAAATGTTGCATTATAATATTTGCTGATGCATGCGGAATTTAATCTCTTTGCAATTTTGTAACGTATTTTATTTAATAAAAGGAGTTCACTTACCCACTATATTTTACTATCAGGATACAGAAATACAATTTTTGATATAAAATTATTAAAATAGGTTGCTAAAGTGTAAGATATGGAATCCAAATTTGGGGAGTGGCGGCTGCGTCCCACCGAAAACGTTTCCAAACCGTCCAGAACAAAACATTAAGACAAATCACTGGCTGTGAGTGGTTCGTTAGCGGCCAAACGCTTCACAATGACCTAAACCTGAGTCTTGTTGAAGACCAAATATCGTTCTTCTCAAGCAGGTACAACGACCGTCTAACTGCCCACCGTAATCGTCTAGCCCGGAGATTACAGGGGGCTATCCCAATTCGCAGGCTCAAAAGAAGACATTTTGGGCTGCTCCTAAGAGACTAATATGAAAATATTATTTACTTGAAACTAGTCGTAATTTGATCTACTCCTATATACCAAGTTGAAAACTAATTATAATTTATAATTAAGAGATTATTTACTTAAGAAAACATTTAGGTTAAAGGCTTTAATTAGATCTGTTCCTGGATTATATTAAATAAAGATGTTAATTAAATAAAAAAAAAGTGTAAGAATTGCAAATCAATTATAAATGCGCCAAAAAGTATGCAATGGAAAAAGTAACTGTACATTAATGGGATGTTGCACATTTTTAGGCTCTCAGTAAAAGTTTTATAGCTATATTCATTTTAATGAAGATCAATTGAGTGAGTATTTCCCATGGTGTATCTCTCCCCATTTCTCCGCGTTTTCGAGCAGTCTAAAGCCAAAAACCGAAAATGCTAAACCAACCTGAAGACGGGAGATGGATGAGTGGTAGCCATTTTATGGGCGAGGCAGCGGCAACAGTAACAGCAACAGAAACAGCCATAACAAAAGTCAAGAAAATGAAAACAGAGCTGGGAAGATGAGATGTGGCCAAGGAGGGCCCGGAATATATAAGGGAAATGGGTCTGAAGCCGTGGGAAAGACAGTAGAAATGAATTTCAAGTAAAACGAAATGAAATGAAACAAGGGAAATTACAAAGTTTTAATTCAAACATTCGCATTCGTTGAAAATACTTAAGCTGCAGCTTTTCCAGAGATGGATGTTGGGCGGAGGCGGCAAGTTGAAGACGGGGGCGTGGCAGTAGCCCTTCTGCTGCAGTGAGACTAAACGGAATGTTTTCCTTTCCAGCTGCAACCGCCGTCTTGACTTTCCCCTTCGACCTCGCCAATACCACCCATTCGCTCACCTGTTTTTCCACACCCCTACTCTCCCCCAGCCCCACTTTTCCCGCCCTGGGCTTTTTCCACACAGAGTTTTTCCCCCCTAGTTGGCATTTTGATGCAAAGCTGCTTGTGGGCTGCATTTAATTGCAAATTAAAATTCTGCGCACAAGACTTTGTACGTAAAGGACTGACAGACGCAAAGGATCCCAGATCCAAGTCCTTTGGGGTCTTCCTCGGCAGTAGCAAAATAAATAAATGTTGCCGGCTGTTTTTGGGTTCAACGCTGGGAAGGGGCCTTTTCCCATTTCCCCGGCATTTACCCAGCACTTGCCGCTTTTGTTTTTCTTTTGCCGAGCGCTCGACAAAAACTTAACACAACTTTACTCTTAACTCGTTTGCCCGAATTAAATGTTGAGCGTTAAAATTTGCCAAACCAAAAAAAAACAAAAAATACGAAAAATAAAGGGGGCAGAAGGAAACATGTCAGCTGCGCTAAGCGGCAGCCGCAGGACTCCAAAAGCGCAGGATGAGTAAAACAGGACGAGAGACCCAGTTGCACATGGGCAAATTAAATGGTTTCCGACTTCCGGCTGACGACAACAGCAAAAATAACAATAACAGCCGGAGAAACGGCTGCTATTTCATTTTTCCTCTTTTTTTCTGTGGCGTTCCCGTTCATTTTGGCGAATATATGCAACTTTATGCTTTTATGGCCTGTATTTTTTGCGGCATGTACGCTGAATATGGATTTATAGCTGACTGAGCGCAAGGAGCGACCCACAAGCGACACATAAACTGTCACCAAGTTATAAATTAGCCGCCACATAGACAAATGCCTAGAGGAATTTCCCGACGTCTGCATTAAGATGGAAAATTCCGGAGAACAAAAAATGTGTAGGGATACACATACTTCGAGCATGCAGAACAATTCCAATTAGCTTAGTTCAAAAGGATAATAAAGTGGGTTTTTTAATATATATCTTTTTGTATGCGGATGCTCAAATTAGTCTTGCCTTGATTAATTTTTTATATTTAAATAATATTTTTAAAAAATTAAATTTTATAAAGAACTTAAGCTGACACATTAAAATCCATTAAATCAAATTGGAGTGAAAGCTCTGCCTTATAAATAAAAGCTTTTGTTATTTGCTCTGAGCGTTGACCCTTTGTATCTTGGTTTATTATATTAAGCAGAACAAAGTTCACAACTTTGAACCCTTTCAGTGTTTCGAGTTAGGCCCCAGTGGAATACCAGCACAAGGGATTGCCTCAAACTTTTAGAGCATGTTTCAAGTGTCACAGCCATATGATTGTCGACCTAATGCTCTTAAATTTTAAATCATTTTGAGCAGGAAGCAAATTGAGTTTATTAAAAGAAGATTGCTTTCATTGTTGCCATTATAGATTCAATATTGGGCAACGCAATGGAAAGGGCACGTGCAAATTGTTTTAGATCCGTCTTTGATGGACAAATTGGATAAAATATTTTTGTGGTATTGTATATTTTCCATTAAATCCAGCGGCAAATTGTTGCCACATCTCCACTATGCTAACGCAGTCCGACCAGAAAAAAGCAGACTAGAAATCAACTAAAACTGCGGCGAGCACCAAAGCCACGTTTGCATATTGTAAAAAAGACTACTATAGTAAAAAATGGTGGCCGAAACTAGCTTAGAACTGCATTTATGCGCTGACAAACTGACCAAACTGCAACTCCATGATGGGAAAAATTGCTGTCACAACACAAAAAACCGGGCGCCCACCTGCGAATTTGTAGTGCTCGAATGTGTGCCTGAATAAAACCGCTTAAGTTTTCACTCAGCGAACTGTAAAACTGCATTTGAATGGGCCCAAAGAAAGGGTTCGTTGTGGAAAATGGGGAAAAAAAGGGAGGACCATGAACTTCCGCGAACTGCCTTCAATGTTTATAATAAAAGTGAGCGACTTGTCACACATTCGGGACCAAAGCTCGTTTAGATTTTTCGCCATAGATTATATTTTGATGGAACGCCAGCTGCAGGAGCGGCATCTGCCTCAGTCTGATGATGATTTTAGTGGCTGCCAGATGTTGTCGAGCCGCAAAAGTGCAAAATAAAAAATATAAGGTGAGGGGGAAACAGAAAAAGAAAGTTGCGAAAATAGAAAATACCTTCCGCTGAAAAACATCAAGCCAACGACGTGAACTGCTGACAGCGGGAAACCAACGTGTAGCTACGGCAATAAAAACCGCAAAATCCGAATAAAAACGCTGCCGGTGACGTGACGTCGGCGCTGCCGCTGCCCAACTCTCAATTTTGATGGCCACCGCCGAGAACAACTAAAAATCCTCGAGCTGGCACTCTAGTTAGTTAGTCGGGCCACTGCCGGGCAAGAAATGCTAAATCAAAATTCCATCCAGCCAGCCAGAAGGGATCCGGGGCCGCACCCGGATCCAGGTAGGTTAGTGGGTTGCCTCAGAGCTGAGGCCTTCCCGGCAAAAATATAGCTAGTACCGAAAATTTATAAACCTATTTTAGTTATTTAACAAGATTTTCCAACGTAACATATCTTAATACTGCGCTTTGAAATCTTTCTTAAAAATGCTTAAAAGTATGCAATAATAGTTTTTTTGAATTGAATACACAGTATTGCTGTAATAAAAAAATACCGTTGCATACTTTTAGTTATCATTATAAGTGATTTGAAAACACACCATTTTCATTAAGAGTAAAATTGGGTGCTTTTAAGTATTCTGAACAAGATTTTAAAGCACCCCTACTTAAAGCCAACCAATACGTAACTTCACCTTTCGTTCTACTATTTTTATCCGCAGCTACGCTTCTAAAATCCCCAGTGGGCAACACTGGTAAGTTGGTTAGTGGGTTTCTGGTGCGGGTTGGCTAGCCATTCAGTTTGTAAACCGCGCTGCGCGTATAAATAAATATTTACAACTCGTTTGCCGCAGCCAACGGCAAACGCGAACGCAGGAATACGGGAAGGATCCGTCCGGAGACGGAGATGGAGGTCTCCGGAGCCGCAGCTTCAGGTGTTGAAGCGTTCAAGGACCTGCCCAACCGCCCACCTGGCCACCAGGTAAACCTGGCAGCTCCAAGCTCGAACACCTTTCGCTACTACCGTTGCCGCGTTAACAATGCAAACTCTTTGTCAGTTTTGTTTTCTTATTTTCGTGGCTGGAGAATGAAAACGGTTTCTTTGGCAGTGGCTTTCAATGAATTTTGGTGACTTGTTTAGCGGCTAAGAGCGTTTTGAACCATTGAGAAGCAGCTGCGAGGGAATAAAGCACACTTTTAAAGCAATCAGGCGACGGAGTCTCAAGATTATGAAACCAAATTAAGTGCGCCAGAAAGGGTTAATTTTTAGTGCAAAGAAGGACGAAACTAGAAAAATAAGAACGAGATTACACGAGATTTGGTTTACTGGGTAGTTTTTGAAAATTAGTTTTTCATCAAAATCTGGATGCTAAACAAGAAAAGCAAACTATCTCTAAGATGCAAGCGGCACATTTATCAACAAATCATCGCACCAACTTGGAGATATGGAATCCAAATTTGGGGAGTGGCGGCTGCGTCCCACCGAAAACGTTTCCAAACCGTCCAGAACAAAACATTAAGACAAATCACTGGCTGTGAGTGGTTCGTTAGCGGCCAAACGCTTCACAATGACCTAAACCTGAGTCTTGTTGAAGACCAAATATCGTTCTTCTCAAGCAGGTACAACGACCGTCTAACTGCCCACCGTAATCGTCTAGCCCGGAGATTACAGGGGGCTATCCCAATTCGCAGGCTCAAAAGAAGACATTTTGGGCTGCTCCTAAGAGACTAATATGAATATATTATTTACTTGAAACTAGTCGTAATTTGATCTACTCCTATATACCAAGTTGAAAACTAATTATAATTTATAATTAAGAGATTATTTACTTAAGAAAACATTTAGGTTAAAGGCTTTAATTAGATCTGTTCCTGGATTATATTAAATAAAGATGTTAATTAAAAAAAAAAAAAAAAAAAATCAAAATCTGAGAAGAATAATTTTTAATAAAGCGCAGTTTTAGGCTTCCATGCTAAAAGCCATTGGAACTACGAAGAAATCGAACATGAAAGCCGTTCTGTGGCTTTCAGAAATGACAGGAAAATCGAACATGAAAATGGGTTAAAAATCTGACACTCGCTGAGAAAATAATTTGAATACGGATTATTATAGAATTGCGCCCCAAACTCAAAGAGGTATCCCACATTAAAATCGGGAAACATATGACCAAGTTATGAAATTTTGAAGTGAAGTTTTGAGCTTCCATTCTGAAAGCCACTGGAATGACAGGAAAATCGAACATGAAAATGGGTCAAAAATCGGACTCACGCTGAGAAGAATAATTTGAATGTAGATTATTAGAGAATTTCGAAAGAAACTCAAAGAGGTATCCCACATTAAGATCGGGAAACATATGACCAAGTTATGAAATTTTGAAATGAAGTTTTGAGCTTCCGTTCTGAAAGCCACTGGAATGACAGGAAAATCGAACATGAAAATGGGTCAAAAATCGGACCCTCGCTGAGAGAAATAATTTGAATACGGATTATTAGAGAATTTCGCAAGAAACTCAAAGAGGTATCCCACATTAAAATCGGGAAATATATGACCAAGTTATGAAATTTTGAAATGAAGTTTTGAGCTTCCGTTCTGAAAGCCACTGGAATGACAGGAAAATCGAACATGAAAATGGGTTAAAAATCGGACTCTCGCTGAGAAGAATAATTTGAATGCAGATTATAAGGGAATTTCGCCACAAGCTCAAAGAGGTATCCCACATTAAAATCGGGAAACATATGACCAAGTTATGAAATTTTGAAATGAAGTTTTGAGCTTCCGTTCTGAAAGCCCCTGGAACGACAGGAAAATCGAACATGAATATGGGTTAAAAATCTGACCGTCGCTGAAAAGAATAATTTGAATGCAGATTATTAGAGAATTTCGCAAGAAACTCAAAGAGGTATCCCACATTACAATCGGGAAACATATGACCAAGTTATGAAATTTTGAAATGAAGTTTTGAGCTTCCGTTCTGAAAGCCCCTGGAACGACAGGAAAATCGAACATGAAAATGGGTTAAAAATCGGACTCTCGCTGAGAAGAATAATTTGAATGCAGATTATTAGGGAATTTCGCCACAAGCTCAAAGAGGTATCCCACATTAAAATCGGGAAACATATGACCAAGTTATGAAATTTTGAAATGAAGTTTTGAGCTTCCGTTCTGAAAGCCCCTGGAACGACAGGAAAATCGAACATGAAAATGGGTTAAAAATCTGACCGTCGCTGAAAAGAATAATTTGAATGCAGATTATTAGAGAATTTCGCCACAAACTCAAAGAGGTATCCCACATTAAAATCAGGAAACATATGACCAAGTTATGAAGTTTTGAAATGAAGTTTTGAGCTTCCGTTCTGAAAGCCTCTGGAATGACAGGAAAATCGAACATGAAAATGGGTCAAAAATCGGACTCTCGCTGAGAAGAATAATTTACATGTAGATTATTAGAGAATTTCGCCACAAACTCAAAGAGGTATCCCACATTAAAATCGGGAAACATATGACCAAGTTATGAAATTTTGAAGTGAAGTTTTGAGCTTCCGTTCTGAAAGCCACTGGAATGACAGGAAAATCGAACATGAAAATAGGTCAAAAATCGGACCGTCGCTGAGAAGAATAATTTGAATGTAGATTATTAGAGAATTTCGCAAGAAACTCAAAGAGATATCCCACATTAAAATCGGGAAACATATGACCAAGTTATGAAATTTTGAAGTGAAGTTTTGAGCTTCCGTTCTGAAAGCCACTGGAATGACAGGAAAATCGAACATGAAAATAGGTCAAAAATCGGACCCTCGCTGAGAAGAATAATTTGAATGTAGATTATTAGAGAATTTCGCAAGAAACTCAAAGAGGTATCCCACATTAAAATCGGGAAACATATGACCAAGTTATGAAATTTTGAAGTGAAGTTTTGAGCTTCCGTTCTGAAAGCCACTGGAATGACAGGAAAATCGAACATGAAAATAGGTCAAAAATCTGACCCTCGCTGAGAAGAATAATTTGAATGTAGATTATTAGAGAATTTCGCAAGAAACTCAAAGAGGTATCCCACATTAAAATCGGGAAACATATGACCAAGTTATGAAATTTTGAAGTGAAGTTTTGAGCTTCCGTTCTGAAAGCCACTGGAATGACAGGAAAATCGAACATGAAAATAGGTCAAAAATCGGACCCTCGCTGAGAAGAATAATTTGAATGTAGATTATTAGAGAATTTCGCCACAAACTCAAAGAGGTATCCCACATTAAAATCGGGAAACATATGACCAAGTTATGAAATTTTGAAATGAAGTTTTGAGCTTCCGTTCTGAAAGCCCCTGGAACGACAGGAAAATCGAACATGAAAATGGGTTAAAAATCTGACCGTCGCTGAAAAGAATAATTTGAATGCAGATTATTAGAGAATTTTAATATAGAGGTAACCTTTAGGTAAATAGGAAAACATTTGCCAAAGCTATGAAACTTTGTAAGTGGAGTTTTTGGGCTTTCATTCTGAAAGAGAGCCTTTGGAGTTACGGAAAAATCGAGCATGATTTTTTAAAATCTTGCCCTTCCTAAGAAGAATATATTTATTGCAGTTCATTACATAACTTTTCTACAAAGTCTTTTATGTATTTAGTAGTTTTATTTGTTTATAACAAAGAGTCTGTATGAGAAATGGTGGAAATGATGCCATCAGTTGGGAAATTATTCAGCTACAAATAAGTTTCTAAGACCGATGAGCTCTGCTTTTCAATCATAGAGGGTAAGCCCTGTGGCAAAAAACGGAACTGAAATGCATGGCCAAAACAAAAAACCCGGCTCATGAATTAAAGATGACTTCGCCACGCGTTGTGCCATGAAAGGGGGCGTGGCTTTCGGCACCACTGACAAGGACATTGACTGTGCGAACAATGCGAGGTGCAAGTGGAGGGGTAGCCCCCCAGGATCCCCAGAGTGGGTCCTTCAAAGGGATTGAGGAAGATACCTAGCCAGCCGAGCGTGGCCAAGAACGCCCAAGCCCCGCTTAATGTAGGAAAAACGCAATCAAAATGCGACACTTTTTCAAACACTTGGGGCGCGGGAGACAATGAAAATTTCATTTCTTCATTTCAACGCATGGTCCCCAGCTTTTCTTGTTTTTCCGCCGTTCGTCAGCCAAGAACAATGCTTAAATAAACTATTTATTGTCCTGGCTGCCGGCAAGGACAACGGCGAAGGTCCTGGAACAACTGAGCAAACGCAATTAAATTTGTGTGCAGCGTATAAATAAATTTTAAGTGGCAGTTTAGGGACTTGCACTGCCAGGGCTTAACCAAACTCCGCACAGATTGCATAAATCTGCGGGAAAAGAGCAAATCAAACAAATCAATATTCCGCAGGGAGCTCCGGCCACAAGAAAACCTTTTAAAATGTTTATGCAGTTTTTAATTTTTTGGCATTTCCTGCATGCCAGTTAAGCCAGTCGGTCGAGGATTGTTTTCGCCATTTGACATTTTAAATTATTTACCGGACTTTTATGCCGTGGCCATAAATATTGAAATATCTGTGTGTGTTTTGCGTGTACTGTCGAGGTTCTTTTTGCTTGGATTTAAATAAATTTCAGCCACAAACACCGACGCCAAGCAGTTTAAATAGTTTATGTGCAGCATTTGTGCACTTCTATTAGGTGAAATGCATAAATTTCATTTTCATTGCATACTTTGCAGCGCGCTCGGAACAAAAAGCTGGCAAAAAGAAAAACAAGTTCGCATAAGTCCCAGCCCATATGTAAATGTGACAGCCCGCATGGAACATGGAGCACGGAGCACTGAGCACTCGGAGCACCCTCCCACTCGGAATCACCCTCAACCTTGGCTGGGGATCTGTGTGAAATCAGTGCGTGATGAGGGGTCTTGGGGACTCGAGTCCCGGGCCTGAATTATAAGCCCAAAGTAGGCGCGCTGCTTTACGAGCCCATAAACAAGATGAGCAGGGGCGAAAAGGATGGGTCCGAGGGTGGGGCTGCCCTTGGGAGTCTTGTCATAGATTGCTAAAGTTGTTCCCAACTCCGAATTCGTTCATACTCAAGGAGGATCTTGAAAGCAACATCCTCGCAAAGAATTAGAGAAAATAACTCTTTGGCAGCGTCATTAAAAAATATATTCAGTATGAACATTTGATTAGTATCTAATTTAAAATGAAGATTCATTTCTAGTAGTTTTGGGGCCCATCTAAGCCTCCTGGAACACCTCACAGTTGTGTTTCCTATTTGCACTTTGCTTAAATTTATTAAAGTGACAGCAAATTAAATCCAAAGCCGATGCTAGAGTTTTGGACCCAAGCTAAGGGAAGCTTACTCCAAAACTGAAGCGGCTGAATTGCATGCATAAGTCAGGTCAGGTCGGAACTAATCAAAAACATAAATTCACATAAAAATATCAAGGAGCAGCATCCACATGGACGTTGATGTAAGGACACCTGCATAATGTCCTTGCCGATGCTAAAGTTGAAGGTTTATGAGGTGCACACAAAAATGGAAATTGTCTGCCGTAGCCCAGGCACTGTTGATGCTCCCAGTTGTAGTTTCATTTACGCAGAGGAAGAAAAAACTTAAGTCCTTAAAAATATCAGGTTACGCTTTCTTCTTATAAGTTATAAGCTTAATAAAATATGTTAACATTATATTATTTTTTAGCCAATGAACATTAAAATTACAGAATTTGATTTGGTATTTTATAAGTATTTTAAAGTAGTTTAACTGTTTACAGAATAGAAAAAAATACTTATAAAAGGTTTTCATTTTACTAGTAATAGATACATTCTTCAAACAGTTCTATACTATTTTATTTTAAAATGAAATATTTTTCTAACGTGCTAGGATCGTATATCCAATATTTAAATCCCAATTTAATATAAGGTTTTTTTCAGTGCGATGCCAGTAGTTGTTTGGCGCAGACAGCCTGACACTTAAGCAGACTGCTCAGAAATGGGCCTAACTGGCGGAGACACCAGACGACAGTTGGCTCTTCGTCTGGCTTAGTCTGGCCGGTTGGGAGGTGTGGTGTGTGCCCGTGAGTTTGTGCCCATGTAATAAGCATAACAACACTAAATGGCTACTTATGCATGCAAAGGCAAAACATTCGGGCCAGTGACAAAAATTGAGTGCATACGAGGACTACAATTACCCACTGCACGATCTCCCGAGTGCAGTGCCTGAGCCAATTTCCCATTTTCCCAAGATGACGGTCTCCGTCTGTCGGCGACTGGCGGTTTCAGCCAGCGCCGCTTTATGGCTCATTTCCTAAATGGTCTGCAGCAGCAGTTAGCAGCGGTTCCTCTTCCGCCAATGGGACATGAGCCAGGCCTATCTGGTGGCATAACACCTGGAAACTGCACTGGATGGTGGCGCCTTAAGTGCACCAGGGTCTGGTATTTATTTAGGAATTTTAAAGAACTACATACATTTTATTAGAATAAGTTTAGAGTTTCAGTTTGTGAAAAATCATATTTCTTGCCTTAATAAATATTCTCATAAATTTAATATGCGCTACTTTGTAATTTTAGTTAAATTTTAGTGTAATTTCGTACCAAATATTCCGTCCGAAATGAGAGTCAGCAAAAAAGCTGGTAGCCAAGCTAGTCCGCATCCGAAGTATCCCTGTGCCATCCCATTGCCGGCTTATCTAGCAGCTGTAACTCTCTGACAGAGCAATTATAACCACATCTCGCCTGCTGGCCCGCTGTCCCTTTGGCCGCGGCAATCGCTGGAGGAGATCTGCAACAGTTTTTGGCAGCATTCCGGCTGCAATGGCCATGAAATGGAGCCGGGTTACGGGTCGTTTAGTTCGGTCAATGCGTGTGTAATTCCAACCCATTGGCTCTGCGGTCTGACATCTATGCGATTATACGGCGGGATTTGGAATTCGGCTACTGGTGCTGCTGCTGCTGCTACAAACTCGGTCCCGGGTTGCATGTGTCATCTGAGGCCATTGTGCAATTGACAGTCGGTCAGATGGGGGGCATTGGCAAAGGCAAAAGCAAAAGCAGCCGGCAGGCAAAAGCAGCCATTGCAATTGGAAAGCGGCAAGTGACGCTGTCCCATTTGCTCTGAATTGGTGTTCTTGTTTTCGATCGCGAACACACATTGCGCATTTCAATTCAATGTCGCTGACTGATGGCCAAAAGGAGGCGTTGCTGCCTTTGTGGCCAAATGGCCCACGTGCCACATGGCCCAGTCCCCCACTCCTCCAAGCCCCATTCCCAATCCCGCGATGCTTTGACTGAATGCCCCACATTGTTTGGTTCCCAGAGTGGCAACTGAAACAAGCCGGAGCTGTCACGTTGGAGCAGCATTTTAGTCACTCTGATCCGAGGAAGTAAGCAAAAGCACTGGGAGAAAACAACTATAGTTTAAATTGATTAATCTTAAAAATCATTGAATCAAAAGAAAAATCATATCTATTGGTATTATTGCTAAGCGCTTATAATGTCTCCGTATATTTGTAATTATTTTTTTTTAATATTTTCTAGACTAAAATAAAAAGGTTGCTGATCAACATAAGAATCCCCTTTTTCGTACTCTTAAATTTTTATATTTTGAGATTTCAACATTTCAACACTCAACATTTTCTTTAGTCATGCTCATAACATCCATGTTTGCTGAGTCAAATCAAATTTGCTCTCTGTAGCAGAAATGAATGCCTTTCCCCGAGAGTGTTTGCTGAAAGATCCTTCACTGCGCTGCACAGAATTCCGCCTTTCTTGGGATATCCCCACCTGGCGACCCCTCCTCCTCCGCAGTTATCTCATTTGGGCCCTTAACTTTCTGAATGCATCCTCGTGCCAGTCAGCTGCCCTTTTAGCATATTGCCAAGCACTTGGCTGCCTGCCCAAAGTGCGAGCAGTATCACTTGACACTGGATGACCTCCCTTCCGACCCCAAACAACACCTTATCTCGCACTGAAACACACACATGACAGGTGCACGTCTTCTGGATTCGAGGAATGCTAAAATGAATTGCCGCTTTTGTTAAGATTTCTTGCAGCGCTCCTTGGCTCCGGGCTGCAGCTGCCACTCGGATGCGTCTTGCCATCGCCTTTTTGCCTTTGGCAGGAGTCTTGTGTAACAAGTTTCACGTGCATGTTCTCAACAATGTCGCCATTGCCAGAGTTGCATTCGCCATTGCCGTTTCCGTTTCCGCCCTCGTCCCGCGCCCTTCCTTGGTCCTTGGCCCCCGAGGGGGAGGACGCTCGGACGCGCTTCCTTGGCGAGTGGCATGCAAAAACATTAATGCTACCTTTCAGCTGTTCCGCACCTGCACTTGCTGCCTTTATCCGGTAGATAAATCGTGGCCCACGCCCCGAGACATTTGGCTACAAATTCTTACCATTTCTACACCTGCCAAGCGCTTGTGCATCGCATTAACCCAGATAAGTGCGGTCGAGCGTTTTTATTTATTAATTCGGTTTGTTTAGGGTTATTTATGATGCTTACGATACGGGACGATTTGATTAAAGATGCAATGTTAAAAAAAAAACAAAGTGAATGTTTTCAAAGTTCAGCAGATTCATAAGTCAGCCAAGATGGGATAAGCCCGTTTACATTCTAAGGTAACTAATTCTTCTTCACTGGTTCTATTTCTACCTTAACAATAATTCTTGGTTGATGTTCAGGTACATTACTTTCGGATATTACAATAGTTCTTCTAAGCATGGTGCAAGTTTTTTTTTCCAAATCTATTAATTTGCTGTTTAATGAGCTTAAATTCTGATTTGTTTTTTTGTCTTAGTTTGAATCCTTTCTGTGACTCGGTTTCAAAGTTCTTTCTTCGAGCCTGATTCAAGAGATCCTCTAATGAAGTAGCTAAAAGTGCTGACTGCGTCAAACGCCAATCGAAGAGCTGTCAATACCATTTTCCGCACCTCACTCCACATCCAATTGCGGTTTGGTTTTTCGCCCCTTTTTCCTCAGCTACTGCATTTTAAAAATAAATTTTGCCCAACGGTGCCATTTCCGTGCTAACAAATTTATGTGCTCAACAATTGATTTTGCAGTGCAGCCAGGGTGGGCAGAGCCATTTTATACAGGTGAAATAAAAGGCGTCAAATTGGGGGGCGGGGCGGGCAGGTTCGGCCGCAAACGGTGCGGCACTTCATAAAATATGAAATTAGATTTGCAAGCAGCTCAAACCGGAGTACCAGCAGTCCGTACTCCGCAGTCCATAGCCATCGCCCATGTATACATATATCCGGATGCTGGTTGGGACAAAAAAAATAGCTTAATGCTCGCGCGCGGCCAAAGAATGAAGGAAATTGCTGGAAGGAAAGGGCAGGGCAGGGAAAAGCAGGGCGGGGAAAAGCGGATGGCCAAGTGGATGCGGAATGGTCATGGCAGAGTCAACCAAGCGACCGACATTGACTTGAATGACTTGACATTCGATCAAAAAGTTCGACGGAAAACACCACGAACAGAGACGGAATCAGCAGCCGCGTCGTGGAAAAAAGACCAGGAAAATTGCCTGGCTTTGGACTTTTCCGTGGGCGAGAAAGAATACCGAGTCACCCTGAAGTCAATCTGTTTTCATGGGGTCCTTAATAAGCAGGATATTAAATAATAAAGCGATATAATTATGCTGGTAAATCCGTTGATGCCGAAGTCTTTAATAAAACATATTAATTTAAGCCCTAAACTATTATTTTTATTATTAAAAAGTGGTTTAGATATAATTCAAATTTATTTAGTATTTTCAAACAATTTTACATCTATTAAAACGGGATTAAAGGGATATTTAAACTGTATTTTACATAAATTAGATCTAGAAAAAATATTTATCTGCCTGATTTTGTTTTAAAAAGCTGAATTATTCCTCTTTCCGCAGATAGACTCTGCTGTTGAATTCTTCCCCTCGGATTCCTCGATCTCCTTGCCATTCGAGTGCAAGCAGTTGGCAGAGTCGACAATGCCTGACACTTTATTCGTGATTTGTAGCGCATTGAATCCGGTTACAGGGGGCTCCCAATTCCGAGGGAAATATATATGTATGAAGAAGGGAAGACGGGGAGGGGCGTTGGAAAATACAAAGCGCAACGCGCGGCTAATGCCGCTTAATAGTTTTTACATTTTTTGCCCCGGTCTTTGTTCGCTCGCTTGGCCAGAGACCCAGAGACATGCTGACTTAACTGGTTTGCCCCCAATCCTGTCAGGATGCCCCCTCCCCACCACCCATCCTGATGATTTTCCTTGAAACTCCGACTACCGCTCAATGCTTTAAGACCCGGCGACCGTGTTCAATAGCTGGAAAATGTAAATCCCATTGAGTTGGTCGCCGCTTTCTTTTCTGGCCCTCTGCTTTTCCCATTTTGGCCAGACCGAGGGGTGAATGCTAGGGCTAATGCAACACAAGAGAGGGCGTGGTCAAATGTCTTCATCGGTTTGATTTTCAATTTGATTGCATTTAAGCGACATCCGGGCATAAGCCACCAGTCGTCGTCCTTTGTCGTCCTTATATTTATATGAGTGAATGCCGTAAAAATTTATCGCCAGTCCAAAGTGCCTGGCCCTCGCTATTCTCGCCTCGTCCCGGATCGACGATTTATGCGATGATTGATGATTGCCGACATATCTTGAATGCAATTTACACGCTTATCACTCGACGTAACCATATATGAATAATAGTCCCTGCCGAGGAGGGATTAAGCAGTGCAGAACAGGTGGGTTGAGTGGATAGTTATTTATTCCGCATTCGAGCTGTCTGGCACATTGTCCGGGCTAATAAACATAAATTTGCAGCTTTTCCCTTCCATTTGTTATTGCCGCAGCGAAAGCCACATTTGCTGACAGCCTCAGACAGCTGCACAGGGAATAAAGGAGCTGTCGGTTCTCGAATTCGCTTTAGTAAAGTTACAGATACAATCACTTGAGATATATATTTCAAATACTAAGTATAACGAAAGCTATGTGTCTTAAAGTATCCCTTCTTAGAAAAATTTGTAATAAATATTTTTCCTCTGTGTAAAGCCCACGCAAGGTAAAAGGGACGTCAAAGGGGACAACTCCCCAGCTTGACAACAATCAATCAATATTTGTGTCCTCGGGCTCGTTTGTAGGTGGCTGTCAAAACTTGCCTTAGTCCATATATAGACGTGTATCTGATAGATACTTGGGACCCCTAAATCAGCTGCCGTGATTGTTGGTGGCTGTTGTGGCACTCTAATGATAATGACAACGGCAATAATAGTCAGGACAACAAGGACGCCCAAGGACGAGGACAAGGAGCTGCCACCAACCTCCTGCCAGTGCGCAGCGCCTTGTTCTGGAACTTTTGTCATTTACACTTTGCAGATTTATGTTTATCCGCTCGACGGGCCTTGGCATCTACTCCCCATCCCATTCCCTCGTCCTCTGGAAAATCCTTTGATTGATGTCCAGACTAAGCTAATTACGTGACTCAAAAAGTGCCGGGCACCCGGAGACGAACTTAAGCTAAGGTATTCAAAAACTTTTGCCCTGCCAAGTGGCGCGATTAATTGATTATTTTCAGGGGTGCCAAACAAAGCACTCAACTCGAGGGTATAATAACAATAATAGCTAAAATAATAGTCTTGAGGTGCTGTCATCATAATGTTTATAACATTTCTCTCATCTCGCCGCTCGTCTGCGAGGCGTTGGCAGAGATTACGCATTAAATAAATCATCAGCCTACGGGGGCGCGTTGATGTTCCTAACACTTCACTTTGGCCCCGAGAACTGGATACTGGTTACTGAATGGTGAAGACTGGAGCCCGGAGAAGCGGAGGCCCGGGGTCGAGATTTATTGTAAATAAGCATGATTATCGCAGCATCACGTATACGCCATGTTGAGCGCGGCAAACAGCAGACAAACAATTGAGATGCTGACGGCAAGGCCAGCATTTCAAGTATAATTAGCTGTGGCCAAACAAAGGTCGGAGTGTGGGCAGTCCTTTTTATTGCTCTTTGGTAGATGGGCCTTTTGGTGTGCAGTACTTCCTTTGGGTTTCTGATTGTCATTATCAAGTTTTCTTAAAACACAAAAATGTATGGGGTTCCGAATTAAATGTTTACTTCACTTGCGTGAGTAAAAATGGATAAAAAATGTCTTAGCTTAAGGGAAATAATTTATAAAATACAAAATGATACTCAAAATATTACAAAAACCTTATGACTAATACAATATAACAGAAAATCTCAAGAATCGAAACTTATAAGCTTTTCAAACTTTGATTTCTGAACTCACAAAATTATAAACATTAGAAAAGTGTTCAAAAACCTTTACACCATGTACATATTCTTCTTAGATGTAAAAATAAATAGAAAGTATTTAAAATAACCATCTTAGCTTTAAAAATCTCACCCAAAGTTGCTAATAAAATAAATCTTTATCTTAGGGGAAACAGGAGATATTATTGCTGTCTTCTCCAAAGTAAAATCAAACAAGAGAGGGTTATGAACGAACACGAAATGCCTTTTAGAGGGACGTACTTTAGTTTTCCCCTCGTGGCTTTGCAGTATGCGGCACTGCGCTAAACCCAATATCACATTCTGTCGCTGTCACAACTCGACTTGGCTTGAAGCCGAATCCGAACCTGATTCTGAGCCCGAGTCTGCTGTCTGGCTGTCTCCTTTCGCTTCGCGTAACCTCAATGTGTTGCCAGAGCCCATCAGAGTCAGCATCAGCAGTCCCGTGTCCTTGGCATCCTGCGCCCTATATTTCTGGGCGACCACCACCCACTAGCCAACCCACCGCCCTGTTACCACTCCTTTAACCACCCGAAACGGCAGCTTTGGTCGCATTACTGCGGCGCTTAAAAGGTTAAAACGTTTTTGACTTTGAGCGTCGACGTCTGCAGCCAGCAAATCGTCTAATGAAAGCGACTTTCGCAAATGAAATAATTCCGCTGCCTTTTTTCGCGGCGGTTTGTGCTTTCCGCTTTCCATTTTGCATTTTCCATTTGTGTGTCCGTGTGTGTGGCGGGGTTGTGCCATTTTAATTGAGCCAGTTTGTTTAATTAAACATTGAAATTTCAAAATTATAAAGTCAAATATTTCAAACCGCCGCGTTGCCGCTGAAAGGAATGTGGCGGCAAGGTGAGATTTGCCGTCTCGAAAGGCAGGTGGTTTAATTCAAGCTGACTTTAAGGTGAGATTGCCTAAAAGCAGGTTAAAGCTGTTTAAATAGAGGATTTAATGTTCTTATACTTTTTGAATTTTATTAAAGGTGGATTATCCCTAAAGCACTTGAGGCATATATTTGTTGAATTCTTCTTAAGTTTGACAAAAATGTTTTCAAGACTTTTTATGGAAAGACATTCCTCAAATGTTTTGTAAAACCTCATCACACGCAAATTACGCGCTTTATAAGGCTCATTGCTGGCCAAATGACCTAGACAAGGCCCAAACTGCTCGTTTGGTGACCCCCAGTGAACTTTGTGGTTGCAAAGGAATGAACTGGCCGGCTGAAACGAAACTTCTCTCAAACTTGACCCAGTCCCTGGGCCAGTTTCACATTTTCCCGTCCAATCTATGCAGATTTACCTGTTGCTAGAGCGAGAGAAAAACAGACTTTAAGTCATTTACCACGGGTTTTCCGTTTCACTTTTTCGTTCCACTCTTTTTTTTTATTTCTGGGCAAACGACATTCATAATTTTTATTTACTTTCCTTCTCTCATTTTCGCTCTGCCCTTGGTCCCTGGCTTTTCCTTTTCCCTCTGCATTTTCGTGCTCTCTCCCCCGGCGACATGGCGCGTACCACATTTCGTATACTTAATGAGATTTTTCGCAGACATATTTGCAATTTGGTAGGACCAGCGTGGAAAAGTTGCGACCGCAAAATATTCCCGCGCTCCGCCGGCGTCTTTGGTTCAATTTGAAAGTTTCCCTTCACTTAAACCCAGAAGCAACAAAAACTAATTACAATCTCAAGTTGTTTTTTCAACACTCGCTCGAACTTAAAGCTAAATGTTGTTGCTGGGGTTAAAAAATACCATGAAGGCAGGAGCCATATTAAAAAGTGCAGCAGCGCGGAGTCGCGGAGCCGGTTTAATTTTAGTTTTTCCAACTATTTTCCTTATTCCTATTGCTGTTTTGTTTCGTATTTTCCACTTGGCACTTCCCACTTTCCACGCGAATTTATTCCTCTATTTTCCTCGCTGCAAATTGCACCTCTGTGATTATGGCCACTTGGCAGCGCCTTGGCCGGCGCTTTGTTACTCCATTGGGCCATTTAGGAGGTGTTCTCGGCACTCTGGCCTCTAATGACATTCCTTGCCCCAGCGAAATGCACTAGACAATGCTCATTAGAGGGGCCATCCCAGCTCGTTGGGCACGAACCCAAGACAACTCCAGCCAATTCGCAGTTGGCCGGCGAATGAGCAGCTGCCGGGACTCCAGAGTTCGGCATTCAGATTCCAGATGGATCCGCCGGAGCAAGACGGGGCGGAACATCCTTCAAAATTTGCAGCTAATCTCTGCCAGCAGGCCTGCGAACGTCTCCCGCTGGGCCGGTCGAATTGGAAACTCCCCGTCGGAGGTCTTCGAGCAGTTGATATAAGTTTCTACACAAGAAAAAGCGGTTGCTTATGTGTAAGATACTTGAAGTATGTAGCTATAAAAAGCGGTTGCTTATGTGTAAGATACTTGAAGTATGTAGCTATATATTTTTAAGAGTTCTAATAAATATGTTTACTTTTTATTCTTCACATACATTTTTAAAATCCAATTTTATAAAAAGAAATCTAGATTCTATGTAAAAGAAATATTTTTAATTTGCCCTTGAATTTCTACCTTAATAATTATGCCCAATAAAAGTGTCCATATGTGTGGTACATTTTTGTTAAACCTCTATTTTAATAAGCAATATTATTGATAAATTTTAAAATATGACCCAAAAATAGCTGTTTAATTTACTATCTAGTATACATATCATTTTTCTAGATATTTAAATTTTATCCCCCCTTAAAATACCCGTTTTAATTTCTGTTTGTGCATCTCGCACTCAAATGGTGTTGCGTCATTATTCAAAATGTCAATGTCATTTCACTTTCTTGTGCCCGTGCTGCCTCGCAGGCTCCTCCTGACCATTCCTCTCGTTTGGTGGCACTGCAGACTGGTTTTTTGGTGGCTGAAGTCTCAACTCACTGCACTGACAGCTGATGATTGTGCGGGATAATGGAGGGGTGTCCTCCCGAGACGCCCCGGCGTTTGTCATGCTTAGCTGCTGCTGCTTTCGAGGCCTCCTGACAGCCTGCCAGAGTTTAAAGTTCCCGATGAAACGGCGAACAATGGGGCCATTTTCGGGGCCAGCCTTAAATCATAAACCCAATATTAGCTTTATGGCCATTCCAGCCACTTGTGTCCCTTTCCGTATTTACTTGCTATTTGCCAAGAGGTCCGCAATGGCCATCAATTTATTTAACAAATGACAAACGCTTTGCAAATCAAACAACAATAACTAATAGACAGTTTGTTTGCCGTTCGTATTTTTTTGCTGTTGCTGTTGTTCCAGTTAGTAGTACAAATGGGCCCGAGGCTTGCTTATCTCTGAGTCCAGGCCCGAACAAAGGGCCGGCTTGTGGGATCGGGCCATAATCAGACGGCCCCAGCAATGCACCATCGAAAATGTGCGATGTATATACAAATTCGAGTCTGTATAGAATACGTATGCATTATGGCTAATAACCGATTTGCGTGCCGAACGCACATAAGCCAATCTCGGGGGCCGGAGGTCGCATTTGGCCAACGGCACGGCTGCCTTTATCGCCCTTTGTGGGTTTTGGTTGGGGCACAATGCAATACATGATAAACGTTTATTAAGTTTTCGGTTAGGGGAGTCCTTTCAGAGAACTAGCTGCATTGGTGGAGGGGCCATGTTAGTTACGTAAGTTTGAATAAGCAGGAAAAAGACTGAATGGTTGATATAATTATTTAACACAAAACACAGAATCGAAAAGTATACCCTTCAGTGAGTTGCCGAATCATTTGATTTATTTTGGAATTGTGGGTAATGTAAAAATAATTAAATATTTAAAACTCAAATTTCCTTGCCATATATTATACTATACTATAAAATATTCATACTACTAAAAAAGGGAAGCACTGTGGTTTCTTCTTTTTCTGTGTATGTCGGCCTTAGTATCCTAAATTCCTTAAATAAAAATGTAAAAAAAATTAAAATAAGATAATCTAAATATATTTTATATGCCTTTATAAAAATACTTAAGAAAAGGACTAGAAACCAATAGAAAGTTCTTACTATCATCTTCTATAAATAATCATAACCTTAGCTAATGCCAGAACCCTAAGTCCCACGATCAAAGCTCTAAGCACGGACACCTACCAGCCCACGATCCGTTCCCACCTGTGCTGTGCAGGTGGGAACAGCTTCGCCATAGAAGTCAGACCACTCCACTTACTATTTTGATCTTTTAGACGGCTCGTTTAGACGGCTTTATAAACACGGCTTAAACAAGAGACGCCTCTGCCGACGTCGCCGTCGATACGGCCGATGCTATTTTCGAATTGGGCGATCTGTCAGCGCGGCGAAGTCGGTTTCGGTGGGCTGATCAGTTGAATTGACGTCGTCGGCGAGTCGAGAAGCCAAACGCGGAAACGCCTCAGTGAATCAAGTGAACAGAGCCGAGAACCTGAGCTGAGTGTTAAGAAACCTTAAGTGTGGCTTTGCGCGCTCGGTGTTTATTCGTCTTGACATAAATCAGAGCAATTTGCAGATCGCTTTTTTTCTGCCAGCTGCGTGGTGAGTGAGCCAACCTCAGCGGCGACTATTGTGCAGTGCAGCTTTCAAATCCATCTCAGTGTGGTAATTTTTCCGCTGGCTAATTGTGCAAGTAAAACAAAAATTCAAAACAACAACCACGCTTCGTCTAGTCGGCAATAGTGCCTGTGCGTCTGTGTGTATCTGTGTCCGCTCAATCTTTGCTCAATCGCAATCTTTGGGCATTGCCAAAACAGGTTAACTAAAAGCAAACGTGTTCTTTACGTTTCTGTTGACTTTGCCAGCCGCAAAGCCAAAAGTTAGTCAGCAAAAAACGAAATAGAAACAAATAAAAATTCGAGGAAACCCAATAGCACACAGTTCCTGCAAATTCGTGGAGTAAAAGCAGCTGCTGCAGTCGAAGAACCTCGAGGAGCCCAGGAAACAGGTAACCGCAGGCCAACGGCCTCCTTGCCATTAAAATGCCAAGGGCTCGAGTGGATGCTGCGGGGAATTCCCCACTCGAGCAGCTCAAGGATGCCCGGATAATGCAGGGCTTCGCGTTCCCCAAAGAAAACAAGATACAACCAAAAGATACAGCGGAAAGAGCAGCTCGTCAACGACCTGCTCCAATTCGATTTATGCAGTCCAAGGTCAACAGCAACGGCTTTAAATGCAAACTCAGCCGAAGCTGAATCTCCAAATGAATGCGATGGTGCTGCTGGGGCTGCTGCTTTTGCGCTGCGTCTTTTGTCTCGCGTTTTTTGAACCTTTCAGCTCGACGCGACTTTTGTTATACTTTGACAAAGCGTCGCAGCGAATTAAAAATGTGGGGAATGATTTAAGGTTTACCGGGGAGATAAGCCACATTTTAAGAAGATAAAATTAACAGACAATATCAAATTAAGCTGAAAATATATATCTAAAAATGCCTGTTGGGATAGCCATAAATATTGCAACTATGAATTTAAAATATATAATATGGTTTCTTATTAAATATTTTACATAAATACAGAAGCACTGAAAATTAAATACATTTCAAGTTGCATTAGATATAAAGTTATAAAACATTATGTCAGTCATGTTTACCTTAAAAGTTTTTAAGTAAATGAAAAATAATATAATTATGAAAAGGTAATGACAGAGAAGGGAATGAAAATACCACCAAATTTATTGGCTGTGAAACTTTTAAATTAACCATTAAGCTGAGAGAAAGAAACCACAGTTTTTTAGAGTTTGCTCATAAAAGCCAGACTAGTGTCTTCTTCCCAACAGTTGTGGATACATGAAGGACAGCTCTTAAGCGAAAAGCCCTGCCTCTGGCTCTTCGCCAGTCGCTTGTAATTATTTAATTTGCTGCCTCTAACCGGGTACTTAACCTTTCCAAAATTTACCACAAACCGCAACAATGAAGTTGCCACAACAACAATAACCGAGGTGGCCGCGCTACTTGGCACAATTAAAACCGCAAAACTCGACTCGTTAGTTAACTTTGACCTGCTCAGCGGAAAAAACATGAGGGGAAAAAAGCAGAAAGGTTGAAATGGAAATGCACCCGCAAAGTTCAGTGATTAAATTTAAAGAGGAGGCCCTAAAAGAGGCGGCACTAAATCCTGACTAATTCATATGCTATGCCCGGGCTAATGGAAAATTATGCAATTAATGTTGGTCAAGGCGCCTGCTTAAATTAATTATTTCACATGAGTTGCACAAAAGGGGAAATCAAGTGACTCACTCAGAAAAGCATTACAGAGTATGGCCGTTTTTTGTCCAATTCCGCAGGGAAAGCCGTAAAGTCGCCGAGAAATATCCAGATCCGCGCTCGCAAAGTTCTTGAAGATCTTGCAAGTCAGAGTGAGCGACACAAACTCGCTTTTCGCATTTCATTAAAAATCAGCTTTGCCCATAACAAGTCAATAAACAATGACTGCCCAGTGACTTTGTCGGAGCATGAGTAATAGAATTCGCATTCATCAGCTGCCAATTCGATCGGCGGAAATTAAATAAAACTTTTCCACCGCTTTCGGGTCGCGTTTTTTCGGTAAATTGAAATAATTCCGCTTAAATTGCTAATTGTTTTGGCCAAAAATTCTAATTAGTGCATCCGTGTTCAATTTGAAGCACTCGTTAGCTGCCAATTGCCGACGGCAATAAATTGCATTTGCCATTTCGGCACTTGTTTGGGGCTTTTTAAAGTGCAATTAACGCCAAGCTGATGCACAATTATTTATTTATATATGGCCAGTTTTTGTTTTTACATTTCCCCCCATTTACCCATTTTTTCCCCATTTTTTCCCATTTTTTTTGCTCTCTGTGACAACCCGCTTTTATTGAGTTTGTCAAGGCGCATCGGCGTTTTGGCCATTTGTTACATTTGCATGCCATCCAGCGGATGCACATGTAATGGCAATTGATTTACAAGCTATGCGAATCGATATGAGCCGAGTAGCAAAAAATTATTGCCATTTGCAGTTGGTATGTGTGCGTATATAATTATTCAATTAAACGACCGCACAGCGAGCCAAAGGTAACCGCCAATAAAAATATTCAACCAAATACAAATAAATGCATTTTCCTTTTCATTTGTGTGGCACTTTTTGTTCGATTTTCCGGCACGAGACACGGAGCCACGAATGCAATCAAAGTCGTACTTCATGGATCGGGGGAAACATTAAAAAACGTCAGCCAAAAGTCTGCGGCAAATTTAATTTATTTGTTTGATTTTATTTGCAAAAAGTGTCAGATAACTGAAAAACATCATAATAAATGAGCAGCGCGTGGGAGGCTAAAGAATGCCCTACAAAAAGGTGGTAAAAAGTGGCATAATTGCTTTTCAAATATTACAAAAATATGTATACTAGAAAGGCTAGGCATATGTTTGTAGAAATTTAAATACACACTTTTTTCTTCCATTCGAGTAAGCCCTAAAAATACGCATTGCCCTACTTCGTCACTGTCTTGGCCCATTAATAAATATCAATAAAATCAATTTGCACATTTCGCAACCCACAAATCAGTCGAGTTTAATTATTGTAAATAGCATTTGAGCAGGAAAGTAAAATCAATTATGCAAATGCCCCTACAAAACATGTTGCGAAATAAAGCAGACTTCGATGCGAAATCAATGGCTTCCTATTCACCGATAAACAGAGAGTAGCTTTTCCGACTCATCGCTTTTTTATGCCGCCAAAAACCTTGATGGGAATATGCAAAGTTTCCCTGCTCGTCACATTTGCAACGTTTATCCGACTTCCCGACGGCCGACAAACACTAACAGTAATAAGCCACTTGTAAGGAAGCAATAATGTAGATCTATGGGCCGAGATAGATACTGGGCCCTCTCCCCCGACGCATTTGCATAATCTCGGGCAAATCTTTGGTAACAAGTAATCGAAAATAAATTTGCATAACAAATGCCAGCTTAGAGGGACCGTTGACAGTGGCGAAAGTGAGCAAAAATCTGGCAGGCTCCTCTGCACAACAATCAATAAATGGTGTACAGATGCATGAAGTATAAAAAATATGCGACGACTTTCTGCATTGAAGCGCACTGAAATTTAATCAGAATTTAAATTGAAATTCCGCCGAAAGCAAAGCGAGACGGAAGGTCACACATACATTTTGCAAACTTATTTGTATATCAGCAAATAGAACAAACAGCGGCCTCCAGGCAGCCAAAAAAAAGCAGAAATAAAAGATACAAAGACACCGCTCCGGTGCCGAGTAATTGCCAAATGTTTACGCACATATGTACGAGTAATATTTGCATATAAACAGGCATATGTAGCCGCTTTTCATTCCGACATTGCAACGCTTTTTTAGGGCTCCCCCATTTGCATTTCATTTCAAAGCTTGTTTTTCAGATATTTTTTCCGGGAGTTTGGGGGTACGGAATCGGTCTCCTAGGGGCACACGGAATATGAAGTGCCAAACGATGGGCTGTGATTTCATTTGGCAAGCGGAATTCTGGGCTTTTTTCAAGCGACGATGGAGTCGAAAAATGTGATGACATGATTTTCAAGGGTTTACAGATCGCTGACATTGAGGGAACTCTTTATTGCAACACTTTAATTAATCTCCTTTTGTCCCCGGCTTGGGCTTAATTGAAAAGTGTACTCTACCAGCCCGCCGGCAGGCGACTCCTTAAGTCACTGCCGACAGATTATTCCGGGTTAATGACTCTTTCAAGTGACACTTGAACGCTTCTCCCGGCTAAAAGCCGCTTAGAGACTGGCCTTTTGGCTAGTGGTTTTGGCCAGGCATAAAGGGGAAAACCCAGAAGTGTAGCAAGTGAAACAGAATTCAGTTTGCGATTACTCACCCGGCAAAGTTGACTAAGCAACTAAGCCCGACTCGGAGCTGAAATTGGATCACAGCTTTGCCCTGCCATCTATTTTTCATTTACCCCGTTCGGGCCCCCCTTTTTTGGCAGTGCAGTGTTTGCTTTTGGCCCAAAAGCGCTCAACTGTTAAACCGAATAAAATGCAATGCCAGCGCATTTTTAATTGTTATTGCCATTGTTGCTGGCCGTCTGTTGACTAAATTTAGTTGAAAATACAGTTGAAAACTGGTGTGTGGACCTTGAAAACGAGCGTGGAAATCTGTGCATAATTGTTTGGAAAATGTTTCCACAATTCACACATCAAACCGTAAACCGAAACCGAAGTCTGCAGCTCGCATGAGGTCGTCTGTTAATTACCACAATGCAGACTCCATAAAAGAATACAAATTAAACGCTGAAAGCAGGCGAACGAATTACCAAGGCCCGCAAAAATATTAAAAACCCTGTGCTCTTTTTATTCGTTAGTTAAATCATAGCCAAACAATTGCTGGCGACAGTCAATGCAAACAGTGAAATAAAGCGAGCAGCACAAAACGTTTGTCACCAATATTTATTTATACCTATAAGCTACCTTTGGCCAGGAACACACAGTTGTGCTCAGTTTGGAAGCAGCTGGACACAAAGGATTGTGAGATACTTAAAAGTACCAAATGAAAACTAAATAAAATATTTCAAGAAATTTTTCATAATACGTAAGAGAATAGTACCGTTTATATTTATATTTATATATATTTTTAAACTTTTTATATATACAATATTTTTAAAGCTTTTATATTTCTGTAGTGTCTTAAACACAACTGTGTTTATACGGAGACAAAGCTATGTGTATAAAAATGCAATCAAATAAATTTGTATTTTCATTTTTATGGTACAACAAAATGGCTTTTGACTTGTGCATTTCATGTGCATTTGACGCTCGCTTTGCTGTCCTTTATTTATTCCTTCATTTTGCTGTTTTAAAAGACCTCGGAGACCCTTTGTCGTTGAATATTTATTTTAGCCAATTAATTGTCGTTTCGATTGGACGACTTTCTTGCCCTTGTGCCCCGGGGAGCAGCCCGGAAAGCCTTAAAAGGTCTTTAAGGCCTGGAAGAGGCCATAATTTGCCCAGTGTCTGCATTTGCCATTCACGAATATGAATGGAAATTCTGGCCCCGCCAGGAGGAAAGCAATAAAAGCCTTTAAATATTTACACACTCAGCCAGAAAAGAGCAAACAAGCGGGCGCGCAATCTCCTCCTCGTATGCAAATAAATGCTAAACAGTTGAGGGCCTTGAAACCCTACGTTCTTCTTTTTTGGGTGTGTTTGCCAGCATTTTGACTTGAAGTTTTGCAGCTTACCACACGGCGTATACTTGATCGATTTACCCGAAAGTTCAATGTGAGCCGCCTTTCCCGCCTTTCCCTGCTTTTCCCGGTCTTCCGCTTTTCCCCGCTCAGCTTGTTTGTTTATGCGAACTGCAGGGCTGAAAAGTGATTGTCGGTGTCACGCAGATTTGTTCTAGCCCCCATCTGCCCCTGTTTTCCCCCGGCTGTGTGTTGCGTTTGTCGCACAAATAACAGCAACACTTTGTGTGCAGCTGCAGCTGCCTCTGCAGTTGCATCTGCCATGTTATTTGCTGTCTGATGATACCCAAACCCAGCCCCTGAGCCCTCGAAATAACCCACTTTCCGCTCCCCGATATCCAGATACATCCGCCCACAGAGCCACCCAGACGCAATGCACTTTATGTCTTGATGCTGCTGGCGGCGGCGCCAGCGTCTCGAGGGTTTGCCTCTGAAGCGGCTCCTAAACACTGAGATAAAATACAAATTGGGCATAAATTTACTTTATTTATTCAAAGAATAAGAAAGTAATATGGTAGACTTTAAGCTCTATTATCTATTACTTTTTTAAGGGTTTTCAAAATCATTATATACTGTTTTTCCAGTTGGTTTTAAAGCACCAATAATCTATTTAGGTGTGACGCCAGGTAGATAATTATCAGAATTTCCCAACTTTACTGAATTTTCTAAGTAGTTCTGACTACTGTTGATGGTTGTTCTCGGTGCAACTAGGCGCCTTTCCCCTTCTGCAGTGATTGTCAGCAGCACCAGGACTACAATATCATCATCATCATCGTCGTCATCGTCGCCCTGCCCCTCCTCGTCCTTGAGGTCCTTGTAGTCCTGGTCCTAGTCATCCCCTCCACGCTAATCCTTGTCATGCTCCGACGAGCCAGCGACTGCTTTGCTTGTTCCTCCCTGTTGTTATTGTCAAGTGCAAATGTGTCGGTGAAATATGCAAAGACATAAATATTTCAACGTGTTTGGGGGCCTTTGGATGGCGAGGGTGTGGGAAAAACTGCTGGGAATGTGTGAAAATCACCGACTGAGAGGTGAAATCACGATGCAATCCCTCTGCCACGGCATTGGCCAGCGGACATTGTCTTATGCAATGGCAATGGCCCAGTAACTGACCTTAGCCAATTTCCCGGACATTGCGCACATGCGATTCCATTCAATTGGAAGCTGGAAAATTTATGAACCCAGTCGGAGACACACAGCCCGTGCTCATAAATAGAAATCGCATTCGCATGCTTGAAGCTTCTGGATTTCCATGGATATATCACAGTGTTTATATTTAATTTAATGGGTGTGTCCAAATTGCATACATTTTGCAATCATTTGCATTTCATATTAGCCCGCACCGCATGCGACTGATGCTGACGTCTGTGCAGTGGGAGAAAATGGGTGTTTATTAACTTGGATTTAATAAGTAAAGATTTAAAGGAGTGGAGAAATGATAAGGGCTTTTAAGGCCTATTTCACAGTGTCAGGTTAACTTTTGTCACCCAGTTTTAACTACTTGTACTTTAAGCTTTCTCAGATAACAAATTGAAAAATACGATTTAATAACCTAGGTAGTTATTATTCTGAGTGTTCAAATGACTTGCTACTAGTATTTTCCATGTGGGCAAACAACGGGTCATATTCATTGCCAAGTGCAGGCCTTAAGTGGCGTGGAGTCGTAAGTCAAAGATACGGAAACTTTGCCACTCGAGCGCCCAGTTTATGGCACTTGCGAAACGGCAACGGCTATTCAAAGTGCAACCTCGGCTGACCCTCGAATTACGACAGATCTGTCATAGGAATCCGGTTTTTCGCACCAAACTGTGACTAAGTGGACAGCTCTAGACTACTGGGCGGATCCATTGGGCTCTTGGCTTATAAGGCATAGGCTCCTCCACTTATCTTAAATCCCCAACGATGACTTCATTGTTTGCCTCTCGGGGATGCACATTCCTCGAGGTGCAGCGCGGCTCGCGATAAGTCGGCAGAGGTCACTCTTGAGTCGAGAGCCGACCAGTGCCAAAGTCCCGTGTTCCAGTGTTGTATAAGCTGATTGCCGGCTTATAGTAGTCATGGAATACGGTGGGTAATTGCCCGGCAATTGCTAATTTCCTGGGGTTCAGAGTGCACAAATCAGGCGATGCCAAGGCATATGCAGTGAAAGTTCACGCAAAAGGTGACCACCACCCAGGCAATTAGGAAATATAACAATTAATTGCCTGCAAAGTATCTGTGCCTCACTTACATTCGAATATCAATTTGCACTGCAATTAGAGAGCAATCAGCTCGGTTTTCAAGAGAACTATTTGTTGAGTTGCTAATGCAATTGGAAGCACTGAGGTGAGGTTGCCAGGCAGATTGCATTGAAATCGGATCACAGGCTTAGCGTGTAATTATAAAGTGTTTCGTTTCAGGCAAAAGGCCACCATTGTTTTTCGGTTCTATATCTTGGCAAAGGCTCTTCGAAACGCTGCTCTGCATTGGCAACATGTTTTAATTGCAATCAGCGAACCATTCCGCCGATTCGCCTGCCTGATCAGTTATTTGTCAAAAGCTGATTTCGCGGCCCTGTGCCCCGCACTCCGACGTTATTGCATCGCATCGAACATGCCGATTCCGCCCAGGCAGCTGTAAACTAGAGTTTTGAATTCACAAATTCACAATTTTCAATTAAGAGCGCCGGCAAATGCGCTGACTCAGGCCAGAAGGAAATTGCGAATACCCATGGCATCGGCTGCGAAAATACGCTCATGACTGGGCGGGTTACGGCCTTCCACCGGCATTGTGACAGCTTAATTGGGCCCGAAATGGGTGGAGTGGGCGGGCTTTTGCCTCAGTGTATTTATGCACATGTCTTATGCAACAGCTGGCAACTCACAAATGTATGCTACTCGAAATGGGGCAGGTTTGAATAACTGGAAAGGCTCTGCACTGTGAGGAAAGCGAGTTTAAAAAGACCTTTTTTTGATTTAATGCGGATTAATTCTTGAATTTTTTGTGGCAGAAAAAAGATTGCAATATAATTAAACTTTAATCCCTGCACATACGTGTTATGAAGTCAAATTGATTTGTAGTTTTGTTAATCTGCTTTTTGATTTTAATCCGTGAAATGTGTTTGTGTTACACTTTCCACATTATGTAGTATTTTTCCCCTGGCCAACAAACACTATCTGTGATAGCAGCCCACATAAACCCTTCGTTGTGCATTAGAACAGGCTCTTTTCCATCAGGAAAACAGGCAACTAATGACTCGTAATAATTGCGGTTCATGTTCGGTAAGAAAAATAGGCTTCATTAAATACAAAAGCGCTTAAGAGAAGGCCCTCAGCCCGGCCACCCACAGCCAAATCCCAGGCTACATAATAACAACATTGGCAAAACCAAACCGTACCGACGAGCATAACAAACGATCTATGAACATTTCTGGCCGTTTCAACAAGCTCGAACATTTTGCGGTTACACCCAGGAAATTGTTTGTTGGATTTCTGAATTATATTTTGCTGGCTTGGCTTGCTTCGGCTTCCCCAGCAGGATGTAAAATTAAAGCCGGCAAACAAATATTCCAGCATGTGTGCCCCAGTTTTTCTCGAGTAGTGGGTTTTACACACAGCAAATCGTGTGCCAGAGCTACTGATTAAGTTGTGCGCCAGCACAGCCTTTCAATTTTTAGGAGCTCGAAAATTATGTGAAAATGGATTTTAAATGCAAACAATTTGTTATTAGCCGTTTAAGCCTGTTTGCCAATGCAATTTTCCTGCTCGTCTGCGGCTGAGCACACGGGGCGTATACACAATGTGGCCAAGGGAAATTATGTTAAACGGTTTATGGCCTACGGCCCACAGCCGAGTTGGCCCAAACAAGAAGAAGCGGCTTCCTCCTTTGACTTGTGCCCAAATTATTTGCACATTTGCAGCTCACCGAGAGCGCAGAATGGGTTGTTGCGAATTATTTGCTAACTATTTGGGAAATTGTTTTACTTCTTTGTGTGCGAGTCTGTTTGTGGGCATTACTAACACATGAGCGCATTTTTCGGCGCTGTCCGGCGGAATTTTTGCTGGGCAAATTTATTGAGCGTAAAATGTTGTGGAAATTCGTTTTTTTAGCCCGCATGTGCAAAACCAAAAATAAACATAAATATTTATTAGTCTGCAAAGAGTTGTCCCATCGCTTTGCATACATTGTGTATGCAAATGACTAAGTGAAGATTTGGGGCCTGTCATTGACCCATTTCCGGCTGGCCTCAACCTCGAGCTCGGACCCGTGGCAAAGCACACAGTTAATGTGCTGGAAGCCCGGGCCCGGGCATCAAGTGATCCACTCAGGCAGACGGGAGTGCTGTGTAGTTTTTGAAACGAAAATTGATTTAGGGGAGAATTTATTGGCAAGGGATTCGGATTTCAAAAACATATATTTTTATAAAAATTATGTGAGGAAGAGATACTGATATAGAGATAATAATTTATAAAATAAAAGTACTAATATATAAGCTAATAATTCATCAAAGCATATTTAAGAAAGCGAAAAATAATTTTATTTTGTATAATAATGTTAGATTAACATGTATATCTTGCTATATAATGCATTTTATTCATAGTATAGATTCATATAAAAACGAAAATAATAAAGGTCGAGTGATAAAAGGCATCTTTAACGTGTTCAAAACCCTTTTTATTATATAAAATAAAATGCTTGCCAACTTTCGCCTTCGATACTGATACCCATCTGCAAGGATTACTTAATCCTAATGGTAAATCCGTACGTATCTGCAACGGAATGCTTAGTTAACTCTAAACACACCCCATAAATGCTACAAAGATCGAGTTTCAGTCGTAAATTCTCATGGATAATACACATTGTGCGCACAAATAAAAACGCACTAAAGCAAATGCCCGGGGAAGATGTGACTCGCATTCCGTGCGGGGTTAAGCATTTCGGTTATTTACCTGCCTAAAAACAAATCCCCGCATGGCGAGATACGTGTATCTATGGCTAGACAAGTGTCAGGCACCAGATAATCATTTCAGTTTACAACTTTTTCCCTGTTCCCCCGTGTTTTCTTGTTGTTCTGGCCCCCGTTGTTGTTTGTTTTGGCCAAAAAAGTTTTTGGCATCCCCTCGACTCATTGTCGCGCCTGCTTTATGGGCGTAGCCAGTGCCATTGAAGTCGTCGTTCCTTTTTATTGCGGCGTTTATATTTGTTGGCAGGAAATAGCTTTCGTGTGCTCACATTCGATAGATACAATCGCAACACGCAACAATTTGCACTTCTTTATGCTGCCGAACTTCAAACTTTGTTCGGGTCCTTTATTTTGTATAAACATATTTTACCTTTCATGCATGTGCGCACCTGTGCCCCCGGTGCCCCTTCCTTCTGCCCGTTCCTTGGGCTTATCCGGTGTGCTATGTGTGATTTTATTTATTTCCGCCTGCCTCTGCCAACGGCTGCAAAAAAAGCCCATAAAGACTTTCAGAATGCGGATACAAATCTGTGCAGGCACACGTAGCTGGTATCTTGTATCTGGCGTTTCGGCGATATGGCCATGGCAAGGCCAAGTTTAAAGATTCACCGCAGAGCAGTTTCCCTTTATTACATTAAAGGATACCGGCACGGGTTGGGACCTTGCCACTAACACCCTTCTTTCGGGCCTTGAAAAATGACTGCAGCAAACTTTTATTGTTGGTCTGGTACTTCCAGGCAATCTCCGCTTTCACAGCAGGGGTTATAGTTGGGGTTCCAGAGATGACCTATGCGAGTTGGATAATTTGTAAAATATTAAATAGGCAAGGTAATGAGCTTTAAGCTCATAAAATACTTGCTTCAGCTTTAATTTACATATATTTAAAAAAATATTTTAAGAAAACCATTAAAGGTAGAAATATAAATATTTTGATGACTAATAATGAAGAGTGTTGTTACATCATATATTTTATTGGTTATAACTACCTTAAAAAGCATAAAGTCTTATGAAACTTTATAGCTCTTTAAATGAGAACATAAATTTACGTCAATAATTATGTATTGTATGACTACTAGTCAGACATATAAACATTCAGTGAAGTAGTTATAAGATACTGAAAATGTGATTATTAGCCATCCAGTGATTTTTAATTAATAAAGCAAGAATTCATCGATGATACTTGCCTTCTCCTTGTGCCACAATGTATCTCAAATTTCCATTCCCCATTATCAACTATTATTTTTGCCGCAGGACCTTGCATATTACAATTACAATGTGTCCGGAGTGAGGAGTGGCTATGTGTGTTCTTGGTTTTGCATTTCTTTGATTAAATTCCTTTTGGGTCGGAGCAAAAGTTTTAATTAGAGGCCAAGATTCATCCAAAGTCCCCTTGGTCATTGGTCTTGTGTGCTGTGCATATTAATTGGATTAAAAACAAGTTAATTAACATTGAAGTCTGTGAGCGGTTGGCCGAACCACAGGGCGGATGAGCAATAAGTTCCACAGCTGTGGCTCCCGCAGTGAATGTATAGTGAGTGAGTGTATATCCACTTGCAGTTATAATCAGCTTAGCACTAAAGTTGCATCATCATCATCGGGACGAAAGGGATGATGGCTCCTGCCATCCAGCTACTGGCCTCGGCCACTTACATGTTTAAACAATATTTCTTAATTGAAATGCCAGAGGGCAAACCCACCAACATTAGCAGTGACAGCATATAGCTCATGAGGCGCTCGGTAACCGCAAAACACCAGAGTACCAGGATGCCAGACCATATCCCACCGCCTAGCGAACCCCGGCAAACCCCAGCAAACCAGGGAATTGTCTGGCTCCTGCCTCCATTTTTCGGCTGCAAGCGGCAGAGCTGAGCAGAAATTAATTACATTGAAGTCATTTATCAAGAAAGTTTATTTCTTGCACTCGGTGCTGGCCAAAAAAGCCAAAACTAAACCAAACCAAAGCGAACCGAACTGAAATACAACAGAGTAGAAGCGAAGGAGCACCGAAAGCCAGGCCAAGTCAACCACATCCCGTCAGTTGTTGTTTCCGTTACTGGGTTGTTGTTATGCTTATTTTTATTTTTATTTATTTGCCTTGGCCCTGCCTATTGTTAGTGAGAAGTAAATCAATAAATGGCATCGGGCTTTGGATTTTGTTTCGGTTTCCTTAGCCCTCCGCAGCCCATCCACATTGTTTTTTCCGTTGAGCTGTGCAAAATAATTGCAAAAGTTTTGCCCAAGCTGGCAAATTGTTTGCTGCATTTTCGATTAGCAAAATGTCAATTTCGAATGAAAATGAAAATAAAAAGCAACTACCAAAGCACTTGGCCAAATTGTCGTTAACTGGCAAATGCTACTGCGCTCGGGCGAGGGCAGTGGCAAAGAGATGGCCAAATGGTGGTGGACAGTGGATCCCGGGCACTCTGGACACTGCAAACTGGTTATCGGGACATCGGGGTCTCTGGCGACAAGCGGAGCCATTTTCAAAATTTGATTTCGTTCGAGCCAAAAATGGGCAATGCCCAGCCAGCCAGCGACCAGCAGCCGCACGAAAAACAGCGCAAGGGTCAGGGGTCAGGGGTCGCATCTACATGACAGCAATATCCATCACGAGGCTAAGCCCTCCGCCATGCTCCGTTCTGGCTTGACGATATACAAAAATTGGTTTAATCAACTGTGAAACAACTGCAGCAACGACACTAGCTAAAATAGCCGGCCAACAACAAAGGCGCAGCAGCGACAAATGCTGCAACTTGGCTGGGATATAGTGACAGAGGCGGGGTTGGGTCTATAAAAATGGGTATTGACAGAGGGGGACTTTAGATACCCTTTCGAAGATTCAATAAGTGATTGAAGGTACATGGAATTACTTAAAATTATTCGCCAATTTAACATATAAGTTACACATTTTGAACATCTTGCCGCCTTATGACACTGTCCTAACTTTGACTTTCTAGATTTATTTCAGAGAATGGCAACCTAGGTAGTCATATTATTAAATGAAAGGATTACAGATTGTCAAGTCTTTCTTAAAATTTACTCAGATTTTATTTAGTTTCACTTGACCTTTGTTGCTAAAAATGGGAAAATATAGCGCACAGACTGAAAATCATAATTTTTAAAATAGATGTAAAGGTGTGTAAAAATTTTTAAAAACTTTTTTATGAGGAAGAAAAATTTTAAGCCCAAAAAAAAATATTTTTTTATATTATTTTTAAGATGTACTAAAATGATGGTAAATCCAAGATGCTTTACAAATACTTTATGAAACCAGCCATTTCCAGCGTGTGCTGATGTTGCTGCGTGGGTCTTGTGGGGCTATCACTATCGATATTCACTTTCCTTGTCAATGCACAGCAGCAACAGCGACAGCAACACCAGCAGCAGCAACACCAGCAGCAGCAACACCAGCAGCAGCAACTCCGCGAGCAAGAGCTGTGCCAATTTTAGTTTTACTTATTCCGACAAAGCTGTCCACTGCCAGGACCCAAACTAATATCGATTTATGGGCTATTTGCTATTTGCAGGACCGCCGCGAAATGGACGCCGCTGCCGACGGAGTACCGCCAACGGCGCCAGCTGCCGCGGCGACGACGGCCAACAGCGATCTGGACCTGGCGGCACGTCGGCGACTCTTCATCTCACAGCCCTCGACGCTGGCGACGCGCCGCCAGCAGGCGGTTTGTGTGCGGCGGGCCCACAAGATGTACGGCAGCAGCAAGAACCCCAACGTCGTCCTCGACGGGCTGAACATGACAGTGCCCAAGGGATCCATGTGAGTGCCCATCCAATGGATTAAGATATACGTTCTAGGGCTCAGATGCAGTCGGTTTTGGGCTTCATTGGGTTACAAATAACAATTTTTTATAGAGCCTTTTATAGTTGAAACTTTTTAAGATCAGATCTAATATCAACAACAGGCACTTACCAATCAGATGAAACAATTATTGCATCAAATAATGTTTTTGCCTTTAATATATATCCTCTAGAGGCAATCCAAAATATGTCATTTTTTACAGTGGATTTATTAACATTATTATTATTATGGTACTGCCACTCTTATATTTTAAATATTTTTCAATCAATTATTAACATTTTAACATAATACACAACCTGTAAATATTTATGCGACCCCCAATTAGTTTGAAAATCACACAGCTGGTCTACGTGACTCTTTGCTTATTAGTTAAGTCCAAAATGTTCAGTTTCCCCCACCGAATGTTTCCATTCTCCAATTGAGCGCTGGGGATATGATTTGTGTAATGCCAGCATATGGAAATTTGTTGTTTTGCCTTTCCCGAGCTAAGCTCATTAGACTCGCTCCAGCCATTGATTAAAGCGTGTGGGTACAAAAAATCAGATGCACCTCCCCCGCAAAAGCGAAAACACAGAATCGAGATGACCGAAATCCAAAATCGAATATGCAAATGCCGGGCTCTGTGGGCAGTGGGCGAGGGGTAATGGGAACTAGGATTGGGATTTTCGAGGGCGGAAAGTACTATATGCTAACGAAATGCAAATGCAGTTTCCGCGAGATGTATCGAGCAGTTGCGTTCGCCATTGTTCGAGTATGGCCCGAGTTCGAGTGCTGTGTGAATGGCCGCGAAATGTTACTGACCGCAATTAGCACTCAATATCTGAGGAACGAACACAGCCGCACACTCAAATGAGGCGGCAAAGTGGTCAAGACGATGAGCCGCAGTCGACAGACCGAAAGTGGGTCAATGTCAGCTCGGCGCTTGAAAAACTGCCAAATTAACAGCGGGCAACAACAAAAGATAGCGTCGATGGGATGGGAAGCCCCCAGCATCCATTGAGACAAGAAACCAGTTTTAAGCCAAGACCGAAACCCGTCTAAGCGATATTCGGGGTTGCCACATCTCACAGATATTGTACCTAGTTACTTTTATGACCATCTTGAGTACCACGGAAAATATGATGCTTTTCATAAGTCATTAACTACCTTTAAGTGTAGGATGAGTAGTAGCTTGTAGTAGCATTGGGTAATTTCTTTATAATAACAAAGTTTTTAAATCATTCCTAATGTTCGTTGTGAATTACAGATAATTTCTGTTAAACGATCTTTAAGTAATTGATATACTTCAAAGCATTTTTTTTAGATGTCCGCTAATTTGCTTAATGATTGGTAATTTTAAAGCTGCTTTTCCTATATAATTGTATTTATGATTCATGCGATACATGATGTTAAGAATAATAAGATAAGAATAAGAATTCTTGGAAAAAACATAAAATGACTTATTTAACCAACAACTCGCACCTTTTACATTAACTCCGGTTTCTTGGAAAAATAGAACAACTCATCTGACCATAATTCCTAGCAAGTATCTTGTTCTCCGCCCAGGTAAAAACCTTTCTATCACACTCAGCCACAAAATTGAACGTAAAAGAGGGGAGGGCCTTAGCCTGGCCGTGATATAACCGTCGCCTTGATGTGGGTGTTTGTTTTGGCCATTTAGCGAGATATTTCACACTGCCTGGGCGACTGACTCACTGACTGACTGACTGTCACACTTGAAAATCTGTGAAAAACCAACAACAACCACAAACAAAAGAGGCTCAGCTGGAAAAAAAACCAAAAAAGTCACAAAACTGAAACACCAAAATGAAGAAAGAAAAACTGTCAGCAGCGCGTTAGTGTGAACAAGAAGATTTAGCGCAAAATATGTCGTCCGGACTCTCACTCCGGACAGAGGACTACGGCCTCAGGACTCCGGACTCTGGGTTCCGGGACTCGGGACTCCGAACCCACTTCCTCACATTTTGTGATTCCCCGAGCTTTTGGGCCCACGCTGTCAGTCACGGCACCCCAAAACGCTGAGCCTTTTACACTGAAAACTAAAATTTTCCTTAAACATTACTCAGTAATTTTAAAAGGATTTTAAATAAAATAGTTTTTTAAAGACATATTATTCATTCGAAATAAATTGCTAATAGTTCGTTCCATAGTTCTGTCTTTTATAACAAATATTCGTGACTAAGCTAGTTTTTGCTCTTCATAGTTTAATTTAAAATTTTTTAAAACATTAAACAGAAAAAGAAAGAAATACAAATAATAGAATTAACGTGTTATTTTTTCTACATGGTTTTTGAATATTTTAGAAATTACCCTTTTTAATACTGTTTTCTTTATTCAATAATATTTGTATTTCATTTCTTTACATAATCATCTTTTTACATCATTTGTTTACCTCCAACACATTGTAATATTTTTTCCAGTGCCCACAAAAATTGGTTGAAAAAATCGTGAAGATTTGTGTTTTTGTTGTCGCCCAAAACTTTGAGCCGCTTTTGTAGGCGCGGCACAGACAGTCTTCCCCTGTTTCATTTTTTGTCTGTGGGCTGACTGACATTTGTTCTGTTGAATTCTTTGTTGGCGAGGGGGGCAGGTGGGCGGAGTGGGTGGCTGAGGGGCGGTGGGTGGGTGAGCCTGGGGCCATCATTCGGGTGTCTGACTGCTCCGTGATAAATAATTGTGTTTTTCTTGCTTTATTTGCAATGAATTATAGTTATTTCTACCCGGCCCCACAGAGCAGAAATCATATACGCACACACTGTTCGCAGCATGGATGGGCAAACAAGACAAGTGTAGACAACAATGAACACTTGAAGTGATGTTTGTGGTCTGGGCCAGAGTGTTTGCATATAAATCACGCCATTGATGCATAAATAAAGCGCAGAAATTACGCGGTCTCTGCAGCCGCTGAATTTATGGCCAGCGGAGTGTGTTTGATTTGGCGGATTGAAAAGTCGCGCATCGGCGGGATAAATTGAATTGCGAAAAATGGTTTTGCCAATGGCAGGCAAATAAAGCGAAGAGTGCTGAAAACTCGACTGACCCAAGCTTGACAAATTAATTTCGACTATCATTTGGAGCCGGAAGCTCTTCAAGTATGTTTGCAAATTAAATTAAATAAAATATTTATTTACTTTCAAAGATATTGCAAAGATAATTTATATTTTAATTAAATAATTTGAAACCGCTTCAGCAGAACAATAACCTTAATCAGTCGTAGTTCAGAGCCAGAGTTCCTTGTGGTTTCCTGCTATTTCAATTGCACAGCTCAGTTCATTGGGCTGCTTAATTTGCTGATGATTTCATAATCCTCTTCCCTGCCCATCCGCAGACCAATTTCCGCACTCAATTACTTAAAGACAAAGTGGTTTTCTTCAAGGCACGGCTGCCAGCAATTTGATCAACTAATTGCCAATGTCTCGTGCGAGTAATTAAATGTTTTATTTCACTGACCCCAAAAACGGAGTGTCCCGCAACGACAGCAAATAAAACCGCAACACTCGAGCATTTTCCACAAACTTCCACTCTCAGCCCACTCCACAAACTTGTTGCTCTTGACCAAAGGTTGAAGGTTTTCTTGGCCCAAACCGACGTCTCGGGCATCTTCTGTCTTGTCTTGTGGTCAGCGTCGTCGTCATCGGCATCGCCATTTGGTCATGCTTTATTACAAAATTTATCTAACGTGCAGGAATTGAAGAGGCAGCTCAAGGGCAGTGCTGTCAAATATTTGGAATCTTTCATTTTCATTTTCTTTTACTGGAAATGTTAGGGGAAAACTTGGACAGTTATTTGAGTTTAATCTGAATTATTTCATTTAAAAGTTTTCAGAGAAAATTACTTCTTTTTTAAAAACAAAAGTGGGTTAAAATAATGTATATATTATAAAAAAATTTATTATCTGCTTTAAAAGTTGGGCATTTAAATATAATTTCCATAGCCTAAGCTTCACAAATTTCAAGGCGTTGCTAAACGTTGATTAAGATATTAAACTAAATTGAACTAGACTTAAGGATAACCCGTTCAGAAACAAACTCGTAGATACATTTTAAAGAGCTCAGAGAACCGTGAGAATTGTTCGGCATTTTGGAACTGCCGCACCAAAGCACTTGGCCACACCCAAAAGCAGAGTTGCAGCATTTCGGGGCGTGCAATCGCCATTGGGTTTTCCAGATGATAATGATGACGATGTGGCCGCCATCCTTTGCCAGGTAAAACAACCAGGACAATAACAATGACTGCCCGTTGCCGCCATTATTTTGACATACGAGAACCCGGGCCCACTGGGCGGGCCAAAGCCAGGGACCAAAGCGGTTTGGAACAATGGCGAACACGGCGCTGTTTCGGGGCGGGGTCCTCGGCCCTTGCCCCCGCTCCTGTTGCCAGGACCAAAAGGCATTACAATGCCAGGGGCTCCGGGGAAAAGGGGGCTTGCCGGGCGGCTATGGGGGGCCAGAGGAGGCGGAGGAAACATGGGCAACACGAAGAAACATAATGGCTGCTTACAATTTGTGAACGAGCATAATGCGAACATTACATCCGCGCCATTGTTCTTGGTCGCAGGGCGGCGGGACGGCGGGATGGCGGGACGGGGTCAGCCAGGGGTCGGAAACCCCCCTTTCCAGGGGGGTAGGCTGGGCGGCTCAAATTAAATTAAAGCTGTTTAGTTGTAATTGGTCGTTGAGAGGGGTCCAGACTGTTGGCGGGCTGCCTTTTGGTCTGGAAGTGACCCTTTTTCTGGGTCCTTGACGGCGTCGACTTTTGGTTGTGCTCTCCTCTTCCTGTTCTTTTTTTGCACTTTATTGCACCTACCATGAAAACGGCGAATTAATGGACCATGAGTAACGCTAAATTGAGTTCAGGCACACATAATAAACTTGGCCAATGTCTGAGATTTTTAATCCCCGCCAGCCGCTTTTAATTGATTGTAAATTGTTATTGAATTATTCAATGCAAAGTCAGGGCCAAGGCTGGGGTCGAGTGCTCGACATTCTGCAGAGCGCTATGGGGCTATAATTATTTGAGAGATAAATGTCAGGCACGTAAGGGACGGTCATTAACTGTCTTTTTATTGGCGCTAATGAAAGCTGCAACTCAAAGTTGTAAAATCTGCTATTGATACGTTTCTTGGCCTCCACAAAGGCTGGGTTGTTAACCGCAAAGCTGAAATATGATATATAAAATCAAACAAATCAAATCTGCAAGTCAAGCAATTGTTACATATAAAAGGTCTAATCACCAAGAGTAATTGATTTGGAGAAATGCAGGGGAATTTGAAACCATTGCCTAATTGAACATTTCATAAATCGTTTTAAGTTACGCTTGCCAAGAACAATTGTGGTGTAAGTATGAAAGCACTAATTACCTTAGAATGGGGTCAAATAGTTATTACTACTTTATGTTTATTTATTGCAGACTATATTTAGCTGGCAGCATAGAGCCCACACTGCAATTGCCTTCACGTGTGTAATTTATCTCGACTCGAGTCGGTTAATATTTGAGGTCAATAGCAAAGTCATTATCTACTAATTACACTCCGATTTATGCATAGGCAAATCCACATTTAATGCACCGGACTCAATAGTATTGGCCATCATGGCATGTGGTCATTAGGCCGCACAAAACCTGCCAATCAATAGTTTGTTTAGCCTTATACTGTTGATGACGGCGGAACGCCTTGTGATTTTCAGCCGTATTTGCGTAAGAAATTGCCTGCCCGGGAAATAATTGGGCCCATGTATCTGAGGTAGTGCGTCAATAGAATTATTATTTCAGTGTCGGCCATTGATGTGATTTGTTTTCCCCTTCTCACTCGGCTATGGGCCGGCAATCACAGCAGTGCGAGTACAAGACATTAGTAAATTATTGAATGGCTTTCAACAGCAACTCATACGCCCTGTTGGCCCGTCAATCGATGATCCCCCACTTGACTTTGACCAGCTACAATGCTCCCAGCGGCTCTCCGATTTGCGTGTGTGGCTACGAATTATCCAGCACAAATAAGCCCGCACCCAAGAGTGCACAGATAAAAATTAAGGAGCTCATTAGGGGCCTAAATTGATATAATAGCATATGGTTAAGTTGATTTTATGGGAGAAAAATGATATTTAGTTGCGTACTAAAGAGGTTCAAATTCATAAAATATAATACTCAGAGAGATATGTAAATAACTATCTAAATTAAAGATATTTCTTTTAGTGTCCCTTATTTGTTGTGCCCAATTTGAAGTTCAAGTAGCTGAGAGTGTGTCAAACAGTTTAGCTCTACCCCTGCTTGGTCGGCAATCATATCACTTTTGGTAATTTGTGCTTTGTCACCGGTGTCGTTGGTGTTTGCTCCTCGAGATATTGTCAGGTTAAACGAACCTAATGAAGGGAAATCCCCCTCGGAGTGGAGAGGTACTTGGTAGAACTTCACAATTAAAATGATTAAACCCTTTTCGAGTGAAGGCCTAATCTTGACTGACAGCTTCTGGCTGCTGGCAAACCAATTACGGTCTCGCTTAATTCTTGAAAAATATTCAAAAGGCAAACAAAGAGCCCAAAGAGTGTTGCGGGGATTAGCCCCATCAGCCCAAACCACAACGATAGACTTCTTTCCTATTAAAAAGCGGAAATTAAAATCTTTATGGCAAATGATTAACCAATAAGGAAGAACCAACAGAAAAGGGCCAGTCAAAAGGAAATCAGAGCGGAGAGAGTTAAAATTTTGGAGATGATGGAGGGCTTCCACTTAGAAAAAGGTCAATTTAATTGAAAATCAATTTAGGAGAAAAAGATATTTATTAATAACAAAAATAAAAAAATGTGAAATTGTTTGCCTTTGATAAAATTGTAATGTAAGTGTATAATTATTCTAAGCCAAATTAAACACGTATCTTAAAATCAATACGAAAAATTAAAACGTTCGAATCCTAGTTAGGTGTTAATTTAATTTTATAAATATATATATGCGGTGTGTAAACATCATTGTTTTTCTCTAAAGCCCAATCTTTAAATACCATTTTCTTTGGGTGTGGAAGCCAACTGGCGCTCCAACGCCGCTGAACTGTTTTGGCATATAATTACCGAAAGTGGCCGAAGGCTTAGCCATGCCGGCCACATCCCCGTCGCGCCGGAAGTTCAACAGCCGTTGCAATGGCCAGCTTATTAGTCAAATTAGGCATCCAATGGCCGCCGAGGGGAATGATGAGGGGGAAGGACGAAGGACATAGCGCCACGTCGAGAGTTTGTTTGGCCATTTAGAGGAGGCCAATTGAAGCGTCAAGTGAGTGACGAGCGAGGCAAGACGAAAAAGGCGGACAGTTGGCCGGGCCAACGAGTCCGTAATGAAAATCGATTAAAAATGGCAGAGGGCAGTCCGCAGTCCACAGTCCGCAGCTCCCTCGCCTCAAGACTCCGGCGTAATGGCAAATTAATTGTAAAGTATGCGTCCATTCTGCTTTGGTTTTTGCCTTCGCCCAAGGACACAAGGAGTTCCCTTCCTGCTCTGTGTGAGCTTTTTTCTGCCATTTCCCCTGCTTTTGGTCCTTTTGAAGGATTGAGAGCGGCATAAAACAATAATTAATTGATTGAAAGAGGACTGAAGTGCTGGTCGCGCCGGAAGGCGAAACGCCGTGGAATTTCAGAGCCGCCGTCATCGAGTTCTGGCCCCGAATACCCCTCCCTTGGTTAAGTGGCATAGAAAATTAGTTCTGCCCAAGAGGTAAAATGTTAATTTTCCGCATAGATTTCCCTGCCAAGGAGCCCTGCAGTTACTTAGGTACTTTTGACTTGATTTTGTAGGGGAAAATGGCTAGAACATGGCAAGCGCTGTTCGATCCATATAATATTTGAAAGGAATAACATTGAAATACTATTAGAAGAAGATTCTTTAGGAATTATTAAAATATTTTTTCATTTTCAAAAAAATTCTCCTATTAAATATTAAGTGCAATCCTTAAGTGTATTGACCTTTATGGCCCCCAAGCTTTCTAAAGAATTACCAAAGCTCGTTTTTAACGAGGGGATATTAATACCCCTATCCCCAGAATCATATTATCCCTTTATGGTTACCCCAGTTGAAACCCAACGCTAGAACATCTTGCCAGCGGCTTTCGCCCCAATTTGGTTCGCTGGAAATTCAATTTGCATTGAGGCTGTGACAAGTGCAGGATAACCGAGAACATTCAGCAGCGTTTTAAGGCAGCCCCCTTGCCAACCAGCCGTTCGAATTGAAATTCAAGCAGCAATTATCCAGAAATGAAACGAATTTCGGGGGCGGCGGCGTTGGGGGGAGAGCACTGTACACAGGACTCGGCGTATCCTGGCCAAGGACCTTACATGAGAGGCGGCGGAAGTGGCGGTGGAAGTGGGAGGGACGCGGCATTTGAGTGTTGGCCGCAATTAGGAGAATGCGACGAATTCAATTTGCTTAAGCCCAGTGGCCGCTGTTGCTTTTGCTGCTGCTGTAACTGTTACTGGGAAATGTTTAAATAATTGCATAATGCTCTCCAGTCTCAATCTCGGGCTCCGAAGCGATGCCTCCTGCTCGCCTTCTGTTTGCCCATCCATTTGCTGTCAGTGCTGTGATTTTGCGCTTAATTTGCTTAAGCTGCGCTTCATTCTTGGCTTTCCGCACTCGCGCTCCCTCGACCTTTTTCCCAAATCATTCAGGTGCACGGAGAAGAAATTTGTGCGACTTTAAAATCAGTTTTTATATTTTACTCTCTGTTTCAAGTGCACTTTAATATCAAACTATGGCTGTTTTGCATTAGAAAAACATGTTTTGAGGACCTAAGAATATCTGTTTTATAGGACAAATCCAGAGACTTATGTCTTTAAAATTTAAAAAACGTTTTCTTCAATTGAAACCATGATTTTTATATTATCAACATTTAGTTTAATATGCTTTAAAGTACATAAATGATGTAGATATTTTTATAAAACCTAATATTCTTATAAAGAGGTATAAATAATTTTTTTCGGTGCTGCCTGCGGTTCATTCGGAGTGGTCGGCTACTGTCAATGTTTATCCGTGTTAACGCTTTTCCTCTTTGCGGCCACGCACTTAAAATGCTGGTAATTTGCTGTGCACAGCAATATCAAAATGTCAGGCTTTCTTTCTTGCCAAGCCGATGCATCCATCAGTCAGGCAGTCAGCCAGTCAGTCAGTTGGTCCTCCGCTCCTTCAGTCCGTCAATCTTTCAGACAGTCAGTCATTCAGTCAGCCAGTCATTCAGTCGTCCATTGCCGCATAGTGTGTGCTGTTGAAAATTAACAATTACGCACCGCAAAGGAGGCGGCGGTAGTGGAAGTCCCGTGTGGCTGGTTATAAAAATAAACTATGCCGCAGGCATTACAGCGGAAACGGAAGTGCGCATTAAAATTGTGCTCGGCTGGCATGTGTGAGAGTGTGGTAGTGTGTGTGTGCGGACCCGCAATTAGCAACTCACACGTGCACACGCAGTTATGTGTGTGAGTAATTAAAACGGAGTGTGCGCATTTAATAAGTTAAGCGTTCCTTCACCAAAACAGCCTCATGCACTGCTCGGGTAGCCAGGATTACGAAACTAAGATCTACTTTGAATATTATGAGTGCATTCCTTACTTATGGCGGGTTTTATAAATACGTGGTAGCCCCTGGAGGTAGGCAGCATTAAATATATACTGCATTCAGGGGACTTGAAGGGCTGTTTGTATTTTATTCTTTTTATCTCTTTTTTATAAATGTTTTCATACTTTTCTCCTTCTTCTTTTTTCCCACAGTGTAGAACCATGGTCAAGCCTTACACATATTTGCTCTCTGATTTTGTATGCGCATTTTCCCGTAAAGTCGGCTCCATGTATAAATCAGGCGGTGCCATACTTTATGTCCTCTGATAAGCAGCAGCTTACTCGTAAAGGATTATGGTAGCCGAAAATTTACAACTATTCGGGGTGAAATAAATATTTAAAGCCTGCTAGCAGGGAGAATAAAAGTAGCGCAGGTGACTCGGGCAGTCGGGCAGGCTGAAACTTTAACTAGCTGGCTTCTTGCGATCCCCCATATTTATTTGCACCACTAGAATATGCTCCCCACACATTGGAGCGCATAACTGCCGGCGCTTTTTCTTCCTTTTTCGGTTGACCTTCCTTCAACACGGCGTATGCGCAACTTCCGGCAGAAATATGGCATAAATGCGAACCCACAGAAGCCCGTAGCCGGGCATAATGGCAAAATAAGCAATTAAATTACGTTGGCCAGCACCTTTATTTATATGCTGCATCGCCTCGGGGCAGCCGCAGAAATAACAACGCCAGTGCTAAGTAGAAAATTTCCATTAAAATGGAATTATGTGTGCGTCAAAACTGAATTTGCATTATTTAGCGAATGCATTTTATTCGCTCATTGTTATGCACCCCTGACAAAATGGCTGCCATTGCAATCGCTAAATTGTTAATTACATGGCATCTACGCCGCCAAATTGCATGGGAATTTTCCATTTCCCATTCCCCATTCCCCATTTCCCATTCCCCATTTACCATTTTCCATTTCCAATTGCCTTCGCATCCGCACGCACAGCTCAATGCGATAAATTTAAATAAATACCCACACGGACCTAACTCCGATCCGTTTAGCTTGTCAATAGAGCGGCAACGAATCGCGGCTTACGACATCAAAAAACAGTAATTGGCATATGTACTATATGGTTTGTATACGGATAGATGCAGCCCATGTTTGAAGCTGCACTCGATGGTGCTGCGTGTCCGGGGCAATTTGTCTCTCAGCTGATTTTGTTGATTCACGCTACATTGTCATGATTTCATTTGGCCTGTAAACAAATGGCCAAACAAAAGTCCTACACTGTGATTCGCTTTGTGCCACCAGGATGGCTAAAAACGGCAAAAAGAAAGGATGGCGGTCGAAACCCATACTGTAATTAAGTGGGCTGAACTGATTAAATTTTGAAAATACCCAGTCAGACAATAAAGTATACCTTAAATACGTTTAGAGGTAGACGGCACAATGTGTGTTTAATTAGATAATAAATTAACTTTTATTCAGTTGTGGAAAAAATAAACTGCCATGAATTTTGTTATTTCAAACAGGTTTTTTATTGGCCACCATATGAAGGAAAAAAACGTTTTATAATTTCTATGCAGAACATATTAAAGGGAAAACAGTCTTTAAAGGTTTAAATTAGTTGTGAAAACAAATTAACTTATTTTGTTCACAGGAAGGGAATAGAAATTAAGTGTTTGAGTCCGAGTCGAATTGAAAAAAACCAATTCAGCTTTTTTGATGAGTTTGCCCATCTTTACTGCTGACTTTCAAACGTGTTTGTTCCTTCCGGTTGACTTGCGTATGTTTCGTGTAATTTATATGGTTTTGCCACCAGAAGTTAGTGCGAAATTAATGTCTGTCCTTGAATTTTTCATAAACTGCCAATTCAACAGAAAGTTAGCGGACTCACGAGCACAAAGCTCACTGAAACAGACAGATACAGATACATTTACGGGGAAAAGCGCGAAAAGTTGGCGGAAAGTTTATTCGACCAGAGAGGGCGGCGAGTTCTTTTAAAAAGCATCTTAATCAGCAGTAAATTCACAACTAATCAGTGGCCCCATTGTTTGGCCCTTACTTCCCCTGCGGACTCGCAATTGAAGTGCCTGATCACATATTTGTAACCAGCGCATTAGCAAAAACCCGCACTTCGAACCCGGGCCAACTTATTGCAACATAATTACTACTTGCAAGGGCTGCATAATAAGTTCGTACTCCAGGGCGTATGAGTGATGTGGCTGGGAAAACCCAAGGGAGCTTTAATAAAGATAAATGGAGAATGATTTCAAGTGGTTGTGCATTGCAGGAACATTAAAAATGGATCAAACAAACTCTTGAATAAAACAGATATTTATAAGGCTTAAATAAATCTCTCTCTACATAGATAAGATTAATATTTTATGCATGGAAATTTTTAAAATTCCTAAGAAACATTTGAAAAACCTTCCAGCACATATATACCTATAATATTTATTATCTTTGCCACATTTTTCGTGCCATCCCTGACATATTCTTCCAAACTTTCTCTTAAATTTTCTTTTAGTTTTTCACTTCTCCTCCTTTGACCGCAATTCAATTATAGTTTGTTTTTTGTCTCTGCAGCTAACCGAATTAAATCTAATTATTTCCTAAACCGTATTATCTCCCGCAATAATTGTGTTTGAATGCAAATTAAATTGCAAATATTTGAAATTTCTTTGCTCATCTCTGGCGCAAAGGAGACTCGCTCCGTTGTCTGGAGCAGCGCATTGAACTTACTTTTAATTATGCTGGCCACATGGACACGGACATTGTTTGCGCTTTGCTTGGCTCTTGGCTTAATAAATTGCAATTGTTTGCAAGCCAAACTTTGCCCCCGCCCCTCTGTTGGCCCAGTTCTGTTGGCTGGTTTTGGTTCCCTGGCTGTGTGGATTTTGTAATTGGTTTGGTCTGCATTTGACAAAAGGAACGAAATAAAAGAGTCCGAGTAGCAGCAAAAAATGGATTCGAGCGCAAGAAAGTTTAGCATTATGGCCAGCGACGGGCGGCAAACAAAGTTTTCGCAAACATTCAGTCGCAGGGAGACCACGTTTTTTTTGCCTCTTTCCTATTCGTGTGCGGTTAACGAAGCAAATAGAAAAATGTTGCAAATGTTGTCGAGCGGGCCGAACTGAAGTCAAATATTTGGCCAAAGTTCCATAAACCAAATGGTCAGACAGTCAGAAGTTAGAACAAACTCACTCTCTGATTTCGCCATTTAATAAGCAATTGTGTTGTGCACATCCAAGAAAAGTTGATTAAAATGCCAAAAGCCAGTCCGAAAATGGAAACGAAGGGGAAACAATTTGAATATGCGAGCGAACCCTTCTGAAAATTGTCTAAATTATAGCAAAATAACGATATGCTGGTCACTGATATGCAACAGACACGCTGCCAGACAGAGTAAACAAACAAACTGGACATGAGTGCATCCAGCCAGGGTGAAAGGTCTTCTCGAAAGCAGATAGCAAGCGGAGGGACCGGGAAGCAGGGCGCAGGAGGCAGGACGACCGGAGGATCCGAGGCCACATGTTATTGTTTTCATTTGTTTTCCCATGCCAGAGCACCCGCACTCTGCACTCGAAAAATGTAGTTCAAGAACTGAAGAATGGTTTTTAGTGTTAAAAATGTTAATGTTAAAAACAGTGGAGGTTTTAAACATCTTTTAAAGAAGCCAAAGAGTAGGCAATGAAAAAACGGGCTTCAACTTTGAGTTTCGGTGTATTCTGTTGCATACTTTTCTGTGGCACCTTTTATTACATTGCAGAAGCTATTTCTCAAAGACAAAATATACTTCTTAAAAGTAGTGTTGCCTACTTTTAGACACCTTTCATTAACACCCTTCGAAGAGAGAAAATCAAAGATAAGTCCAGCTCACCAGAGCACATCTAAGAATTTCTTTTCTCTCTGTACTCCTATAAAACGAACTCACTTGACTAGCGAAAATATTTGGTTAGAAGACGAAACAGCAAGGAAAAACCAAAAGAAATAGGAAGGAACAAAGAGAGCTAAACAAATGCTGACTCGGCCACCGCAAGTAATAGGCCAAGTCTGGCCGGGGGTCGAGGTAACAAATAATAACCGAGCACTTTCCTCTTCCGCCCTGCACTTGTTTTTGCCTTATTCCTGTCGGACTGGACATGGAATTGTTTAAATTATTTACACAAGCTGGAAAATTAAAATGGACAGCTGCTGTTCGGGGGCGGAACGCAGAGAACTGAAAACGGAGAGCGGTGGAGTAGCAGAGCAGTCATTGTTATGACTGTTGCAACTGCTTGGGTCAAGTGTTGTGTGTTGTGGCACGTACTGTACTGCCACTGTACATGGGTGTGGATTTTGTGGAGTGGACTGGAGTGGACCAGTAACTGCCTGCCTGCCCTTCTGCCGAGCTGAGTTCATAACTTTTCATTTTGGCCCCTCGGTGGCACTCCTTCACTCCGTCTATCCCCCTGTCTTTCGGGGCTTATCCTTTGTGGCAGGCAAATTTTAATTATTACCAGGCAGCCGGGAAAAGGTCCGATTGCGAATCTGTTGCTAAGTCTGAGCCTGAGTTTTATGAGTTTGATTGTTCTCCGGCCCGCAGGCATTGCGTATGCGTAATGCGTGCGTCTGTATCTAATTGAAAAAATCAAGCATACGGCCTGTTGTGCCATTGTATTTGACGGAACTCAAGTTGGCAATTGGATGGCCATAACGCACAGCTGTTGCTACATAGTCAGCACACAGGGCGGCGTGAGTGCCTAAGAAAGAACTAATGAAATGCAGAATACACGAGGAAGAATCGTTTGTAAAAAATCCAATAATAGAAAAACTAATATTTAACAATAACCATTTAGTATACAATTATTAAATCCATTAGTATTATTTATTTGAGTCATAGCATACCCTTCACATGGTAAAATAGTCATTAATTTCGGCCGGAGCGTCGGGGAACTTCTCATGGAAAACCTGCTCAATGATATGGTACTTTGCATAAATCCCCCCTCCAGGCGGTAGATTTGGAATGTTAATGGCCATCCTCTTCATCAGGCGAATGAGGACCTCAAAGTCGGTTATTTCGTGCTTCTCGATGACCTCCCTCGTAATTTGAGCGATTCTTTGGTCCAGATTTCGTTCCGCCTTCACGGCGTCCATATCTATGGTCGGTGCCCCCGGCAAGAGCAAGAGCAGCAGGGTCATATTGTCCCGGCTGCCCTTGTGCAGGCAAATGTCCATCACGCTGTTGACAATCATGGGCAGGTCATAGGTCACCAGAAGGCGAGAGCCAATGAACTCACAGACCTCTGTGCTACTCATCACATCCCAAATGCCGTCGCAGGCAATGACGATAAACTCATCCTCTTCGGAACGCTCACAAACTATGATATCTGGTTCCGGAGATACCAACTGATCGACGGGCGACCTGGTGCTATCATTTTTAAAATCATAGTCCCCCAAGGCTCGGGAGACCGCCAAAGTGCCGTTGACTCTTTGTATCGTAACACTGCCGCCGGCATTTTGAATGCGTTCCTTTTCCTTGGGGGAAAATGGCTTGTGATCTGTGGTGTAGATGGCAGCTATGCCATTCCGGCAGAGCACTGCCCGCGAGTCGCCACAATTGGCCAGGTACATTTTATCTGGCGAAACGAAAACACAGACTGCAGTGGTTCCACCCGGCTTATCTTGAAATAGCTTCCTCATGTCCTCGTCCAGCTTCAGAAATCCCTCTCTTATGCCAGCCTCGTACCTCAGCTTGGAAAACTCTTCGGTCTTCATTATAGTTTTTAGTAGGTTCTTGGCACAATACTCTGATATTCGATTGCTGGCGTGACCATCAAAAACCGCGAAGTACGACCACAGTTCGAAGTCGTCCTTTAGACTGCAAACCGCCGAGTGGTTGTCCTCCATTTCCAAGCGCCAGCCCTGCATGGAACTCACGCAGTATCGCAGGTTGTTTCCGAAACCCTCTTCAACGTGCTTTTCCGTTTCCGGTTTTTCCAAAAAGCCTCCCATTTTGTTGGCTTCCGGTTGAACTTAGAACTGTACTCAATAATTTTCAAGTCAGTATTTTTACTCTATTTTTTATTTATGTGTATCAATGAAGTTTAAGTCAGCACCTCAGATAATTCTTAAATACTCCAAGTGTTTCTAACTTAAATTTTAATATAATATATTTATATTTATATGCTGTACCTTCTGGGATATGCTCTATTCGAAAAACTGCTTTAGTTTCCAACAATATTTTTAAAAGTTTTCTAGGAACTAGAAAAAGTTTTCTCTGTGTAGGCTCAACTCTTGTTTTCCGAAGCACCTAACACTAGGCCAGGCGACTGGAAGTTATTGGTTTTGCACATTTCTGGAATCTGTGGCGAAGCACAATTAATCGATGACAATTCAATTAGCATCGAGTCCGTAAACACACAAAAGATCCCCATTCACTCATGACGCTCAGGCTGACGGTCTCTCAGATGACTCCCATGCCGAGGACGAGTACCCCGAAACTTTCGATTACCGAACCACCGAATAACCGAGCTGAAGGAGCCGGCTGGGAGCTGCTCGGCGTGGGAATTGAATGGCCATAAGAAAGTTTGCCGTTTAATTGGACAGGCAAATAGGCAGCAGGGAGCGTTAGCGACTCGTCGAGAGTCTAAATGTCAGTTAGCTAGTTCGCCAGCTAGTTCGCTGCGCTCCCCCGACACCGTCGGTCGCATTCTGCCGAACAATGAGCTAAATTTTCCATGGAAAACTACTAAGTAAGCTTGTTAATTAAATACGCATTACCGCCCCTGTAATTGCCTGTGACGCGCTGCTAGGCAACAACTACACCTACTAATGAAATCGGCTGGCGAAAGGTGCGGAGGGGCTGAAACTCGTCGGGTACTGGTCGGGGAGGACACAATCTAATTGTTAAAGTCAAGTGCAAAGTTTCAGGGCCCCATCTCAGATGCTCTCCCCTTTGTACTTTCCAGAGCACTCGTCAATGTGTCACGGCAAGGCGGAAAATAAAATGATATGGGTACTCGAAATGTTACTTCTTGAGGCAAACATGTGATTAAAAATGTTTTTGATTAGTTGGGATCGTCAAACATAGTTGAGATAATTTGCTAAGCTTAAAGCCCCATTTTGAGTGGTGAGACCGAGGTTGACTTGTAAATTTAATAAATTTTTAATGATAATAAGTAATCATTATAATTAAACACTTAAGTTATGTTATAGAATGTGTTAAAAAATGTTTTGAGTAAGTGAATATTCTTGATTGTAGCTGACGAATCTAAGCTGATTTTCAATTCATCCCATTACTTTTCATTATATTATCATTTTAATCATAATAATAATATATTTAATACCAAAACTGGACAAACAACTAAGTGTTTAGTGAGATTGAAAACGTGTTTGATTACCTCAAGACGGCAGAAAGTTTTGAGGCGACTTTTAAAGGAAAGATGTCGCTTTCAATGCTAATATATTAAATCCTAGTAAAATCCTGCACCATAATTAAAGACTTAGCTCAATTCCTTGCCGTCCCAAGAGCGGAAAAGTAATTTTAAAACCAAATATGGACTTAATGATGCCTGCAAATCACGCGACTTGCGAACGGCAGCCGTCAATTAATTAGCGCATAATTCATTCCCGCCGAAATGCATGCCGGGCGACCCATTTGCACACCCAAGTGAACAAATGAACAGACGTAGAAATCATCAATCACGGCCATCCAGAAATGAGTTGCGGAATGCATCGGGCCGGGCTAAATGCCGTCGCAGCAAAATAGCAGTGGCTGCGGTAGGAAAAAAGGCTAATGGGTTGAAATATCAACATCAACATGAACTCGGGTCGTCAGCGTCGACGTCTGCATCGCCGCTTATTGTTTGCATTGTTTTCCTGCGGGCAAAAACACACTGGCCCCCACGAAGGTGGACAAAAACCGGGCTGGCGAGGGCACCGAGGGGGCTAAAATATGCGCACACCGCTGCTAAATGTTGGTAATTTGTGACTTGGAATGTTTTTCAGCTCCTGCCGTCTGCCTTGGCTGCTTTGCCGGCAAAGTTTTACGGCGGCGACCTCTTCTAACACGACACTCGCCCATTTAACGCTTTATGGCATTGGATTTATGCTATGCGATTCGCGATATGCAAAGGGGCAATTGCATGCAAAGCAGCGGGATTTGCCACAGGAAACTGAAATAAAACGGGGCGGGAATATTGAATTGGCCTGCGGACAGCAAAATCAAGGCGCCCTTGCTCCTCAGTGCGGAAAATATGGAAATAATATCGCCGGAACACCAAGGAACTGATATGTCCGTGTGGAAGGCCTTTTAAAGTCAGCCATTCGCATCTATCTGCATAAAACTCTTTAATCATATGTTAACTTAATAGCTATTTGCCATAAAGATACGTTTTGCTAAAGCTTAATTGGTTAAAAGCTCTTAAGTGAATAAAAACAATAAAATATGTTATAAAAAGTAGTATATTTTGTTGATTTTCATCGAATTGTTAAACTGTTCTGACAGATTGTCTATATTGATTGGCTTTAATGGACTCATAATGTTTTATATTTTTTGAAAGCTAGCATTTTGATTTAAATTGACTTTTATTTTGAAGGGCTCAAAAGCTAATTGCATTGAAAACAAATGCAGTAACAAAGTGACTTTGAGTTAAATTGAATTGGGCTTGTATTTTCTCCGTTCAAACCTATCTAAAACTTTCCCATTTTCCCCGCTGCACAAAAATGCATTAAATGCATTACTGTGAACGCTTTATTTTCCAAAAGCTCAGCTGGCCAAAGTTCAACTGAGTTGGAACACTCAATTAAAGCCAACAAATTATCCGCTTTTAGTTAGTTTTATCTGAGCGCTTCAGTTTAGTGGAGAGTTTAATCATATCTGACGCCATTGTCCCACCCGATGCTTGTTTTTTAACCAACCCGGCCAACCCCCTTTTGGCCAGGCCAACCTGGGTGTCCTTAAGCTGGACGAAGGACCGAGGGCCGGGCTGTGCTTTTATTTACCCCTTTGGCTTTTGCTTTGGCTTATACAAGTGTGGCTCTTTCCCCGCCGCCTGCAATCGACCTGCATGTTATTCATGGCTAAACACACACCTGCACCTGCACACCTTAAACGACATCAAACCGCGCCAGCCCCCACCCCCTCGAGGGCTGACCCCTGACCCCGGCGCCATCCAACTGCCAACTGCCAGGCCAACAATTTTCTAAACTCGCGCGCTGCGCACGTAATAAAAAATACGCCAACTTGGGGAAGCTTGTTGAGGGGGTGGCAAAATGGTCAGGGATGGGGGGGGAGGGGTGGAAAATGGTCGCAGGGCGGTGGGCGCCGGGCGGAGGCTGACTGGCGCGCTAAGCTGTGCTAAACATTCCCTAAATATATTTTGCAACAGCTCCTCCACACACGAGATAAGCGGCGCACATACCACACCGACCTGAACCTGAACATGAAGATAGTGTGGGTGGGCGGTGGTCTGGCAGAGTGTGCAGGAAAAGCGGATGGAAAACTCGGCGAAAGTGGGGGAGGGGCTTTTGGGCACTAAGAGAGCGCTCAGAGAACACCGAGCGCCGAGTACCGAGCAATGAAACTTTTTGCGCCTGAATATTTTTGCAAAACTATTCACAGTTGATTTTTCACCTGATGCTTTTCATCCCCGTGTGTGTGTGTGTGTGTGAGTGTGCTGAGTATCTGTGTGGCTGAGTGCACCTGCCGCCGAGTCTTTGTGTGAGTGCTTAAAATATTTGAGCGGCATGCACCCGAGCACGAGGAGTCGCCCCAAAAATATCCGACTATCTGGCCAGCAGTGCCCTGGCCTCCTTTTGGGCCCGACTTAAATGCAGCTGCCATGGCAGTTGAATTTTCCGATCGGTTTGCCCTTTTCCAAGGGCTTTTGCATGCCCTTAACATCCCCCCGGAATTTACAGATTTACTTCTAATTATTCTTCTTCACAATCCGACAGGGACTCGACCAGGGAAATCCCAGGATGTTTTAACTCGAAAAAGACTAAGAAGAAATAGCAACAGAAAAGATTTCCTTAGTTATTGAACTGCATAGGAAAGTTAAATCATTAATATTGGATTAAATGATTATTTTTTAAGTTACTCCAAAATATAAAATATGAAATTGTATGAAAATATAAGTGTATACCTCGTTTTATAATAGTAGGACTGTAAATAGATATTTCCCATTATTTCCCAGATAAAAATAATTTTGGGCACATCTTGCATCTGAGCCGCCCCTGTCGAGGCCATCTGCATGCTCGTTCCCATTTATCTCATTAAAAAAACGACTTTAAGCTTAACTAACCGAGTGCAATTGCAGATACGGTCTTCTGGGAGCCTCTGGATGTGGGAAAACCACGCTGCTGAGCTGCATCGTCGGTCGACGTCGCCTCAACTCTGGCGAGATTTGGGTGCTCGGCGGACGACCCGGATCGCGCGGTTCCGGTGTGCCAGGACCCCGGATTGGCTATATGCCACAGGTGAGTTATTCACCTGCCTTCCTCCTTTCGGCTTTCCCCTAGCAGTTGCTGAATTTTTCATGTGCTTTTTATTACCCCCTGCCAGAGGCGACTAAATTAAATAAACGCAATAAAATGGTGAAAGCACAAAAGAAAACATATACCTGCCCAAAGTTTTAAATGCAGCACTCACACAGAGAAGGAGAAAAACTTTTAATTTTCACAATCCATAAGAATAACTCAACTGCACTGCAGTTCGTTCCGTATTTACAGTAGAGGTGAACCTTTAAAAGGGAAATAATTTGTATTGTTCTTAAAAGAAACCTCCTCGGCTTCACCAACTTAAAATAATTTAAAATGTAAAAATTATTAAATTTAAGTTATATTTCTTTAAATCCTTGTCATCTTGAGTATATAACTAATTTACCAATTTTAGCTTTTATTTTGAGTCAGATTTAGAAAATAAACATAATTATTTTGGCACCATTTCAAGAGCAAACAATAGTTGTGCCTGGAAAAAACCAAATTGCCACCTTTCACGGGTCTCTGCTGGGTGCAGTGGAGTCATAAACCGGTGAAGCCGGAAAATAACCTCGTTTTTAGTGGAAATTTTGTATAATATACGTATTCCAATTTCGGTTTATTGCAGGAGATAGCCCTTTACGGCGAGTTCACGATGCGTGAGACCTTAATCTACTTCGGCATCATTTCGGCGATGCCCAAAAGCGACATCGAGGATCGCACAGAATTCCTGCTCAAATTGCTCAATTTGCCAAATGCCTCCAAATTTGTCAAGAATCTGAGTGGCGGCCAGCAGCGCCGAGTGAGTCTGGCCGTGGCCCTGCTCCACGAGCCGGAGCTCCTCATCCTGGACGAGCCCACGGTGGGCGTGGACCCCGTTTTGCGACAGAGGTGAGTCAGGGACGTAATGGTTGCTGCACAGAAAAAAATGAGTTACAGGAAAATAACTTACTGGAAAAACTATCAGTACATTTTTGTTCCAAAAAACTATATTTCATAATATATAAGTCAGATTTTTAATTTATTTTAATTTTAATTTCAAATGATTACTTTTGAATATATCAACATTTTTCTATGGAGTGTAAATTCCTGACAATTTATATAATACTTCCTTCCCCTGTATTTATTTGACAACTGATTAACTCTTCATCTCTCTGATTGCAGCATATGGGATCATTTGGTGGACATTACGAAAAATGGTCACACTACTGTGATAATCACCACGCATTACATCGACGAGTGTGCCCAGGCGCATATGGTAAGTAGCGGGGGATATCATTTCACTTTCAGCCGAAATAGAGGGGGCTTTCGACTTTGAAGGAACGAAGGCAAGTGTCAATGGCTCTTGGCGCCCACGCATTGTTCGTGGCCGGGTGATTTATGGCCAGCCGGCTGGCACATCCATGTGTAATATGCGGCGTATGAGCAATATTATGCTGCCACTGCCAAGGTGAAAGTTCAGCTATCAGCGCCGGCGAGCGCTGTCAACATGCGGCACTAAGTGCTTCCGCCTGCCCCCTGGCAAATTTGTATCCTGCGAGCTGCAACAAATCCGGGTGCTGTCCAAAAAAATGGGAAAAATGAATGGCTAAAAGAGGGAAGTCGAGTGGCGGAGTAGAGTAGAATATTACTGGCGGCCGTCTCCTCTGTTGACCCATGGCCATGGCACGATTTACGAGGCATTTCCGAGCGAGACACATTGCAGAAATTTACTTCAGATTTATTTATGCCACCGCCAGCGAAACAGATGAGTTCGGCATAGGGAAATATAACTGCGCTAGTCATTTAATGCGTGCAGCAAACAATGAACTCGGCCGTTCCCGGGCTGGTGGAAAAAATCCAAGAATAAATCGTGACAGAGCTCGCAAACAAACGCCCATCACAATGGACAGTCGGATAGACAGATAGATACACGGGCCGAGATTCAGATACTTGGCAACACGCACAGGATATGCACACATAAAACAAACAGAATCCTTGCTCAGGGACACGCTAGCTCAAGTGGAGTGTGAGACAAGATGAGATGCTTGAATATATCAATGACAACACTCTGGAAAAGATTGATGTGGGGCGCGGCCAGGGAAGTGTGAATTGGGCCGGAGATCGACACTTGAGACACTCTACAAGGAAGCCCGTTTAAAGTGATTGATTGGCGCGGGGAAATATTCATCAGAACGTATGACTTTAGTGGGTTTTTATTATTATAAAATATTTCACAACATCTACTACAGGCGATTAGGCTCGATGCAATAAAAAATAATGGAACAAAAGATACATATTTTGTTCTGCCCCAAGCATAGTTTTTTTAATGCCATTTCGCTAATAATTGTCGGAATCAGAAATGGTAAACATTGTTTTTCTCGTGGCTTAATTTCGAATTCATTGGCATTTAAACCTAAAAAACTGTTATTTTTGCCATTTTTTGCTCAGATACATGATGTAACCCCTACAAAAAATGTGAAAATTGATCAAAAAATAAATTTTCTTTAAAGGGATAAGAATCGGTAGCATATTAAGTCAGCTTTCCAAAATAGTCAGCCGTTTGGCTATACGCCTTCATTTAGCAAAGTTACGATTGAAAAACCGCTAAAAAAGAGAGTATTTTTGACAGAGATAAAGAGCCCATTATTTATCCCTAAAAATATACGTTTTTTGGATACCACTCTGCTAATAATTGTCGGTTTAAGGAGTGTCATACCTAGTTCTTTTCGTGATTAAATTTCCAGTTAATTGACATTTAAATCTAAAAAGGTATAATTTTGGACATTTTTCGCAAAAAAGCATGATAACAAAAATACGGCAATTGGTCCAAAAATAAATTTCCTTAAAAGTGATAGGGATCGTTAGCAAATTAACCAAGCTGCTCAAAACATTTGATCTTTCTGCTGTACGCCTTGAAATAGTTTAATATTCCATTAAAAATATGAGTAAAGACTAAGGTTGACGTTATATATTCGCTTTAATATATACTTGATGCTTGCATTCAAGCTTTAATATTAAGTGAGTGATTAGGCATGGTAATCCATATATTGATTGCAAAGAAACCTTTGCCACACAGCTTGAAGTGATTGATTGATTGCCAGAATTTATTAATCGACGGTATTTACGAGGAATATTTATTATTAAACCATACTTTCCAGAATCAATATAAAGTCGCTTTAAATGCTGTATATTAATACATAATTCATGCAGACCTTTGGCTCTGAATCCCGTAATACCGAAACAATCATCCTGCCCTGCGGACTTGAGCCCCATAACCCCACTTGACCCCCAAGGACATTCGGGGTGTTAAATGACTCACATGCTGAGCGGCTGCCAGCAATTGACAACACGTTTTCGCCACCCCCAGGGAGGCCACCCCGAAAACCCTTTGAAAATACCACCGAGCCACGTGATCTGCCGGATGGGAAACCGTTGTGACACCGCCGTGCCGCCAAAAGTCATTGCGGTAAAGAGTTATGGCCAATAAACAAAATCACTGGCAGGAATAGAAAACTCGCCTTTGTCTGCGGGCAATCGACATTTAGCATTTGGCACTTGGGAATCGCACTGGGATTGGGTGTCAACCAGAACAACAATCGACCCAGTCGCTTTGGCAGTCCATAAAACCAGGCACAAGGATCGGAAACGAAGCGTCCTGGCCAAGTTAATCCGAGCGTCAGGCGCTGAAATGTGAATTTAATGCGAATTGTTAGACCAAATTTATGGTTTATGGGTTCTATAAAAAACCAACTTGCGGAAGAAGTTCCCATCCTGCGGCCCCACATGCAAAGCCCATGGGACCACGACCACACCGAGCGGATTGGGGGCCGGAAGTAGGAGTTGTTGTGTCTGTGTAACTTCTGGTGACAGTGTTTAATTGCTCATATTGAACACGTGTTGGCCTCGCAGCTGAGCTCAAATGGAACAGCAAGCGGGTCTCAGCTTAGATTGTGCACGCCTCAGCTGGCTGGGGTACACAGCGAGAAAAAGGGGTAGAAATTTTAAAGAAGATTTATTATAAGAAAAACACCGAGTTTTAAATAAACAGTTTCAGAAGTGGATATAGCAAAAAAATGTAAATATTATTAACAATAATGTCAATAAAGCATCTCATATATATTACAATTATTTTGTGAATTAAAAATTATAATTTTTTTCGAAATACTATATCTAAATCGTTAACAAATTTTACAGAAAATATTATGATAGTTTTTTTTTGTGTCAATAATTTACAACTGAACAAATTGTTAGAGCCCAGAAAGATATTGATTTTATTATATTATTATTGGAAAGGTAAAAAAATATTTTTACCTTTAGTTCAATTAATTTTGTAGCTCAAAAAATACGTTAAATTATTAGAAGTTTTTTTTGGTGCACTGGTATTATGGCCGACAGCAAATTGCTTTTTCAGCTTTGACACTTTTTCGTGGCACGCTTTGCTTTCGGCCAGGCAGCTCAAGTCGAGTCCTGGCCAGAAGAAGAGGACGAGTCTTCAGGCCGACTGGGCCCAAGGTAGTATCTGCACATATTTTTCGCCAATTCCGCACGTCACGAGGAGTTGACCGTAGAGTTTTTCTGCTGGACTTCCTTGTGTACTCTGTTTTTCCTTGCCGCCTTTGTTTTTGGACGCCTGTTTTTTCTGTTGAGTCAACGGAATTGCGTGTCCAAAATGGGATTCCCTGGTCCAATGTCTGCTAAAGCAGAGCTCAATGCAGCTCAGTCGCAGACGGACACATAAATTTAACTGCCCTGGAGCCTGATTGAGTGAGCCACTTCAATTGGCACCTACATAGCTACCTACGTGCCACTTGATCTATATACTCGCCCCAAACCAAGCCGCCTCGAAAGCTCGAGAGCATTAAAGTGATTATTGCCTGCTGGCAATTTATAAGCTGAAAATTCATGCGGCAATAAAAATTATATGCAGCATGGCGGCAAAAACAGCTATTAGTTTTTCTGATCCCACTGCTGCGGAGGGGATGCACTCAAACAAAAGCAGGGGCATTAAGCATAATCGTAAAATGCATTTACGACTGCATCCCAGAGTGTTGTTAAAACTTTGCCGTGCTTAAATTCGGTTATTGTTATTTGTATGGTGCAGCGATTAAAAGTTTTATTTTAATTGAAAAATATTTATGGACATTAAAAATTTGTACGTGTCTGCCGGTGTGTGATCGAGAGCACTCGTATGCTGTGCAAATGCAGCAAATGCCGATTCTACGGCATCGTCTTCACAACGGACCACAAATGCTGATGCGATTATCAAAGTTTAATGTGCGAAAATAAAGATATTTAAGAGGGGATTATTTATTACAAAAATATGCAGCACTTTGGCATTGAGATGTTTTTATTTTGTTGGAGAGCAGCCGTGTAAGCTGGCAAAATAGGCCACAAAGGGATTTAGTTACTGCGGTAAATGCAACTTTGCTCTTCAATGCCCGATGCCTTTTTGCATTATTTTGTGTGAAAAGAGGAAATGAATAACAATAACAGCTTTGCATTGGCAGCAGTTGAGTGGAATCTTTAAATCGTTCTTTAAAGTTCTGCGATTTATTTTACCTAAATTATTGAAATATATAAAACTTGCTTTAGAAAAATATTAAAAAAAAGCTTTTACTCTCCTTTTTCAAATTAAAAACTCCACTATTCTCAGCATAACCACCTTTTTAAAATGTTCCAAAATGGTATTATTTAATTACAATTTATTTTATCTTGCTGACAATTTTTTTGTTTTGCACCTCCGATGACAGTGCAACCCACATCAAAGTTTGCTCCGCATTATGTCGAGCGTCAACGCCTGCATGGGTGTCTGGGTGGCATAAGCCTCATTTTAGCCATGTACCGCCCGAACTCCGAGCCCCAACCCATGAACCCACCACGAGGTCAACCAACTCGGCCCACACAACAGAATCTCGAATGGCTTCCAGTCTCTCGCTCCTAACAAAGTGCAGCGCTTCACTTTTTTTTGACAGACATTGCTCGCCAAATTTAATGTCAGCTCTGCTGCCTTTGCCTTTTGGCTCAGGGGAAATTGTTGGCTCGCCCAAAAAAAAAATCCCATAAAAGCGTAGGAAAAAAGAAAGTAGCTAAAACAAAAAGGGAGGAAAATCAGGACAAAAAATATAGAATCGCGTATACGCCACATGGCCAGCCAGTGAAGACAGAGGGGCGGGTCTTCTTCCAACTGTCCCCAGTTGTACATGCAGCACTTTCTGCTCTAATAAATGAAATCAGGGAGCGTAACATTATGTGATGGATATATTGTTACGAGTGCTCTACTTCAGCATTTCAGCATTTACTGGGGTTTGGGGGGCAGCCGACCCCCGAATCCCTCCTGGGCGCGCCTTTAATAGTTGATATTGTTGCATTTCCCCTGTATTGCTGCCGTTTTCCTCCTTTTTCATCCTTATTGTTTGTCGCGTAATTTTCCGCATGTTGCCTTCGAGCAGCCAGCACAAAAAGCAAGAGCAGCCAGCACAACCGAAATGCAAATGGACAGTTGAATAATTGCTAAAGCTGATGAGTGACAGCAGATACACAATAACCAAGAAAAAATAACATTTCCAACTGGTTTTCCGTGGCCTGATGAAGTGTTGATGTGCTGCAGCCAACCACTTTGATTGCCACTTTAATGCCGCGTTGCACGTGTTTTTAAGTATTAAGCGGCAAGAATAAAAAACAGAGAGAACTGACCAAGAAAAACAAATTAAGAAGAAAGTAGATTTAAAAAATACATATTTTTAAAATATTTTTTAACCTTTAAAAAGGTCTTAGATATTTTATAAAAATATCCTTATCCCATTCTTCGTTTTTCCTTAAACTATCCAAAATTGGACATATATATGGAATATTTTGAGAATTCAACCCAGATCTTATGCAAATTTAGAAAATTTCAGATGAGCAACCAAGATTTATTTGGCTGGCCCGCGCCGCATATATATTCTAGAATAAATTCCGAGCTCGCCCACTTCCAGTAAATGCCACCTACGAACCCAGCCATAAATATCATGTGCATTTTTCAATTTCCTCTGCGTGCCGGGGAACGAGGCAAACGGAAAATTATTTATGGCATGCAAAATTGCCGGCCATAATAATGCATATCACATATAGTAGTTGGCCAATAAAATTACAATTGGCCGCCTGGCCAGGAAGACCGTAATTTAGTTTGCCATTGCAATTCAATTAAGACGTTAATTGGCCCTGAGAAGTCGAAAAGACAGCCGGCAGTGGAGAGTCGACGCTCGCCATTCGAATTGGCCAAACACAACAGCTCGGGGGGAAATGGCCGATTTCCTAGCTGGCCAAAATCAGGAGCCGGACGAAGCCAAATCAAGTGGCAAAAGTTTGCCAACTGGCAGAGTGTGTGTCCGTATGTGTGCTTTATTTAGCATAGAATTTGCCTGTGCAGTCGGAAAAATACCCCCTCCCCGGATTTTCGCCACCCGGAAAATCGAGACAGGAGCAGCCCACTCATGTGCATGCCTAATGAAGCCATCTATTTCGTGTGGCACTGATGAACAGGCAGCGTCTTCTGGATGGCAAAATCCTCGAGCAGGCGGAAAACTTTTCCACTCCGCCTGCAGAAGGGCTAAGGGGATGACGGCTGGTCATGTACGGACACAGAAATCAATTAACTTAATTTCCGCACGTTGCGTGAACAAGGGATTACGCCGAACATGGGAGTCGATAAAACTTCATCGGGACATCCACATCCACATTCACATCCAGATCCACATCTCTAACAACAACAGGATCAGGAACAGGATGTGCATGGAGGGCGGAAACTTTGACAAAGATTCTGGGCTGCGGACATGGACAAGGACAAGGACGACTGGCAAGTCGCATAAAAGTCGAAAAGTTTAATTGGCTTGGCGACACTTTGCCAGAGCACGCTCCAAATCAATTGACTGACAAAACAGGGCTGTCACACAAATCTATTTGCACTTCATTGCGAGGTCGCGCAGATGTCTTAGCGGGTATTCATTAAAAAAGATTTAAATAGGAGAGATGGCTAAAATATGTACTTAAAATCACACTGATATCATTATAGTCAATGCTTTAAAAAGGATATAAAAAGGATTATAAAATAAAATAAATATATTTCAAATGAACCCCCTAAACTTAAAACAAAAACTTTCAAAACATCGATAAAAAAGTGCTTTATTGTTTTTAAAGATTTTATTCTGTGTTGACTTCTAAAATATCTTATAATTAATTGAATCCTCTTTCTTTCTTTCAGATTGGTCTCTTGCGTGGTGGCAAAATGCTGGCAGAGGAGTCCCCGGATTATCTGAGGCAGCAATATAGTGCCGACTCTCTGGAGGATGTCTTCCTGAAGCTCTCCGTCTTGCAGAACATGGGAAAGCGCCGACGATCGTCGATAGCTCAGGAAATTGTGGAACAGGTGACGGTACCGGCAATCTCCAATCCCGCCTTGGACATGTCCGATGAGCAGCACGCCGCCGAAATTTCCGGAGAATTCGGAGATAACATTTCCATGTCCTCGGCTGCCCGAGATCCGATCAGTACCACCGCCCCCGCAGCTCCTCCGCTGCCTCCTCCCCAGGAGACACCCACTTCCTTCTGGTACAACCTCCATGTTATGCAGTCGCATCACCTGCACGCCCTCATCTGGAAGAACTTCTTGTGGATGATGCGCAACGTGGGGTGAGTAGAAGGGTTTAGAAGAGCACCGCCGTCGTCCACACTAGAAAGATAAATCGAGAAAAAATTGGTTAAAAATATCATTTTTAGGGTGTGAGTTCCAATTGATAGAAAATTTTATTATGAGTTCAACGAGGTATAACATTCTATTATTGGACCTTTGTAGTTTCGACCAAAATTGTGATGTTTTAGGGTGAGAAAGTAAGACTATTGGTTTTGTCCAAAAACCGATATTTTTCTATTACCTTTTTATGTGTAACTGGGTCAAAAATGGTCCGAGTTCAAAAGGACTCATTGTTTTGGACAGCTTAAAAGCTAGATAATTAATTGCAGTTACTTTCAAGCTTATTCTAAAAACTAAAAATTTTCGAAAATTTTTACTTTTTTTGCTAGGGGTAGCATCGTTATTTTTTGCGAAAATAGTTCAAAAATTAAGTTTTTAAGGTGTGAATGCCAATTGATTGGAAATTTCTTTACGAACTCAGCAAGGTATGACATTCCATTTTTGAGCCATTATTTTTGTTGTTCCGATCTAAATACTGATCATTTTTGGGCGAAAATTACAATCTCAGTTTTTGGCGAAAAAAAGGTTTTTTCTTAATCCATTTTTGTTGTAACCTGGCCAAAAATGGTCTTAAACTTAAAATACACACTATTTTGGACAGTTAACGAGCTAGATAATTGATCGCAGTCATTTTATGATTGATTTAAAAATTTTTAAATTTTCGAAAATTTTGACTTTTTTCTCTAGGGGTACCATCGTCATTTTTGGCGAAAATAGGTCAAAAATTAAGTTTTTAAGGTGTGAATGCCAATTGATTGGAAATTTTTTTACGAACTCAGCAAGGTATGACATTCCATTTTTGCTCTAATACTTTTGTTGTAAAATAAGGATTCGACCTAAATACATATTCGAATTACTTCTTAATTCTTTTATGCTGTTACTTTACTATTTTTGTAAAATCATGATTTGTATTTCCAGTGTGGTGGGCATTCTATAAGTGCACCCATGCCCAAACCAAGAGCACATTACTTGAACTACGTAGAAATAAGCCACTACCACTCATCAATTGTAAACCAACTTTGGGTGCTTTTCCGCAGGGTGATGCTGTTCATCGTGGGCCTGCCGGTGGTGCAGATACTGCTCTTCTGCTACGCCATCGGCCATGATCCCACTGGCCTCAAATTGGCCGTGGCGAATCACGAGATGTCGGGGGAAATGATTATGGAACAATTCTGTCCAGTGCACACCGGATGCAATCAGACGATGCTGAGCTGCCGTTATCTCGATATGCTGGTCAAGAACAAGAGCATGGTTGTGGTGAGTGCAATGCAAATTACCTACTCGAGTTCAGCCCCATCCCCCATACCCTTTCACCATCCCCCCGGGAGCAGAGGGACATGGTCAGAGGCTGGAAGAGCGAAAAGGGGGGAGCTTAAGGATGCGAATGGGGCAGTGGCAGTGGCAAATGCACTTGCAGTTGCAGTGGCAGATGCAACTCCCAGCCCGGGGGTGCAATATCAGCTGTCATTGGCTTTTCGGTTAAATTGTGCAGTGCGAACTTTACAATAACCACTCATGTGGCTTATATTCAGGGCCCGATCGCCTGTACGCACGCCCTCTGCTGGCCGCTCCTGTAATTTATTTCAATTTGTGTGGACAGCCGAGTGGCTCCCCCTGTTGGGCGGCCAGGCTGCCGGGGGAGCTGCCCGGTCTTCAATCTACTGCACACATCATTTCGCCCTGCCGCACTCCTAAATCACCCCTCCACATACTTGCCTTTGTCTTGGCCACATTGCCGATGCCGGCGATGGTTGTTTGGCTAGTTTGTGGCTGAGTATTGTTAGTAGAAGATCACTCTATAAATATTTAGTTTTAGCTTATAATATTTGGAAAATATTCCTAAAATAATGGTATTAGATTTATAAAACTCTATTGAATATTGAAGAATATTATCCTAAGAAGTAAGTAAATTTAACTTAATTATTTTTTTGGTTATATTTATTGATAAAGAATTGTATATATATATATATATATATATATATATAACACTCTAATACTACAAAGATTTACTTTTTCTTAAGAAAAACAAATGGTTCCTTATCAATTCCCAAAAATGTTTACCAATTTTATTAGTACTATTATTATATCTTTGGTTTGGCTACCTTTTCTTGACAAATTGGGGCAACTCTGCTCCTTGTTCGATGCAAAATGAAGAGGATGCTGCCACTGCCATCGCCTTTGCCTCCGATTGGGCCGTTGCCCTTGGTGTTGGCGAACACAAATTACAGCTGCTTATCTTTGGCACAGCAACAACAGGCCGAGTCGAGTCGACTGTCGGCCAGTCGGTCGAGATCATCAATAAATTTACTGCCCTGCCATGGGCGGCGATGGCCAGGAATAGTGGGCCAGAACCGAACCGAGCAGGGCAGAATAGGGCAGCATTACGGAGGCCAAGGAAAGCCGCTTGTGGCAATTTATTGCAAATTACGCTTCAAAAACAAAGTCGCTTTTGTTGCCTAATTTGAGTTTCGTTTCGCTTCGAGGACTCCGGTCCCCACGAGTCCGGGCTTACGATTCCATGCATTTTACATTAGACACTATAATAAGCGTAATAACACTAAAGTAGCTCCAGGAGTATGGGTATTTTTACGATTAGTTTGCACAGCATTCATGCAAAATTGAAACTTATTAACTGGCTGGCTGTAAACTTCTGGCTCTGAGAAGTTTACGCTCCGCACAACCCCTACCACACTCGTCTCCGTTTCGCTGAAAGACAATAAAACAAAATCAGCATTGAGATCTCAATGTCCCATCAAATTATCCCGCCAACAGACCGTGACCTCCTAAACTTTTTCGAAATTTCCAAATAACAATATAATAAAGACCGCAATAATAAGGCCAGCAACCGTCCGCATGCCTGGACTGGCAATTTGCGAGGAAAACTTTTTACCTTTTGGAAATTGAAAAGCATCCCCCAACCGCCGGCTATCAGACTAAATTTGTATAACTTCGGACGAGAATAAGGGAGAATGTTGAAAAAATAATACGCGGCCGTGTATCTTTAGGCCGTATCAAAAGACCCAGAGCGCAGGGGAGGAGAAGGAGAGGAGGCCAAGTTAATTTTGGTCAATGAACAGCATATCAACGTGCCATCAGCACTTGGCCAAAACCGCGTCCCTGCCTCGGCTCACCTTTTAAAAATCCAGGATAGAGGATGGAGCTCCGGGCGCACCCCCAGGGCGGGTCAAAGAAATTTGAATTTTCTCTCTGACGGCAAAGCGCTTCGTGCTTTTCAATACCACTTTTCTTTAGCCCGTAGTTAAAGGAGAGATTGGCAAGAGTTTGATGTCTATATCGGAAAGGCTTTAGAAGAGGTTCTAACCTCTGGTCAAAATACAATAAAATTTAATCAGTTTAAAAACGTATATCCATATTACAAATGTTAAGGAAGACTATTGGAAAATAATTACAGTCAGAATATTTTTTTTTGTGACTTAAGCTTCCTAATAAGTATTTTTTAAGCTGCCCAAAAATGGTTGCTGTCTTTAAGTATTTTCCTCCCTTTTCCTTGTGGTTGTGTATTTTCCAGATCCAATTTTCTAAAGGCAGCTTCCTGAATGCTTGCAGTAATAATGTTACAAACTTGCCCCAAGGCTGAAAAACCCAAAAAAGGGAGTCTTAATTTATGGGAAAATTTGAAAATATATTGTGGTCAGCCGATGTCGTTGACTGTTGTCGTTGCTTCTAATTAAAAGTCCATTAAGCATGACAATGTGGCTCATTAGTGAAAAGGAGTGGCTGGCAAATTTCATGGTTTTTGGTGCAGCAGAAAGGCTAAGAAAATCTGGTAGGGAAAGTATTTACAATAATTCAATTAAAACAAATTTTATATAAATAAAATATATATATGTTTGAAATACGTTCTCTGCCTTTAAAACATTTTTATTAATTCATTTTAATCAGCAGCCTAGATTACTCCAGCTAACAATCCCCTTTGACTGCGCTCCTGATGGCACTTGATTAGCGACAAGCTTTTACTTGAAGAAAGTGCTCGAAAGTGCTTCCTTAGGTGGCTTTCCTTCTTTTTTATCCAGCAGCCAGGAGATTTTATGAGGCAAGTTAGGGCAAAGTCGAAACAAAAATTGCCAAGGTAGCTGGGGAAAGTTTTTCTCCCAGCTCCTTTCGAGCTCATTTGCGTCGAGCTTCTGACCAAGTTGACTTCATTTGCGCATAGTTTGTGGCTCAAGTTTGTCATAAACAATGTTGAAGTTGGGGTTAAATAGTAGCATAAAACTTGTTCAGGGCCTGCACTTTGATTGTCCGTAGTCATGGCTCTTCACATTATAATTTATTCCGGTTTCCAAGTGTAGAGCTCGCCAGTCGTTCGACTTCAGGTGTTCCGAGGATTCAAATCCAATCTGGGCAACATAGTTTCGGCCAGAACACACACATCCCTTTCTGGGCCATCAAATCTAATGAGGCCAATTAAGCCGCACACCCCGACATCGGGCAATCTCTGCGTGTGTGGCCAAGACGGCAATTGCGTAAATTTCACGCCTGTCTGCGGGGCCTCCATCCCAGAGCCATTTGCGTTTAAATAACTGCAGATCGAAGCCGCAAAATTGCCCGAACTAAGCCCAAATACAAATGCCAATACACGCAGCCTGGGTTTTGTGGCTCAGATTGTTGGGCCCACACATAAGTGACTGGCGAAAGTTCGGGGAAAGTTTTGCCCCCTCGAAGCTGGAAGTTCGAAGGCAACTTAATAAGTGTGTGAGCACTTGCCGGAACTGGCTGAAGATCCAGGGATCTGCTCCACTTTCCCGGTTCATTATTTATTTCGCAGCCAAATGAAATTGTTACAGATAACACAAGCATATTGTTGACAAAACAGGGAAAACAGGGAAAACAACGCACAGTGTCCGCAAAAAAGTAGGCAACGCCGCGAAAACGCCTCTTCTTTGTCTGTTGATTTGTTTGCCTTGCTGAATTTATCGCCTGGCGCAAAGTACGCACATTAATTACGGGGAGTTACTTTTATTGTTGCTACAAGGGAACGTGCGGGGCAGTACAGTGCGGAACATAGCAGAACGCCCCACATGCAGCAAACAATGCTACAGGAAATGAAGCGGGACGCACAAAGAGACAGCTCACAAAGCTGCCAAGAAAGGAAGTGCCGTGGGCCGGCATCCTGCCTACCCCGAATACTGGGTCCTGGGTCCTGGGTCCTGGATCCACGGATCCCCGGAACACCCCGACTCCCCTCGAAGCGCGACATGCGTGGCTCAATAATTCAGAGGCTCCGATTTTAATTGCACAGCAACGGCGAAAACAATACCCAGGTCTGGCAGGTGCAATGACTTTTTAAGCTAATTGAATGAGCATTTGATTGACTGCTGGCATTTGCCTTCTCGGGTTTCCCAGACGAGCCGAAAACATTGAAGCATTTTTAGATTCCGAGAATTTCTATAGATGAAGAGGGTGTTTTGTAACAAACTTGCACAATCTTTCAAGGAAATATCAAAAATGAAAAACAAAGTAAATACAGTCTTTGAAAGTTTATAAAACATTTGTTTTTGGGATCCTTTCAATTGCAAAATTATATAGGTACTCTCAAAAGTGATAATATATAGTGATATTATTTCTAAAATAAACAAAAATTGCCAAAGGATGGGTTTTAAAATATTTATTTTCTTTTAAGATTATATCATTTTTATATGGAACTATGGTAATGTTTGCTTTAATTTTTTGTAGAAATATGTGACCGACGATGAGATGGCCTACGAAGAAGTGAGGAAAGGCAAAGCCTGGGCGGCTCTAGTGATCCAATCGAACTATACAGCTTCTCTGATGGAACGCGTAGAAGATGGTCGCTATGCAGAGGATGGCACTATTGAGGCCTCCGATCTGGCAGTGCGCATGGATTGGTCCAGTAAGTATAAGAGAAATTGTATTAAATAGTTTTAGATAGTTAATAATATCAACATTCCCCATAGACCAACAAATCTCCCAGCTGCTGTACCGCGATCTCCAGTACACCTTCTTCAACTTTGTGGGCGACATGCTGAGCGCCTGTGATGTCAACCCCAAACTGGGACGTGTGCCCGTGGACTTCCAGGAGCCCGTATACGGCTACCGCAATCCCAACTTCACGGACTTTGCTGCCCCGGGCGTCATCCTGACCATCATCTTCTTCCTGGCCGTGGCTGTTACCTCGGGAGCCATGTTGATCGACCGGAATGAAGGCATGTTGGAGCGGTGTTTGGTGGCTGGGATCACGGGTCCTGAGATCCTCCTCTCCCAGGTGGTCACCCAGTTTACGGTGATGCTGAGCCAGACCATCTTCGTGCTGATAGTTAGCTTTTACTTCTTCGAACTGACCTTGGTGGGAAATATTTGGCTAGTGGTGGCCCTATGCATTCTGAATGGACTGTGCGGCATGAGCTTTGGATTTGTCATTTCCTGTGCCGTGGATACGGAGAGAACTGCCACATATGTGGCCATGGGCTCCTTCCTGCCCATCGTTATGCTGTGCGGCATTATCTGGCCCATCGAGGGCATGTTCCCACTGCTACAGTTCTTCACAGCCTTCCTGCCCCTCACGAAACCCACGGAGTCCATGAGGTCCATCCTGCAGCGCGGCTGGGGCATCGACAATCCCGTCGTCTACAACGGCTTCATTTCGATTTCCTCCTGGGTTCTGGTATTCCTCGTACTTACCATCCTGCTGCTCAAGTTCAAGAAGGGTTAGGGCCTAATCTGGGTTTATCCAAGCCAGGAAAAGTGTGATGATACATTGGAGGTCAAATATCCATAAAGAAAGTCAAAATTGTATATTACCCCAGCCAGAAGCCTTAGCTTAGCTTTGTTTCTCTAAATCTTCCTAGCCCCAATATCACACTTTTCCTGTTTCCATTTCTTATGATTTTACTAGGTTTTAAGGGTAGACTTACGCTCTCTTAGCCAGTAATTAGTGCTTAGTCCTAGCCCTCCTCCACTGGCAAATAGGTTCCGGATCACCACTACCACTAAGTATGGAAATTGTTGTGCCTTGTAGTATAAGCCTTCCCATTTCATCTTCTATACACTCTCATAGCAACCATTCACCGCACAAAAGACGACATCGAAACATTCTATTTATGTTGTAAGCTTGTGAACGAAATTCCGAAAGTTTGAATAAATTGATAGAAAAACTTTGCCGAGATTTACCTCAGAAATTATTGTGGAAAGCTTGCTCTCGGTAATTGTGATTTATTCACATGGGGGGAAGGCCCTGTGATTGCTCTGATTGCACCTGCTGAGTCGATGAGTCGGTGAGCAAACTGGGCGAAATTTCCGGGCTCCGCACTTCGGACTTTTGGACTCCGGACCGAGAGGCAGGCGAAGTTGCTGCATTGTCGAAGTCGGTGCCAAGTGGTCCTGTGGTCCCTTCAATCAGTCATTGGTTTTGCCAATATTTATTTACCGAGTATCTGCAATCAAAGACCTCAAAAAGAAAGGACCCTAGAGCTGCCCTTTGCACCCCGGACATTATGCGAGGAAAGGCCCTCCCGGTGGGCGGAGATGGAATGTCATGGTGGCTCGTTTTCGACACATTTCACATTTTGTGGCAAAATCAATTAAACCGGAAATGCATGTAGACCATGACCGAGTGGGTGGGTGATGGGGTGGCTAGGTGGTGGCCACACGTGCAGCGGCGGGTGGGCGGTATCCAGCATCCGCTTAACACGAAAATTCAACTTAACAAGCGAACAAAGTGCCAAGGAAGCGAATGGAAGAAGTTGCTACCCGGGAGCACTGGGAAAAAAGAGGGAAGCTACAGGAGAGCTAATAAAGAGGTTATAGTTTTCAGTGATGGAATACCAATAAAAATAGTTTGACTTACAAAGGTTTTTTAAGTAATTAGGTGAGTATTTATATGAGAAAATAACAAAAAAGGGATAAGGTTAAAATGCTGTTTGTTATAGCATCACTCGTAAGTATCGTATGATTAAAAAATAGTTCCTACATTTTTTTTAAAAACATTCTTCCCAGTGCAGCTTGGCCATAAAAAAGCAGTCGCACACACATGGGGACCTATGCTATTAGGTGTTACATATGCATATGTAGGTCAGCCAGCAGGAGGCGTGGCTGGAACAGCACTAACTGGGTCCACATGTCGTCCGGTTCCGTGACTGTCGCTCTCCATCGAACTGCACCGATGCCAAGGTTCAGACTCGATTTATCCGTTCGATGGCCAGTGGATAGCAGAGTCCACCATCCTCGCAAATCAGTCAGCCTGCGCTAACCAGAGGTCTCTGCCTTCCAGAATGGCGCCCGATACGTGTGTACTTACAATTAGATAGCCGTCAGCAATCGATAACATTTCAAGGCATCGCAGGGATGGCCAGGACATTCGAAGGAGCCGCACTCGCCATTATTTTTCTGGCATTCCACTTTGGATTGGCGGCGTCTGGGATGCCGATGCCAATGCCGGAGCCGATGCCTCGCCCATCATTGATTACTCGAGTGTAGCTGACGGCGGCACTCGAGCACACAAATTGGAAAATACAGCAGCGGAAATCTCATTTTCGTTTTCATTCCCATTTACCCATCCTCCGCCTTCCACTTAATTGAAAGTTCAAAGTTTTCGACTTGCCGCTGAATTAATTTTTCAACTTCATAATTTCACGTGCTTCGCGAGGCTTTAATAACCTCCTCCCCCATCTACCAGACCATTTTCCACTCTCCATTTGCCGGTTGCCGGTTGCCGTTTTCAACGCCAGCTGCCTGCGATGGCTTTTCTTCTTTGTTTGCGGCTCAGACCGAGTTGGAGGCCTCGGCAATCTGAGCCTTTTGCCGCCATCAAACGGCGGTCCTCCGTCGCCCCTCCAATGGCGTGTTAATTAATTGCTCAATTAATTTAATGTTCAGAGCACTGGGCCTCTGCAAAAGTCAATTGTCCGTCTTTTCGTTAGTGGCTTGAATTTTACAAGAAATGTCAACTGGCCAACTAAGACCTTCATTCCTTTACCCATTCGGTTTACCCAGGGTCAACATAATCATGCAAATTAATAGCCCTTCTGGGCTCAGGTAAGCCAAGGGGATGCCTTCACACACACTCGAGCCGGCTGAGGACCATCCAGGCTGTCCAGTTGAATTATTGGCCACCGGATTGTTTGGCCTGCTCATTTTTGCATTATTGATGCTCAATAATTAACCATCGGGCGGCCATCATCAGCCAAGATACCTTCAATTATTCAATCGCAATTAAAATGGGCTTACTTAAGGCAGACCCTGGCATGCCTCGCTCATATGCACTGTATTATTTTAATGATTGGCATTAATTATTTGCGGTGCATAATGTGCAATTTGTTTTCCCCGGGCAAACAGCATCCGAACTGAGAAGCCGTCGAGGCAGCCCGCTCCATTTATCCCTCGGTTTGCTTTGTCTGGCAAATTGTGTAATGAAAATGTCAATCAATTTTCCCATGATTTGCCATTAAAGTGGGATGCTGGGGTGGTTTTCCGGACACATCTACACCTTGGCACACTCGCACACTCAATGCCAATTGCAAATTGAGTTCATCTGCTGGCGGCAAATATTGACATGACAGACACATTTTTATTTTATTTTATTTGCATTTTTATTTCACTCGCTCACACCTCACCCTCTGGCATCCACATACCACTCACTCGGGCCTCCATTTCTGGTTTATTTTTTATTTTTCGCCTTTTTTCAATTTTCCCCCAGCTTGCGGGGCGAAAACTCCTTGGCTCTCCTTCGTCTCCTGCCTGGCTGGCTGGCTGGCTGTATTTGCAGTCTGTGTAGGTGGCAAAAATGACATATTAATTTCCAAAGGGGAAACGAAATAATATGAATGGAGTTGTCGCTCCGAGCTTAAGCGTGTAAGCCGTCTCCGCATCGCATTCATATGCAAATTGCCTGGCGAAATCTAAGCAAATAATATGATCGGGGAAATCAACACTTTGGTGCCGGCATCCTAGGTAATTGTTTGGGCATTACATTACGCGTATGTCTCGCTCGAAAGCCACAGCCATATTTCGGCACATTTTTGGCGTTTCTGATGAAGTCGCTCGCTGTCAGCGCGCCAGAAGCCTCCATCAATCATCCTTCGATTTTCCCACATGGAGGCAGCGCTCCAAGGAGGAGCGGCCAGGACCCAAGGGGCAGGATATGACCGTCAGTCTGTCACTGAGTCCGTTAGCCAGCCAGCGCCTCCGTCCATACCTCAATTGAAAAGCACTTTGGAAAAGGATAATAACGATAAATTTTTTATTGTAATGTGTCTTGCAGTGTTTACATGCCGGCTGCGCCTTATGGCAGATGGCGAAGGGAGCTCTAAAGGTTGTAATTTAAGCCAAAAGAAACATCCTTATTTTACAAATAATTTTTTTGGAATTTAAATACAATTAATTCAATTAAGAAAATAAACTTATTTTGAATATATTTCTTAATTCGCAGTAACTAACATTAAGGAAAACCTTTCCGATAAGGATTTATCAATGTCATATTAAAGTTTAAGCACAATATTGCGTCTTATTAGGAGTTTTTAAAATTTTTTTTACTATGTGTTAGGATGGTAACAATTTCTCAATGTCACGTCAATGAATAACTAGAACATTTCCTCTTGTAGAACATTTTGAGTCAGGTTAAACCCAACATAATATTGCAAGACCAATTAGGTTATGGTTTATGTGCTTTAATATATTTAAATGAAGCTGTGCCTTATAAATTTTATATCAGGAGTATTTTGGGGATTTATATATAAGGGTTTCAAAAATAAACAAATATGGTTTAGCGTAAATATTGGACTACATTCTTTTGAAGCTTTATCACCGCTCTGTTTTTTGTTATCCGGCTCTCCCGTAGATGAAAGGAAAGACTTGCCTGGCAACCCTCGCTGAGCCATAACAACTGCCAAAATAGCGTGTATTGCCATTATTTTCCGAGCAGGACCTGATGTCTTCGCCGATGCTTTTGCTAGTCCTCCGTTGTCCTGGTCCCCGCCAGGCCCCCTCCACTTGGAGCCCCTCCCCCGGCCCTAATATGAGGACAATTTGCAGTCTCTGCCGCTTTCATGCTGTTGCGCGCGCTTACGGGCAACACTTAATCGGCTTCCGGGGATATTTGGGATTTGGGGCGGAAACCTATTTGTGTCAAGACGCAGCCAGCGTTCTGCTCTGCTTATCCGGATCCCGCCTGCCAGTCCTCGAGCTCGCCCTCATTTCCCTGCATTTCCCGCCCGCCCTTCGTCTCAGGCATTTTCCTTTGGCAGGCGGCATATTTAGTCTTTTGTTTCGCCACAATTTGAAGCTTGCTTTTTTACTTAGCCATACTTAAAATTTATAACAAAAGAGGCCCCATCTTAAAATGAACTACTTAGTTATTCCTTTTCTTCTGCTGCCGGCGGCCCGAGGCGAAAGGCATTACCACAATGAAGCCAATTCCGTCAACAGGCCGCGGGCTGTTGTGTACATAAATACACATTTCTTTTGGCTTCTGGGATAGTACGTGATAATGGCCGAGGAGCGAATGACACCGAGCCAAAAGTCAGTCATGAAGAATCGAGGGGGACCCCCATACATATTTCTCGTCCTGCCACGCCCTCTTCCGCAGGACTAATAACAGCAGCCAGATGCTGCGGGGTCCATTGAAAAATGCTGAGCATCCTGATATGAGTGTAAGTAAGCTGGCGAAGGGATTCCCGGCTAAGCAGGCCCTAGCTATACACGTATGACTGGCACTGTATGCGTCTGCTAATGGCTCTTTTGTGAGCATTCCCACAACTTGGCTCAATGAAATGCCAGCGGCAGTTGTTCCACCCGTCGACTGGTCGTTCATTTTCAGTTATTTCCTTTTAAATATTTATGATTTTCGAAATGCCAGAGAGCCGTTCAGGAACTCGGAGTATTTATACACTCCCAACGCGGTGCAAGTCGCTGGACTGGGGCAAGAAAAACCATACATTTAAGCATGTAAAATAAAAAGCCTAAAAGTATGCAGGGTAAATTTAATTTCAGTTAACCCAGTTAATTTATAGTAAGCAATCGTTACACTTTTAAGGAAAATGAGATTTTTATTTGCATAAATTAAAATAAAACAAACAGCATAACAAAGAGCCATTTGCACTGCATTATATGCAAATTTATATAGTGAATAGTTAATGCAATCCCTCACACAATTCTTTCATGAATTTCCACCTGTGCAGAGCATTGAAAACTCGAAAATTTGGCTTACACAATTATTATTGACATTTGCCCTGCCATTCCTCGTCGTCATCACTTTGAGCCATATTAACCGAAAATATGCCTTCATTAATATTGCTTAAAGCATCTTAGTCTCGATCTGCCGTCTATTGTAATCATCGTTTCCACAAAAAAAGAAAACAAAAATGCCAAGGAAATATGCAAAACCATAGAAACGTTGGCGGCGTCTAAAAATCAATAAGTGACACGTGCCTGGACCGAATCACGCATCCGCCATGTGGCACGTTGCGTTGCGACATGACGCCTGCCCCGGGGCAGGGCTCATTTATTAGCCGCTCTCAAACACAGACGCATTTGCGGACACGCAGCGATAAAGGCAAATAAAAATTAAATAAAAATGCGTATTCAACATATTGGTGTAATCAAATGTGCATCGGGCATTATTCAATCGATGCAGCGGCATGTAATAATTTATGCGATAGCAGAGATTAACATATCCATGGCTCCGAGCACTTTATTTTGGTTAGCAAAAACACAAGCCATATTTAAGCCATAAATTAGGAGTTACTCATATATCGAATGCTTTGATCACTTAAGCTATGAGATAAAACCCATATACTCCGTTTATACCCTCACCCTGCCGGCGAACAGCTTATCAAACTGCCGCCGCTTCACATGAATTAATAACGTTTTTAATGCCATTTTTAAATGCAATTTAATTGCCACCACTCGGGCGAAGGAGTGAGATGATGATGGGGCTTATCGATGCACATGATGCGCGTGCAAAGCACTTTTAAATTATCAACACAATTTTATTTTATTTTATTAATAAAAAACAAGAACGAAAAACGCCAGCAACAGAGAGCGCAGCGTGAACAAAATATGAATAAAACACTGCCTCCGGCGATGAATGCAAGGGACGTGTGCCAGCCACTTACAAAACTTTTGATTATTAAAATGTAATCAAAAATTAACTTAATTAACGGTGCAGAAATGCGAACAACAATTTTTTATTGCAGCGCTCTCTCACGCGACAATAAGAACAAAAAGCAGGGCAGGCTGATAATAAAAATCAAAAATAACGCATACGCAACGTGCGCCACGAGCATGACAATGAAGAAAGGCGCCCGCCGTAAACGTGTGTCATGCATAAAAATTACATATTAAAAGATATTAGTGTGAAAATTGATATAAAAATCAATGAAGCAGCATCGACAGCCGGGCTGACAGCCCGGCGACAATTTTAAAGGGTGACAGCACGGTCTTCTTGTAAAGCGTCATGGCCGTGTACTGTAAGTGTTGACATAATCATTAAATTTTATTGTCCTTTTATAGTTGGTTGGCTGTAGCTGTAGCTGTTGTTTCTTCCCTTCCCCCCAGCATCTTGCCACATACTTTGCACTTTAGTTTTCATGCTGCGAATTAACGAGCAGGTTGCCCCGCCCACGCTCCCCTTCCCAATATAAATTAGTCGCCCGGCCCGCCCACTGGAAAACACACACGCACGACATTAAAGTGGCTTTGGCCAGGACATGTCTTGAGGCGCGTCCTGCTGGGCAATAAAACGTATTTTTACGAGTCCTCCCATTCGAGTGGCGCACTTTGCATGCAGGCCGGGCCTCTGAGATGCCTGCCCAGCCCGTAAAGGGAGTCGTATCAGCGACAAATAGCGCCACTAAATGGCCACGGATTATAATGATACAAAGGTTGGCCGGAGCTGGGAGGCCGTAGTCCGGAGGCCGGAGGCCGGAGTCCTCTGCCTGCAAAGCTGGGCCGACTGGCAGGGCCATTAAAAGTATGCCAAACTAGCCGTGAACTAGGCACAGTCACAGCCAGAAAGTCATCAGCTATAAATGTTAGATTTTACGAGCCACTGAGACTTGCGACTGGGCGGCATAGAATACCCATCGGGGGCACTGAAAGAAATACTAGAATACCTGCTTTTAAAAGGTGGTTGGCCAATCAAGCGAGAGGATTGCCAACAAACATAATCTCTAAAAATTCCACATAGGATAAATAATATGATAATAACATTTAAATAATAAAATATTTTGAATATTAAAAACAATCGTGTTTTTAGTAATAACTTCTACAACAATTAATATCTATAAAAAGCAGAGATACTGTGATATTACTTGCAGTTTTATTGCTGAATTGGCAACCCTGTTTTTCCCAGTGCATTGTAGAGCGACAGGTCCCAGCACGGGGCATCGAAATAGTTTTTGGTCTGGCGAACATCAATGTCAATTGATTGCAACCCTTTCCAGGACCGGAGCGTCCTGCACCACTAAGTGTTTTGTATGCTGACCGATCCCAGTGCCATTTGCCACCAGGCTATTTGAGAGCCAGTGGGGCATGCCGGCTGGACGCTGATTTCTCCATCTGATTTCTCCTCATTTTTTGCCCGTGCGCCACGGGATGCTTAAATAATTGAGCAGTTAATCGCACCAAATTGCTCGAATAGAATTCCCTGCACTCTCCACTTTTTGCCTGTATTTTTCTCGCTGCTTTTATTTTTTGCCTGACCACGTGCATGATTATGTGGGCTGCCATTGATTGTATGCTCATTGAATTATGCAAATGTTGCATGACCTTACGGCAAATTGTCAATGCAGATGCCGTGGCCTCGTTCGTTTCGAGTCGAGTGTGAGCAAATTATCCAAAGTGAAAGTGAATTGATTGCCCGTATTCAGCAGAAAATTTCCAGGACTTACGTGAGCCAGTTTTGGGTCAGCGAACAAGGTTTCGCAGCCCGAAGGAGGTCGGCCCAAAATATTGGTGACCTTTGGGGGAGGAGAAAGAAAGTATCTTTAGTACTGACCTAAGAAGAAACGTTTTTTATTTATTTTTAAAGACATAATTAGCAATTATTCCCTGCATTTCATTATATTATTTTTGTAGAATTTAATAGTTGAAAAGCTTTATAGATTTTACCCTCAATTGGCATTGTTTGAACCGGGATCCCTGGCTGGATTTACCAGGCAGCATAAATCTTTGATTGGCTCTCAACGTTGAACGCCGCCCCCTACTGTCAACACTGGAACTCCGCAATAATTCTCTTGTTTTCCCCCTGTGGCTGGCATTGTTGCAACTGCAACAGCAACTTGCAACTGGCATACACAAATTCCGAAAGCCCCACCTGTCGTTTTCAGATACGCACTCAGCCAAGCCAATCACGTTCTATGCGTTACACATCCAGCAAAAACCCCCCACGAACACCGAGTTCAGCAGCTAAAACAATTCAATTGGAGCCAAAAATCCAGCGCGTATTTGTTTTTTCAATGATGCCTGATTATTGAAAATCTAAATTCCACGCGCTGATGATGCCCCCGTTGATGATGATGACGTATACGTATGCCCTGCCAGCAGGACGATGCAGCTGCTCATGATCCTGGGCTCTGGGCCCCACGTAAACCCCATTTGCCCTCCTAAAACTCAACGCGAATCGACTCGACTGTCGCCCTCGCTGCCAGTTTTTGTTTGTTTTGGTCATAAAGCTGAGCTGAGCTCAGCGTTAAATGCGCGGGGATTTGTCGGGTGGATGGAAAAGCGTCGCCGGCTGATTGGAAAATAGCTGCAGGTGATTGCTTGCCATTTTCATTTATGAGTGAAGCGAAATGAATCGCAAGCATAACGCAGCAGTTTTCCCCGTTTTTCCCCCCACTGGTGTGTTGACATTAGAGACGCTGAGAGCTGGAAAAGCACGGGTTTTAATTCTATGATTAATCCATTTTAATTGAAATACTCCTGAAGGTAGGCAACAGTCTTGCGTTTTTATAATCAGGATTTCCTCTTGAGACTCTGTTCCTCCTGAATAACCTGGCTCACCTAGTTGGTAAAATAAAAATCTTTTAAATTGTTTTTTTAATACGGGAAGTACATCCTAACATTATCTTGAGCATAGATTTTTGTATCTCCTCCTTGAGTAGCTGTAAGGAACTCATTTAATTTCTGCCTGCAACTGCAAAGCTCTCGGTATTATGCCATGGCAACCAGCTTGAATGTAAATTTCTGCTACACATAATTCAAAATTCGCGTCACTCAAGAGCTGTCGCCTCGGGGGCAGTGAGTCCTTGCGAACAGCGACAAAATTTCGAGCATTCATAAAACGCTCGGATACAATTTATTACCAATTTAAATATAATTTTAAAAGATACGGCGAGCGGGTTGAGCTGAGGGAGAAGTTTCGAAACTGGCTCATAAAAGAACATAAATGTCGCAAGAAATTGTGGCAAGCGTCGTCTTAATGTTGTCATCGCTCGTTGAAACAGTTCCCAGCTCTCGGTTCCAAGTTCCCCGAGCTGCGACTGCAGCTTCATATTGTGCTTATGTGGTGGCCATGATGAACTGCGCGAGACAATGTTGGAATTTTTATTAACCATCAAAAATCCGCGCTTACTGTGCCCGGGAGCCGAGTTCTGCGGGCATCCTTTGGATCCCCTGATCCTAGGCAAGAACGCCTGGCGTGTGGCACGCACATAGCCGCAGATTATCTCATGCAACGCGCATTCCAAACACACACAACCACTAGCAGCTCCCAGTTAGCACACTGAGCGAAAATGGTTTGTCTTTGACAATTTTTATCTTATTTTATCTTATCAATACTAAAATAATATCAGATTCTTCTAAGCACAATGCATACTTATAGGAAGCAAGAACAATTTCTGTTTAGAAAGTGTTGGTAAAATGAATATTAATTAAAATACCGGTTTGGGTGTTATGTATAAAAGCCTATTGTTTCACATTTTTTAGGGACTGTTTATTTTACCCGTATTTTTTTCCAGTGCATCCTCCGTCTTTGAAAACGCTCTTGAGCAATCAGCGTGCCCTGGTAGTCATCATAATGGCAGCAAAGCGGTAGCACACAGTTCAGTGCAGTGGGCGGAGGCGTGGGCGGAGGACGGGGGCGTGGCTGGGTGGGCATGGTCGTGGTCGGGTTGCAGGCACTTGTGGTCTTAATATAAAAATCACTTTGTGTGTTGTGTTTGCCTCGCGCGCTGCTTTGCATTTCTAAGCAGGCTGAGCGCAGGCAACATTGTTGATGGGGCAGAAAGGCGAAAGAGTGCAGTGGTGGCACAGCCCCCACCCACCCGCTTTGTTCTGCGGAAACGGAAGTACAGTGGAGCTAGATGGCTGGGGGAAAACTTCGAGAATGGGCCTGCATATGTTGGGTGCACTTTAAGTGCTGGTCCTCTATGCCGAATAGACAGAGGCAACGAGGGGAGCCGAGACGGATGACTACCACTTGGACGACGGCCACTGACAATGGGTCCAGGGGTCAACGAGGCGTATGAGTAATGTCATAAACAGCTGCCGCCATCGCAATCACAGCAGCAGAAAAGCAGAAGCAGAAAAGCAAACCGAGCGACAATTTAAGCTCTCAGTGCAGTCAGGCGAAAATGTCGCCAGGCCACACAGACAACTAGCCGTCTCTTTCGCCCCGCATCAAGCCCTCTCTTTCGCCCTCTATCAGGGCGCCTCTTTCTCCTTGTGAGCGTCTTACCAATCCTCTTTTTCCCGCCATTTGTTTTCAGCTGCCTGCCTGCGTTGATGGCTTAAATGGATAAAAGTTAAGTAGCTTTGAAGTTGGCCAGATTAGCGCGCATATCGCGTTCGCCTGAAAAGGAGTAGCCAAAGAAATAATGAAAGCATAAGGAGCCGGAGAGCCCTAAGCACTTCATGGCCCTGAAGATGGGATACCCTTTAACATATGCGATTATGGGATAGTTTTTCAAAACGCACTTAAGGGTGAATATCTGGGAAAGGCTCCTTTCTATCTTAGGAATATAAAGATTCATGAAAAAATAGGAAAGAGTTTACACTTTATTTAATTTATTTAATTGCTTAAGCTAAACATGACTTTCGTTTCAAATTGTTAATGTAATAAAAAGCTTATATTTATTTGGTAAATTTCGCAACATGCTTTAATAAATAATCCCGCCTAAAAGTATGAGCCATCTGTCTGCGTCAGAATCCCGTGCAAATATTTTAAGCAGTTGGTACAAGCGGACTTTCCGACAAAAGCCAAACAATAAAAGTAAGCTCAACTTTCAAGCAACTAAACGCAGAGCCAGATCCTCGGTTCAGTTAGTCAGTCAGTCGATGCCTTTTGTTTGGAGTTCCCTTGCCATACGAAAATTCGGCAAATTTTTTTCGTTGTAAAATTTTCATGAGCTCGGTAAAGTTTTCATAAGCTGGCGGCCGTCGGCAAGCGCAGCAGCAACAACCAGCCGAACAATAAACAATATCCATGCGGCGGAGGGAGGCTGTAAAAACTAACTGAATTTTTAATTATTCGATATTTCCACTCAATGAAACGAACTACTTTTTGGACAGATCCGGTGAGAGGTGGGTCGTGAGCCATCAAGCAGGGCATAAAATATTTTGAAAGGCTTTCAATTATTTATAAAAGGCAAAAACCGTAGTCCGTGGCTGGTTGCAAACTCTTTGGCGACATCAGGGCGTATACTTAACAAAGCAGGGAAGTGAGTCGCTTGGCTTTTGCTGTGCATTGAAAGGAGTGAAAGAAAGAGTGGAGAAAAGGAAGCTATATTTTCTACTATAGTTTTTCTAATACTTTTCATTTTCACTAGCACGAAGAATAAAAATGTAATTGAATTGTGGAAGTTCACTTTTCCTCTTACTTTCATTGCAAAAAACCTTAAAATCCATTAGTAAAATATTTTCTAGAAATGCGTCAATGTATTGCATTCCTTAAAGCATTCTACTTTAAAGCAGGCTCTACCCTAATAAACATTAATGGCCATTAGTGGCAGCCTGCCCGTCAGGAACTCAAGCTGAGTGTGAAACTCGCATTGTTGTCGCTGCTGATTGTTTGGCATTGATTTGGCACAAATTAATAACAATTTATTTATGTGCGCAATTAGTCGAGCCATATGAAATGGCAAACAATGTGAGGCAAAGCACTGTGGCATACAGCGGCAAGATTGGTTGAACAAATACGCATAATTTGCATATTTATGCACTGGCCAGCACTCGCAAAGCCCAGCAATTGCTTTTATGGCTATTTTTTGTGTGCCGGGCCTCAGTAAACAAGCAAACAAACTAACGTTATCGTTTCGCGGTGGCTGTGACTCCATTTATTGTGATTCTGTTTAATATTTATTTATTTGGCTTTCATTTTGTTTGCGGCTGCCAGCCTAGCTGCCTGTCAAATGATAAACTTTTTAAACAGTATATACGGCTTGGTGTCTTATCAACTAAAAAGTGGTTCGATTTTTTATAATTCAACAATGTTTGTGTAAGCAGAAGTTATCAAAGAAATGTTTGGGATATCAAAAAACGTTATGTGGGTTGAGAAAATATTTTTAAGAAATATTTATTGACATCAAGGAAACCACTAAAATTAATAGAGTTTCGAAATAAATTTAAATTAAATCTGATGTGCCTTAAAGTAGGCCACAAGGTATTTTCAATATAGATCTGCAACAAAGGCGGACTTTCCCTTATTCGCTGCATACTTTTAGTCATCTAAAAACACTTACGAGTGATTTCAAAAATTAGCAAATTTTTATTTAAAAACCAGTCTTCAAAAGTCAGAAAATGTTGTTCCCTAACAGAATTAATATTTAAGTCATTGTGTTCCACACTCACCCATATCAAATACACTCGAAACCCAGTTCCCCGAATGCTCAATTAAGTGCGAGGATGGCGGAAACCTGGCGTATTTGTTCCCGGAACTCGCACCCGCCAACAACAGCGGGCCACATCCTTCATCCTGTCGAGTGTCAGTCAGTCATGCTGGGCGCATAATATCCTTCGAACAATTTGCACAGCTGCCGTGCGCTGCCGTGCCGAAATTAGCAGCTAAATGCTACAATTCATTAAGGTGCCACCGATGCCAGGTAAGACTTAATGAAGTTGGCCTAGAAAACACGAATGGTCCTCGCATTTGTGTTTGGGCAACGTGTATTTTGGGCAGTGCTTGCTGTTTGTCCGCTTGTTTTTGGCAGTTTTGTAATTGGACTGAAAAATACTTGAACACCTGCTGGGCGCGTGTGCAGAGTGTTGTGCTTTCTGAAGGGTGTGCGCGTTATGCCATTAAAAATGTTGAAATCACACGAGCGGGGAGTAAATATTTTACATTTGCATTTTGACGCTAGTTTTTTATAGTCCTCCGCGCCCCCCGCAACCCGTCAACAAATTTGCATATTTTTTTGTGACCCAGGTACGCTGGCATTTTTTCCCCGATTTCATATTTTATTCTCGCTTTCGTTTAATGAAGTCAGCAAGTCGTATGAAAAAGTAATACCCTTACCCCGGAAACGCCGGAGTTTGGGGTCACCTTTGTGTTTCGGCCAACTAAATATTTGTTACAAATTATGCTCTTAATTAAGTGACTCTGCTGTGACCGGGGGCTATCCAAACACATGCGCAGCACTCGCAAAAGGACCAAGGCAAGGACACAGAAGGGGGTCCTGCAGAAAGGGGTCCTGAAAGGGGGAAAAGTGGTAAAGCCAAGGGGAAAGGCTACGGAATAAAGGAAGCTACGTGGCAGACGCATGACAACCGCACAAAGCGCCAACGAAACGAAAATAAAAACTGCAGCCCGGTGGCTTAAGGACACAAAATGCCTTTGGCCGAGTCCTTTGGACTGACCAAAACAGTTGGCGGAATTCGTCAAAGGACTTTCCGACAAATGCGTGCTACTTTGTCACCTGGGCTGCTCTATTCTATCAGATATAATACCAGTGGAAACTTCTCTCCAGTACCAATTGCCCCTCAATTAACCCACATTTCCCACTTAATAAGCCAAATTAAATTGCAGAGTATCTTCCTAGCTTCCTTGACCCAATACAGGAAAATGCTGGCCTGGAAGCAGAAACCCTGTCGAATTGGCAGCATTCTTGGGCGTACGTGCTGCAATGACCGGATCTCCCGGTGCTGACCAGTTGGAGACCGCTGCGAAGGTAACCTCCAATTAAGCTCATCAGTTTAATGTGCTCTCCGTCGCCGGGCGGCATTAATATGTGTCATCCCCTCAACTGTGAACCCTGGGCGCCTGACCCCTTGACCCCCTAACCCCGTGGACATTCATCCAGCCACGTAACTAGCATGTCGACGCTTTTCCGTACGTGCTGTGGAATTGGGCGGGCCGAAAGAGTGGGTGGCCGGGTGGCTGGCTGGCCAGATAAAATGACTTAAATTTCAGCTGGACTTGGGATACTATTGACACGTTTTGCTGTAAACTTGGCATTGCTCATAAGCCAGCACAGGGAACAAGCATAATCCCCATATATCCCAGCGCACACATTTGCTTATGACTCATGCAAACACAAAACAGACGCCCTTACAGACACCAGCTCCAGCAGATAGGAGCACTGGGAAAAACACAGCTATCTTTTAAAGGAAAATAATGGGAATTAAAAAATCAATATTGAAAAATATAATAAGATATTGTTTCAGCCTAATATAACCTATAAAAAAAAAGTTTTAATAGCAATTCCACTGTAATTTGAATTTTCACAGAATACCTAACTACTAAAAGTAGTTTGAAGTTTCATTATAATATTTCTGATAAACCAATATTTTTCTTTTTTATTAAGTACCTAAAATATATTATTTTCAGTTAAGAAGTTATATAGATATACAATATAGTATATTCTATAGATTATCATTACTTTTTTAATTTTATCACCTAAAAATTTAATTTTATTTTATTATATATTTAATATATTTAATTTTGGTATGTGTCATGTATTGGGTCACGGCTTAAAAGCATTCCTCTCCACAAACCTCATCAGTACCTTAATTGTCTAAAGACAATATCTTAATCTCATTCAGGATACCCAATCTTAATTTACTTTCACTGCACTCTCAGTGGAGCAGGAAGCATCGACAGCTCTCAGTGCAGAATCTGGGCTACGGGTCGTATGTGTAATGCAGAAAACGCTCAGTTCCTCGTTCGTTTGCCCCTCCCGGCTGGCTGCTAGCCACTGCCTGTTTATTTGTTGCCATTTTTAGTTGCTTTAAACTTGCAGCTTAATGGCAATTCTCCGCTTGGCCACCACTCGGTCGGCAGGACAGGCAGGGGCAGCCCTTTTTCGGAGCACTTGACTTGTTTGCCGTGCCGTTTGTCGCTTGCCCGCTGGTCGGGCGGTCAGTTGGCCAAACGCAGACGTCTCCGTAAATGCACTTCATGGGCTGGATGTGCTATATGTGCTATAGCTGCCGTATGTACTATATGTTTTATGTGGGCCAGGGATCCGGGATCCTGGTGCTGGCTGCTGGTTCCGCCTGTTGCCTTTGACAGTTGTCCGGGCTAATACAGCATTTTCCCCGCATCTGCATGTTGAATCAGCAGTCGCTCCACTCGAATATGTGTTTTACTTAAAGTGCAGCAGCAATATCTGAATGGAGAAGGGCACTTGAAACATTTTGATTGGCTTCCAGCTGGCTTCCCCCCTCCGTTGCTGATGAGCAGTTCACCAGCACAAATCTGGGTTATAGGTGCATCGTTTGACATTTGACTTGTAAAAGCAGTTAAGTGAAATTCGTTTTCTAAGGATTCGGTTTCCCTTGAAATTCGCTTGGTGGGCTAAATTAATTTTCATTTCAAAGGACTGTTTGATGAATGAGCTTTCCCTTGCCGTTGGGTTGCATGGCAACAGTCGGGGTATCTCATTCAGATGACATTACATCGATGTAACCCCCTATGGTGGAGGTAAAAAACAGATCAAATATTTAAGGAAGACGCCCAATGCATTAAAAACGTTTTCCCAAAAGGATTAAGCCATACTTTCTGTGGAAAAAAAGTATCTATTTAACTGCTTGTTAACTGAAGCGCCTTAAAGTATACTTTTTAGTTGCAGATTTATTTTTACCAAAAAGGATATGCTTTTCATAATAGACAACAATTGGAACGTGCCGCAAAAACGTGTCGGATAAGGATTTCCCCTTTTTGTGGGGTTTCAGGAGGCTGATAGACAAAGCCGCGCCGTTTGAATGGGCCAAAAATAAATATGTCATTGTTCCAGATACAAAACATCCCAAAAGGGATCAAGGGGACGGATATCCCGGATCGGCGGAAAGGGGGCTTAAAGCCGCGTAATTTGTTTGCCCGCCGGTGGAAGGGTCGCTTTGGTCAACAGCCTGCGATTGCCATGGGGGCGCGGCTAAATTCCCTTTGAATCTAGTTTACACACTGCCTCGCAGGCCGGCTCTTTAACCTAATTAAACCGACAAAAGGCCCGCGAGTCCTTCAACAGGCTGCAGGGGCAACGCTTCGTGTCTTTTGTAATGTGCTAAAAATTGGTTTATAATTTCGTGAAATATTTTCGCGCGGGCTGCATAAATTTTGGCAGGCGAAATTTTAAATTTTTCGCCAACCAGAATTAATGCCGTTGTGCGTTCAGCGAAAGTGCTCCCTGCGCCGTTTCTGCGATAACTTTGTGTTTATACATTTTGCGCCCTCCCGAAAAACAGACCCTAATTGTTATCTATGTTATGTCCTGGTTTTCATCTTTTAGAACAATTTTTAGCAGCATGCAGCGAAAGCATTTTCCTTTGCCATTTGTTAGAATTTTAAATATGTTCGCTGGCTGGCAATGTTGATGAAAATTTAATGAATTTAATGCGCCACTCCAAGGAAAACGGCCATTTCCCGGGGATAAGCTGAGGCGAATATAAAGGAAAAGGGCTGTCTTTAAAAATATTTGGCAAGAGCACGCCATTATTTAATTAAGGTGGGGATGTTGTGTATAAAGATATCAAAATAATCACGAATGCAGCTCTCGGCAGGCAAAGTGGTTCTTGATATTTTTTGTTTGGGTGGGCAGAGGGGCATGATAATTCCAGCAATTAAATGAATCAGATTTTTACCGGGGGTGGAAGGAGATGAGCTTTTTATAAATAAACATGAAAGCAAAGCGTGGTATTTTAAGAAATTGAAAATATGATTTTAGGACCCTTTTAGGAAAGACGGTGCATAAATTACTTTTCGGGATTGCTTTGGAGTACTTTTTTCAAAATTGCTGAGGAGGTGAGTCCAATATTTAAGGGGAAAACATAATATTTTAAATATTTACTTCACACTTTGTAGGATTTAAGGAATTTGTACTGTCCAATATAATGGTTGCCTACTTTTGGGCTCTTCTAAAATAGTATATTGCACATTCCTATTTGCTGCCTCATAGAAATTACTCTTTGGTGGCCTTTCCAATTGAATAAGCGCAGTTAAACAATTTGGTGCACTTAATTTGCCCATTACCCCCACTTTTAATACCCAATTTCCTTTTCGCGTCACGCGCTAACAACCTCAAATAACCTCATGCCCCGTGGGCCCAAAACCCCGGACGCAACTTTGGACCAAGCAGGCGACCATTTATGGCATTTCAACAATTTCAAGTAGTTGCCAACGACCAATACCCCAACCAACCGACCACCACCCCCTTCCAAGCCAACGCCCCCAAGGACGCGGAAAAGAATTTTTGTTTATGTTGTAAACACAGTCCGAGCGTCTACTACAAGCCAAAGCCTTAAAGTACAACAACAGCGGAAAAATAGAGGGCGAAGATGAAAATCCAAAATAACCAAAGGCCGGGCGGGAAAATTGTCCTTTTGTCAATGCCTAACACACCCCAAGCCCCCATCCATTTCTCGCTGTGTATCTTTGCCTTCCCTGTCCACCAAGTCTGTTAACTGTTTGTTAAAAATTTTTGGCATTTTAGGTGTTTTGCCCATTCTGTTTTTCTCTCTTTGAGGCGGATGACGAGGAGTCGAGTGTGTTTACCCTGCGATGGCACATCTGTGTTTTATAATCGAGCCTAGGCCTAGGCGGCCGCCAGGTGGACGAAAAAATCGTTGAATCCTGGCCAAAAGGAAGAGGGTCGGGCCCCCGAGCTGAGCTTGAAGTGCACAGCGGATTTTGGAATTTAAAAATTCATCATTTTGAGATATTTAAAATTTGTTTTAAATTTTGCATATATTTTTGTTAAGGTGCAGGACAAATTGTATCTTTCATCACCATCGATTTCCATTGAAAAGCTACTTATAAAAATAAAAGCACGGTGCCTAAGAGTGTGCTCTTGTATCCAAAATCTCTATTGATTAATGTTTAGTATCAATTTCTCAGTAAGAAATCCAATTACACTAAGAGATAGACGCTGTATCTATTGGCTTACATTTTTTCCTGTGCACCAGGCAAACGTGGGAGATCGGGAGCAAACTGAAAAGAGAAAGTCCGAGAGGGAAAAAAAGTAAATTAGTGTTTTGGCACTTTCGGCAAACAAAGCGAGCAACCCACTCGCAGCGAGTGACCCCGGGCCAGCCACCCAGTGACCCCCACTCAGGTGCTAGTCTACGCTGGACCTCCTCCACTGGACGCTGAGTTATCGTCCAGTTTTCCCCCGGTTTTCCCGTCGCTTTCCCCCCCTCCCACACAGTTTTCCACCCTTGCAGTTAGTTAGTTTCAGTGTCCTTCAGTTTCTGTTGCCGTTTGTGCTGTTTGCTTTCGCCTTGTACACTTTGTTTTGGTTTTTCACGACTGCCTTTGTTGTTATTTACCTTTTGGCGCCTTTATTATTACGTTGCACCTTGCAAAACAACAACAGCAACAGAGGTCGCCGACCAAGTGACACGTGGCCATTAGGCGAAAGCCCCCAAATGAGCAGCGGAATTGCAGGGGAAATGCCGCCGAAAACCCGGCATCCTGGCTAATGGAAGAGTTATGAATTTATAACTAATACGCATAGGGGGCCAGGCGGAGAAAATGGGAAGCGGGACCTGCACATAAATTAATTAGCCCGATAAAGAAAGCGTTTGGCTGATGCTGTGCAGACAAAGGCGGAAATTAATTTCAAATTAGGCAGGCGACGAAACCCAAAACCGAAGACCCAAAAAGTGCGAACCAAAAGAAAACCAACAGCGAAAATTAAACAGATACAAGGGTTTATGCTAGATACTTCGTGAAGTTCGTTGCCTTAGATATATCGATATTTTGTATTATATTTAGGGGACAAAAAGTTTATAACAAATGTATTTAAATTCACTTTACTTGGGCTACAGAATACTTAGGATATAAGTTTATGAAAACAACCCAAATATCTTTTGTTAAAATATCGTTTTGTACAATTTCTGAAGACCTTTCTTCGCATAAACGGCCAGACAGATACCCAGCCAGAGATGGTGCGATGGAGGGAGCAATTAACATGAAAGGTCCTTGGACTTTGGCGCTGTCTTCGCCTCGGCCACAATTAGCGATAAGCCATGGCCAGGACTGAACTGAAATACCGCCCCTCGAGGGAAACAGCTGCTCAAATTATGGATAATTCCACTGTCGCAGACGGTGTCCTGATTACCCGATAAGGTTCGCCCTCACCCAGGGAAAATTGAGTGTAAGCTTGTCCCGAATAGATAAGGGCTGAGAAAGGAACTGGGGTCCTGCGATGTGGGTTAGGGAAAATAATTTGGAAGTCACTTAAATGCGGCGCTGGCTGCTGGTGGAGAAAGGTGAAAGTTGGGCACATGAATGCCATGAGTTGAGTCAGATAAAAATAAAACTGAATTTACATTTTGATTGCCTAACAAATGCGGCCAGGTGAAAAAATAAATAGAAATTTGAATTAAATAAATTTAATTGAAGATTAAAAGATACGTGGGTAAATTAAATAAGTTAAAAATATGGAGATATATCTGTGCATTCATTAGAGAGATTACAAATAAAGGGAAACTGATAAGTAGTAAAGAAAATAAAACATTAAATTATTGTTATTTATGAGCTCGATTTAGGTTATTCTAATAAAAAGAGGTAAAATAGATATAGTAATGTAAGTTTGCTTAATGTAAATATAAAAACACCGAACATTTTAATTTAAAGTTTCGATTTAAATTGGCCTTAAACATATATTTTAATAATGGTCTGGTTAATAGTTTAAGGATTAAGAAAAAGTTCATAAAGTAATATTAAGTAATTGCTTAATTACTATTCTATTATTACTATTCCTTTTTGTTCCTTATCATTTTAATAAACCTGCAATTGAGTATCAAGTTCAGTGATCTTAAAAAATGATTAAAGATTCAAGATTTCCACCCCGCATTCACGCTTCGCTGGCAGTGCATCTCGGATTCGTTGTCGGAAGTGCTCAACTCCGTGCTCAAATTGTTTTTAATTAAATATGCAGTGCAATGAGTGCGCTGGCTGCATCCACATCCACTTCCCAGTCCACATCCCAGTCCACATCCCCAGCCCAATCCACATACTCGATTTCATCCTCTTCATCGGCGGTCGGCGCTCGATGGCGGCCACAGACATCGGAGGACACACAGCACGGAGCAAACCGCTTGACAAATGCCTTTTTAATCCATTTTCACAACAATTACGTGTAGCTGTCAGTTATATAAGCAGGCAGCGGGGAAAAAGGAAAAAACGAACTCCGCCGAACGGGGAAAACAATGGAAAATGGCCAAAACTATGCATAAACATAAATCCATGCATGACAAATCTGTGCGCGCCGCAGAACTGTCAGCCTCCCGTCCATTTGGCTTTTTGTCTCATTTTGATGGCCAAATGGCACACATTTAAGTTTGGCCCTTTTTCCTTGGGGCTCGGTGGGCTCACATATTGTGCGGAATGCTGAACACTGCAGCCTCCCATGTGCTGCCTGTGTTTATACAAATGGCGTGGTTCGGTGACTGCATGACAGACTGTTAAAATGTCAAAATGACACATTTGCCTAGCGTGTCATTAATATGCGACAGTTTTCCCCCTCAACCCCCCCGATTTTCCACCCCTCCCCCAGCTCTCTGCAGATGTGGCATTTTAATTTCCAGGCTTCGGCATTGGCAACAGCCGCGCACATTGACTGCTAACCGACTGACACAGAAAAGCCAAAGGAGCCGGAGCCGGAGCCGACACACGAACGGAAAACAGCCAGCGGAAAATTGGAAAACTCCCCGAGCGGAAGAGAGAATTTCCCAGGCAGGGAGCTCTCTCTTCGGCCAGCTTTCCCCCTATTTTCTCCAGCTCTATTTCGGCATAATTAGTGAAAGAGGAAACTTCATCAACAAAAGCAAATGCAATTTCAAGACTCCTTCGCCTTGGGTGTGAATTCATTTTCCTTTTCCCATTTTCCGACCACTCCCACCGGCAGCGAAAACTGACAATTTCGGTTGTTGACTATGTGTAAACCCCATTACGTTGGCATAAGTACATATTTAAAATTGCACTTGCAATTCACATGGAATTAGAAATTATGCCACGACTTTTGTCTCCATTAGCGCGGGCAATTCGTCTTTCGGTGCGTGAGTTTTTGGGTTTGGTGAAAAATTCAATTTGGCAAATGGGGGCATCAGCATTTTCATTTGTTTCTGTCAAAAATGTTATGTCAAAAAAAATATGTCGACTTTCCTAACACTTGTTTTAAAGTACTGGAAGGTAAAAAATATAAATAGGGGTATGCTGGAACCGAAAGTACAGGTTTTAAGCTGTCAGGCTCAACTTATCATTTAATTTAAAATAAAATATCTAAGTAAGGTGTAAAGTTCCCACTACAAACTCGTGCTGCGACTAAAATGTATTTCCAAATTCCGCGCAAAACAAACACAGTTTTATTCGAGTTGCCCAAACTTAACATATTCATTTATTTGAGCCATCTACGAGCAAAGTTTTCCCCGCTTCCGCTGTGCTGGGAATGCCTGAGGTCTGGCTTTTCGCAAAACCCCAAAACTCGACGCAGACACATTTTCATTTCTTAGAGCCATAATTCTTAACTAAATTGGGAACAAAAAAACGCGGGGAGCGGCAGTAAAAGGTTGGTCTGGAAAATGACTGGGGTTCCGGGGTTAGCCTGCAATTTCCAGAAACAGCCGACTGCCAACATTTTTCCGTACTTTTCGAGCGCTAATAATTCATTTTTGGCGCAATTTGCTTAGCGGACCCCTCGCCGGAGACTCTTTGATCTGACTTGGTCGAAAAACAGGATTACCATCTCTGGCACCGTTCTCAAGATACCTTTTCACACGTCTCAATGAGTTCATGAAATTTTTAAAAACCGAAACGAAAACAATGCGGAGTAAGAGCATAAAGCTTAAGTATAATGCAGGGCATAAGCGTGCGTGCCAGGGTCTTGTGTATGTGCGCATATATATAACGCCGGGGATATAATGGTTTCGGGGATGGGCGAAGAACCCAACTTGGGTACAAATTGCTTTTCAGCCTGTTGGCGCCTTAGTTTCTGGCTTTGCATTCGGAATTTCCACAACGATGCCGTCATTATTATGATTATTTTTCAAACCCAGGTGCTGTCAGTTGTTTTCCTGCGACTCCAGCACTAATCAACAATTTAAATCCATTTTGCCTGCCCTTTCGCCGCACTCCTCTCTAGACGCTCATCATTCGGAGGACTAAGACACGCTCTCACGAAGGATATGTCGCTTTAATGGCTGCCAAAGGAAGTCACGCGTATTTTGTTTATAACCCAAAAACCTGCTCTAATGTTTAATGCTGCTGTGCTGGCTGTTGCACTAAGGAAAAAGATTTATTACTACATTTTTCGTATTTACTAGTAAATAATATTATGTATCCAAAAAGGTTTTGTATTTATTTTCAAAAACTGTAAAATCAGATCTTTGGGGTGTGAAATAAGTAAGTAATTTTCCATAAATATTTTTTCCAGTGCCTGCACCTGAGCGGGAGAATGTGTATTCGCCTAGGTGCTCCCTAAATCACGACCGGATGTACGGTCTTCAGAAGCGACGGCATCTCCAGTTACTTTGGCAGCCCCACTCGCACCCTTGTCTATTGGGTATAATTAGTTTCAAATATTTGCACAGAGGAAATTTAATTTTTCCCAACGCACTTTCGGTAATTCCAATTTTATGCCCAAATGTAACTTGACATTCCGGCCCCCCGAAAAATGGGGGCGGCGCAGGAAGTGGGCTAAGTAAGCCCAGGTAATGAGTGGAAGACTGTGTATGTGCCTCAGTCTGTTGACGCTTGGAAGTTTTCAATTACCCCGAAAGATTTGGGTGACATTTAGATTTGGGGCGATAGGAACGTGACCCGGCATGGCCTGGAATCAAAAAAAAAATACAAGAAAATAAAGCTAATCCGGATTAGTGCCCCTAAACTCAAAATTCAGTCACGAATCGAAATCTGCGCCTGAATATTCTGCAGGCAGCCGGGCCATTAGGAAAATTGTAAAACAAGTTTTTGGGGTTAGCCAGATATTTTCATAGCCGAACTTACGCATACAATCAGAGCGAGAGGCACGCATAAATATTCAATCAAAGACGCAGCAAAACTTCGCAGGCAAACTGCAAACAACAATAAAAACTCTATTAAATACGCATAAATTAAGGACGAACGTGGAAGATATGGCATATATATGGGCTGCGGATGGGGGACTGAGAGTGCTATCTGCACAGACACTTGAGAACTGAGAACTATTAGAGCCGTGTTCACCTGGATTTTATGACCAGCCGAGTTTTTAATGCCGTCTCCTGCCGCCGGTAGAAGTTCATGTGCGAACTTTTATGCCTTTTCCTATTTTTCCCCTCCGCAGAGACTCATTCGCATTCAAATCAAATGAACACATCTCCGGCTGGAGCCGCAGAGTGGAATAGAATTCAATGGAAAAGTTTTCGGGCTTACCGCACCAGGACAAAGCCACAGCAAATCTAACAGTTTTGGGCCAGGCCTTAACGCCTTTGCCGTGGTGTCGGCCCCGAAAGTTCAGACAAATTATGCATTAGACCGTTAGTTAGTTAGTTAGTTGGCCAAGTTGCCTCGCCCTCTGCCAAAGGCAACTGTCCGTTCTGTTCAAAATTTTGGAAAATTCCATGGTTCCGATAGAAAGAAGTACTGTTTTCACGGAGTGCACTTAGGAGAATTGCAAGGGAAGTCAGAAAAATAATTTAAAAATGGTATAGGTACATTTTCAAACTCGTTTTGGTTATTTTCTCAATTACTAGTTTGTTAACTCGCAGATAAAGCTAACAATAAGTTAAGAACATGTTTAATTGATGAAAGGAAACTAAAAGTTTTCTAATTTAATGAGAAAAGCTAACATGACATTGACAAATCGGATCCGAATGTGTTTTTCACGTTCGAACATTTTATAAAGCATACTTTTTGGCACCTCGACGTAGTAACTCTCATTAAAAGCTGATATTTTGTTTTAATATTGTGTCCTAGCAGTCATAATTTTTCCAAGTGGTGCAGGCTAAAAACCTGCTGTTTCCAGGGCTGCGGCTCACCTCCGACTCACCTGGCCGGGATGTGCTCCGGTTTTGGAATCCCGATGACGATGACAGACAGGCAGCTGCAAAGCGCCCGAGCGAAAGTTCAACGTTGAACAGAATTGGCAGCTTCCAGATAGTTGCATTAGTATCTGACAGCCTGTAAAATGCATCGAACGTGCGAGGACGAGTTGTTGTTAGCTACTTCGGCAGAAATTGTGTAAATATTTTACTGGGAATTTATGGCAGAGCAGATGCAAGCTCAAGATAAACATGTTGCGACATATGCCCCAGAATAAGCAAAAGGCTAAGCCAACAACATTGTGTTTCTTGATAAACATGGCTAAAAAAGGTACATAAATAATTAACAAAGCTCTCGGTGTGCAGTTCGGTAAATCAATGCACACTGAGCAAACTTAATAATAATACGCTCTGCAGTTCCCCCTGGCATTGTTTTAAAAGCCAATAATTCTGGCAGCATATGAAGCATAAAAACAAATGGCCCGGGGCCCTGGAAACTTTACTCTCACAAAAAATGTTTAACGAAACTTATGGTAAATATACTGTTTTTTAGAGGGCATGAAACTTGTATTAAATTCTCTACGGCGAAAAAACACGCTGCTGTACATCAAATTTATATGGCAACAAACAGATTTGCAACTTAAACAGTTCCGAAAGTACTGCACACACACATGTCATAAAGCCCTGCGAACCATAACAAATTTTCGACGATTTCCTACCCGACCCATCAGCCAAGTATTCCCGGCAATAACTTCCCGTTCGTATCACTCAAAATGAAGATTTCCGAGCAGGAAGTTTCCACTGACACCGCCCATCAGTCAGCGGCATCTTTTGATATAAATTTTAATTTTTCCGACTGGCAGAAAGGATTTCTTAGGCGTTCGCCCGCCGGCAAGCACACACTAAACGCTAAATATCAGTCACTAAAAAGTTATCAGGATACTCCGGGCGAGTGGGTGAGTGTGTTTGGGTGCCGTTGAGGGGATTTATTACGCTTGTCCTTTTAACAAATTTTGCGCATTATTTACGGTTCTCCTTTACGCTTTTACCGCACTCTTCCACGTTTCATTTCACTCTTTTTTTTTTGGCCCGACCCGCAGCAGCTTAGACATTTTTTAAAAGTCACCAACACGCACGCATTTGTCAATCTCTATCAAAGGGCAAAAGGACTAAAAAACGAAAAAAAGGGGGGAACGAGGTCTGAGCCAACCCGCATGCTGACTGCCAATCCTTATTGACAGCAGCACTTCCGCTTTGGCAGCCAAAATAGCTGCGAGCCCCATAAATTAAACTCGTGTGCCACGAATTCAGCTCTTTTCAAACTGTCTGCAGGAAAAAAATATAAAGTTGAGAGGCAGAAACTCTAAACCCCCCGCCGACTGAGAAAGCCTGGCTGAAAGGCCCTCAAGTTGCCGTGGCCACAATCAGGACATTCAGGACATTCGGGACACTCGGGACGCACTTGGCGTAAGCCCTCTCACAGTTTAGTATGCGGTAATTGACATGTAATGCGGTTGCGATTGACAACACCAACAACTGCGACAGCAACAACGAGGACATGCAACAATGTCGCCCACTTCCGGTGGCCATTTTGACTTATCTTGAGAAAGAGGGCGGGGGACGGGGCACTTCCTCCGCCGCGTGTCCAGTTGTGTGACAAATTTCGATGGCATTCCAAGGCGGCCACCGAAAAGGATCCGGATCCGAGCTAAACAGAAGCAAACCCAAACCGAAACGAACCAAGCCGAGGTGAACCACAGAAACGTACGCCACCTAAAACTTGGCCAGGATTCGGCAACTGGCTTAAACAGTGGGGTGGTGTTTTTGAAAAAATACAAAAAATGTCTCATTTATTACTTTAAGATGATTCACTTTATTAATACAAAAAAGGTAAAAAAGGCGTGCCATTTACTTTTCTTTAGCTTATATATTTTACATTGAAAATTTTAAAATTTGATTTGCATTTTTCAATGACTTTTATTTTTATCAAAATTAATGATAGAAAACGGGTTTCTCAATTTTAAAATACAAGAGTTTCCCCTACCCTTAAAGAATGGAAAATCAATTAGTGCACCCTTTTCTGAAAATTTAATTTTATTGAGCAGCTGTCCTAAATAAACATAATTTTTCCAATTTTAATTTCTCGAAATTTCATATTTTTCCTCACCTGTTTCCACTGTATTTTTAAGGCCGTCTTGGCTGGCAATAAAAAGCAACTCAAATGAAATGAACCCCATGAAAAATGGGCAAGTGTTTGCCAAGAAATGTTTGGTTAGGTCTCGCAGCTCGCTCGCTTGCCCTTCTCAATTCCAGTCTTATTTTCTTCCCTTTTTTTGGGGGCCAACCACCTGACCATTGAGGCGTGCACTTGGTCCCTGGCAATCGAACTGAAGCCACAGCCAAGACCAATAGCAAAAACAACTCCAGCACCAAAAAACAGCGAGTTGGGGCACAACAACCACAGCATGTCAACATAAATCAAAAGGCTGAAAGCAGAAAGCATCCCAGACGATGGGCCAAAAGTTGGTGGGCAGGGACAGGAAGCCATAAGAAATCATTTCTAATCCCAGAAGTTCTCTGCTAGCCCGGTCGACATGGTGGCCGTCGTCGGTTGGCAAAGAAGCTATCAGCAGGATGGCCATGAAATGTTGCTTACTAGTAGCCGAATTAGAAAAAAATACAAGGAAAAATTCTAAGCTCGACTGTGAAGTACTCGCTACTCAGTCCTTAAATATGTAATAAATAGTAAGCCAGCAGAAAGTATCTTTAAAAAGTGACTAAAAGTATGCAACACTTTATTTTGTCTGATATTTTTTGTGACTGCATTTTTCACTACATACCTTTTGGCACCTTTTCAAATTCATTTTATTTCACCTGTAGAATATTGTTCTGTTCTGTTTTACAAAACATAATTCAGACCAAATCCACTATAAATACTCAGTATTAAAGCCAGCTTTCAACAAAAGGGGGAAACCTCAAGAAAGCACTATAACAATTTTGCCCACCCTCCATCCACTGATTTTAGAGTTTTCGACTTGGTTTTCGCTTTCGTCCCGCTTACCCACACCCGAGGGAACGCATAAATTGGACAACCAATTTAAGGCCTAAAAACCACTTTTGCGCTTATATACGGAAGCCCAGCGCTTCTTTTTTCTTCATCCTGGCAAGCACAACTTAAATGCCACGACTCTCGGCCAGATACCAATAGCCCAAGACCAGAGGGATTTGTTTGTGCGGCTTCGGGGCTTCTGTGTTCCGGATTCTGGATCCTGGCTTTGGCCTGCTTTATGGAGCAGGCTAAGGTAGAGCACGTGCAAACATTTGTCGTGGTTATTTTGTTTGGATTTGAATCGTCCTTGTAGTTTACAGCCGGCTGATGATGATGCCCGGACACTGATAAAGCCACGTCGACACTTGGCCATCAACAGTGGCCACGTGGCCGCTTTGCCGGCCTTAACTTGGCTTCCATGGATTGCTGCGTTAATAGTCGGGGCGATAAGATGGGCTGACTGACTGGCGGGCATTATTTTGCAATGTTTACGGTGTGTGACAATATTTTTGGTCGAAAGATTGGCATGGATGTGTGGAAATGGCGTTTACAACTGCGGCATAAAGTAAGCGAAAGAGAAAATATGGCAGGATACCTGTAAGCTCAACGTGTACTTTCTATTTTATTAAAAGCTGGCTTTTGGAAAGCTAATTAATGAAAATATGGTTACAGTGTGTGGGAAAAGTGCTCTATAAACTGCTTAAAATTCTTAAAAATAGTGAAACATTCCAAAGGCGAGTCACCTACCTTGCTGCTCTGCTAGAAACAGCAAGTTTCGGGCATATCTCGCTCAAGTAGTTGGATAACACATTGAAAACCAGTCAATATTTGGAGAGCTCTGTCAGAGTTTCGCTGCAGCGCTGTAACCACTTTAGCAGCAGCCAGAAGGGCTAAAGATAACAGCCCGAAATCCAACTAACTTGGCCTGGATCCCGCCGCTCAGCCATTCAACTCTTTCTGGCAGCAGCAACAGCAGTATGGAAAACACTTGCCAAAACAAGTCGCGCACTTTGCCATAACTTGACTGGGAAGGGGGCAAAATGAGCAGGGATACAGCAGGCAGACGGCTCGTCTCAAGGACCCGGGCTATATGCATACGAGGCACTATAAAGCTTACCATGTATTCATATTTCACATATAGTATATTTCTTGTGCATGTGCAACTCTTTTGAAGACATAAATTTGCAAAATGCCGTGCGTTAAACAGCTGATGTTTTATGGCCTTCTGAGCAGCACGAACGTGCAGAGTAAAAAATGTATAAGGTAAAAGTAAATGTGTTTAAGTCTTATTGTATTTTAAACTTTAAAGCCTTGAGGTTCTAAACGTATTTTAAATATATACACTT